>NC_140595.1:728322758-728922758 GCF_964204655.1 Triturus cristatus
TGCTTCACATACAAATGGCTCGAAAGGTGCAGGGAAGATACAGGTCTAATAGACAGAATAGAAGGTCTGTGCCAGGTGAGTTTCTCTGCATTGGTGTCCCATCACAGGCCCGCAAGTGTAATGTGTGATCTTTGACTCCGGGCAGTTCACAAGCAGGCGGCCAGGAAACGGTTTCAGCCTTCAACCACTGAGGAGACACAGCCTCTGTATGAAGAATGAGAAAGCAATCAATACATCCAGCCTATCACAGGAACAGCCCTGAGTGTTCCGAATTATAAATTCTCTATGTCACTGTATGTCATTGAGCCCAAGTAGCTCGCTGTGATCGTGTAGTGGTTAGTACTCTGCGTTGTGGCTGCAGCAACCTCGGTTCAAATCCGAATCATGGCATTGTGGTTGGCAATGTCACGGCAGTTGGGTTTTGCTTTAACAGAATTATCAAACGTACCAGTGGTTTTTGTAAAATGTATATTAAAAACAGATCCTTTCAAATATTTAAACCATCTAACAACAAATGATTTAAACTCACAGGATTATAAGCTGTAGCTATAATGTATTTACTTACATAAAGTATTGTTCTTCTACCTATTGGGGGTGGAGGGGGAGCGGAGCTTACCCCCCAGGTGCAGTTGAGTGACCTGTGTTGTGGCTCTCTAGAGGGAAGGCACAAATGTTGCTGTCACCCAGCCCAATCCAGACGTGTATTGTGGCCAGGTTTCAGGCAAATAGAGCAGTAAGTGTAGAGAAATGTTCACTCTCTAAAAGTGGCATTTCTAAAATAGTAAAGTTAAATCTAACCTCACCAGTAAGTAAGATTTTCAATAAATAAATAAAGCTACTCCTCTCCGATATGGAATTACCAAATAGAAAGTATAGGGGAATACCCAATGCTAACCTATGAGAGGGGTAGACCTCACAGTAGTGAAAAATGAAATAGACTGTTTGGTACTTACAGGACATGCGAACCACCAAAGTACATATCTTATCTTTTACTTACATAGCATCATGCACCTAGGACTACCTAGGGCAGCGTTTTTCAACCACTGTTCCGCGGCACACTAGTGCAGCGTTTTTCAACCACTGTTCCGCGGCACACTAGTGAGCCGTGAGATGTTGCCTGGTGTGCCGTGAGAAAACGTGGGAAAAATGGAAACATTGCAAATTTTTTTTTAAAAAAATACATTTTCCCCCACTAGGCCGGGCAGCGGGCACCGGACTGTATCCTGGGCCTGGGTATGGGGGGGGGGGGGGGGGGGGGGGGGTTTGGCGCTCCTCGGATGTCCGGGCTGTGATTGGTCCAGACTCCAGCCTGGACCTATCACAGAGCAGTATCTCCCGACTTCCTTCCCGCCCGAGCGCAGTGTGCGCAGCAGCGGAGAGAAGTAGACATTGCGTCACCAGGACCGGAGCAGGAGGACTGACGGACGGAGACCAGGACTCGGCGGGAGTCGGCACTGACAGACCGCATCCGGATCCAGACCAGGCCGCAGGTATTTAAATTTTAATGTTTAATTTCCTCCTATCCAGAGTATTGTTATATGCTTTCTACTATCTATTCTACTCTACTTGACCTGACTAATACCAAGTCTCTGGGTGTATTGAATGTAGAGCCATTTTTAAAGCTCATAGTTAGAGAGCGCTTAACGGTAGATGTGCGTTATGTCTGCATTTGGAGGGATCCTGTCAACAATGGTGTGTAGTAGCGGTAGCCTTACAAGGTATATATAAGTCCTCGTATGCCCGACCCATGAATGCGTACGGCGGTTCAAGAGGGATGTGGGGCTGCAAGCTGGGCGTTGGAAACTGCACGCTGTTAGCGCCTTCCCCATAGTATGTTTAATAGGTATTACTATTACCAGATCCAACCAGGTACTAATTTCCTTGATGCAGAGAAGCTTGCTGGGATCTGCACCTGCGACATTCAAGCAGTTCTCAGCAGTGGGTGCATCGCCCACTACGCATTTATTTTGCAGCGCGAACTCGACCCGTTACAACGGTTAGAACCGTTAGATCGTAGTTGCTTCCTAGTTCAGGCTGCACCTTCGAAGGCATAGGAGCCTCCAAGATTCCCCTAGTTTAGGCCTGCATGCCAAGATGTTTTCAGTTATGTTTTTTGGGAGGGCCAGCGGGTCACAACGTCTTTAAATTGGAGTTCTTTTCCAACTACTTGGAGCTGTGTGGTACGTTTCAGATATAACACCCTGGGTATTTTGGCAGAATATAATTAGGGGCTGCAGACAGAACCCATCGGCTGTCTCCGACTCTCTGGGACGCTGCTCCTCCCAGCCCTCGCCTCTACGCTGCTGCCTTACCTTTGAACATCAACTGATGTGCCGTCTCTGCACAATTTTACCCCCGGGGTCGTCAGTGAAGGGCGATGTTCTTGAGTGATCGGCACACATGATCATTACACAAGTACACGTTCCTTTTTGTAGGGGGCAGGAGGTTAAATGATTGCCAGAATCACAAGACGTTGACTACTAAAAACAAGGAGACTCGAACCTGGTTCCCCTAAGATAAATTGCGTACTACTTATCCGTCAGTCGCGCAATCCCGGTATGACTTTCAGACCTGACTATAAGAGCGTTGTCTGCAGTGCACAGCAGTAGCCTCGCAGCTCCTCTTTGGCAACACCCAGGTTTTAATATTACCCAACACAGTGGTACTCATTCACTAATCGGATGAGCAGGCGCTGGGATACACACCCATGGATGCATGTTGCACTGAGTTCTCAGCGGGGCTAAGCTGTCTTTAGCAGCCAACAGAAGGGCAGTGGGAAGGGTTCTTGGTGGTAAAGCCTGGAAGATGTGTTACGAGTTACACACAGTTGCATCCTTTGTGACTTCTCAACACCTACCCCTTGTCACTTTCACTCAACTGAAACAGATATGTGAGAAAATGTTCAACTATCTGTGTGGTACGTGTATTGGCAGAGCAAATCAACTTCCAGGAATTATTCCATTTTAGGAGTTTGCACAACAAGAAATGTCGGCAATATGCTGAGTTTAAATTAATTAAGAAGCCATCGTTATGTAATAATTATTATTCTGGAAGTTGTATTTTTAATTCGTGCACAAGACTAGAGCCCGGCGCAACCATTCCTACAAATGTTGATTCGTCCTAACAGCGTGCACGCGCCTCCTTAAGCTTAAGTGCTTCTGTGATGTGGTCCATGGTTTTCACTCCTGTGGAATGGATTTTGGTGTGATCATAAGCTTGCATGTATCAAGGAAAGCTATTGCGCACCTAGTCTGTGGGTAGAGAGCAGTTTTGAGTGATGCTTGAGGCAAGATGTATTTACAAAAGTGTCTGTTTAATAAAAATTTACATGGTCACCCAATATCTGTTGCAGAAATTAACTATCTTTGTAGAATTCCGCATGGGTTGTAGCAGCACTAACTAACCTTTGTCTCCAGACTAGAGAGACGAGCAAGCGTTATACTAGTACTGTGTGGTTCAGTCTTTATACACAATGAGTACTAATAATGAATTGGGCAGACGTAACGTTTGTAGTTAAAGCACGTGCTAACCTTAAAATTGGCATCAAGGGCTCTCTGAGTCTGAGAAACCATCCAGTCACAATTTGCTCCTAATAGATACAAATCTTAAATTTCTTTTATAGGTAACTTGCAGGTGCAGCGTCCTTGTGTATGCCTAGTACTGAGTGACAGTGAGATATACTGCAGTGATGGACACGTTTTTGAAAAGGAAACAACTGGACTCTGAACAAAATTTGGAGCCGGATGAGAGCCCAAGTATGAGTGGGGATCAAAAGAAAGCAAAGATGGTTAGCTCAAGCAAATTCTCTGGCACAAGGCAATATAGCGAAAGCTATATTTCATTTGGATTTACTGTCACCGGAGATGCAAACAAACCAACTCCACTGTGCGTGGTGTGTGGTGAAAAGCTAGCTAACAGTGCTATGGTCCCAAGCAAACTTAAACGCCATCTCCAAACGAAACACCCTTTGCTTCAAAACAAGAATGCGGACTATTTTGTTCGCCTGCGCGAAAACACAGAGAAACAGGCAACTTTCATGAGAAAAACCACAAAGGTAAATGAAAGAGCTCTTAAAGCTAGCTATCAAGTTGCTGAACTTATAGCCAAGTCAAAAAAGTCGCACACTGTGGCAGAGACATTAATACTTCCCGCCTGCAAAGCTATTGTAGAGGAGATGCTCGGACCTGAAGCAGCTAAGGAAATAGCCAAAGTCCCTCTCTCAGAAAACACAATTTCCAGACATATTAATGACATGTCTGCAGACATCGAAAGTGTGGTTTTGGAAAAGATCCGTATCAGTGAGAAATTTGCATTGCAACTTGACGAGTCTACTGATATCAGTGGACATGCTCAACTCTTGGCCAATGTGCGTTTTGTTGATGGTGATGCAATTAGAGAAAACTTCTTTTTTTGCAAGGCATTGCCAGAAAAAACAACAGGAGAAGAAATTTTTCGGGTCACATCAGAATACCTTGAACAAGGAGGACTTAAGTGGGAAAACTGCACAAGTGTCTGCACCGATGGAGCTGCAGCCATGGTCGGGCGCACCAAAGGCTTTGTAAGCAGAGTGAAGGAAAGAAATCCAGATGTGATTGTTACGCATTGTTTTTTACACCGTGAGGCCCTCGTAGCCAAGACTTTACCAGCAGACCTAGTTCATGTGTTGGATGATGTTGTGCGCATGGTAAACTTTGTAAAGTCACGACCCCTGAAAAGTCGCATATTTGCAGCTTTGTGTGAGGAGATGGGAGCGAAGCATAAAACCTTGCTGTTTCATACAGAGGTCCGGTGGTTGTCGCGTGGCAAGGTCTTGGTTCGTGTGTATGAGCTGCGGGAGGAACTTAAAGTGTTTCTGACAAATGAGAGGCCAGATTACGCAAAGCTGCTTGCAAGTGATGAGTGGTGTGCAAGGCTGGCATACCTGGCAGATATATTTCATCATCTGAATGAACTGAACACACGAATGCAAGGCCGAAATGAAAACCTGCTTACAAGTACAGATAAAATAAATGGATTCCGTTCAAAGGTGCAACTCTGGCATCAACACGTGGAAAGTGGCAATCTTGAAATGTTCACACTCACCAAGCAATGGCAAGGTGTTCACACTGCTGCACTGTGTGAGATAATAGTTAAACATTTAAAAACTCTCGAGGAGAGGTTGTCATTTTATTTCTCTTCAGTCTCCACTGAATGCCTTGACTGGGTTAGGGACCCTTATAGCTCAGCATCAGTTGGTGGAAAGGACATGACTTTACAGGAGCAGGAGGAACTAACTGAACTGAGGCAAAATCGTGGTTTCAAGCTAAGATTTGCTGATCTACCTTTGGATAGTTTTTGGTTGGATACTGCCAAGGAGTTCCCCCTTCTGGCAAACAAAGCTATTTTGACATTGCTCCCATTTTCCACTACATATCTGTGTGAGATGAGCTTTTCAAGCATGATTGCTATAAAAACTAAATACAGAGAGAGACTGAGAGCTGTTGACGAAGAGCTACGTGTGTGTCTTTCTTCGATTCCAGCCAGAATATCAGCTTTGTGTTCAGCCAAACAGGCCCAGGTTGCGCACTGATCAATAAGACCAGTGTTTTATAATTTTTCATATTTCTGTTTACTTACTATTTCATAATAAAGTAATTATAAAATACTTTCTTTGGGTTTATTTGATTCCTATTGACCTATTCAAGAGAATTACTTTATATATAGTCAATATATAGGCACAGAGTTACATTTTTTAACATTTTCTAATGGTGGTGTGCCTCGTGATTTTTTTCATGAAACAAGTGTGCCTTTGCCCAAAAAAGGTTGAAAAACGCTGACCTAGGGCCTACCTTAGGGGTAAATGATATGTAATAAAAGGGGAGTTTAAGGCTTGGCAAGTAGACTGGGACTCCCCTGGGAGACCCCTGAGTCTATGCCCAGAACCATACCTCTGCCAGTCGAGTACTTACCTAAAAGCCGATAACTCACTTTTCTTCCATAGGCTAACATTGACTGGTTTCACTTGGAAATTCTTCTAAGTATGGAGTTTTGGAACTTTAAAATATTCATCTAAAATCAGCCGAACAGCGAATTCTGATTTACTGACCTGTTATCAGGAGAGACCTCAGTGCTGCATCTTGTAGCTCAGTACTGACTCTGAAAAGTCATTTTAACCGTACTTACCAGTAACTCGAATTTCCTTCCATAGGATATCATTGCCTGCTTTTTGCTGAAAATTTTTCTAAGTGTCGATTATTGAAACTTACAAATATTCTTTAAAAATCGTACTAACTGTGAAAACTTAATTGCTTACCTGTTTTAGATAGATGTCCCAGTACTGAGCCTAGGAGCCCAGCACTGGATTACAAGAGTAACGAGAACGTACTTTACCCGTAACTTGAATTTTCTTCCATAGGAAACCAATTACTGTTTTTTTGTGAAATTTCTTATAAGTGTCCATTTTGCAAACATACAAATATTCCTTAATAATCGCCTGTATAACTTAAACGCAGTTTCTCAACTGCTTACAGGTGGTACAGTAGTGCTGGATCTAGGATCCAACACTAACCTAGAAAAAGTAACTATAACCCCGCTTACCTGCTAAGTGAATTTCCTTAAATAGGATAACATTGGTAATTTGATCAGAAAAAGTTTCTAAGTGTCAACTTTTAAAATAGCAAAATATTGCTTGAAAATCGCAACAGTAACTAAAACGAATTTACTCACTTGTTTCCAAGAACTGTCCCAGGACTGAATCTAGGATCCAGTCCTGGAGTTAGAAAAGTAATCCTGAAAGTAATTAATTGCATATAACTTAAAATTCCCATTGAGCTCAATGGATTATTGTGTTTGAAATTGTGTTGCCTATTGCAATAAACTGTAACTATTACCTGCAAAAGGCAATTGCCTATTGCAAAGTATTTAACTAAAGCATCTCATTCTGAGAAAGTATATTTTGATACCTATTGTCGGTTCTAAAATAAAACAACAATTTATTTTTTTATACAAACCATTGGTCTAGAGTTCAGTTCTTGAGTGTGTGAGACCATTTGCTGACTGATTGTATACAACAAATGCTTTACACTGTACTCTGATACTGCCTTACTGCTCGAGCAAGCTACCACTTTAGAGAGTAAGGTTATATCTAACTTTAGCCTCTGCCAAACCTCTGGGGACTGAGGACTCTGTGCACACTGTACCTATTTGGGAACAGTATATACAGAGCCACTTTCTCACAGTAGTGATAAAGTGATTAGAGTTCTAAGGCAAACCTAAAGATACAGCAAAATGTGAGGTGAAAAGCAAAAAGGTTGCTGGTAGGCCACCTTAAGGATGACAGGTCTAACAAAAATGAACTAAGGATAACATGAGTAAAACATCAGGTTACTCTACGGCATTTGGTGAGACAAGTGGGCCTTCTTTTATCTTCCATTCAAGCAATCTTTGACAGACACCTTTATTATAGAGCTCTTCAAGGATTAAAGATAAGGCACTTACAAAGGAGTCTCAAATACTCAGAGATGGTTGACTTCTGTAATATGGGTGGTAGACTAAAAGCAGCGCAAAAACAGAGTGCAACAGGGTCCAAAAAATTGAGTGCCACATGAGAGTTTGCATGCAAGCGTATCCTTTTACAGATCCAGAGATATACTCATGCAATTTTTGTTTTTAGGACAGAACGTGCATGATGAAAAAAACATTGTTTTTAAAAAGCGCATTGCAGAATATCAGTACTTTGATGTGGGACAACTTCAAAACTTCCAAATAAAATATTTGCATTCAGCTTACAGTAAGTTGTTGTGGCCGAGTGGTTAAGGCGATGGACTCGAAATCCATTGGGGTCTCCCTGCGCAGGTTCGAATCCTGCCAACAACGAGAATCTTTTTATTATCGGCTACAATTTCAGAAGTTAACCTTTAGTATTTCTTCCATTTCAGGTTTATAAATAGGTGGCTTATTTTTGTGTCACTATTGCCTCTCCACATATTTATTATCGCTACCTCTTTCATGTCTTTGCTACACCTCATTCCTACTTTAGCACTGGTGTAAACGCTTCAAATTATTATACCATTGCTCTCTCAATCACACCTGCGCATGCACTTGAAAGTTACTTTACCAATAAAAGACGCAAAGAGAGAAATAGAACAAAAGTGCTGGCTGGATTTGGCAAACACACTTCATAAAACTGCATTTTCTTTTTTATTCTCCCCCGTGTTACATGCTTAACCTCTCCCTGTGTAATTTCTCTTAACCTGCTGTCCCAGGAAGAGAATTTCATCTACAGGCTCTTTCTGTGTTTTTTTCCCTAGTCTTTCTTTCCCTTTTCTTAGCTGTGTAACTGTTCCTTTACGCGCTCTATTTACACGCCATTAATCTCATTTGAGCTCCTTGCTCCCGCTCCTGTTTTCTCCACCTCTCATACTGCCAGTTCTCTCTTTCTCTGTGGTTGGTGGCTACTTTCCAGAGCTTCCGAAGCCCCGTGGTTCCTGCCTCGTGTTGTCAGACTTGAATTGGAAAAGGAACCATATTAACAAGCCTTTACCACTCACACATGGCGGAAGTTTATACTTTAATTCAGTGAGCTAAGAAAAGCGTTTTGTGGGTCCCCTACGAGCCATGGTGCTTGCTTCATCATGGTTTGGCACCAGTCATTAGCCGCAGCTCTTCTAATGAGCCACTGAGGTCAGTTTCAATAATTACTCAAAAACATAACCATGCAGCCCCCCCTCAGCTCTGTATTTATCTTGCTTTACTGCTGTTCATGTGATTAGCTGGGAGGAGCTCACGGCGGCATCCTCCCTATAAAAGTGTAGATGGATCACTCCTTAACTCTTTCTTGCTTCACATACAAATGGCTCGAAAGGTGCAGGGAAGATGCAGGTCTAATAGACAGAATAGAAGGTCTGCGCCAGGTGAGTTTCTCTGCATTGGTGTCCCATCACAGTGTGGTAAATAAAATACCGGACTGAATTTCATACGGAATCTTAAAATAAAGTAAAATAGCTCAAAATAACAAGAGGCAGAATCCGTGGTATAAGAGGTTTTCTAAATGGGCTTTATTCCATTCAAAATGGCCGACTCGAGTCACGGCCTTCAGGTTCCGTCACCACGAGGGTTCAGGAAGTGAAGTACAATACTTTATTGACAGACATGCATTTTTATAATAAGCACATTACAATGAAACGAATGTAGAAGGCGTAACATTTGATAAGAAAAGTGATATGACAGGTACGTGATCGAAACTAGGCGTAATAAGGAATAAAAGAAACATGATTGGTTAGGATTATCAGACATAGGTGGATCTATAAGATAATACTTGGCATAGATGCGCGCGCAGCAGTATGACGTGTAATTGACGTGCAACTAGGGGGTGAAGGGGACTTGACATTAACTCTGCATATGGAGACGAAAAGTCTGAGGGGTCAAGTCAACCTAATCCCAAATCATATCTAACATCCTATGTTTAGAGAACTATGTTATCCACAAGGAAGGACTCTCGGACAGAATCTATTCTATACTAACTGTGTGTGCGTGTACAAGCGTCTAAGTGTCTATATGAGATGCGAGGGGCAGAAAACTTTCCATAGCAGCAGGGCTATGAATCACTTGCAGGAGGACGGAAAGGCTGAGTCCTTTGCTTGTGAGCAGAGGAAATGTTTACTTAAATCACTAGACAGGAATGCATCGGCTGAAGAGCAAAATAGATAATTCGAAGGTGAAATACAGCTTCTTGGCAGGCAGGCGAAAACTAGCCGAGGCAGGCACCGTTAGCTGCACAGGGAGTAGGACAAAGTTCATGGATACAGATGCAAGCTCAAGCTGAAGCTGTCAGAGGCAGAGAGCAGGGAAAGGCTTGAGGACAGAATCGGGCCTACTTGCCTGAACTGTAAAAATGGAGTAACTTAGCCATATAAAGTCGGTGGCCTTTCATGCTTAGGAATCGAATATCCAGCCCATAGATGGCGGATCTGACAGAGAACATGTTGACGGTAGACACACATATGTTTGCGTCTTTAGAAACTGGAACTGGAGGGAACATACATGTACTTGTAACATGCATATAGAACCGTTGGGGTCCAAGATAGGGGACATAACTGATCAGGAAAATCCACATTTCCACATTCCCTCCTTGTCCCCTACTTGCCCTTCAAGAGATATCAATCTTCATCAATCCATTGATCTGTTCATATAGCATCATTTCTTCTTCCTTCTTCTTCCGGCATTTTGAACGAGAACTTTGATATGGAATGCATGATGTGGCACACAGACCACAAATTGCTGGTCCACATTGCAGACATAAACAACAACTGAAGAGCATAAGAAGGCCAATACCTAGGAAGGATAAAACTCTCCATCCCCAGGCTGATATCACACTCCAAAACCACCCGGACCACGTCCAAGTGCCTGGATCCTCGTGTATCTGGCTTACAATCTTATGAAGGCGTGTTATAGCTTTATATACAGATGGCGAATTTTCTGGTATGAATATGCAGCAGCTGGATCCGATGATCCTGCAAGCTCCGCCCCTATCGGCCAGGATGACGTCAAGGACAAGACGATTCTGGAGAACAACAATTCTCATCACTGATTGTTCCTCTGTCAGATTGCCTAGGGCGGCTATAGTCTCGTTTACTACAGCTTCAAGAGTCTTGGTTAGTCTACGTATCAGCTTACTATTTGATATTGTACCTATATAGGGAAAGATACCTTTATTGAAATCTACATACTTGTCCCATGCCGTTTCAGTATAATCGACAACCGGGAGATCTCTACGCTCTCTTTTGTGTACTAAATGAACATTTCGATAATAATCAGGGGGAGCTAGGAAAACAGGTGGCAAAAGGAATGCTATGTAACAGGTACCATCCCAATCTAGAGGCAGACGCATATATGCCGTCTGACCACATATAAAGTAAGAATGGCGAGAAGCTCTAAATGAAGATTTGCCTTGATCACTATATTCTACTGTAGTAACGCATTGGCTATGGCCCATATGTATGGAACCAACTTTTCTTACACATAATTCACCCTTAACTGGAAATACTGACATAGTGGGCAGAATTAGTTCAACTTCGGATTTGACATTCAAAATCATAAGATTAGGCGTAAAATTACCTAATTTATACACTTCATTTTCTAAGTCAGTTCCTGTTCTACTGGGGTGACCCTCCTTATTGGGGTGACAGACTTTGAATAAAACTAGATTCAGATTTCCCCATATCCAATGTTGTTGATAAACTGCTGTGTCTGGGTCTATGGAATTTAATAAACTAAACCATGCTCCACAGGAGCCATTGTGTGTGAACGGATGTGGAAAGAAAGGCAGAACTCCTTTGGTATTCTGATAGGGAGGGAGTCGGCCACACACCCAACAATTGGTGGCATTACTAGTCTGATGGGAATGATGTAACATACTAATGAAGGTGTTATTGCGCAGCGCAAGTCTATAGGACAACTCATGTGGGGGTAGGTCACTAAAAGAATGTTCACCAGTTATATTGAAAACACGTTTAGAAACAGGATAGTACATATGCAACAATATACTTGCAGTAACTATTAAAAAACTCAAGGAAAACAAAATTAATAAAGTCACAATACAGTGGTTACGCAGTAATTTACAATAAGCATGTCGTTTCATTATGATTCTGGACTCTACGTGATTCAGACCTAAGGGGTACATGTCGGGACAGATTCAACCGCTTCACCTTGGAGAGGACTTAAACAATCAAATCGTCCGACAGTTTAGATCTGGACCTGAGTTTCTGTTTATAGAGTTCGGTGCTACTGGCCTCAGCCAAGGTTAGCTTTGAGTCAATGGGGGAAGACACACGGGCAGTACTGTCTGTGTCAGGAGGAAGTCCATGAAATTTCTTGATATGGCTGGAATGCACCCAGCCTTTCCTCCCTTCGATCTTCACAGCTGTTCTGGTCGTTAGCAGGACCAACTTAGGAAGCCTCCACCTTGGCTCCAGTTGGGTTTTCCGATCAAAATTCCTGACGAGAACATAATCACCGGGGATTACGTCATGAGGTTTCACCTCGGTGTTGTCGGGAAAAGCTGCGACTACGTGTGAACGACAAGATTGTAGTGCAGACATCAAAGAAGCCAGGTAATCTGTCAGCATATTACAGTCAACATCAGTTATTTTACGGGGTATAGGCGTCCCCCACATATTCGGTGGTCTACCAAAGATCACTTCATAAGGGGATAGCCCTGTTCGAGAGTGTGCTACCATCCTCATGTAAAATAGTGCAACTGGTAAGGCTACTATCCAGTCCACACCTTTTTCCTGACATATTTTAGACAATCTGATTTTTAAAAGCTGATTGTGTCGTTCCACGAGACCTGCTGCCTCGGGGTGTCGGACACAGTGGAATTTCCACTGATATCCCAGCAAAAGTGAGACATGTTTCATTAATTCGGATGAGAAAGGCTGGCCGTTATCTGAATATACAACACGTGGTAACCCGTACCGTGGGAAGAATTCTCGAACTAGCTGCTTGGCAGTAGTCGGGGCAGTGTAATCTGATACGGGATACGCCTCTGTCCAACGGGAGAGAGCGCAGACAACTACGAGAACATATTTGAATCCTCGACAACGTTCCATCTGAATATAATCCATCTGGAGGACTTCAAAAGGATGGTCAGGAGGCTGAAATCCACCCTGCTCTACGGGAACACTCTTTCCTGGATTAAACTGACAACATATCATACAGGTACGAACTTTTTGTTTAGCTGCTGCTCGTAAATGTTTGTTGAACCAAATGTGCTGAATGCTGTCTAGCATAGCCTTCTCTCCTAAATGTGCTGGACTGTGAACTGTAGCTATAATGGCTTGAACCATGGAATCAGGGAGAAACCATACAGATTTCTCCTTCGTCATCCATCCTTGATCTGTCTGGATCCCTCCTAGTTCAGTCCACTTCTTCATTTCTTCTGCTGTGGCATGTGTCTGTATGTCAATTACGTCAAGTGCGGGATCCTTAATTGTCATACACTGTGTTGGTGTCTGAACTATTGGCTTTGTCATGTCTAATGTGCGATTCTGAGCAGTCTGTTTAGCTGTTCTGTCAGCTAAATCATTGCCTTGAGAAATGGTATCAGTAACCTTCGTGTGTGCTTTACATTTCATAATCGATATAGCAGTGGGTAGATGTATTGCGTCTAACAAAGCATGAATGAGGGGTCCGTGCTGAATGTGGGCACCATGGGAGGTTAAATAACCTCTCTCTCGCCACAGCACGCCGAAGTCGTGTACAACTCCGAATGCATAACGTGAGTCAGTGTATACATTAACTTTCTTATTTGTGGCTTGAATACAGGCTTGTGTTAGAGCAATAAGTTCTGCTGCTTGGGCTGACAAAGTATCTATACAATTTGTCTCAATAACTTCAGTGTCTGTTGTGACTGCATACGCGGCCACTAAATCTCCTGTACTTGTTCTCATGCACGATCCGTCTACATACAACGTCAGGTCTGGATCTAACAATGGAACGTCTGTCAAGTCTTGTCTAGGTCTCGTCTTTATTTCAATGATTTCAACACAATCATGAGCTAGTGGGTCTGTTCCTTTTACAGGTAATAGTGTAGCAGGATTCAATGTATTACACCGTCGGATCTCTATGTGTGGTTGAAACAATGTCAGTTCATAACCGGTAAGTCTTGCTATGGTCAAGTGTTGTGTTTGTGTTCGGTTCACAAGAACCTCTACTGCATGTGGTACTTGTACTGTCAATGGGTGTCCTAATACTATGGCATCGCTTTGTCTGATTGCTAAAGCTGTCGCTGCCACTGATTTCAGACATGCAGGCAAAGCCTGAGCTACGGGATCTAATGTACTGGAAAAATAAGCACATGGCTTGCGTGATCCTGCTTGATCCTGAGTGAGTACTGACAAGGCAGTACCTTCGCGTTCTGTAACAAAGAGTGTAAAATGTTTGCTATAACATGGTGTTGCTAAAACAGGTGCTTGACATAAGGCTTCCTTTAGGCTTTCAAAAGCTTGTGTATGTTCCTGAGTCCAAGGGAGAACAGTCGATGTGGCTGCCTCCTGTGTGGTTAACTGAATGAGTGGTTTTGCTAGAAATGCGTACTGAGGGATCCACTGCCTACAATATGAAGTGAGGCCTATGAAAGCTCGCACCTCCTTTTGTGTCTGGGGTATTGACATGTTAGCAATTAACTGGATGCGATCTGGTGTAAGCTGCCTTCCCTCCTTGGACAGCGAGTGACCAAGATAAATAACTCGCTGAACACAGAATTGCAGCTTAGAAGGGGACACCTTGTGCCCCTTGTCGGCTAGGAAATGTAAAACTGTCAGAGAAGCTTTTTCACATGCTGGCTCGCTTCTCGCGGTGATCAGCAGATCATCGACATATTGAAGCAGTGCTGTATTTACTGGCATGTGGATACTGTCAAGTTCTCGTTTCAGTGCTTGGCTGTAGATGCTGGGGCTTTCTGTGAATCCTTGGGGAGCGCGTGAGAATTTAAAGCTGCGCCCATTTAAACTGAATCCGAACAAGTATTGGCTTTCCGGATCTATTGGGACGCTGAAAAAGGCATTCTTGAGATCGATTACAGTAAAGAATGTTGCTTCGGAATCAATTGCTGTCAACAATGATGATATATCAGGGACCACAGGGAATTGTGGTACAATACACTTGTTTAGTTCACGCAAATCAATAACCAATCGGTACACTGGTGGGGCAGTAGGATCAGTTCGTTTAAGAATCGGAATTATCGGTGAATTACATATATTTGAGTCTGTTTCTACAACCACTCCCTGGGCAATTAGCTCATCAATGATTTTCAGCAAAGCCACTACAGCATCATGCGGTAACTTGTATTGTCGCATTCGTGGTAGTACCACTCCTGCTTTCAAGGTGACTCGATAGGGTGTAATGTTCATGCAGCCAACATCCGTAGGGCCTTGTGCCCATAGATGTACTGGTAAAGTCTGTAGTCGGGGATCCATGTCTCTGGACACATAGTGACCTTTAAAATCACGTAAAAACAACCTTACTCCTTCCGGAGAACAACATATTATGGCTCCTAGTGCTTTCAGAGTTTTAATTCCTAACAGATTTTCTGGGCATGATTTAGTAAGCAATAAATCTGTAGTTCGTGTCAAAGGTCCTATCGTAAGTGGTAGAGGCTGTGATACTTCATTAATAATAGGTTTTCCTGAAAAACCAAGGGAAACATTTTGAGAGCCTGAGAGGGGTGCCCCTGGAACTTCACTACGTTTTATGGTTGTTCGACTTGCCCCTGTATCGAGTAAGAATTTTCTATCTTGACCTAATAATTCACTATGCACATAAGGTCCTTCTTGATCTACAGGAATCTCGATAAGCGGTAAGTCAACTTCCCTCTCTAGGCTGTTTCATGCGTAACGCTGATACTCAGGGTATTCATACTGTGCGGTCTGATACATTTGTCGTGTTGTGGTTTGTGTGGCAGTAGCAGGCAACGGTGGTGCAGCTGGCACAAACTGTATGGGTTGCTGTGAGGCTGGCATGGACTGTTGCTGAACTGGCATGGACTGTCCATGCTGCATAGCTCCTTGTTCATTCTGATCTTGTCTAACTAATCGTGGTCTCTCTTTTGAAATACCTGTAGCTATATTACGTTTCAGGACAGGACAATCGTGTACATAATGGCCTAGTTGTTTACAGTAATTGCAGGTTCCTTTTACAGGAACTGCGGAATCACCAGAATGTGTCACACCCTTTTTGTGACCATCTCCTGGTACTGTCTGAGAAACTAGCATTTTCATTTTTGTATCCTTCATGCGTCTATGCTCGTGTTCTTGTTCATCCCTAATTCTATTGTGATGATACTGTAACATTTGTAGCATTTGCGACGGAGTGTTACTTTGCCAGGTACTCTCGAATTTCAATATTCTATTCTTTACTGGAGGCAATGCATTTTCCACTAATTTAGTCACAAATAAATGTGGATATGAGTCACTACTTGCTTTTATACCACTATTTATACCAAAACATTTTTCAAATCGAGCATAATAATCGCTTGTGTCTTCATCTTGCTTTTGTTTGCAGGCTGTAATTGCACCCCAATCTTCTTTTTTTGTAGTTAATAAACGTGGCAGTACCTGTACTAGTAAACCTGGTAACAGTTTAACTTTATCCCCGAGCCCTGAACCTGCAGTTCGGCCCCTTTCTTCCTCTGCTAATGCTGTCCAGTCTATCTTTTGGTCTCCCACTTCCCACTCTTTTTCTTTCAGTTTTTCATAAATGCCAGCAGGCAAAAGCACCTTTAATATCGTCATAATATCAGGAAAGGTGTACTCTCCCATCAGTAACATATCTTTAATTTCTCGGTGGAAACCCGCTGGGTCTTTGTCATGACTAGGTACTACTTTCTTCATTTCTAATAATTCCATTTTTGATATGGGTGTGTAAACAAATACACGGTGAAACTCATTGTCTTCGCCTTTTATTGGGTGCACTTCTCGTAAAGGATTTTGTCTATCCATATAGTACGGCGCTCTTTCTCTGCGGGGCAGCGAGAGAGAATCCGAACTTACAAAAAGGACATACTGCTTACGTGACACTAATATCTCTTTAATTAGCTTGTTACTAGAACCTCTCCATCTGTTCGTGAGCAGTTCCGTTAATATATCAGGTAAAGGACCAGGGTCAGCATGTTGGCTTTTATATAATATAAGGAGTTGCTGAATCATATAGATTCCAGCTAAACGTTGTTCATCTGTACTGAGATTAAAAAATGTGTGTGCTACGGTCTCATCACCGTATTGTTCAGGACTGTCAATCCAGTGAACGGCTGATCTGGCTAATTCTTGCTCATCCATGGAATCGAGGAGGTGGTAACCCCTTCGTTCTCGTAGTATTTTATCTGCGGCTTGAAACGAATGTTCAGGAGACTTTAGATTTATTACAGGCGTCGGATACGTTCTGCTATTATTTGGACATACAGAGTGTATTGGGTCAGAAAAACATCTAGTATTTTCACAGGATCTTCCTCTGCCTACATAGGCTATGGTCTCTGACTGTCTTGCGGAATTCCCTGATTCGGACACTTCATCTTGCTCAAACTCGTCTGTTCCCAATCTTTCTTCATGAATGCGCTCTATTTCTTTACGGATTTTTCGGCACATGGCTATTATACAATTTTGTTTATCGTGTCTCCCTTCTGATATATTCTGACTCCATCTTGTAAGAATAAGCATTGCATTCGGGTCTACCCCCGGACGATCTTGATTTCTGATTACACAGTTTATGAGGAAACGTAACAGTTCCCCCTGTATTTCTACTTTCTGGAATTCCATAGCTCTGTTAATACATCCTGGATCTCGTCCTGTTTGAACAAAATGATATATGTTATCTAGATGCGTAGTCATTCCTGGTAACCTTGCTAAATACTCTGCGGCTCGCCTGATACGTAATGATGCCAGGACCATTTCGTCCTCTTTACCAACCACCGGGTCATATCTACAATTAACAAGGAGTTCCTTAAGCGTACGTTCACTTACGAATTTTGGTGTACGTGAATGTGCTGATTCTTGAAAGACAAGTTTATTTATTCTAGGTGGTGTAAAGGTACTGCTAGCACCTCCCGTGGCCCCATCTGGGGCGTCGGGTGTGAATGGGTTCGTTGAACGTGACACAGCAACTATTGGTGTCGATACCTCTGTAGAGTCGACTGCGGAGACAGATGCAGAAACAAATGTGCTTGCCGAAGCTTGTGTCGGGACTTGCTGTTGCACGGGAACAGATACCTGATCCTGACGTTGAACCCTTCCGCCAGACGGTCTATGTGGTGCGGCGTTAGCATACTTGGGAGCTGCGTCGTCTAGATATGAGGAGAGAAAAACATCTTCTGCGGTTCTGGGATGCCCTTTTGGATGTACCTTAATTGGAAATAATGGGGGTGGCAAGTCTTTTGGCATCTCTGGAGCAGCCTTAGGTAGTCCTTCGGCTAGAAGGGGATACATACCATTCATAAGAGCATTTCTTTGTCTATTTATTTGTTCTGATTTCACTCGGATACCTTCCTCAATTAATAGATTTTCTTGAACTTTATTTGAACTTTCTTTACTCCTCTCTTCTTGTCTACGTGCTTTTTCTGTTCGTCTATGAGATTCTTTACGCCATAACTCAACAGCGTCTTTCTCTGACTGTCTGACCTTTCTTTTCCATAACTCTTCCTCCACTTTCATGATGCACTCTGCATCCCAGGTTCCCGCTGCGGGCCACCTTTGACTTTCTGGTAATCCTTTGGTATAATCTACCCATAGATCAAGAAACAATATGGCATCTAAGCCATGCTTATGGTACATAAAATGTCCTGGAGTGTCCCTAGGAGGAATAGGAACTGCTTCTTCAAGCACCCCTTTTCTGGTAGTAATCTGTCTTAACTTCGAGAAGAGCGGCATATTGCCAACTGATCTGATACTTACTCTTGAACTTACTTAATACGAAAAAACACAATAATGAACAGTGAACAATGAACAATCATTCATACCATAATATGCAAGACATTTCTGAATACTTTAAACATTAAACATTAAACATTTTAACAACGACCGACAATGATGATAGTCTGCCTAACTAATCACCATGCTGAATTCTTGACACTAACTGAATACTTCGGGATACTTGATATACTGCTAAACAGTACATATACACTGCTAAACAGTGCAGACCGGATTTGTGTACCTAAATCCGTCTTGACCGGCACAACCTATGTGCGCGTCAACACGCCTCCCCGGCGATGGTACTCACCGAGTAGCTCCTTGAAACGGAAGGCCTCAGAGAATGGACGGGACTTGATGACTGCTGACAGCGGACCCTCTGGACGTCGGGATTTCGAAAAACCTGGTGGGCCTCGGTATACCTCGGATCTTGCTCTCTCAGCTAGGCTCTGGTCGGGATACTTCGCACTTCTCACCGCCTCGTCTGGGTTGATCGCAGCCTCAGTCGCCCCCGCTTGACCGGAGGGAGCTTACAGGAAATCCTGCTGGTACGCGTTTATGGTCCGTCCAGCTGTGGCAGGAGACCGGGCCTGCAACGCACCGCCGGCGCGTGAGATGAGAAAGTGTCCCTATTCGGGCGCCATTATGTGGTAAATAAAATACCGGACTGAATTTCATACGGAATCTTAAAATAAAGTAAAATAGCTCAAAATAACAAGAGGCAGAATCCGTGGTATAAGAGGTTTTCTAAATGGGCTTTATTCCATTCAAAATGGCCGACTCGAGTCACGGCCTTCAGGTTCCGTCACCACGAGGGTTCAGGAAGTGAAGTACAATACTTTATTGACAGACATGCATTTTTATAATAAGCACATTACAATGAAACGAATGTAGAAGGCGTAACATTTGATAAGAAAAGTGATATGACAGGTACGTGATCGAAACTAGGCGTAATAAGGAATAAAAGAAACATGATTGGTTAGGATTATCAGACATAGGTGGATCTATAAGATAATACTTGGCATAGATGCGCGCGCAGCAGTATGACGTGTAATTGACGTGCAACTAGGGGGTGAAGGGGACTTGACATTAACTCTGCATATGGAGACGAAAAGTCTGAGGGGTCAAGTCAACCTAATCCCAAATCATATCTAACATCCTATGTTTAGAGAACTATGTTATCCACAAGGAAGGACTCTCGGACAGAATCTATTCTATACTAACTGTGTGTGCGTGTACAAGCGTCTAAGTGTCTATATGAGATGCGAGGGGCAGAAAACTTTCCATAGCAGCAGGGCTATGAATCACTTGCAGGAGGACGGAAAGGCTGAGTCCTTTGCTTGTGAGCAGAGGAAATGTTTACTTAAATCACTAGACAGGAATGCATCGGCTGAAGAGCAAAATAGATAATTCGAAGGTGAAATACAGCTTCTTGGCAGGCAGGCGAAAACTAGCCGAGGCAGGCACCGTTAGCTGCACAGGGAGTAGGACAAAGTTCATGGATACAGATGCAAGCTCAAGCTGAAGCTGTCAGAGGCAGAGAGCAGGGAAAGGCTTGAGGACAGAATCGGGCCTACTTGCCTGAACTGTAAAAATGGAGTAACTTAGCCATATAAAGTCGGTGGCCTTTCATGCTTAGGAATCGAATATCCAGCCCATAGATGGCGGATCTGACAGAGAACATGTTGACGGTAGACACACATATGTTTGCGTCTTTAGAAACTGGAACTGGAGGGAACATACATGTACTTGTAACATGCATATAGAACCGTTGGGGTCCAAGATAGGGGACATAACTGATCAGGAAAATCCACATTTCCACATTCCCTCCTTGTCCCCTACTTGCCCTTCAAGAGATATCAATCTTCATCAATCCATTGATCTGTTCATATAGCATCATTTCTTCTTCCTTCTTCTTCCGGCATTTTGAACGAGAACTTTGATATGGAATGCATGATGTGGCACACAGACCACAAATTGCTGGTCCACATTGCAGACATAAACAACAACTGAAGAGCATAAGAAGGCCAATACCTAGGAAGGATAAAACTCTCCATCCCCAGGCTGATATCACACTCCAAAACCACCCGGACCACGTCCAAGTGCCTGGATCCTCGTGTATCTGGCTTACAATCTTATGAAGGCGTGTTATAGCTTTATATACAGATGGCGAATTTTCTGGTATGAATATGCAGCAGCTGGATCCGATGATCCTGCAAGCTCCGCCCCTATCGGCCAGGATGACGTCAAGGACAAGACGATTCTGGAGAACAACAATTCTCATCACTGATTGTTCCTCTGTCAGATTGCCTAGGGCGGCTATAGTCTCGTTTACTACAGCTTCAAGAGTCTTGGTTAGTCTACGTATCAGCTTACTATTTGATATTGTACCTATATAGGGAAAGATACCTTTATTGAAATCTACATACTTGTCCCATGCCGTTTCAGTATAATCGACAACCGGGAGATCTCTACGCTCTCTTTTGTGTACTAAATGAACATTTCGATAATAATCAGGGGGAGCTAGGAAAACAGGTGGCAAAAGGAATGCTATGTAACAGGTACCATCCCAATCTAGAGGCAGACGCATATATGCCGTCTGACCACATATAAAGTAAGAATGGCGAGAAGCTCTAAATGAAGATTTGCCTTGATCACTATATTCTACTGTAGTAACGCATTGGCTATGGCCCATATGTATGGAACCAACTTTTCTTACACATAATTCACCCTTAACTGGAAATACTGACATAGTGGGCAGAATTAGTTCAACTTCGGATTTGACATTCAAAATCATAAGATTAGGCGTAAAATTACCTAATTTATACACTTCATTTTCTAAGTCAGTTCCTGTTCTACTGGGGTGACCCTCCTTATTGGGGTGACAGACTTTGAATAAAACTAGATTCAGATTTCCCCATATCCAATGTTGTTGATAAACTGCTGTGTCTGGGTCTATGGAATTTAATAAACTAAACCATGCTCCACAGGAGCCATTGTGTGTGAACGGATGTGGAAAGAAAGGCAGAACTCCTTTGGTATTCTGATAGGGAGGGAGTCGGCCACACACCCAACAATTGGTGGCATTACTAGTCTGATGGGAATGATGTAACATACTAATGAAGGTGTTATTGCGCAGCGCAAGTCTATAGGACAACTCATGTGGGGGTAGGTCACTAAAAGAATGTTCACCAGTTATATTGAAAACACGTTTAGAAACAGGATAGTACATATGCAACAATATACTTGCAGTAACTATTAAAAAACTCAAGGAAAACAAAATTAATAAAGTCACAATACAGTGGTTACGCAGTAATTTACAATAAGCATGTCGTTTCATTATGATTCTGGACTCTACGTGATTCAGACCTAAGGGGTACATGTCGGGACAGATTCAACCGCTTCACCTTGGAGAGGACTTAAACAATCAAATCGTCCGACAGTTTAGATCTGGACCTGAGTTTCTGTTTATAGAGTTCGGTGCTACTGGCCTCAGCCAAGGTTAGCTTTGAGTCAATGGGGGAAGACACACGGGCAGTACTGTCTGTGTCAGGAGGAAGTCCATGAAATTTCTTGATATGGCTGGAATGCACCCAGCCTTTCCTCCCTTCGATCTTCACAGCTGTTCTGGTCGTTAGCAGGACCAACTTAGGAAGCCTCCACCTTGGCTCCAGTTGGGTTTTCCGATCAAAATTCCTGACGAGAACATAATCACCGGGGATTACGTCATGAGGTTTCACCTCGGTGTTGTCGGGAAAAGCTGCGACTACGTGTGAACGACAAGATTGTAGTGCAGACATCAAAGAAGCCAGGTAATCTGTCAGCATATTACAGTCAACATCAGTTATTTTACGGGGTATAGGCGTCCCCCACATATTCGGTGGTCTACCAAAGATCACTTCATAAGGGGATAGCCCTGTTCGAGAGTGTGCTACCATCCTCATGTAAAATAGTGCAACTGGTAAGGCTACTATCCAGTCCACACCTTTTTCCTGACATATTTTAGACAATCTGATTTTTAAAAGCTGATTGTGTCGTTCCACGAGACCTGCTGCCTCGGGGTGTCGGACACAGTGGAATTTCCACTGATATCCCAGCAAAAGTGAGACATGTTTCATTAATTCGGATGAGAAAGGCTGGCCGTTATCTGAATATACAACACGTGGTAACCCGTACCGTGGGAAGAATTCTCGAACTAGCTGCTTGGCAGTAGTCGGGGCAGTGTAATCTGATACGGGATACGCCTCTGTCCAACGGGAGAGAGCGCAGACAACTACGAGAACATATTTGAATCCTCGACAACGTTCCATCTGAATATAATCCATCTGGAGGACTTCAAAAGGATGGTCAGGAGGCTGAAATCCACCCTGCTCTACGGGAACACTCTTTCCTGGATTAAACTGACAACATATCATACAGGTACGAACTTTTTGTTTAGCTGCTGCTCGTAAATGTTTGTTGAACCAAATGTGCTGAATGCTGTCTAGCATAGCCTTCTCTCCTAAATGTGCTGGACTGTGAACTGTAGCTATAATGGCTTGAACCATGGAATCAGGGAGAAACCATACAGATTTCTCCTTCGTCATCCATCCTTGATCTGTCTGGATCCCTCCTAGTTCAGTCCACTTCTTCATTTCTTCTGCTGTGGCATGTGTCTGTATGTCAATTACGTCAAGTGCGGGATCCTTAATTGTCATACACTGTGTTGGTGTCTGAACTATTGGCTTTGTCATGTCTAATGTGCGATTCTGAGCAGTCTGTTTAGCTGTTCTGTCAGCTAAATCATTGCCTTGAGAAATGGTATCAGTAACCTTCGTGTGTGCTTTACATTTCATAATCGATATAGCAGTGGGTAGATGTATTGCGTCTAACAAAGCATGAATGAGGGGTCCGTGCTGAATGTGGGCACCATGGGAGGTTAAATAACCTCTCTCTCGCCACAGCACGCCGAAGTCGTGTACAACTCCGAATGCATAACGTGAGTCAGTGTATACATTAACTTTCTTATTTGTGGCTTGAATACAGGCTTGTGTTAGAGCAATAAGTTCTGCTGCTTGGGCTGACAAAGTATCTATACAATTTGTCTCAATAACTTCAGTGTCTGTTGTGACTGCATACGCGGCCACTAAATCTCCTGTACTTGTTCTCATGCACGATCCGTCTACATACAACGTCAGGTCTGGATCTAACAATGGAACGTCTGTCAAGTCTTGTCTAGGTCTCGTCTTTATTTCAATGATTTCAACACAATCATGAGCTAGTGGGTCTGTTCCTTTTACAGGTAATAGTGTAGCAGGATTCAATGTATTACACCGTCGGATCTCTATTGCCTCTCCACATATTTATTATCGCTACCTCTTTCATGTCTTTGCTACACCTCATTCCTACTTTAGCACTGGTGTAAACGCTTCAAATTATTATACCATTGCTCTCTCAATCACACCTGCGCATGCACTTGAAAGTTACTTTACCAATAAAAGACGCAAAGAGAGAAATAGAACAAAAGTGCTGGCTGGATTTGGCAAACACACTTCATAAAACTGCATTTTCTTTTGTATTCTCCCCCGTGTTACATGCTTAACCTCTCCCTGTGTAATTTCTCTTAACCTGCTGTCCCAGGAAGAGAATTTCATCTACAGGCTCTTTCTGTGTTTTTTTCCCTAGTCTTTCTTTCCCTTTTCTTAGCTGTGTAACTGTTCCTTTACGCGCTCTATTTACGCGCCATTAACTCCCTTGAGATCCTTGCTCCCGCTCCTGTTTTCTCCACCTCTCATACTGCCAGTTCCCTCTTTCTCTGTGGTTGGTGGCTACTTTCCAGAGCTTCCGAAGCCCCGTGGTTCCTGCCTCGTGTTGACAGACTTGAATTGGAAAAGGAACCATATTAACAAGCCTTTACCACTCACACACGGCGGAAGTTTATACTTTAATTCAGTGAGCTAAGAAAAGCGTGTTGTGGGTCCCCTACGAGCCATGGTGCTTGCTTCATCATGATTTGGCACCAGTCATTAGCCGCAGCTCTGCTAATGAGCCACTGAGGTCAGTTTCAATAATTACTCAAAAACATAACCATGCAGCCCCCCCTCAGCTCTGTATTTATCTTGCTTTACTGCTGTTCATGTGATTAGCTGGGAGGAGCTCACGGCGGCATCCTCCCTATAAAAGTGTAGATGGATCACTCCTTAACTCTTTCTTGCTTCACATACAAATGGCTCGAAAGTTGCAGGGAAGATGCAGGTCTAATAGACAGAATAGAAGGTCTGTGCCAGGTGAGTTTCTCTGCATTGGTGTCCATCACAGGCCCGCAAGTGTAATGTGTGATCTTTGACTCCGGGCAGTTCACAAGCAGGCGGTCAGGAAACGGTTTCAGCCTATCAACCACTGAGGAGACGCAGCCTCTGTATGAGGAATGAGAAAGCAATCAATACATCCAGCCTATCACAGGAACAGCCCTGAGTGTTCCGAATTATAAATTCTCCATGTCACTGTATGTCATTGAGCCCAAGTAGCTCGCTGTGATCGTATAGTGGTTAGTACTCTGCGTTGTGGCCACAGCAACCTCGGTTCGAATCCAAGTCACGGCATTGTGGTTGGCAATGTCACGGCAGTTGGGTTTTGCTTTTACAGAATTATCAAACGTACCAGTGGTTTTTGTAAAATGTCTATTAAAAACAGATCCTTTCAAATATTTAAACCATCAAACAACAAATGATTTAAACTCACATGATTATAAGCTGTAGCTATAATGTATTTACTTACATAAAGTATCGTTCTTCTACCTATTGGGGGTGGAGGGGGAGCGGAGCTTATCCCCCAGGTGCAGTTGAGTGACCTGTGTTGTGGCTCTCTAGAGGGAAGGCACAAATGTTGCTGTCACCCAGCCCAATCCAGACGTGTATTGGGGCCAGGTTTCAGGCAAATAGAGCAGTAAGTGTAGAGAAATGTTCACTCTCTAAAAGTGGCATTTCCAAAATAGTAAAGTTAAATCTAACCTCACCAGTAAGTAGGATTTTCAATAAATAAATAAAGCTACTCCTCTCCGATATGGAATTACCAAATAGAAAGTATAGGGGAATACCCAATGCTAACCTATGAGAGGGGTAGACCTCACAGTAGTGAAAAATGAAATAGACTGTTTGGTACTTACAGGACATGCGAACCACCAAAGTACATATCTTATCTTTTACTTACATAGCATCATGCACCTAGGACTACCTAGGGCCTACCTTAGGGGTAAATGATATGTAATAAAAGGGGAGTTTAAGGCTTGGCAAGTAGACTGGGACTCCCCTTTGAGACCCCCGAGTCTATGCCCAGAACCATAACTCTGCCAGTCGAGTACTTACCTAAAAGCCGATAACTCACTTTTCTTCCACAGGTTAAGATTGACTGGTTTCACTTGGAAATTCTTCTAAGTATGGAGTTTTGGAACTTTAAAATATTCATCTAAAATCAGCCGAACAGCGAATTCTGATTTACTGACCTGTTATCAGGAGAGACCTCAGTGCTGCATCTTGTAGCTCAGTACTGACTCTGAAAAGTCATTTTAACCGTACTTACCAGTAACTCGAATTTCCTTCCATAGGATATCATTGCCTGCTTTTTGCTGAAAATTTTTCTAAGTGTCGATTATTGAATCTTACAAATATTCTTTAAAAATCGTACCAACTGTGAAAACGTAATTGCTTACCTGTTTTAGATAGATGTCCCAGTACTGAGCCTAGGAGCCCAGCACTGGATTACAAAAGTAACGAGAACGTGCTTTACCCGTAACTTGAATTTTCTTCGATAGGAAACCAATGACTGTTTTTCTGTGAAATTTCTTCTAAGTGTCCATTTTGCAAACATATAAATATTCCTTAAAAATCGCCTTTATGACTTAAACGCAGTTTCTCAACTGCTTACAGGTGGTACAGTAGTGCTGGATCTAGGATCCAACACTGACCTAGAAAAAGTAACCATAACCCCACTTACCTGCTAAGTGAATTTCCTTCTTAGGATAACTTTGGTAATTTGATCAGAAAAAGTTTCTAAGTGTCAACTTTTAAAATAGCAAAATATTGCTTAAAAATCACAACAGTAACTAAAACGAATTTACTCACTTGTTTCCAAGAACTGTCCCAGGACTGAATCTAGGATCCAGTCCTGGAGTTAGAAAATTGATCCGGAAAGTAATTAATTGCATATAACTTAAAATTCCCATTGAGCTCAAGGTATTATTGTGTTTGAAATTGTGTTGCCTATTGCAATAAACTGTAACTATTACCTGCAAAAGTCAATTGTCTATTGCAAAGTATTTAACTAAAGCATCTCATTCTGAGAAAGTATATTTTGATACCTATTGTTGGTTCTAAAATAAAACAACAATTAATTTTTTTATACAAACCATTGGCCTAGAGTTCAGTTCTTGAGAGTGTGAGACCATTTGCTGACTGAGTGTGTACAACAAATGCTTTACACTGTACTCTGATACTGCCTTACTGCTCGAGCAAGCTATCACTTTAGAGAGTAAGATTATATTTAACTTTAGCCTCTGCCAAACCTCTGGGGACTGAGGACTCTGTGCACACTGTACCTATTTGGGAACAGTATATACAGAGCCACTTTCCCACAGTAGTGATAAAGTGATTAGAGTCCTAAGGACAACATAAAGATACAGCAAAACGTGAGATGAAAAGCAAAAAGGTTGTTGGTAGGCCACCTTAAGGATGCCAGGTCTAACAAAAATGAACTAAGGATAACATGAGTAAAACATCAGGTTTCTCTACGGCATTTGGTGAGACAAGTGGGCCTTCTTTTATCTTCCATTCAAGCAATCTTTGACAGACCCCTTTATTATAGAGCTTTTCAAGGATTAAAGATAAGGCACTTACAAAGGAGTCTCAAATACTCAGAGATGGTTGAATTCTGTAATATGGGTCGTAGACTAAAAGCAGCGCAAAAACAGAGTGCAACAGGGTCCAAAAAATTGAGTGCCACAGGAGAGTGTGCATGCAAGCGTATCCTTTTACAGATCCAGAGATATACTCATGCAATTTTTGTTTTTAGGACAGAACGTGCATGATGAAAAATACATTGTTTTTAAAAAGCGCATTGCAGAATATCAGTACTTTGATGTGGGACAACTTCAAAACTTTCATATAAAATATTTGCATGCAGCTTACAGTAAGTTGTTGTGGCCAAGTGGTTAAGACAATGGACTTGAAATCCATTGGGGTTTCCCCACGCAGGTTCGAATCCTGCCAACAGCGAGAATCATTTTATTATCGGCTACAATTTCAGAAGTTAACCTTTAGTATTTCTTCCATTTCAGTTTTATAAATAGGTGGCTTATTTTTGTGTCACTATTGCCTCTCCACATATTTATTATTGCTACCTCTCTCATGTCTTTGCTACACCTCATTCCTACTTTAGCACTGGTGTAAACGCTTCAAATTATTATACCATTGCTCTCTCAATCATACCTGCGCATGCACTTGAAAGTTACTTTATTAATAAAAGACGCAAAGAGAGAAATAGAACAAAAGTGCTGGCTGGATTAGGCAAACACACTTCATAAAACTGCATTTTCTGTTTTTATACTCCCCTGTATTACATGCTTAACCTCTCCCTGTGTAATTTCTCTTAACCTGCTGTCCCAGGAAGAGAATTTCATCTACAGGCTCTTTCTGGGTTTTTTCCCTAGTCTTTCTTTCCCTTTTCTTAGCTGTGTAACTGTTCCTTTACGCGCTCTATTTACGCACCATTAATCTCATTTGAGCTCCTTGCTCCCGCTCCTGTTTTCTCCACCTCTCATACTGCCATTTCTCTCTTTCTCTGTGGTTGGTGGCTACTTTCCAGAGCTTCCAAAGCCCCGTGGTTCCTGCCTCTTGTTGTCAGACTTGAATTGCAAAAGGAACCATATTAACAAGCCTTTACCACTCACACATGGCAGAAGTTTATACTTTAATTCAGTGAGCTAAGAAAAGCGTGTTGTGGGTCCCCTACGAGCCATGGTGCTTGCTTCATCATGATTTGGCACCAGTCATTAGCCGCAGCTCTGCTAATGAGCCACTGAGGTCAGTTTCAATAATTACTCAAAAACATAACCATGCAGCCCCCCCCCCCAACTGTGTATTTATCTTGCTTTACTGCTGTTCGTGTGATAAGCGGGGAGGAGCTCACGGCGGCATCCTCCCTATAAAAGTGGAGATGGATCACTCCTTAACTCTTTCTTGCTTCACATACAGATGGCTTGAAAGGTGCAGGGAAGATGCAGGTCTAATAGACAGAATAGCAGGTCTGTGCCAGGTGGGTTTCTCTGCATTGGTGTCCCATCCCAGGCCCGCAAGTGTAATGTGTGATCTTTGACTCCTGCCAGTTCACAAGTAGGCGGCCAGGAAACGGTTTCAGCCTATCAACCACTGAGGAGACGCAGCCTCTGTATGAGGAACGAGGAAGCAATGAATACATCCAGCCTATCACAGGAACAGCCCTGAGTGTTCCAAATTATAAATTATCCATGTCACTGTGCATCATTGAGCCCAAGTAGCTCGCCGTGATCGTATAGTCGTTAGTACTCTGCGTTGTGGCCGCAGCAACCTCGGGTTTAATCTGAGTCACGGCATTGTGGTTGGCAATGTCACTGCAGTTGGGTTTTGCTTTTACAGACTTAGCAAATGTACCAGTGTTTTTTGTAAAATGTCTATTAAAAACAGATCCTTTCAAATATTTAAACCATCTAACAACAAATTATTTAAACTCACATGATTATAAGCTGTAGCTATAATGTATTTACTTACATAAATGATCATTCTTGAACCTATTGGGGGTGGAGGGGGAGCGGAGCTCACCCCTCAGGTACAGTTGAGTAACCTGTGTTGTGGCTCTCTAGAGGGAAGGCACAAATGTTTCTGTCACCCAGCCCAATCTAGACGTGTATTGGGGCCAGGTTTCAGGCAAATAGAGCAGTAAGTGCAGAGAAATGTTCACTCTCTTAAAGTAGCATTTCTAAAATGGTAAAGTTAAATCCAACCTCACCAGTAAGTAGGATTTTCAATAAATAAATAAAGCTACTCCTCTCTGATATGGAATTACCAAATAAAATGTATAGGAGAATACCCAATTCTAACCTATGAGAGGGGTAGACCTCACAGTAGTGAAAAATGAAATAGAGTGTTTAGTACTTACAGGACATGAGAACCACCAAAGTACATATCTTATCCTTTACTTACATAGGGGCATGTTATCAAGCCAGGCGATAAAATTATCGCCGCTTTAGCGGCAGAAAACTGCCGCTAAAACGGCGATAATGGGCTTGATAATATGCTCTATGGAATTCCAATTGAAGCTCATGTTAAATGTGTAGGACATCTAACATGGACTTCAATTGGAATTCCATAGAGCATAATATCAAGCCCATTATCGCCGTTTTAGCGGCAATTTTATCGCCTGGCTTGATAATATGCCCCCTAGCATCATGCACCTAGGACTACCTAGGGCCTACCTTAGGGGTGAATTATATGTAATAAAAGCGGAGTTTAAGGCCTGGCAAGTAGTTTTAAATAGCAAAACACACAAGATGATGGACGGAATGTTGCACAATGGCAAAACATTCACCCCCAGTCACAGATCTGGGTTTAATCCATCGTTATTTTGGTCACCACGCCACCCCAGTTCAGACATGGCCATATGCAAATGCAATAACGATGGAGTAAACCCAGATCTGTGACTGGGGGTGAATGTTTTGCCATTGTGCAACATTCCTTCCATCATCTTGTGTGTTTTGCTGTTCACCCTATTTGGGAAGGGTATACCCAGACATGGGTCCCGTGCTTACTACGCCACTTGAGTCAAGCTATCCTGGCTGATGACGGCTGATAGCCAGAAACCGGTCCTAGGATGCTTGATTCCGGTCCAGGGAAGACATGGCTTGGCAGTTCGGGCTGGACTGTTCCCATGAGGCACAGGGTCAAGACTGATTTGCATATTGCCATGTCTGAACTGGGGTGGTGTGTTGAGCAAAATAACGATGGATTAAACCCATATCTGTGACTGGGGGTGAATGTTTTGCCATTGTGCAACATTCCGTCCATCATCTTGTGTGTTTTGCTGTTCACCCTATGTGGGAAGGGTATGCCCGGACGTGGGTCCCGTGCTCACTACGCCACTGGAGTCAAGCTATCCTGGCTGATGACGGCTGATAGCCAGAAACCGGTCCTAGGATGCTTGATTCCGGTCCAGGGCAGACATGGCTTGGCAGTTCGGGCTGAACTGTTCCCATGAGGCACAGGGTCAAGACTGATTTGCATATGGCCATGTCTGAACCCAGATCTGTGACTGGGGGTGAATGTTTTGCCATTGTGCAACATTCCGTTCATCATCTTGTGTGTTTTGCTGTTTGCCCTATGTGGGAAGGGTATGCCCAGACGTGGGTCCCGTGCTCACTACGCCACTAGAGTCAAGCTAACCTGGCTGAAGAGGGGTGAAACCCCGAAACCGGTCCTAGGATGCTTGATTCCGGTCCAGGGAAGACATGGCTTGGCAGTTCGGGCTGGACTGTTCCCATGAGGCACAGGGTCAAGACTGATTTTCATATGGCCATGTCTGAACTTGGGTGGCGTGGTGAGCAAAATAACGATGGATTAAACCCAGATCTGTGACTGGGGGTGAATGTTTTGCCAATGTGAAACATTCCGTCCATCATCTTGTGTGTTTTTCTGTTTGCCCTATGTGGGAAGGGTATGCCCAGACATGGGTCCCGTGCTCACTACGCCACTGGAGTCAAGCTATCCTGGCTGAAGAGGGGTGAAACCCCGAAACCGGTCCTAGGATGCTTGATTCCGGTCCAGGGAAGACATGGCTTGGCAGTTCGGGCTGGACTGTTCCCATGAGGCACAGGGTCAAGACTGATTTGCATATGGCCATGTCTGAACTGGGGTGGCGTGGTGAGCAAAATAACGATGGATTAAACCCAGATCTGTGACTGGGGGTGAATGTTTTGCCAATGTGCAACATTCCATCCATCATCTTGTGTGTTTTGCTGTTTGCCCTATGTGGGAAGGGTATGCCCAGACATGGGTCCCGTGCTCACTACGCCACTGGAGTCAAGCTATCTTGGCTGAAGAGGGATGAAACCCCGAAACCAGTCCTAGGATGCTTGATTCCGGTCCAGGGAAGACATGGCTTGGCAGTTCGGGCTGGACTGTTCCCATGAGGCACAGGGTCAAGACTGATTTGCATATGGCCATGTCTGAACTGGGGTGGCGTGTTGAACAAAATAACGATGGATTAAACCCAGATCTGTGACTGGGGGTAAATGTTTTGCCAGTGTGCAACATTCCGTCCATCATCTTGTGTGTTTTGCTGTTTGCCCTATGTGGGAAGGGTATGCCCAGACGTGGGTCCCGTGCTCACTACGCCACTGCAGTCAAGCTATCCTGGCTGAAGAGGGGTGAAACCCCGAAACCGGTCCTAGGATGCTTGATTCCGGTTCAGGAAAGACATGGCTTGGCAGTTCGGGCTGGACTGTTCCCATGAGGCAAAGGGTCAAGACTGATTTGCATATGGACATGTCTGAACTGGGGTGGCGTGGTGAGCAAAATAACGATGGATTAAACCCAGATCTGTGACTGGGGGTGAATGTTTTGCCAATGTGCAACATTCCGTCCATCATCTTGTGTGTTTTGCTGTTTGCCCTATGTGGGAAGGGTATGCCCAGACGTGGGTCCCGTGCTCACTACGCCACTGCAGTCAAGCTATCCTGGCTGAAGAGGGGTGAAACCCCGAAACCGGTCCTAGGATGCTTGATTCCAGTCCAGGGAAGACATGGCTTGGCAATTCGGGCTGGACTGTTCCCATGAGGCACAGGGTCAAGACTGATTTGCATATGGCCATGTCTGAACTGGGGTGGCGTGGTGAGCAAAATAACGATGGATTAAACCCAGATCTGTGACTGGGGGTGAATGTTTTGCCAATGTGCAACATTCCGTCCATCATCTTGTGTGTTTTGCAAGTAGTTTTAAATGCCAAGTCGAAGTGGCAGTACACTGCATACACAGGCACTGCAGTGGCAGGCTTGAGACAGGTTTGAAAGGTTACTTCTGTGGGTGGCAAAATCGGGCCCTGTGTATAAGGTATACCACTTTACAAGGGACTTTCAAGTAAATTAAATCTGTCAGTCAGGTATACTCCAATTACACACATGTTTAGGGAAGAAGCACATGCACTTCAGAACATATTAGTAGTTGTAAGTAAGTGGGTTTCTGTTGCAGTAACCACCTCACTTTTTTGCCTGATACCTGATACACTTTTCCTTGGTGTGCCCTGGGTCCCTGCCAATCAGGTACCCAGGGCCGGTGCTCCTTCCCTAAAAACTGTACTAAAGCCTAAACCCAATTGGCATCGCTGGCCACATGTCAGCCCCTGGTAAAGGGTACCCTAGGTACCCAGGGCATTGTGACCAGAGAAGACCCCTAAGGGCTGCAGCACTTATTGTGCCACCCTTAGGGGCCCTGTACCCTGACACACACACATTGCCTTTGCAGGCTGAGTGTCCTGGTGCAGAACTAAACAAAGAGTCAACATGGCACACATCCCTGTGTGACATGCCCACAAACCCACCGCCCTGGAATACATCAGCCACCCCTCTAGCTGGGTGCCCTATACCAGTGGTGTGGGCACAGGTGTATGAGCCGGTGCCCCTACAGTACCCAGGGCCATTCCTGGGCACTGTAAGTGCAGTGATACCATTAAGAGTATATGGTGCTGGGAGGCTGTCATTACGAACTCCACAGCACCATAATTGCTACGCTGGAGACTGACAAGTTTGATATCAAACTTCTCAGCACATTAAACCCACACCAATGCCAGTGTGGGATTTAATGTAAAATGCACTACAGAGGGCATCTTAGAGATGCCCCCTGAAACCTAACCTACAATCCACGTCTTGTCTGAGAGGCTGCCTAGGCTGCCACACAGCAGACATGTTGCTGGATCCCTTAGTGGAGAGCCCCTGCTCTCCTGGGCCTGCAACAATGCACATTCTGGGCGAGGTGCTAGGTTTCCTCACCCAGGATGGTCAGGGGGAAGCTTCAAAGGCATGCCGCCTTTGTGAGCTTCTCCAGGCCACTTGCTGTACTCAGCAACTGGCCCCCAACGGTTCTGACCCCCACTCTGGCGGGAAGACTGGCGTGAAACCTTACGTGAGGAAAGGGGGTGTGCCAGCCTGTGGCAACTCCACCTCTCAGGTGGTAGAGGCGAGGTGAAGCAGAACTCCGTGCTCCGGCCATCTTGAGGAGGGGGAGCCCTGTCGAATCAGAGATAGGCTCCTGCCCCCTCCCACAGGAGAGGAGCAGGATAGGGGGGTGTACTCACCCCAGGACAGGGACCTATTGGTCCCTGCCCTTCCCCGACCTGTAACGCCCCTAAATTTAGTAGAACCTTCCTTCCGCAGATCCCGATTGGAAAACAAGCAAGAAGATCAAGAAACCAGACGACCCGCCGCGCAGCTGCTAACAAGAGAACAACACCAACTGACTTGGCCCCAGCCTTATCGGCGTGTTGATCCTTGAACCTGCTCCTGTGGAACTCCGGCGTCTTCAGTGGTCAGCAACCTCAAAAACCCCAGAGGACCTGACCACCTTGAGACTCTACCTAGACTGGGACTCCCATGAGCAGTGGTTCTGCTCAAACAGCACTACCCCTGGTGCCAGGCAGGAACCGCAAATCCAGCACACTCTGCATCTGCCGAGCCCGGCCTGTGCCCGAGTGGAGAAAGACCCTGACGACGTCCTCCCGGCGATTCTGACCTGGAATCCAGTGCCCAAGGACCCTCCTCGATGACCCAGACGACCCCTGCAGCCTCAGAACCAGGGACCCCTCCAACCGCGATCAGCAGGGGGTAAGATTTTCCGACATCAAAAGACACCCCTGCACCTGTGCCCAACTCCTGGGTGCCTACCTATCCTCCAAAATACCAAATTACCCCTCAAAGTGTTGGTCGCTTCTGAAGATCCTCCGTCCCCGAGCCTGCATCCTTTGTTCACTTTCCAAGATCTCCATTGAATAACATTGAGCGCCCGACGGCTCAAAAGCACCCTGCATCCAGCTGCCCGAGTGCCCCTGGCAGTGCCACCTATGTCCTAATCTACTTCCCCATTTGCCCTGAGCAAGTGACCAGGAGCCCAGCTCCCACAGCCGCATGGCCTGCTCACCAGCACCCACCATCCGAAGGCTCCCTGCCTCGCATTGGATAACATTTGCCCCAATACCTCTGCACCCGGCTGCCCCTGTGCCACTGAGGGTGTACCAACTGTACCTACCTGACCCTGGGAGACCCCTGTGTCATTCAGTATGGTTATCTAATGTGGTGTGAGGCATGCTCTAAATAGGGCCTTATCTGAACTTGTGATTATTTAGTTCCCAGGCAGATTTTGTGTCTATACTGTTTTCTCAAAAGGTGAAACCATGTACAGACAGCGGGGCAATAAAGGTGGAAGGGTACATCAGCTTACTGTTGGTGAGCATATTTTCTTTGCAGGTGTAGATGCAACTTTATAGTAATTAGTGGTCGGGTCTGAAATATTAAACCCAGAAAAATGAGCAAACGTTTGTACAAATATGGTTGAACTATCTATCGGCGGTGTTGGGCAACGTTCCCAATGATGATAGGTGAAAACATTATGTGGGATACTTGCTTTATGCAAAGAATGGTGACCATAGTGTTGTTCACAAAACATGGTGTCAAAATTAGATGTATTATCATTCAATTCATCATATGTTCTAAATCAGACAGCAGAGTATTTACAGTTACAAAGTCCCAATAATCAGAGAAAGTTCTAGGGATGATAATATCAGTAAGAGAAATGTTAAATTCTGTCCCAAACTATCCCTTCAGGAACTGGAACTGCTGTAATGTTCACTAAGGACAGATCACTCTGTTCACGGTGTGATGATGCATGCAGTTTCAGGACCAAGTTCAAATGTTGTACTGCATAGCATTCTGGGAGGTAATGTCCATTCAGGAGGAGGAAAAAGATAGTCACTACACCTATCCAGAGGACTAGGAACAGTAGACCAATTACAATCCAGAGCTGTAGCCAGGGACAAACAAAGTAAGTCTTTTTCAGCCAAATGTAGAAATCACAAATTCGCCGTTTGTGGGTAACAGGAGGTGGCAGTAATTTGGGTTCCCTTGGATCCAATAAGAAAGTATCAAAATCAATGAAGTAGCCAGACACAGTTCAATCTAACTTTGGGTGCTCAGTAGGTTTTGTGAAACTGGTAGATTCCTCCTGTTAAGACATATTCACATAGATGTCGGTGTTAGGCCGAATTGAGATCTGTGTTTCATTTGTAGTTTGTTGCTGTTCAATTTCAACAAGTACAAGTTCCATTCCATTGCTGGTAACTCCTTTATTTCGCAAAATGGAGTCTTCAAAGTTTTGAAAGTTTATTCATCTTTATATATGAACTTCCTGTATGGTAGAGAGAGGAGATCGGTGGCTACCCAGGAGCCCACATGGCCTACTATTGACTATCGGCCACATAGTGTGGTTTGATCAGATCAACTGAGACGCATCTCTTGTCTTTCTTGCCGGCAAGACGATGCAGAAGTTCTGTTCTTGTTCCTTCGACAGCCAGGACAGGTACAGGCGCTCTGTAAGATGACTGAAATTCTTTTTTGTCCACTATCTTTTCTCTGACCTGGTCCCCAATCTTTGGGATCCAGGCAGGTCTTGCTGGAACAGCTTTCACTTCTCCAGTAGTGGTGCGTTTTATTTGGACATTATTTTGTAATGCCAGGAATTGATTATGTTCCTATAAAACAGCCAAACGATGATTGATGTCAAAGGGTTTTTCATCCGCCACTGTGCTGCCACAGTCGAGGTCAGGTACCCACAGTCTAATCCCAAACAGGACTTTGTATGGAGCAAAGCCCCGCTGGGAACTTTTTGGCATGTTGTTTAGTGCCCTCTGGACCCCATATATGTGATTGACACAACTGCCACCCGAGTCTAATACCCTAGCTGTTAAGGTTTGCTTTAAGTCCCTGTACTTCCACTCCACAATCGAATTTCCCTCGGAATGATACATAGAGGAGTGACGCAATTCTACACCCAAACTTCCCATGGTTTCATTGTAAGACCATGAGCTAAACGTAGGGCCACGGTCGGAATGTAATATGCTAATTGTTTATGTCCCTATGAAGACTTGCAAATCCTTTATAACAGTTCAGGCATCAGCTGAGCACTGACGCCAAACCCGCAAGAATCTAAAGCGTGAATCCACTGCCACCAAGATGTACTTGTAAGACCCGTCAGATTGTAAGGGGCCGCAGTGGTCCATATAGACACATGTGAGAGTTCTGTCTGACATCAGTAGTGGTGTTAGAGGTGGACGTGCTACAACCTTTCTTTTGTTGACAGATGTCGCCCTTGAGAACATAACCCTTGATCTGTTTAGTAAGACCTGGCGCCAATAGCGCTGCTTTAGCAGTGAGATAGTTGCAGCGATACCTGTTTTGCTGAACCAAGACCCTTGTGTGCAGCTAGAATTAATCCCAATCTGTGAATCATGTCTGGTATTACTCTATCCCCCACTCCTGGAATTTGAGCATACAGAATGTTTTGCACATCTAACTTGTGGGAGTATTTGAGTGGAAAACCTTTTCGCAAGGCTGAGCTCTTGTTCTGCGTAGCGTTCACAGCTATCATTATCTGTTTGTCTATCCTCGTGTTAGAACGAGTGATTGCAGCAATGGCAGAAGTTTGTACTGTCACCTTGGTGGCTTCATCAGACAATAAATTTCCCTCAACATATACACCAACAAGCTGATGACTCAATGTATGAATTACATGAGCCTGTGGCAAGCCTTTTTTCACCTCTTCCATCTGTTCCCAAAGCAACTTATGCTTTATTGTGCAACCTTTGGAATCTCTAAACCCATGCTGGCCCCAATAGGGAAGATATTCATTGTACGACTGGACACAGTAAAACGACTCACACACAATGAGTGAGGGGAATTGCCAAACTGTATTTTTTAGTGCCAGTATCAGGGCTTTTAGTTCTGCCAGCTGTGCCGTGCAATCTTATAGAGACTGCGTCTGTGTATTGCTAGGACGGAACTTGGCATCCCGCATACGTCCCTTCACACTTGCACATGCTACGCTATATTGCTATTTACTTCCTATGGCAGGTTTGGCAGATCCGTCAGTGTAAATGATATATTCATAGTGATCTAGAGGCATTATTTTATTCGGGAGAGGATATTCCTGTTTGTACTGCAGAAATGCTTGTGTTTTTAATGTAGAATCAGATTTGTAGTCTACAACTGTTGCAGTGAGAGAATTATCCCATTGTATCCATCGCAGATGCATTGCTTTTGCGTTTGGAACGCTTGCTTTGGTAACAGCCTCTGAGGTTGGTACTGGAGTCATGAAAATTCAGTGTTTCACCTGTGCTCGTGCTCTTTCTCTCACTAAAGCAGTACTGCAGTACTTCTTCTGTGGATGAAAAGTGTATTTCAGCGTTTGTGTACAAATGTGATTTGTATGCTATGGTTACTGTTTTGCCACTAAACCAAAACAAATTAATAACAGAAACAAATAATAATGCGCTTTATTTTAAACTATAACACTATAAAATGAATTATTATACATAAAACTTGAACATAACATAGTTAATAATTATCCTAATTAGTAAAAACATTTAAATAATTAACACAATCAATTATTTAATTAACTAATTAACAAATAAAATGTTACCATGTTGTTAAACTTATCTATTTCAAATAAAAAAATACAAAATGAATTTTCTAATTAACAAATTAAAACTTATAAAAAAGTCCTACTCGATTAAAAAAATATTGTTAAAACTTCCCACTTTATTCCCCTACCAACCCAACAACTCACCAAAATAATTTGACATAAAACTAAAACAAGTAACATTTATTCCCAAATCAAAAAGAGACACTAAAAATAATTAAACATACTTAATTTTAAATTAATAACAACTTGTAACACAAAAACTAATACAAATCAACTAAAATATTTTTTAAAGGATAGTATGCACAACTATATTTTGAAAACCTATATACATGACTTAAAAGCAAAATTCTTACCTTCTATATTATGTCCCATTATATTTTTGATATCGCTATATTTTTGACGCAACGTTTGTGTCTCATAATATTTTTGAAACAATATTTTGGCAGAATACCCCTTAACTGCTCCATCACCCCTGAACCAATTGTGCCCATCCTCAGTGGTTTAGAAGCAGCAGCTATTGCAGCAAACAAATGATGGACCGAATGCTGACAATGCAAACATACTCCCCCATTCAAAAGATCTGGGTTAAATCCATCATTCTTTTGCCCACTACGCCACCCCAGTTTGGACGCAGCCATATGAAAATCAGTCTTGACCCTGTGCCTCATGGGAACAGGGCAGACCGAACTGCCGGGCCAGGTCCTCCCTGGACCGGAAACAAGCATCCTGGGACCGGTTTCAGGGTATGTCACCCTTCTTCAGCCAGGCTAGCTTGAATCTAGTGGCACAGTGAGCAAGGGACCCACGTCTGCACATACCCATCCCACTTAGGGCGAAAAGTGTTACAGCAAATAAATGATGGACCGAATGCTGACAATGCAAACATTCTCCCCCAGTCAAAAGATCTGGGTTAAATCCATTGTTCTTTTGCCCACTACGCCACCCCAGTTTGGACCCAGCCATATGCAAATCAGTCTTGACCCTGTGCCTCATGGGAATAGTGCAGACTGAACTGCCAGGCCAGGTTTGAAGCAGCAGCAACAGACACCGCCACTGCCCTAAGCATCTGCCGCAAACCCATTGTCTTATTTTGTGCAGCCACTCGGAATGCGGCAACCAGCCCGGCACCCACTATACCACTAGGGCTCGATTTTCAGACATTACAGCTCAGAAACAGTGAAAAGGGTTGCACTAAATTGGAGAAATATTAGCTTACATTAATTCATGTTGCACACTGCAGGTGCACATAAACAAGCACTCAGCAATGCATTGAGCCAGCGTAGCCTATCATTATGTGGCCGCTGTTGTTTATCAGTCTGTAAAAAAGGAGTTTCAACAACATAAAATCTTGCTGGAACCACCCTGGAACCTCTGACAGGGTGTTCAGAGTCTCTAAACATCCTGAGAGGGTAAGAGATAGAAGAAGCTGCAGGGGTATCAGTGGGTGTCCTGGCCAAGATCTTGTAAAATCCATGCAATTAAACCCCATCTCCAATTGATAATTGTGTATTCAATAAACAAAGAGAGAGCGAGAGACCCAGAAGAAGAAGCCTTTTTCTTGCCAGAAGGTAAATGGTTCATCTGGTTGGTGACTCTTCCTTTTTGGTATTTGAGGTTGTGGTGATGGGAGTTATTGGTTAACAGACACATGGACAGGGATAGTGTAAACATTAGGAGCAGCGTAGGTGTGAGGTTGGTGGGTGGTGTGTACAGTGCATGTTGTTTCTATGTGGACTTGGATCTCAAAACAAATATTCTCTCGAGGAGCTGGGAGGCAGAATGCATGTGACGTTGCTGCTGCTGTAATTAAATGAGAAAAGGTGAGAATAAAGGGGCATATTATCAAGCACGGTGTTAAAATTATTGCCGCTTTAGCGGCAGAAACTTGCCGCTAAAGCGACGATAATGGGCTTGATAATATGCCAGTGAGAATTCCAATAGAAGCCCATGTTGACACCAGAACATGGGCTTCTATTGGAATTCTCTGCGGCATATTATCAAGCCCATTATAGCCGCTTTAGCTGCAGTTTTCTGCCGCTATAGCGGCGATCATTTTAACGCTGTTTCTTGATAATATGCCCCAGGGTGAGCTGCTGGTCTTACAATTATATTATTATCCATTTCCACTTGTTAATATTCATTCTTATTACTTACAACATAATTTTGAACTTTCAAAAAAATTGGCTGATTGTTCGATTACTGTCAAGATCCTAACTTGGGGTTGTTTACTGTTACTGTTTGGGTTTAGCTTTGATGTGCTTCTTTAGAACTTTTTCTCCCTTAAAAATGCATTCCAAGCTTCCGGCTGGTCTTCTTGCAATGGGCTGGAATGCCACAAATCCAACAAGCTTTGGCCAAGCTAATAGGTCTGCCATTGGCTGTTAGTCTTTTGGCTTTGCAATGCCTTTTTTTGTTTTATCACGGTTTTTGGTAAAGTTTATTTGAGGAATTACTCTCCGATATAAAAAAAAATTGGTCAAAAATACTTTTTGACCACACAAAGTGCACTTTGCTATTGCAGTCGCTAGTAATGAAGATAACAGCTTTGTGTGGATGTGCTCTTTATGAAAGAACAGAATGCTGCCACACAAAGTGAAGTTATCCCATGGCTGACGTTGCCTGACCCACTGCCCCATGCTGTATGCTGTGGTAGCAGAAGTAAAATGTGAATGACCAAACAGAGCAATGTATGACGATGACTGGCCGAAAGACCCTGTACTACAGTAGAATATACATATATATATATGTACATGTGTGTTTATATATACATATATAATATGAATAAATAATGTATGTGTGTGTGCAGACATGTGTTTGTGTGTATGTGTATATATATGAGGATCGATAAAGGCTTTTTTACAAGCCGAAACGCGTCTCTTCTCTTACCCCATGGGTTGAGGGTGTCTTGAATAAACTAATTGATGCCGTACCCTGACAATCCTCGTGTCCGTGCCTTCTCCTATGGTTCTTTCTGTGGGAGCTGGATGGTGCGTTCATATATATATATATAAACAAAGAACGGCCCTCAAGGAACTAATGGAAGACAAATCAATAATCATTAAAATGGCAGACAAGGGTGGAAACATCGTCATAATGAATACCCCAGACTATGTAGCAGAAGCACACCTACAACTAAAGAACAAAGAATATTATAAGAAACTGGATAGGAATCCGACACGAGTCTTCAAAGAACATTTAGATAAGGAAATTCGAAGGTGGCAACATTTGAATTTAATTGACGACGATGAAAGAAAATTCCTGAGCACTGAGCACCCCATAATGGTGACAATATATTTTCTACCGAAAGTGCACAAAAATCCATCGAAACCACCGGGTCGACCAATAGTGTCTGCGAAAGGTTCACTTATGGAACCGGTAGCAAATTATATTGATTATTTTTTTATGCCCTTTGTGCTCAACCTAAGCTCATATTTGAAAGACACCACTGACCTATTGAGACATTTACAAGAACTACCATGGCAAACATCCTATATGTTAATTACAATGGACGTAACATCACTATACACAAATATTGAAAATGATATCGGGTTACTAGCATGCAGTTACTTTCTCAAAGAGCGAGACATCAAACTCAAGCAGCACAATCAAATGTTCATGGACATGATCCATATGTGTCTCACTCAGAATACATTCCTATTTGGAGAAGAAATCTATATACAGACTAAGGGATGTGCAATGGGGTTTTCTTTCAGTCCTGGATACGCCTGCCTCACCATGGGCTGGTGGGAGCAACAAGTAGCATGGCATCCTAAAAATGACAAATATGTAAACAAAGTGATGAAATGGCTAAGATACATCGACGACCTCCTAATAATATGGGATGGGACGGCACAGGAATTTGAGGAATATTTCAAAATTCTTAACTCCACAGATGCAAATATAAGATTTACATACAACATCAGCAAAGAAAGAATAATATTCCTGGATACGGAAATTTATATCATGAACAACAAACTAGAAACCACATTGCACAGAAAAGAAACTTCAACGAATGCAACACTACATGCAACCAGTTTCCATAAGTCATCGGTAAAGGATAACATTCCATACGGTGAATTCCTGCGATTACGGAGAATCTGCTCAGAACAGAAAGAATGGGAGAAGCATAGCAGAAATACAGCAAAAAGATTCAGGCACCGTGTATATCAAAAAGGAACCATCCAAAAATGTTGGAAATGTGCCAACGAACAGAGAAGACAGGATATCCTCGATGAAAATCGTCAAAGTACCAATAAATCAAAAAACATAAGCACAAATCAATCAGAAAATCCAGCAGTACGATTGATCTTGGACCACTCTAAGGAATCGAAAGAAATAGCGAATATCCTTCGGAGAAACTGGAAGATATTACAATTGGACCCGACAGTGAGCGAAATTATGGGCAAACATGCCAACATCACGTTTCGCCGAGCAAAGAACTTGAGAGACAAACTGATACACAGCCACCATCAAGATCATACCAAAAAGAAAGGAACACAGTGGCTAACAACAAAAGGTTTTAAAAAGTGCCATGCGTGCAAGGTTTGTCAAATTGCCAAAAACATGACAGAAGTTAAATTACCAAACAACAAGATATGGCAAATAAAATAATTAATTACATGCAAAAGCCAATTTGTGGTATATGTAATCGAATGCCCGTGCTCATTGAAGTATATAGGGAGCACGAAATGTGAACTTAAAAAGAGAATCCTGGAACATGTCAGAGCTACAGTCAACAAAGACAGGAGTAATGCAGTGGCAAAACACATGGAAACCAGTCACGGAGGAGATTGGAAATCCCTGTGTTTTTATGCTCTGGAAACGATACCCTACATGAAAGAGGGGGTGATCGTGAAAAAAACTTGAGACGCAGAGAATCACGACAGATTCTGAATTTCAGGACTTTTACGCCATGGGGCCTCAACCAAAGTGAGGAACTGTATGTTCATTTGTAGGAACAGATAATAACCATTCTTGTTGCCAATAGAGGTGTTTTCAGACAAAAGGGAAGACGGGTAAATAAATTTTAATAAAAAAAAAAAAAACACCAAATAAAAACATATAAAAATTAATATAAGAAAACCTTTTTTTTTCAAAAAAAATAATAATATATAAAAAAACTTTTTCAGAAATGTAGTTCCAATCCACATAGACATAATCTACTTCTTCAAGGTTAGTGAAGATTAACCTATAATCCATAAGAAGATCTGTCAATGAGAGGTTCATCCCACTAGAGGGCATCTAAATCAGTTTGTAAGTACTAACCCACTAGAGGGCACTACACAAGGTGATGTAAATTGTTGATGGTTGAATCAAATGGCTCACGTCAACCCTTTTCACAACTATGACAAAATGGTCTTCTTCTTAAAAATAAAAATGGTGAGAACCGGTTCTCTATTGAGATATAAACTTTAGGAACCCTAAACCTAAATGTTAATTGATTTTAAGACGGCTAGTATCCAAGGTTACAAGTGTAATAATATAGAGTAAAGTGGTAACACATACGCAAACAACATACACTTAAACAAACACGCATCAAAAAATTATGATAACAATTAATTTTGGATAGCGGTTCAGATTAAAATGTGACAAGTTTCCACATAAGAGAGGCAAGTAATTAATTGGCATTGAATCTTGGTTGACTGGAAATTTGAAATTGTAAGTTGGAATGAAATGTTAATAACATATGGTTTGGAAAACTACAAAGACCAGAATTCCATGTTAAGAGATGTGTGACATCAGTAATCACATGACTAACAACAATTGTTTTTATTGGGTAAATGAAATTTGCAATGGCAACCGTGATCAAGCTATCGGTGGATGGCGAAACGCGTTGGTTTACATTGAGACTGGATACCTACTAAAGAGAATAAAGAACTTGGGATAAGTGAAACAAACTGTGAGTGTGTGCTAATTTGGTTCGCTGCGAAGGGAACCGTTTTGATGCATTTATGACGGCATGGCTCGGCCACAGCACTGCACCGGTTAAAGATGCGCCAGGGGTCCCCTGAACGGAGCTGAATTGTGTAAATATATATAAACATACATAGGCTAAAACTGAAGGAGATAAATATTATATTATATTATATTATAGCATACCATACCATACTATACCATATAATATCATATCATATCGTATTTTATATTACATGTTATTATATTATATTATATTATATAATATCATATCATACCATATATCATATCACATTGTATTATATTATATCATATCATATCATACCATATAATATCATATCATTTTGTATTATATTAAATTAAAAAATAATATATTATATTCACATAAGCTTTCCTGGCTCCTGCAAAGTAATAAAGATAAAGTAAAACATGTTAAATGTCACTTCACTGATGTTGCCACTTCAATGTCGAGCAGGTCCCGTTCTCAATCAATCACAGTGGCCTGCTGTGCATGGCTGCCAATGGGCCCATGCAACATCACTGCTGTCAAACATGCTGTGCCGCACCTGCCTCCAGCATAGTATTCAGTTGTCTAGCGTGTGGCCTTTTCCTTGCCTGCCTCTTTCATGAGCGGGAGGTGGAGGAGCACATGGACTATGAGTGCCACCACATCCTCCTCATCAAAAATGTTGCTGAATATCACACCTGTGAAGTGCCAACAGAAGTGAATCTCACTGTCTGCCTCTACCAGGACTGGGAGGTGGCAAAGGAACAAAAGGGGAGACAAGCATTCACAAAATTAATATTTAAAGCACAGGGGAATGAAAACTGGACAGAAAGTGAAACTACATAAAGGTAAAAAAAAAAAAGGATGATGGGGAAGGAAAGCTTCAGACTGGAGTAGTATGGGCTGGGAAACAAGCCAGCTGGAGCAGGCTGGAGTCAGCAGTGCCTCAGCCATATGAAAATGGCTGATTGCATGTGTCAGGCTATTGTGCTGCTATTTTAGAGCAAATTGCAACATCAAGTCCATTTTGGAAGCATTTCATGTAATTTTACAAAATTCCTGAACAAATTATGCAGGGCACACACTTTTGAGTATGCTGTGTTGTACAAAAATCCAAAGATAGCTGCTTAGCGCATGATTTACAGCTTGCTGGTGATAGAAAATCCTCCAATATGAGGATGATTTCCACTAAAGTGGTGGAGAAAATAGAGGGCCCTGTTGGGTATTACAGCGCTGGCCCATCAAGGAGCTGCCCGATGATGAATCATGACATCCTTCTGGGTGTGTGAGGGCTATTGTTTCTGAACAATCGGATCTCCCGACCCAGTTGATCAGCCCCTTTACCGACCGACAGCTTCCTCCTTCTTTTTTCTTCTTTCATGAGGAACAGCACACTTTTGTGCTTAAAGGATACATCTAAGGGACATGTGTGCTGGACCTTCCAATTAGTTCCTTGTCCCTCCCTATTCTTTATGAGCAACCTGGTCAGTCAGGTGTGTCTGGGAAGACTGCTAGGGTGAACCTCACTCTGCCTACCACCCCTTATACCACTCTTGATGTGCCTCCCCCTCCGCGATAGCCAGTAGTCATCACTTCTCTCTATGGCCCAACATCAGACTCAACAACTACAGTGTGCACCCCTGTTCTGGCTCCTGTATTGTCGACTACAACACTAAAACCAATATCCACAGGTAAACCATGACCCAGTGTTATAGTGTCAACTCTGCCAAGGCCACAGGGTGGTATAGGTACGGGTAGGCCAGTATTTGAACAGTAGAGTGAGGCCACTGATGCCCAAAGTTTTAGGGAAACTATGGGCCAAAACATCCATGTAGCAGACTCCAGGCTTAAAGAAAAGATGGGCCAGGACATAAAACCCGCAAAGAGTTCAAAGATGTCATGTTTGACATCAAGCAATTGTAGAGGGAGCACAATGACCTAATTTAGAGGCAATATCGGTTTTGTGCTCCCTATCGCGGTATGTGCATGATGGGTTAAGGGACATATGCAGGGCTATTTGTGAGTCATCTATGCCTTCCTGTGCACACATAACATAAGAGGACCATACAGCAGCCTATACCACAGAAAGGGAGGCTTTGCAGCCCCAGGAGAAACCTGCCATCCCCTCTAACACAGCAACTGTTGAATCTACAGTCACCCTGAGGAGGGTCGATCATTGGGACCGGTGGGAGAGGATTTCACCAAAACCACCACCAAGAGGCACAAGTAATTTCCTTCTGTGAAACTGCAAGAGTGACTCTTGGGACAATTCTTTCAACAAATTTTCCTTCTGAGAATAATTTGCATTTTGGATCTTACAGATCTCATCCATCTTGATACTCAATTCTGTGTTTGATAGTAACATTTGTATATATTGTGTGTCATTAATATTTTTCTTCGCTTTCTTAACCCAGCTGAATCATTGTATGTGTTAATTTTAATATTTCTTTTCTTTTTCACTACATTTAAATTGTTTGTTGTACTACTTTTTGCTGGATTTTCTAAATGTGGTTTCTTTTTAAAAGGTTCAAATACTATCAAAACTTCTCAGATAAAAAAACCTGCACAAAATATGATGTTCTTGAAAACAAAAAAGCTTCTCATACATATATCAGAACCATCCTGTACTGCTCTTCATGTATTCCAATATCTGCAGATTTCCAATAATAGGTATATACCATTACCATCACATTACATATGTATATACGAACACATGAGTAGTAGACATTCATAAAAACACACACTACAATGACACCAGCAATGGCAACATATTTAAATGGTAGAGCAATACAAAGTACCACAACAGGGAACGATGCACGAGATAGTAGATCAGTATAACACAAGTAAGGTAACTTAACCATTCAATTAGTCACCAATGATTATTTTGTGCTACTGAAGGTGACAGTATATGTTGCCCTATGGGAAAAGAAACATGTTCAAAATCAATATATGATCTTAATAAAATACTTAGGTTGATTCAAAACAACTGCACCACAATATAGCTACTTCAAGCCACAATCTTCCCATTCTGATATGAGCACAATGACATCATCATATGCAAGGATTTCCACTCTACCAAGTAGTAATCACAGTAGGACACATTACCATTTAAAACCACCTTATGTGGACAAATGGACAAACACTTAAACTGACTAATGAAACAAAGACTGCGGCAGTCTGTAACCTGTAGACAAAGACTGTTACATTTAAATTCTCTAGTATGTTACAGGATCTCCCACACAGAGTTAGACACAAAGCACACAATACTAAAGCAAAGAAATCACAGTAAATAGCACTAATACATAGTGGGCCGGGGGGGGGCAAACCATATTCTAAGAAAGTGGTATAAATACGATGGCTCGAGTCAAGACAATGTCGAGAGGTCATAGAATTGCTGGGGACCCACAGAGCCACCCAAGGTAAGTGGATAGGGACCCCATGGAGAGCGTGTGCAGTGTGTGAACAGGACCGCGTGCTCCGTGGAAATCTATGTGCAAGTTGCGGTTGGAGTTTTAAAGATTAGGGACCCTTCCAGTGGACCCTGAAAAAACCCTGTGGAAGGCAGAAGTTTGGGGAGCGAAAACTGCATGTCGAACTCAATGGAGGACTTCAGGAAAGTGCCGCTGCTGGAAGAGGAGAAAGTGTGCGGAGGAATCCAAACGTAGATTCTTGAAGAGAAGTACCTGAAAGCAGAGGGGACAGTGTCTAAGTCACTCAGGGATGACCAGGAAACTTGGAAGATGGATGCCGTCCGATGTCGGGTGCTTCAGGTAAGATGACGGTGATCTTGACTCTGTAGCTGCGAGGACCAGGCGATGCTGAGGATGACCAGGACCTGGATACAAGCTGTCCCACAAAGGATGTCGAGTGCTGAGGGGTTGGTGTCCGGTGGGAGCACCAACAAGACTTGGCAAATGCAACCCATGCAGGAAGTCAAGAAGGTGCACGGTTGGGACCAGCAAGGTCAAGGAGAGTCATCGCAAGCAGGGGAGCCAGGGCAGGTCCGAGCTGTCAGGGGAGCCCAAGAAAAAAAACAAAGGTGAGCCTCAAATAGACCCACAGGCCAGAGGCACAGGAGTCGAGAGAGGACCTCAAACAGCTCACCAAAAGATGCATGCCACGATGCACACAATGCTGTGCAACTGCAAAGGGGATGTGTTACTCAGGAGTTCGGTTATTGCAACCCCCATGAGGACTACTGACCTCAAACTTGGTGAGAGGGTAGAGTAGGCCTTTGGAGCTGGGTAAAACCACCACCTGTGTCACGGAGCCCACGTAGTCCAAAGGAGCTCAGGATCTACAGACCGTCAACTTAGTTGCGGTGCCTGTGAATACAGGGGAGTGACTCCTTCACTCCAAGGGTCATTACTTTGGTTGTCCTTGATGCTTCACAGGCCTTGGTAGGTTCCTGTATGAAGCACAGGCACAGAAGATGCAGCAGAATGGAAGGAAGCCAAAGTCAGGCCCAAACAAAGTCCAGCGAAGTCCAGAGTGCCCAGATGGTAGAAGTGCAGTGGTTTCAATTCTGAATCTTATCCCACGACGAATCTAGGGACCTACAGCCCTTAAGTACCCCAGGGAAAGGGTTGGGAAGATTCAGGGGACCCTCTGAGGGAATGGTCTGGACATGGGGGAACTTACTCCCATGTCCTTTGTCCAGTTTCGTGCCAGAACGGCTCCCAGGACTGGTTTGAATTGGACTATGCACAGGGACACCTAATGTGCCCTTCATGCAGACTTTCAGGCACTGGCAAGCACACCCACCCAGCCCTAATACACTAAATCCTGTCTGGGAGGTAGTCAAATAAATAAATAAAAAGAGAGGGAGGAAACCTAATATCAGAGAGTAGGGACGGGGTAATGTGACAACAACTAAGTAAAGTTCCTAACCAAAGGCTGTGGATCATGTGTTGATTACAATAAATGGTACAGTGCAACAATATATGACGATAGTAAAATGCCCAGTTGGGACAAAAAATATCAAGGACGATAATGCAAAAAACATAAAATTCAAGATTTAAATTTATTCATGATTGTTAAAATTAGACGCAGAAGAATCATGCACATTTATTTTTGTTTAATAAAAGAGGACTGAGGCGATTCACATTTCAGTATGAGACTGTCGACTGATGGTATGCCTGTAATCCCTAATGAAGTAAACTGAAGTCTTTGATGAATGATGGCAGCAACCCCTCCCCCGATCTTGCCCAGGGTACGATTGGCCTGAATGATATAGTAGCCGTTGGGGATTGCAGCTAGAATATCAGGAACCGACTCAGCAGTGAGCCATGTTTCAGAGAGAAGGAGGATAGCAGGTTTCTCACAGTCTATGAGCTGGAAGTTCTCTAGCTGATATTTCACCAATGAACGATTGTTCTGGTAGCTAATAGCAAGATTCCCTACCTCATATGTCTCTGGAATAAATGGATCTGATAAACTCTTTACGTGGATGGTGGACTCCCTGCGACTAGGTTGATGAGAGAGCTCCGGATAGGGGTCCCTGTGGGCCAGGATCCCTACTTTGTCAGTTATAACCCTGGTCTTGAGGTTGACAGGCCAATTTCCTTGCAACTGTTTCAAATCAGAAGCCGAGTACGTTAAAAAATTGGCATAAATTATGTCCCCCGGCCCTGGTCTGCCGCGGACGGGCGCAGACGGGCTTGCCTTCGGCACGGCTTCAGCGCGCCATCGGCGTGCCTGCTGCGCAACGAGGGTGGCATGCCCATTATGTAGGCTGTGAGCGCTAGAGCGCTAACTGATACGCTCCGCCCTTAGCAGCCCCCAAGAGCCGGAAACCGGGATACTGAGATGCCGGCACCCACCACAACAAGGGGGTAAACCCCGTGGTGGACCAGGGTGCAGGCGTCAGACCCAACGATAGGACGAAGTGTAAAGTGCAAGTATGTAGACGCAAGATACATTTCAATTTTAAAAGCACATATGTTAAAAAGCGGAATGCTAAAATCAAGGTTTAGAGCTTAGTAATCAAGCGTGTTAGAGTCAGCAGCAGCACCTGTCTCGTGTCAGCGCGCGTCCGCTGTGCGACGAGGGTGGCATGCCAATTATGTAGGCTGTAAGCTCTAGAACGCTAACTGATTCGCTCCACCCCTAGCAGCCCCCAACAGCCAGAAACCAGGATACTGAGATGCCGGCACCCTCCACAGCAAGCGGGGAAACCCCGTGGTGGACTGGGGTGCAGGCGTCAGACCCAACGATAGGATGAAGTGCAAAGTGCAAGTATGTAGCAGAAAGATAAATTTCAATTTTAAAAGCACATATGTTAAAAAGCGGAATGCCAAAAACAAGGTTTAGAGCTTAGTAATCAAGCGCGTTGGAGTCAGCAGCCACACCTGTCTCGTGTCTGCGCGTGTCCGCTGCGCGACGAGTGTGACATGCCAATTATGTAGGCTGTGAGCGCTAGATCGCTAACTGATTCGTTCCGCCCCTAGCAGCCCCCAACAGCCGGAAACTGGATACTGAGATGCCGGCACCCCCCACAACAAGCGAGGGAAGCCCGTGGTGGACCAGGGTACAGGCATCAGACCCAACGATAGGACGAAGTGCAAAGTGCAAGTATGTAGCAGCAAGATAAATTTCAATTTTAAAAGCACATATGTTAAAAAGCGGAATGCTAAAATCAAGGTTTAGAGTTTAGTAATCAAGCGTGTGAGAGTCAGCAGCAGCACCTGTCTCGGGCCTGCGCATGTCCGCTGCGCAACGAGGGTGGCATGCCAATTATGTAGGCTGTGAGCGCTAACTGATTCGCTCCGCCCCTAGGAGCCCCCAACAGCCGGAAATCGGGATACTGAGATGCTAACACTATTCTGACCAATAGCAGTACAGCTCACAGCAACTGACCAATCACAGCTCACTTCACGCCCGCTGTCTAACCAATTCCAGTGCGGCCTTTTGTGATGTCAGTATTACTCCTGCTACTGTCCCTCCCTTTACAAAATAATACTGCAATGTATTTCTAGGTTTTCTCAACTAAATTCTTGTTAGAAACAAACATAAAACAATGTTAATTTGTCTGCTCCACCAATAAAGAGATAGTTACACCTCTCAAAGAGAGATTCTTTTGCTTCTAGTAAAAATTATGACCAGCGCTATTCTACACTCAATCAAGCTAAAGGAAGACTTGGTACTCCTCTAGGGATACTAGCCAAAGTTTTGGAAGAGGACTTTCCTTTCAGAAATAGGTCTTGGTACTCCTTTGGGGATGTAAGGCCAGACTTTCGGAAGTGGACCATTCACTATTTCATGCAATCTTCTTTCGAATGAATAAGTCCCTAAAATAACATCAACAGCTTTTTGCTGTTCGATATTACGACAACAGACAAAGCACTTCTGCAGTGTGATACCTTTTCACACTATTCTTCTGCCACATAGGCTAAAATATCATCATCATCCCGGGATCTTAGGTAACTCCGTACCCGTACTTCCAGACAACATAAAACAAAAACACTAACTTTTTTATGTTAAAACCAATAAATCAATCATCAATAATTATTGCCAAACTAATCAATAATTAACCATCCTCTGCTACCAAAACTGATCCAGCGATCAGGGATCAATAATTTTTCATATACATAGGCCCATTTACACTACCCAACTAATCCTTCACACTGGGGTTCAGTGAGATGCAAGTTATACCTAACTTACCACTAACACTGTTGAACCTACATTTCTCCAACTAGAAATTGTGACGATGAAATCTAAAGTTGAAGAGTTGATGATAATAATTATGATCTCATTTCTATTCTACAAAATGATAACAGACTCAGTATGTATATTTATAATGTTTTATTGAAATAATGTAAAATGAATGCCCAGTAAGTACAGTTACACAATGCAAACCATGAAATACCACAGAGAACATATATTTGCAATGAAGAGGAAAACAAAACTCATATCAAATAAACAATGTATTGAAGTCTCTATGTTATTCTTCTTTTCTTTACATTTACCTCCAGTCTGATCTTCAGCTACTATTACTGGATATAATCCGTCTGCACTCACTTCTCTCATCCATCTTTTCATTTGATCATCCCATCTAGCTTCAGAATACCTCGAAATTATATTTCTATACATTATTCCATTCCTGCCTCTTTCCCTTTTATAAGCCTCATGTTCCCACTCCTCAAGGACTTCATACTGTGTAGGTCTAGGATTTGGTTTCAATGAATTCATTCGCTCTCTCAAATCCTGTCCAACCAATCATGCCTTTCTTTACAAATCCTCTCCATAACATCAGTGAAAGTGTACTGCAAGGGTCTAAAAATTAAGCTTTCATCTTAAACATATACTGACAACACCACCATGCTGCATAGGAAAATATTTTAAGGCATGGGGATGAAAGCCAATTGGCCTTTGGTTTATCTAAAGACTCAGCAACCACAGCAGAATTGTAGTGCTTATCCATCATTGCAAACTGCCTGTCCCTGACACGCTGCTAAATATTGAAAACTTTCTGAAGCTCAAAATGTGTTACTTCTCACTCTTGGACAAGCATCCACATGGCAGCGGGTGATCTGGAAAAAATCATGGATTTCCCCCATCCCAGGCGAAGCCATGTACAATATGTGCATTCACTTGCAGTCTGATCTATCCCTAGAGACTCAGGTCTCCCAAGTGGCAAATGCATGCTTCATGAAAAAGTTGATTCCTTTGATTGGCCGGCAATGGCAAATGATAGTGATAAATGTCATTCAATTGTGGTTAGACTACGTGACAACTCCCATAAAAATACTTTCTAGTTTCCAGCTAATTCAAAATGTTGCTACGAGATTGGTTGGTGGTGACACCCAATGAGATCTTATTATGCCATTTCTAGAACCCTGCAGTTGATCCCCATTTATAAAATAATTGTGCGTGTCCCAGCAGGGTTGTTTGTTACGCCGCATAGCTGGCAATTTCTTTCTCCATCCACCCTTAAAAGCAGCACCCTCATCCTCAGCTTACTGAGGGTTTTCCTTGTGGCACTTATGGCCAGTCCAACTTTGGCTCTATAAATATATACACATTTTGAGGCAATAAAGAGGAAAATGTGAGTGTGTTTGTGTGCTGCATTTGGCATGGTATTGTGTGGTTCCTCAGCCCCTTTGAGAACCCATTGTCGGGAAGGACTCCATGCTGTCAGTCAGCACTACCAGCAAATCTCCATTTTTGGGCTGCTTTTGGACCCAGTAAAGGAATCTGGCACTCAACATTGAGACTCAGACAACACACTTGCTTCCCATTGCAAACTGAAGCCCCCTATGGGTATCCAGCATAATTCCATCTCAGGCCATTGCCGGCGACCCTGTTCCTGAGGTACGTCCCATGACCCCCTCTCATTAGCAACTGCCTTAACTTTCATAATCTCTCTCTCTGGCTCGTTGTATCCCCTGAGTCCTTGTGAGGATCCTGCCATTTTTATTGGGATCAAAACACTGTTGACTTAAAAAACACTGATCCTATATTATTGTTGAGCATTTGTTGTAAAGGGCTGTGGTATTCTTGTGTTTGTTGATACACTTGTTGATAAAAGTTGTGAACGATTTTTCACTTGAGTGTATCACCTTTAAATAGTGTACCGAGCATGTTTATTTTGCACCAATATTCACTGTGCCACTATGTATCTTGAAAAAGTTTTTTATAAAATTTCTTTGAATATTTTTTGTATTCGAGCTTTGATTGTTTGCATCTAAAGTATTGTTGCTAGGGACCAGTGTGTTTTTTGTTATAGTTGTATGGTTCCTGATCCAAGGTTACTGATGATAGCCTCCATGGTGAAAGATGCAACTTATACATCAGACCCCCGACATTTCCAAAATTCACAGGAAAACTTTATCAAGACAACTTGCACCGGCTTTGAAAATGTATAATACTAAAGTATTAGGGGGTGCCCTTTAAGGGGCTGAACTCTGGGGTACAGGTTTGATCAATTGCCTGTCTTCAATTGAAAATCGCTTTCTTAGATCTTTGGTAGATCTACCTGTAAGTACCCCACTGGTGCCCTTATACTTGGATCTTGCGCAAAGGCAGTTGGTACATAAAGTAAGTTATAAACTCCTGATGTTTTGGTACAGATTGTGGATTGTGGATGAACTTCTGCCATACCGGGAGCCTCTCTCAGAGCTACTAAAGTCTCCATCGATTACCTTGATCCCCTGGTTTAGGGTATTAAAAGAGTTACTAGGGAGGCATGGGATGATGGGGTTCTGGTTTGACCCAGATAGCTTGGTATCTGTATCGGGAATGAAGTTGAAGGAAATGTTTTGGGACTCAACTCTATTGCAAGTTTTGACAAAAGCTGAGGGTCATTTGACTACTGATTTTCTCAATTTTAGATGTACCCCATATTTTGAGGACACATTGGATGAAATTGTCCCTCCTATGGCCCGGAAATTATTTCTCCAGTTTCGGTACAAAACCATACCCACTAAACTCTTTTGTAAAAAATCGAGTAAGGATGTTGCCACTGATTATCTTTGTCCTGCATGTAATGTAAGTCCTGAATCTATTGTGCATTTGCTATTTTTTTGCCTGAACTATAAATCTCTTAGGGTAAAATGGGTAATACCACTCTGTAAACTAGTTGGACCTGCCCACTATCTGGAGGTGTTACAAATCTTGAGTATGGACACGTGTAGAATTGTGGTCTTTGGTTTGCCCAGATATTGGTATGCACTGTGGCTAAAACGAACAAAATGCACTTTATGATGGGCCTTGCTAAAAACATTATATTTAGTGTAGTTTAAGCGCACACCAAGCACTTTATGATGAAGTCATTAATTATAACTATGTGTTTTTTGTTTTTATATTAAATGTTCTTAACTATGCTATCTATCTATCTATCCCTCTTTTATTGTATAGTGTATGTGCTGTGTACTTTTATGATCCCCTGTGATCGAAATAAAGTGAAGATGATGATGGTAGCATCCATGATATTTTTCCTACTCTTTCCCAAAGTGGCTTACTGTAAACTTTGCTCTATGTTTTTATTTATTTTTTTTAAAAATTTGTTTTACATAGCGTGTACTAGACCCGAAGATATCAGGTATCAGAGCACTTTACATGAGCACCAGTTTCGTTACACAAGGACACATTCATTTTTGTTAGGCACGGGGAGATTAAGTGATTTGCCCAGAATCACAGGATGTTGAGCGTCATTGCAGAGACTCAAACCCAATTTTCCATCTTCGAGGTCGACCGCTCTAGCCATTAAGCAACATCCTTTCCCATCTTTGGTAATAGTCAGTAGTGGCACGTCCAAAGGGGCAATTGGGCTTTGCAACAACACTTTAAGCCACTGCCCACTATACAAATATAGCACTGATCTCTACCATGTATTGTAACCACATATTCATTATAATACTGCAGGTTTATTACAGTGTTGTCAAGTTGCCCTTTTCACTTGTGTATGACCGTCGCATAGCAAGGGGACCCGGTCCTTGTGATGGTTAGAAACCATCATCATGTTTGTCACAACAAAAAATAAGGTGCGCATTCCTGGCTGTATGATACTCTGGTGCATTCAGCCTAACCTGTCCAGATCACAGGATGTTGAGTCGACACCAAGGCTTGAACCCGGTGCCCCAGATTTAAAGTCACCACCTCTGGCCATTACGCCATGTTGCTTTTTGGCCATTGAGCTTGGTTACACTATTCAACCTTTTCTGACAATAACCTGTCTCCTGACATTAGACAACTGCAAGAGGTTTTGCAGTCATAGTCCATCTCAGATTAGGCAGCCAGACATGTAAAGCCTGATTTGCATGAAAATAAATTGTAATTGTATCAATATATCACTTCCTACCCCAAACAAGGCGTTGAAATGCTATACAGCGAGTATCAAGCTACTCTGGAACCCAAGGTTAGAGGTTAATATAGCAGTTATCCTTGATAGTGATTAGTTATGTGCTCTCAAGAGAAATGTGCATGTGTTTACTCCAGTCACTTTGTGATATATTATATTAATACCAGTTAGGTGAGATTATTAGTGGGGACTGTGTGGTTTCAAGTGAATGGTTGGTGAGATAGATAGGCTGGGGAACATTGGGCAAGGTGAGGTTATAGGGATAGGATTTTAAAGAGGAGAGCTTGTGATCTATGTAATGAGATATCGGCCAATTGCAGAATTACAAAAAGAAGGCTTAAGAGAGACAGGCAAGAGACTGAGGGGAGGCTATAGAAATAGAAGGCACCTAAAGACCTGGCTCTTCGGATGACCCCAGCACTCAACGGAGCCGCCCCCTCCCCCCAGCACCTTGAGACCCCTCGCGGATGAGTAGTTGCGCTTTACCAACCCTGATTGGTTGATTGATTGATGCTGAGAAAGGAAAGTAAGGAGAGGGTGACTCTGATGAAAGAAATGAGAGGAATCAAAAGGAAGTAAGTCAAGGTAATTTTTTTATGCAGGGTTTTAAGAATATAGTACGATAAGGCTTTCTGCTATAGCAAACAATAAGAGGATGTAAGCTTATTTCTGCATTGAGGCATGGGGCAGTGCCTGGTCTGATGACCAAGGGGGCGGCTACAAAATCAGTCCCTTTCACTTCTTTCCTTAAGTGAAAAAAATGTGTTATACTTTAATATTTACATTACACTTTCAGAGTTGGAGATGTAGAGGTAGGAATGGTTTAGTGACCTTTTTAGCAGAAGATGAGATGGTGATGGGGGTTGGAAGCAGTCAAGGGGAACAATATCAGACAGAAGGAGCTTCCAACAACAACTTGTGAAAAAAATACATGGCCATATGTTCCAGGAAGGTAAGGAGCATAGAAAGGGTTAGAGAGGTCCGGGAGATGGCATGGTGTGGTGATGGAGTATAGTGGCTGGCATGGGGACTGTGGGGACACTGAAGGGTTGACAGTATGGATGGAGCAGAGGAAGTTGAGAGATGCAGTTAAGTGTTTCAGACTGATATGGACCATCGTGAAAATGACCAGAAAAAGGAATGGCTGTGGCACTGACCAGGCAGAGGATGATAGAGGTGCATGCTGATGTCATCTAACAAAGTATTTAAAGAGAACACTTTATACAATGGCAGGAGGAGGATTTTGCATATTTATGGGGTATATGAGTGGTGGCTGTGGGAGCACAGGTTCCAGGGACCTCTCACCAAAACAGGCAGAATGATGTTAAGGCTAAAGTGTGGTTCCTTTTTTGTTATTCAGAAGTGCCTTATATTTGACTCAATAGATCAAAGTTTTTAATGCAAATACAACATTTGCACAAAAAAAGTCATTGATATTTGTGTCTTGTTAGAAAAGGATTTCATTATTATATCAGTTCAGAAAAATATATTGATTTGCCAAAGTGATGCTAAGGGCTGGGCCTTTAGGTGGTTCTAAAAGTGACTTAACGCTATAAAAACACACTGCCCGGCCCTGCTCTCTCAAAGGCAAATCTTTCGAAAGCCAATATTCTTGCACCATGGTATAAGAACCTGCAAAGAAGCAGTGTTTTATATCTACACGTGGGATGTTCATATGGAGGTAGCGCGGACTGGCAGGTTTTTTGCAACAGCCGGATGTCTACAGAGGGACCACAGACTACACGTGCACACAGCATAGCACGTTGCATGAACCGTGAACTTGCCCTGATCTCAGCTATGAACATGCAGCCCTGGGGATCAGCAGATGGGCCTTATCCTTCTGCAGCCTTTACAGAGCTTTTAATGTTTTAATGTTGGCTTTTATCGTTGCCAGTTTTTGCTGCAGTTTTAGTGATCTGTCACCGCTGTTAACAAGCATGACCTGCATTGCAAGCTTTGCAACCTCAATGATATGAGCTTTACTCTTATTGCTTCTATGAATATGCTGCAACAACTAGATGTCTTTATCGTGACAGCACTGCACTAGACATCTGTTGCATTAATTATGAGATAGAAATGCAGTACAGGGTTAACAGCACCGCACGATGCACTTTTTGTGGTGTGCATTTGCACTTGTTTGAATTGCATGTTGTTTTTGAGGCTTAATAAGCTTTTATTGATAAATTAATCATCATAAAACATAGGGCAAAAGTGTAACAATATTTGAGAATATCCAACATGTGAAATAAAAGTATGCCTTAAAACATAGAAGTAAGCTGTTTACATTTTAAGGTTTACATAGGAACGAGGGGGGAGGGAGAGAGAGGGGGGAGAGATACAATATACTCTGTAGCTAAGAATCAAATAACAATAAATGCTCAATAAAAACAAAAAGGAATACAGTTAACATAGTTTCAGATGATCTTTACAATACTAATAACTACTAAAGAGAAAAAAAGGCAAAAAAGTATAAAATCATGGAGGCTGGAAATGTTCAGAATTATTACGGGAGACCTGAGTGATTGAGATCTTATTTAAATAAATAGCTAACGGTAACCAAAATAGGTCCCTGTTTACATATGGATTACAACAGAAGGCAAAAGCAGTATCCAACCTATAGTAGTGGCATACAGAGTTCCACCAGGATTTGACTGAGAGTTTGTTTGAGCATTTCCAATTGAGGGTAATCTGTTGAAAAGCTAGAGCTAATATGAGGTCAAACAACCCTCGCTCATGCGGCACCAACCCAAGTGACTCTTATAGACTTCCCAATAAAGGGAAGAGTATTTGATAAAGGAATATGTAAGTTAAAAATAAACGAGATTCGAGACCAAATTTGTAACCAAAACGAAGACACCTGAGAGCACGAAAACAGGACAGCAAAGGGGTGGTCACAGGACCAGCAAGCCTTATTATTAGAGTGTGTGAAATTAGCGATGGAAAGGGGGGTAAAAAATAATCTATGGTATAGAAAAAACAGACTGAGTAGTGGATGCAGATCTAGATATTTTTAGTGATCTAGTCCATATTTTGCTCCAAAGGTCAGTGCTCCATTCACAACCCAAATCCGTTTCCCATGTGAGCCCTAGCTTAGTTTTGCGTCTCTCTGGATCAGCAGAATTAAAGAATTTATATATTAGGGAGGCTTTTGGGGATACTGATAGAATTTTGAGAAGTGGGTCATTTGTAGATAAGGAGTCCTCGGGGGGAGAGAATAAAATATTTCCAGAAATACTTCCATGAGTAATAAGAATTTATTTTAAAATGAGCGGGGGCACTCAAAAGTAGCTTGGAATTGGGGAAAAGAACAGGGGGGAAACGCCATCAAACATGTCTTGAATCCAGATAATACCTGTAGTTCTCCAAGAGTACCAAGACAAAGGTCTATTGTTAATAACGAGAAGGTGATTATGCCAAAGAGGAGAGCGAAAGAATGTGTTCCTGGATAGTATCTTTGGTTGACAAAGAGGTCTTAACAGTGAACAAGTATGTTTAAATAGTGGAAGAGATGTAAAGGTAGTTTTAGCCGTAAAGGCGATAATCTCCAGGATAGAGAAAGGAGAAACTAAGCAGCATTCAATGTCAACCCATAGAGGGGTAAAAGAGGAATCATCTGTACGAAGCCAGTAAGAAGCTTGTTTAAGACAGAAAGCTTTGTGATATAATATACAATTTGGAAAAATGTACACCTCCGATAGTTTTTAGTTTTCTAAGATGGGATAAAGAGATTCTGGATTTTTTATTGTGCCACATAAATTTGGAGAGAAGGGAGTCAAGTTTTTTTTAAATACAAGGAAGGAATATGAACTGGGATCATTGACAGAATATATAACATAATAGGAGTAATCATCATCTTGATAGAATCGAGGCGTCCCCACCAATAAAGAAAAAGAGGATTCCAGGAGGAGAGTAGATTGGAAACACGATCAAGACTTTCTTTCATATTTCTTTGAACCGAGTCTGAAATGGAGTTAGTAAACCATAATGCTAGGTATTTTATTCTAGAGTTATTACAATGAAATCCAAATGGGTCAAAATGATGCTTGAGGCAAAATTTAGTATATTATACATTTAGTATATTTATATATTTTTGTCTTGTTAGAAAGGGATTTCATTATTATATCAGTTCAGAAAAATATATTGATTTGCCAAAGTGATGCAAAGGGCTGGGCCTATAGGTGGTTCTAAAAGTGACTCAATGCTATAGAAGTACCAAAAAAAGTCAATTGTGTATACAAAAAAATTATGTACATCACTTTAAGATGAGTTTTTTGGTTTGTGGTACAATGTAGTGTTACGTGTTTTTTACAATTCAAGTCATTCAAGATTAAATCTGACAGAAAAAGTAGTCTCCAGTGTTTAATTTTTCAATGATTACACTTTCAATGAGAATATGTGCCAAATAATGGGCAGCATTGGCAGCTCTTTTGTTTCTTTGATATTACCAGGCTAAGCCTTGCTGCTACTATAGCCAAGACCCTAGATTGTTTTTTCGATGCTATAGAAACACATTGCCCGGCCCTGCTCTCTCAAAGGCGAATCTTTCGAAGGCCAATATTCTTGCACCATGGTATAAGAACCTGCAAAGAAGCAGTGTTTTATGTCTACACGTGGGATGTTCATATGATGCTAGTGCTGTTTTTTTGCAACAGCCGGATGGCTACAGAGGGACCACAGACTACACGTGCGCACAGCAAAGCACGTTGCATGAACCGCGAACTTGCCCTGATCTCAGCTATGAACATGCAGACCTGGGGATCAGCAGATGGGCCTTATCTCTCTGCAGCCTTCATTGAACTTTTAATGTTTTATTGTTGGCTTTTATCTTTGCCAGTTTAAATGAGAATTTATATAAAAATGAGCGGGGGCACTCAAAAGTAGCTTGGAATTGGGGAAAAGAACAGGGAGAAATGGAGTTAGTAAACCATAAACCTCGGTATTTAATTCTAGAGTTATTCCAACAAAATCCAGTTGAGTCAAAATGATGCTTGAGGCAAAATTTAGTTATAGGAAGAATTTTCGTTTTATCAGAATTGATTTTATAGCCAGATACCACTTAAAAATTTGAAATTTCTTGTCATAAGGGGGGGAATAGAAATTTCTGGGCTTGATATAAAGAGTAAAATGTCAAATGCGTATGCAGAAAGTTTCAAGTGTTGATCTCCATAAAAAAATCCTGAAATAGAAGAGTTATGACGAATGTGACTTAGAAAGGGTTCAAGAGATAAAATAAAAAGAAGAGGAGATGAGGGACAACCTTGTCGTACCACGCGATAAAGTGAAAATTGTTTTGAAACAAGGCCGTTAGCGATAATAGAAGCAATAGGAGTCGAATAAAGTAATGAAACTAGGGAAATTACTTTAGGTCCAAAGCCATGCCAATTAAGTGCCTTAAATAAAAATGCCCATTCAACTCTATTGAGAGCTTTCTCTGCATCAATAGATAGAGCAGCTAGAGAATAGGATAAAGTAGGTGCTTTGTTTAAGACATTAAAATATAACCGAGAATTATCAGAAGTCAATCTGCCTTTAACAAAACCACATTGTTCTGGATGTAGTAGGAATGATTCAAGACGTAATGCTAATAGTTTAGCATACATTTTATAATCTACATTTATCAAAGATATAGGACGGTAATTTTTGCAGAGCTTGGGCTCTTTATATTCTTTATGGATAAGGCAGATAGAGGCTTCTAGAAAAGTACCGCTTGCCTCACTCATGGTGCAGAAATGTTGAAAGAGATGAAAAAGTATTGGGAGTAGGAGATTTGAAAAATGCAATAAAATTCTACCGAAAAACCGTCTGGACCGGGTATTTATTCTTCTTTAGTGAATTTAGAGAATCAATAATCTCCTGGAGTGATATGTCTGAATCTAGGGAGTTGAAGTTCAGATCTGTGGATAAAGGAGGAGGAATACTACTAAGATAAGAGTCAATAAGAGGGTTTGATAAGGGTGTTTCTGGAGTATATAAGTTTTTATAAAAAAGTAATAAATTCATCTAGAATGTCATGATCTTTGAAAAGATGTTGTCCATCTGCTGAGTCTATCAGGATTCTCTCTTTCGTGGACCTTTGATATTTAGCCAAGAGTGATCCAGCTTTGTTGCGACCCTCATAATACCGGGCACTACTACGGAGTAGAATAGAAGAAGCATTATCAGTAGAAATCTTGTTGAACTCCAACTTTGCATGAACAAGCTTCTGCAAAATAGAATCTAATGAGGAAGTATACAATTGATGTTCTAAGTGTTTGATATTAGCTAGCAGGACCTTATGTTGATTGGGGGTATGTTTCTTTTTTCTGGAAACGAAATCAATGCTGAAGCCTCTAGCAGCAGCCTTGAAGGTATCCCAAACCAAAACAGGAGATACAGATGAATCTTCATTAAAAGGAGAGAATTCTTCAGCAAAGGAAGTGAAGGAGGAAGAAAAAACATGATCTTGTAAAAGGAAATTGTTTAATCTCCATCTAGAGGATTTGGGTTGCGGACGGAGCAAATCAAAATCAACAATCACCAGAGCATGGTCTGAGATCAAAATGGGTTGGAAATGATGAGGTAGTCTAAACGAGAAAGGGAGCCATGAGGGGGAGAGAAAAAGGAAAATTCTGTATGATCTGGATTGTATAGTCTCCAAGCATCTAGGAGGTGTGTCTGCTTAATTGTACTATGAAATTGTTTGTGGGTTTTGTGAGGGATAAAACGTATTTGAGATTTATGGTCAAAAAAGGGATCCATGACTTGGTTACAGTCGCCTCCGAGGATAAAAAACTCATCCTTGTGTTGAATACATTTATTTGTGATGGTGAGCCAGACATTATAATCTGGTTTGGTCGGACCATATATATAAAAGACAGTTAAAGAAATGTTATTGTTAATGAGCAGTTTGACCAAAATCCATCTACCATCTGCATTTATTTCTTGTAAAGTAACAGAGCAATTCAACTTTTTATGGCATAAGATAATAACACCGTTTTTCTTTGAGGATGTAGGAGAAACCAGAACAGAACCAACCCAATTACGTTTAAGCTTAAGAGTAATTTAGCTTTTTATGGCATAAGATAATAACACAGTTTTTCTTTGAAGATGTAGGAGAAACCAGAATAGAACCAACTGTCTGACAAGTGAGTTTCTTGTAATAAAACTAAATCTGGGTTATAGGAGGCCAAGTGTGAAATAATTCTCTGCCTCTTTATAGGATTGATAAAACCTTTTACATTCCATGAAACAACTCTGAATGAAAAAAGATAGCAATAAGTATGAAATGGAAAAGCTTACAATAGCGAAGGAGTTTAGAAGAGGTAGTAGACAAAGAAAGAATAAGGGGAATGAAAGGGATAAGAGCCATAGGAAAACAGGCTAGAAGGTTAAGACAGGAAAAAAGGAAGAAGGTGAAAAAGATAAAGAAGAGAGAGGATAGTACATGTCAAAACAAATTGCAGACTGCGATACATACCTATCGGGGAGTACAGAATGGAGACAAGGGCTGATGACAGACACCAAAGATAGCATGACCAATGGAGGGAAACGCACCACATCGGGAAGCCAGAAAAACAGAAAACGGGAATATAGAATATATCCAATAAGCTGTAATTGTAATAAAGAAAAATATATGAACTAATGAGAAAAACAACAGCAATTAATAACCTGTAATAGAGGTGAGAAGTTAAAGGTTATGAATAAAATAACAATGACCACAGGAAATAAAGTCAAGTGTTAGAGGAAGGGCCGGCAATTTCCATGGAAGTGGCAGAGTGAGAGTTGATGAATTTCCGAAGGTCCGCAGGATCTTCAAAAGTGTATGTGCGATTTTGAAAAGTTACCTTGAACAAACAGGGATGAAACAAATCATATCGAGCGCCTAAAGAACGTAAGGCTGGTCGAAGATCAAGGAACTTTTTCCGTCTCATGGCAATCATCGTAGATAAAAACAATTTGGCTCCTGACCAGGAGAACTGTTTTTTAAGTTTTGCCGCATTTAGAACTTGGAGAAGATCAGTGAACTGTAAAAATAAGAGTATCACTCCACGAGGCTTCGAGGGAGCTGAAGAAGAAAATAGGCGAGGGCCTAATCTATGTGCTCTTTGAATATTCAAAGTCGTTGATGCTGGAAAATCCAGAAGTTTCCGGAGGAAATGAAGAGAAGAAGGACACAGGGTCACCTCCCGCAATACTCTCTGGAAGACCATATAAACTAAGGTTATTACGTCTATTTGTGTTTTCAAGGTCTTTGACAGACTTTTTTAAGACAAAGATGTCTCTCTCCAAAGATGAAATTTTCGTAGAGGTGGTTTGTACCTCACCAACTTGTTGCTCTACTATGGAAATTCTAGATTCAAGTGAAGAACATTTAGTGTCTGTGTCTTGCAAACGAGTATTAGTTTCCTCTACAAATGGTCGCAGTGCCCTTATTTCCTCCAAGATAGTATCCAGGGATACAGGAAGGTGAGTCTTCAATGGAGAAGGAGGGTCCTGCTTAAAACGTTTGTTTGCAGGAGAAGGAGACTGCAGTTTAGGTGGAGCAATGAAGTGAAGGAACTGCTATGGAAGAGTTTAAGTGCGCCATCATTGCAAGAATATGTAGAGAATCCACCTGGGGATTAGAAATAGAAGTTTGCAATATAGGTATGTTAGGAGATGGTTTTCTACTTGAATGCAACAATTTTGTACTCCTGCCCATGTAACTGAGGAGATGTCCAGGGCTGAGTGAGTTGAAATATAATTCAAAGAGACCAGAATGATAAAGCTCTACTGAGAATACGGAACAGTGAGCACTTATACAGTATGTCTTATTAATATAGGTGGAGAACACCCAAAGTCTCGGGGAGTGATGAAAATAAGGTTGCACAGGTCAAAAAGTGAAGACCTGACGAAGTATCCAGAGAAATGTGTAGAAAATTCCTGTCAGGAAAATCCAAAAAAGCGGCCGGAGAAGAGCAGCAAAAGCAGAGCGGCGTCACCTGGAACAGTGGTCCTTTAAATGGTGGTCAGTGGCATCTTGAAAGACACCAGGTGTTCCGCAAAACAGGCATCCTGGTTTTGTCAAGAAAAATGGGGAATAACCGCCGAACAATGAAGTGGTAGCTCCGACGCAATGCGGAGCCTCACATTAGGCGGCCATCTTGAAAACACGCCGTGCGCGAGCCTGCATGTTGTTTTTAACCATGATAGGGACATGTAACACTGCACCAACTGCAGTGAAAGCTTGGCCAGATGGCTGGCCGTACTGCACGTCACACTTCAGCGAAATGTTCTTGTTTTTATTGAAATGTTTCTACTGTGTAGACTTTATCTTACTAATTTTATTTCCTTTTCTTTATTCTGGATGTTTCCTGTAAGCAATATGATGGCATTGTGAACATTTTAATTAATTACACGATAAACATATTCAGTTATAGAAACCCACTGGAGGCTGAAGGCTCTCTGTAAACTCCTTATTAGAAGAAAGTGGCAGCACATCAAGATGGCTATACGTAAACAGTACGGTCCTGACCAACCAGGAACAGGGAACACATCCTCTGCTAAGTTCAGATCTTCACCAGCTCTGCCACCTGTCCTGACCAATCACACCATGGCAATGAAACACTACAGCTCAACAGGGGCATGGCTTAGTCAGTGAGTTTTGGAGAGTATGGATTTCATCTTTTTGCAACAAAAAACAGTATGCTCCAGGATGTAGGGGTGACATTTTTAAGGTTTTGGATGGACTGCTGCCATGAGGAACAGGGTCAGTACAGATTTGCATTTGGTGGGGCTCTGTCTATAGCGGCACAATGGGCAAAATAGGTGGCTTTGAATGGTACCAAAACAATTGCTAGTGGTTAGACCATCTTCAAGTATTTGTCCCATCACCTTTTGGATGTTCGATTGCCAGTAGTATGCTTGGAAACCTGATAATGCAAAAGAAACAATTGATGGACGGAATGCTGGACAATGCAAACATTCACTCCCACTCACAAGGATCTGGGTTAAATCCATCATTCTTTTGGCTCTCCACACCACCCCAGTTTGGACCGAGCCATATGCAAATCAGTCTTGACCATGTTCCTTGTAGGAACAGTCCATCCCGAACTGCCAAGCCAGGTCCTCCCTTGACCGCAAACAAGCATATGGCTGGGTCCAAACTGGGGTGGTGAGCAAAAGAATGATGGATTTAATCCCCGAGCCTTGTGACTGGGGTGAATGTTTGCAATGTCCAGCATTCCGTCCATCAATTGCTTCTTTTGCATAAGTTGGAAGGGTATGCCCAGATGTGGGCCCTGTGCTCACTACTCCCCTGGATTCAAGCTAGCCTAGCTGATGAAGGGTGATGCCCTGAAACCGGTCCCAGGATGGTTGTTTCCGGTCCATGGAGGACCTGGCTTGGCAGTTTGAGCTGGACTGTTCCTACAGGGTCAAGACTGATTTGCATATGGCTGGGTCCAAACTGGGGTGGTGTGGTGAGCAAAAGAATGGCGTATTTAACCCAGATCCTTGTGACTGAGGGTGAATGTTTGCATTGCCCAGCATTCCTTCCATCAATTGTTTCTTTTGCATATGTTGTCCTAAGTGGGAAGGGTATGCTCAGACATGGGTCCCGTGCTCACTGGACCACTGGATTCAAGCTACCCTGGCTGATGAAGGGTAATGCCCTGGGACCGGTCCCAGGATGCTTGTTTCCGGTCCAGGGAGAACTTGGCTTGGCAGTACGGGCTAGACAACATGCAAATCAGTCTTGACCCTGTTCCTTGTGGGAACAGGGTCAAGACTGATTTGCATGCGGTGGGTCCAAACTGGGGTGGTTTGGTGAGCAAAAGAATGATGGATTTAACCCAGATCCTTGTGACTGGGGATGAATGTGTTTATTGTCCAGCATTCCGTCCATCAATTGTTTCTTTGGCATATGGAAACCTGATAATAACACAGCTTTCCAAACCTGCTACTGGCAATGTTTTGCATTACAAAAAGTAGTACATTTGCATCGATTGAAGAAGTCTTTTTGTGGCTGTAGAATTGCTACTTTTTTGGTAAACCAGTCTCTAAATATATAAGTGTTGCTGATAAAACAAATTAACAAGGTAAAACCACTTAGTCACACAAGGATAATGGGAAACCCTAACAAAGACACAGCAGACCTCACTCAGGGACCCAAGACCTAACTCTCAAGCCAAGAATACATTTATTTCGGAGTGTCACACCCCAATACACCCATAATCCCCACCCCCTGAAAACAACATCCCTGACGGTAGCTAGAGTGGTCGACCTCAAAACTAGGGAACCAGGTTCGAGTCTCGGCAGGGACGCTCAACATTCTTTGATTCTGGACAAATCACTTAATCTCCCTGTGCCGAAGAAATGAATGAGCCCATTTGTAACGCAACTGGTGCTCATGTAAAGCGCTCCGATACTTTCGGGTCAAGTTGACACTATATAAAACTAAAAAAGAAACCTAGATGCAGGAGCTAGTCTCAGCATCCAGGTCACATGAGAGGAGGTCACCCAGTGGAAGAGGAGTGGTCTTCATTGAAGTCCTGGCTGGCTCGTGATCTGGCAAATGAGCCCTCCAGAGGGAGCTGCTTCAGTTCCAACAAAACTGAACGCAGGTGACCAGGGGCGGTGCGTCCATTAGGGTGCTGGGGCGTTGGCCCACCAGCCGCCCGTGCCCGCAGCTCCCTCGGCATCTCTGAACTTAAGTAAACTCTCAGAGATGCTGAGGGAGAACTGACAATGCCTGTCAGTCAGCATGAGTCTGAAGGGGTGGGCGGTCCGGCGTCATGTTGACTGACAGGCATTGCCAGGGGCAGGCAGCAGCATAAGTGCGCATAAGTGGGTCCGTACTGTGAATTTTTCGCCCGTGCCTAGTCATGCGCACTGGTGCCTGCTCAGGCTGGTGCATGCCCATTAGGAGAGTGAGGGTTGAGCAAAGCTCAAACCTTGGTCTCCTAATGGGCCGGCGGGCAGAGAGTTACCATGCCCTAAGTCAACCCTGGCGCTGCTCCAGGATTGGCTGAGGGGTTGCCACTCACTCACTTGCCAGCACTGCCCAGTGATGCATCTGTTGAAGGCGCGAGGCACCAACGGACCCGAGGCGGCGCAGACCAGGTAAGTTGTTTTTTATTTTATTTAACTCCCCCCGCGCACCCCCCCTCCTGCGAGCCGCGACTGGCTAATGTTCAGAGTATCGGGAGTTGTAACGTTCTCATGTACCGCTTGTGTTACATATTATGCTATGTCTAAGATGCATTTGTTGTATACACAAACCTTCATGTGCAGTACAGTTACACTGTGTGCGTGATTGCATGTGTGTATTTTTTAAGTGCTAACTGTAACATGCTAATTTTTGCCATTATATAGTGAGTGGAGGCGCCGTGCCTCACGAAAGGCAGTGCCTTGACTGGGTCGTCATGTTGCATGGTGATATCTTGCAACTGCTGAGGTGCCTTGCTATTCATTGAATGGGTTCTGATATTACCAGTGGCCAGCTGGTGTGGGCTTATTTTAGTGCTGGGGTACGACAGCGATGTGCTGAAGAAGGTTCTTGTTGGGTTGGGGTGATGGGTTTGTGACACTGCTGTGATCCTGGACGTCCAGGATTCCCTCCAGCCCCCTCACCCCAGGCAGGCCCCTCAGACAACTTCTTGTGTGGCGAGCAGGGCCCTTCGTGGACGGAGTGAGGAAATTATTGGGCCATGGGACTACCAAAGTGACGGGAGAAAAGGAGTGAATTGTGTTGTTTCCCGAGGAATTGGAGCGTGTTTCAGGAGGGGCGTGGTCATCATTCAGAGAACTGGGGGCAGATACTTTACAAATAAGGTGGGTCACAATAGGGTGGGGTACCTGTGTGTTAGGTTCTGTTAGGGAAGGTTACTGACAGGTCGCAGTTAGTGCCTGTAGGAGGCAGAGCCACTGGGACTATGCAGTTCTCGGCCCCTGTGCTTTCTGCATAATCATGGATGTGCATTGCTTCTTGCCACTCAATGCAGAATCTGCTGTATTAATTGCAGATTTTGCAAGGAAAATATTTCTAGTGCAAACGGAGCAAACGTTACTAAACCAAACGTGCTACACACATTTCCGGGTAGTGGCTGCTCCCTAACAAACCTTAACCAGCCACCTTTCAGTTGTTATTTTCACGTTTCACGAGATAGGAGTTTGTAAGTCAGGCGCGGTGAGGGCAGGCGAGGTGCGTGAGTGAGGGAGCAGGGAAGATGAGCAGGCAAGCTGAGTAAAGAGAGGAGTTGGAATTGAGGGAAGCAGACAATATGTTTGCATGGAAGAGAAGAGAGTTTAGAGAGGAGAGATGAGAGATGAGAGAAGCAGGCAAGGTGAGTGCGCAGTAGATATGGAAGTGAACGAAGCAGGCAAGGTGAGCAGGCATGTGAGTGCACAACGAAGGGGGAGGTGACAGGAACAGCAACGTAAGAGGAGGGAGTGAGCAGGTAGGTTGAGGGGACAGGAGGGAGTGAGCAGGCAAGGTGCGTGTGGGGGAGAGGAGTGAGTGAGCAGGCAAGGTGTGTGCGGGGAAGAGGAGGGAGTGAGCAGGCAACTTGTGAAGTGTACGAGAACACAGAAAAAAGTGAAAGTCCAAGAGGTCACCAAGAAACAGCACTGTCAGTTACCTTCAACTGAGACTTGGAAACATTTCCTGTTTTGTCGATGTCTAATCATGGAGTGAAGGCATGCCAGATTGGCTTCAGAAGCACATGCGGCTCGGTGCCACTGCGGGTAAAACAAACTTCTGCTTTGTAGAGCTGCATATCACCACACAGGATGGCCCATTCACTGAATGGCATTCAGCGTTGTCAGCATTCTGGATCTTCAATTGGACGTTGTGCTGGTCCATTACACTGTGCGCATGCTCCACTCCGGAAATTGGAGTGTGTACTGTTTTGCGGGACGAATGAATGATCACAGGAGAAAGCGCTGCAGATAAAAGTAGGTGCAGTTGTAATGATGTGCCAGGGCTAATACCTGCTGCAATGATCACGCTGACGCTGTTTCGTGGTGCACTGTATTTATTCTCATTCCTCACAGGAGTGCCGGAGCGGAGCTCTTTCCCCCTTGAAATCGGCGCTCTAATGCCATGGAAATGGCCGCCGCCGGACGTCCTGTGACGTCACGCGGCGCGCGTCTAACCGCTAGACCGCTACACCACATCTCCCCCTTTTTAACAACACAAAACCTAGCAACCTCTTAGAACATATACAGTCTTACTTGTTGTCCATGCTGAACTCCCCGAACGTCCGGGGCAATATGATTCTCCTTCCTCGCCGTGTCCACATACTGCTTTCCCCAACTTTCAGAGTGGTGACGACACCTCCTTGGCTGGGTGCCTCTTCACTGCTCTCAAGTCCTGCCTCTCTCCACTCTTCTCTCTCAGTCCCCTCCTGGGTGTCTGCCGCCTGACCACTCATTTCCTCTCTCACTCTGTGTCCTGTTCCCACCTGGGGACTTCTTTCTTCTCCTCCCTGGGGACTCTCCCGTTCTGCCCCCGGGCTCCTCCTTACACTGGGTGTTCCGGTGTGGTTTGACTCCTCCTGTGTCTTCCTCCCATCCGCAGGCATGCATCTCGCCATGCGGTCTTGGGACCATATCTTCCCATCAGTGAGAAGAGCTGATCTTGAGTACGGTTCCATCACTTGGAATGGGGGAGTGAACTTACTGTCTCCTTTCTTACTCTGGATAGGTAGTTTAACTCTTACCCATTCACCCTTCTCCAGTGCGACCTCTTTAGTGTTATGCTTCCTATCGTAATGTTCCGTGTACACGGTCTGTGCTTTCTCCAAATTCTTGCGCACCACAGCTGGGGACCAATGGCTTTGGACCGTCAGGCGTTTCCAGGCCACGTTGTCCTTCGTGAAGGGCTCTCTTCCTCTCAACACTCGGAAAGGACTGTACCCCGTTGTGGTGGGCGTAATCCGATAGGCCCACATCAGTCGCTTCAGCTCCTTCTCCCAGTTGCTTCCTTGGCTGATCGCAGCTTGCACCTACCCCATTATCACCCGGTTGAATCTTTCTGCCGCTCCATTCCAGGCGGGGTGGTATATCGGGGTGTGCCGAACTGTTATGCCGTTCCTGTCCATGAAGGTTTCCCACTTACTTGATGTAAATTGCGGGCCATTGTCACTCAGGATCCCTTTGGGGATTCCTTCCCTTATGAAGACCTCCGTCAGGAATTCAAGGATTGTCTCTGTTTCCGCATTGTCCTCTACGTGGACTTCCGGCCACTTGGAGTAGCAATCCACCACCACCGTGATGTATTTCTGGATGTCATTTGTGTCCGTTATGGGTCCCAGGATGTCGATGGAAATCTCTTCCCATGGGTTTTCCGGACACTCATACCGGCCCAGGGGCGGCCTTAACACTTTCTGGGTCTTGTCCGCGTTGCTACATTGCTCACATTCCCTTACTTGGCGTTCCACTGCCATGTCCATCCCCGGCCACCAGTAGTCTTCTTTAGCTCTCCATTTCGTCTTCACTATTCCCAGATGGCCCTCGTGTGTGATGGCTACAATACGTTGCCTCAACGAGACCGGAGGGACCACTTTATTGCCGCGTAGCAGGAACCATGGTTTGTCTCCCACGGACAATTCTTCCCTAACTTCCCAATACTGTTTCAACTCTTCCTCCAGCAATCTTTTGTCCGGCCATCCGTTCGTTACATACGCTTTTATGGCACTCAGTTTCTCGTCCTTTCCATATTCCGTCTCCCATTCTTGGGCACTTATTGCTCTTTCATGATCACCAGTGAATACTACCGCGTAGTCTTCCCATCCACCTTCGTCCTGGACTTCCGAGACTTCTTTTGATGCTGCTCTAATCAAGAAGTACGCCACTTTGTTCTTGTGCCCTGGTAGATACTCTACATTGTAGACATAGTCCAGAAGCCTGAGCGTCATCTTCGCAATACGTGGAGTGGCATGTTCATGCCCACACGACGTGAGGACCTTCACCAATGGCTTGTGGTCCGTACGTAACAGGAATCTTCCGCCCCATAGGAATTGTCGGAATCGCTCCATCGCCCACACTGCCGCAAGCATTTCCTTTTCAATGACACTGAATTTACTCTCATTCGGAGCTAGCGCTCGGGACGCGAAACTAATCGTGGCGATTGCCCCTTCTGAGGTCCTTTGCGTGAGCACAGCCCCTAGTCCTCGGTCGCTGGCGTCCATGGTTAACATGGTTGGAGCGTTTGGGTCGAATCCGTGAATGGGCACTGCCTCACTGATATGTCTTTTCACTTCCTCAAATTCTTGTTGATGTTCTTCCGTCCATTGGAACATGGATTTGTCCTTGAGAAGCGACCTTAATTGATGGGTTTTGGAGGCGAAGTGTGGTACGAACTTGCTATAAAACTCCGCCATCCCTAGGAACGTACGGACATCTTCTTTGTTCGTTGGGGTAGGGGCTTCCTTGATTGCTGCGAAGTTGGACGCTTTAGGTTCTATGCCGTGCCGACGTATCTCGTGCCCTAAATACGTGACTGTGTTCATTCCGAACTTGCATTTGTCCCATTGGGCCATGAGTCCGTTCTGCCTCAGCACGGTCAAGACTTCCGCTAGTTTCTTGTTGTGATCCGCTCTGCAGGTGCCCATCACCAAGATGTCGTCCTGGAAGTATTGGATACCTGTTTTCTTGTGGAACAACCTGTGCATCAACTTTTGAAAAACTGCTGTCGCCGAGGCAAGTCCGAACGGCATCCTCAGGAACTTGTAGCACCCAAACGGCGTAATGAACGACGTCAGATGGTTGCATGATCGATGTAGGGCGATCTGGTGGTAGGCGGACATCAAGTCCATAGTGGAGAACCACTGCGCCCCTTGGGTTTTGGCTAACATTTCATTGATCCTGGGAAGTGGGAACTTGTCCACCACGATGTTCTTGTTTAGTTCCCTTAGATCCACACATAGCCTCACTTTCCCATTGGGTTTCTGTGCTACCACTAAGGGGGCCAACCATTCCGCGTTGTCGATCGCCTCTATCACGCCGTTGTCTTCCAACCTCTGTAGCTCTTCCTGTACTGCTGCTCTTGTTCGGAATGGAATGTTGCGCACTTTGTGGGCCACCGGTTGTGCTCCCGCTCTGAGATGGATCTTATGTGTAAACTTCGCCATGCGGCCAATGGAGTCTTTGAACACCTCCGGGAATTCTTCCTTCCATCGCTGGGCGTCTTGATCCGGTCCGTCTCCGGTCATGAGGACTTGCGTGTATCCCCCTGGGTTCAGCTTCATCCCTAAAGCTCCCTGGTCTCTCCAGCCCAATACCGATGGTCCCTTTTCTGCCACATACAGTTTCCCATCACATGTCCGGCCCCTAAACTCGAAAGACAGCGGACAATATCCCACCATAGGTATGGGCTCACCCGTGAACGTCACCGGATGAATGTCAGTGGGTCTCAAGTGATACGTCGTGCTTGTTGCGAAATCTTCCTCCCACATCTTCCGTTGTATGATCGTGTAGGGCGATCCCGAGTCCGCTACCATGGTGACTCTTATGCCGCCTATCACCATTTCGCACTTCGGCTTCATGTCCGCTGAGTTCTCTATTCCCAGTACTTGTTCCTCCACTATCAGGATCTCATCGTCCTCTTCTTCGTTCTCTTCTTCGTCTTCTTTGCGTGCCCCTTGTGCTACGTACTTTACTTCCTGTCTCGGGGTCTTCCTCCTGCACAGCTTTTCATAGTGGCCTATAAGTCCACAATAGGCGCATTTGGCACCAAATGCCGGGCATCCCTTGTCACTGGCGGTGTGTGTGCCGCTGCCACACCTGTAGCAGGCGGTCTTGCTCCACTGCCTTTGCCCTTGTGGTCTTGCCGCTCTGGCATTGAACTTTTTGTAGTTCCGTGTCCCCTGCTGCCATGCCGGTTGTTTGCTGTCCGTGTTCTTCCGGTCTTCCACCTTGCACACTGCCTGCTCTGGGTGGCTTTCGCGTTTGGCCGCTTCCGCGCACCTCCTGGTCAATTCTGCCTTCTTTACTAAGGCCACGACTGTCTTCAACGGTGCATCGCCGTTCGTCCATAGCTTCTCTTGAATGGCGGTATTCACCGTATGCATGATGATTTGGTCCCTTATTAGATCTTCTTGTAGGGTTCCAAATTTATACGTTAGGGCCAGTTTCTGTAAGGCAGCCACATATTCATCGACCGATTCCCCTTTATTTTGTTTCCTATGGTAGAAGTTATACCGATCAATTGCTGTGCATACTACCGGGCGGTAATGGGCGTCCAGGTCTTCTATTGCGTGTCGGAACACATCATCGTCTGTTGCTGCTCTCTCTTCCTTCACCAGGTCTTGGTATACCCTTTGCCCTGCTGGGCTCAAATGGTGGTGGAGAATTTTCTTCCGCCGCGAGCTCTTGAACGGAGCTTCGCCCTCTTCTTCCAGGGCTGCGAGGTAGTTTAAAAAATACCTTTTCCAGTCTTCCCACGGCATCTCGGGCCCCCCGGTTTAGGCAAGAAGGGCACGGGGTTTGTCAATGAAAATGTCTGAGAGGTCATCTTCTCACTGCCGCCGGCGCGCCTTCCTCCAGGCGTGGAATTGTCCGGTGTCTCCTCTTCTTGGATGTCTCTGCCTCTCTCGTCTTCCTCTTGGCTGGATTCCCCACTCACCGTGGGACTACCGCTGACCTCCTCCAGGATGCTGGACACTTTTCTGCCCGGGGATCACAGCACGCGCCTTCTTCCCCCTCCGGGGGGCATAGGAACAGTTGCCACGGCCCTTCACGCCGGTGACAGGAGTCTGGTGCGTCTGGCACGCAGATTTCTCCGCACGTTGCTGTCTCACAGAGCGTGGACACAGCTAACGTTTTTACCTAGGCACAACATTTTATCAGTGAGGCAGCCCACACATGTATGGCTGATTCAGTAAGTAATTTCAGCTGCATGCCTGTGTTCTACCTTGTAAAGTGGTAGTTCACGCTGAGTAAGCTGATCATGCACGAGCACATCCACAGATTGGGGAGAGGATGTGGTCCGTCGGCTTAAACTGCCGACTTTGGTGCAGGAAACCAGAGTTCGAGCCTTGAGGTCGCGTCCACGTCCTGTGATTCTGGGCAAATCACTTAATCTCCCCGTGCCTGAATGTGAAATGTAAATACGGTGCTATGTAAAGCGCTCCAATACCTTCGGGTCGAGTTCGCGCTATATAAATATGCAAAAAAAAAAAATACAGATGGCTGAATGTGCCATTACAGGTTACGTATGGGCCTGCCGCCAAGGGCTCATACCTTTATAAATTGAGCAGTACTTTACAAGAATGCAGCGGGAAAAAAACCTAGCCTCATATCAGACAGTGTTATGGACGTCAGATGGGGAAACGCTTGAGGCCTATTAGCAGCTAAGCTAAAAACTGTCCATAGCAAAGCCTGTGCACGAAGACACTTTTCCCTCACTATGACTAGCGGTACTTCACCGGAAGCGACCTTCGCAGACTCCTTTGCTATGTTGTTACGACTATTTGTAGAGCGTACACCTCACCCTTAAGGGTGTCTAGGTGCTAGCTAAGAAGGGAGCTGAGCTGATTGAGTCTGAGGTCTTGTAACGAACCATGTCTTCAGTTTCTTGTGGAATTCAAGGACTGAGGAGGTGGCTGTGTTGTGCATTGGAAGCTTGTTCCAGTCCTGGGTGTGAGGTGGGAGAAGCTGCAGCCGTTGGCTCTGGCTGTGTGGAGTGGTGGATCTGAGCAAGCACTTTCCAAAGTTAATGCTGCATGCAGTGCAAGACAGGGGGCAAGCTAAGCATACATTTTAAAGGGCTAAAGTTGTCATGCTGTACAATTTACATATTACAGTAACTGTTGAACAAATTAATGCAAGAAGATACAGGGCAGTTTTTAATGTTTTAATATTTCAAGACTATACGTTCCCACTGCTTAATAAGCCTTGCTTTATCGCTGCATTCATTTGCTTTAAAATGCACCATTTGCCAATCTTTTTTAAATTTCTTTCTCAGGGGAGGGACTCTCCCTAGACCCCAGGTTTTTCCATTGAACTTGTTCACATCGCTAACTAGTGTTTTCTATTGGAAAGGGTAGAGCCAAAGCAGTCTTGCTTAGTACCCTAACCCTCTTCAGAAGTCAAGACTTGCTTGGCAACCCAGAAATTCTCAGAAATAATGTTTGATTTTTCCTTTATGAATACCTAGAACTACTGAATTTTTAGTCCATTTATCACAGATACAGTGCTGAAAATTGCACCAAAAAGATGCCCCCCCGAACTCCCCTTATTGCCGTTGGCCTCGCTCGCTGCGCTCGCTCGCAAGCGTTGATTCACTCTGCATACGCCCCACCAGTTTCAAATTCCACCAGCCGCCCCTGCAGGTGACAAACAACCAGGAAACAACAAGAAACAAGTGAGGCATACACACACAGGATGGAGTTTGAAAGGAATGGGAAGACGGAGCTTGTTGCATTTTCCCACTCCCTGTTTTCAGGCAGTCATGGCAGCACAGTTGGTATTACTGTCCCGTGTTTTCGCTGTGCACACGTCAACAGACCCGAATGAGGCAGGAGTCTACCGATAATAACTCACTTAGGGGCATATTATCAAGATCCGGCGTTAAAATTAAGCGGCGATCATGGGTTTGATAATATGCCGCAGAGAATTCCAATAGAAGCCCATGTTGATACCAGAACTCCTTACGCCTCAAGCAGGCGCAGGGTTTTGACGCAGCATGGACGTAAAAGTGACTCAGGGAAATCTTGTAGATTTCACTGCGTCACTTTTACGGGGCTTCCTGCGACGGAACGCCCACCCTGCATACATTAAACCTGATGCAGGTTTAATGTGGCGCAGGGCTTCACAACATGACGCATCTGCCTAGATGCGTCACGTTGTAAATGGACCGCAACTTTTACGCTGCCGCTCCGTCACAAATGTGATGCAACGAAGGTGCAAAAGTGACGCAAGGGGCTTGTAAATCTGCTCCATAGTGTTAGGCCAAATTTCCCAACCCCAGAAGCACTTAAGAAGAATGAGTCTGTTTATTTACAATGTGTTTTGCTCCCCCGCCCCATTCCAGTTGCCTTGATTACATTTCACCTCGTACTAGCTTGTTTGCTCCGTCAATCTCCCGGAGTATGGGGGGGCGGTGTTGGTGGCGAGGCTGGCCAAATTAATCGACGCAAAGAACATTTTTCAGCCATTCTCTTCCAACTCTATGAAAACATCATGCTTCTAGCTACAATTACTGTTTTTTCTGAAGTTGCAACGTTGCCTTCGTTTTCAGCAGTCTGTTATGAAACAAGCATGTCATCTGCAGGAATGCAAGGGGGCGGGAGTGCAAGGGAGGAGCTGGGTGGGGGCTGTAAAGATTAATTAGGAAGACAAATGCAGGAGCTGCAGCAGCAACTGTGAGTTAGGGGAACAATAGATTGATACGAATCAATACGATACAATTGATATGAAAATAAGAAAATAACTTGTGGCTGGCCTGGAAAACTCTGAAAAGGATTTAAACATTTGGAAATTGTATCCTGTGGCACAATGCAAAACTACGGAATGTTGTATGAGGTGGAGGATTGGAATTATGCACTTTTCATAACTATCCCGCTATTATGCTCCACTGTGGCACACGCGTGCCGATGACTTAGTAATAAATGCAGTGGGTCTTGTACAAATGAAGCAAGCATCAAGTTTGACATTGTTAGTTCAATAAAGACTTACCCTGCGCATTTGTGTGTCTGTAGAGCTGAGCACGCATAGAAGACAGGCAGTGTCTGACATTTGACCTCTGTCTTTGAATGCACACCAAAAGTGATGAATTAACTGGACTGTTTACAGAGGAGATCGAAGGGAGTGAAAATAGGACCGACCGTTCCAACTGATTTTCAAGAAAGAAAAAAGTGGTTCATAAAACAGCTGATAAAATGGTGACCAATTGATTGATATAGTACTTGGTCCCTGTTCTGAGGGGGGCTGAACACAGCAAGAGGCATGACAAATGCATGCCATGGACAAACGGGGAGAAAGAATAGGAGCGCAATGATGGAGCCAGCAAATGGGAAGCCTTTGGGCGGGATGAAGCCCACAAAGTATATGCAACATGTCTCGAAAAGACTGCGCAAGCAATGTCTAGCCAAGACCTAAAAACAGACATTGAATCAGGTCCCTATCTGGCCCTATATCCATGTCCTTAACTGCAATGGCAAAAACACTCACCAATTTCTGAACAATTAATGTAAAAAATGTCAAGGTGATCCATTCCAGCATTTAGTTCCTGTTTATAGTTCACATATTTTACCTAATTTTGAATCCCCCTAAGAGTGTTAGCTATTTTAGATATGTTGGGTTTGTGGGGATTTTTTTCTTGCAGTGCATACTTAGCTTGAACAGAGTCACCTCCAGGTGTTTATAACAGGCCTCGATTAAGAGCTCTGGAGTGTCTTACTGTGCCTGTCAGTGAGTCATAAACGTCAGTCCCGGCTTTAGGGTGATGAAACCTTGCTGTCACTGGGTATCATGGTCAAGGGGATGCCCTCTGCATGACAGGCTGAACCAAGATAAGAACAGCCTGCAGGGATCTTTGTGTGCAAAGCATTTTTCATTGGATAATTACAACTGCGTGATAACTCTAGTGGCTAATGCACTTGAGGAAAAGATCTGCTGTCTTTTGTCTAGTCACGTTTTTTACTCATGATATAGTAGCACAGGGCCATATGGAAGTGCACAATGGCGTGCACTTTGTTTGGGAACAGGCACACCAGCACTGAGAAGGCATCTCTCCCTTCTCCATTGACACTTTCTGCTGCTTCTGCTGCTGTTCATTCGCAGCGTGATCCCAGGAAAGGGGGGGGCGCATCAGTGCTATGTGATAGGGCGACACCTCCTGGGGATTTTCTTTGTACTAGTATTAAAGTTATTAACAAGCCCCACTACTTTAGAGTGAATGTAAATCTTTGCCATTAGCACTGGATTCTAACACCCTTCCACCACTTCACTTGATAACCTTGGATTCCATCCATGATTGAAGGTCAAAAACCACCAATTAAAACTTGAGTTTTAAAAACATGTTATATACTTGTGAAATGGTCCCTGTTCATGTGTTCAACCAGTGCTGGCATCCAAGGCACCAGCAGGTTGCGTTCTGGAACAGGTGTTCCTCACACATTGTAAGTAGGGCGCTGAAGATCCCACCATGCAAAGTATTGCTGGCCAGACAACTAGGACTGCCCGGAGGAGCACAAGGGACATAACATCACTTAGAACCTATGCTTTTATATTGCACAAAGTGGTCCATTTTGATATTGCTGGTTTTGCATTGTAACACAAAATATAAACTCTGTTCACGTATTTTATGGGTTTGTAGCATTTCATTTGAAACAAGCACTGAAATTGCAATTTGTTTGGCATTCATGTAGTACAAATGTTTTCCTAAGCACCATTAACCTTCAAGGCAGGCACAGCAGGGGACAACAGTGCAAGGTTCTGTCACATACAGAACAGGAACACGCTTCCGAGCGTAACCAAGCGCTTTACAAAATTCCCTTAATAATAATAATAATAACAGGTTAGGCAGTGTAGGTTTTCAACCCTCGAAGACCAGATTCAGATAAAGCAGCAGGAGTGAAGCCTCCTTTCACTCAGAACAGGCACAAGTCAAGCAGCAGGAGTGAAGCCTCCTTTCACTCAGAACAGGCACAAGTCAAGCAGCAGGAGTGAAGCTTCCTTTCACTCAGAACAGGCACAGGTCAAGCAGCAGGAGTGAAGCTTCCTTTCACTCAGAACAGGCACAGGTCAAGCAGCAGGAGTGAAGCTTCCTTTCACTCAGAACAGGTACAGGTCACGCAGCAGGGGTCAAGCTTCCTTTCACTCAGAACAGGCACAGGTCAAGCAGCAGGAGTGAAGCTTCCTTTCACTCGGGACAGGTACAGGTCAAGCAGCAGGGATGAAGCTTGCTTTCACTTGGGACAGGTACAGGTCAAGCAGCAGGGGCCAAGCTTCCTTTCACTCAGAACAGGTACAGATCAAGCAGCATGGTCAAGCTTCCTTTCACTTAGAACAGGTGCAGGTCAAGCAGCAGGGTCAAGCTCCTTTCACTTAGAACAGGTGCAGGTCAAGCAGCAGGGGTCAAGCTTTCTTTCACTTGGGACAAGTGCAGGTCAAGGAGCAGGGTCAAGCCTCCTTTCACTCAGAACAGGTACAGGTCAAGCAGCAGGGTCAAGCTTCCTTTCACTTTGAACAGGTGCAGGTCAAGCAGAAGGGTTAGGCTTCCTTTCACTCAGAACAGATACAAGTCAAGCAGCAGGGCCAAGCTTCCTTTCACTCAGAACAGGTGTAGGTCAAGCAGCAGTGGTGAAGCTTCCTTTCACTTGGGACAGGTGCAGGTCAAGCAGCAGGGTCAAGCTTCCTTTCACTTGGGACAGGTGCAGGTCAAGCAGCAGGGTCAAGCCTCCATTCACTCAGAACAGGTACACGTCAAGCAGCAGAGTCAAGCTTCCTTTCATTCAGAACAGGTACAGGTCAAGCAGCAGCGGTGAAGCTTCCTTTCACTTGGGACAGGTGCAGGTCAAGCAGCAGGGTCAAGCTTCCTTTCATTTACAACACGCACAGGTCAAGCAGCAGGAGTGAAGCTTCCTTTCATTTAGAACACATACAGGTCAAGCAGCAGGGATGAAGCTTCCTTTCACTTGGGACAGGTACAGGTCAAGCAGCAGGGGTCAAGCTTCATTTCATTCATATCAAGTACAAGTCAAGCAGCATGGGCCAAGCTTCCTTTCACTCAGAACAGGTACAGGTCAAGCAGCAGGGATCAAGCTTCCTTTCACTCCGAACAGGTGCAGGTCAAGCAGCAGGGCCAGCTTCCTTTCACTCAGAAAAGGTACAGGTCAAGCAGCAGGGGTGAAGCTTCCTTTCCCTTGGGACAGGTGTAGGTCAAGCAGCAGGGTCAAGCTTCCTTTCACTTGGGACAGGTGCAGGTCAAGAAGCAGGGCCAAGCTTCCTTTCAAACAGAACAGGTACAGTTCAAGCAGCAGGGGCAAGCTTCCTTTCACTCAGAAGAGGTACAGGTCAAGCAGCAGGGGTCAAGCTTCCTTTCACTAAGAAGAGGTACAGGTCACGCAGCAGGGGCCAAGCTTCCATTCTCTCAGAAGAGGTACAGGTCAAGCAGCAGGTGTGAAGCTTCCTTTCATTTAGAACAGGTGCAGGTCAGGCAGCAGGGTTCATGCTCCTTTCACTAAGAACAGGTCAAGCAGCAGGAGTTAACCTTCCTTTCACTTGGGACAGGTGCTGGTCAAGCAGAAGAGGTGAAGCTTCCTTTCACTCAGAACCAGTACAAGTCAAGCAGCAGGGGTCAAGCTTCCTTTCACTCAGAACAGGTACAGGTCAAGCAGCTGGGATGAAGCTTCCTTTCACTTGGGGCAGGTACAGGTCAAGCAGCAGGGGTCAAGCTTCATTTCATTCAGATCAAGTACAAATCAAGCAGCAGGGGCCAAGCTTCCTTTCACTCAGAGCAGGTACAGGTCAAGCAGCAGGGATCAAGCTTCCACTCCGAACAGGTGCAGGTCAAGCAGCAGGGCCAGCTTCCTTTCCCTTGGGACAGGTACAGGTCAAGCAGCAGGGCCAGCTTCCTTTCACTTGGGACAGGTACAGGTACAGGTCAAGCAGCAGGGCTGGCTTCCTTTCACTTGGGATAGGTACAGGTCAAGCAGCAGGGTCAAGCTTCCTTTCACTCAGAACAGGTACAAGTCAAGCAGCAGGGGTCAAGCTTCCTTTCACTTGGGACAGGTGCAGGTCAAGCAGCAGGGTCAAGCTTCCTTTCACTCAGAACAGGTACAGGTCAAGCAACATGGTCAAGCTTCCTTTCACTCAGAACAGGTACAGGTCAACCAGCAGGGGTCAAGCTTCCTTTCACTTGGGACAGGTACAGGGCAAGCAGCAGGAATTAAGCTTCCTTTCACTTGGGACAGGTACAGGTCAAGCAGCAGGGGCCAAGCTTCCTTTCACTCAGAACAGGTACAGATCAAGCACCAGGGTCAAGCTTCCTTTCACTCAGAACAGGTACAGGTCAAGCAGCAGGGATGAAGCTTCCTTTCACTTGGGACAGGTACAGGTCAAGCAGCAGGGGTCAAGCTTCATTTCATTCAGATCAAGTACAGGTCAAGCAGCAGGGGCCAAGCTTCCTTTCACTCAGAACAGGTACAGGTCAAGCAGCAGGGATCAAGCTTCCTTTCACTCTGAACAGGTGCAGGTCAAGCAGCAGGGTCAAGCTTCCTTTCCCTTGGGACAGGTACAGGTCAAGCAGCAGGGTCAGCTTCCTTTCACTTGGGACAGTTACAGGTCAAGCAGCAGGGCCAGCTTCCTTTCCCTTGGGACAGGTACAGGTCAAGCAGAAGGGTCAAGCTTCCTGTCACTCTGAACAGGTACAAGTCAAGCAGCAGGGGTCAAGCTTCCTTTCACTTGGGACAGGTGCAGGTCAAGCAGCAGGGTCAAGCTTCCTTTCACTCAGAACAGGTACAAGTCAAGCTTCCTTCCACTCAGAACAGGTACAGGTCAAGCAGCAGGGGTCAAGCTTCCTTTCACTCGGAACAGGTACAGGTCAAGCAGCAGGGATGAAGATTCCTTTCACTTGGGACAGGTACAAGTCAAGCAGCAGGGGCCAAGCTTCCTTTCACTCAGAAAAGGTACAGGTCAAGAAGCAGGGTCAAGCTTCCTTTCACTCAGAACAGGTACAGGTCAAGCAGCAGGGTCAAGCTTCCTTTCCCTTGGGACAGATACAGGTCAAGCAGCAGGGTCAGCTTGCTTTCACTTGGGACAGTTGTAGTGATCAAACGGAGTCAAGGGTGTAAAACAGCAAGACTTTATTCCACGAACTCCCACGGGCCGGCGGCTTGCCTGTGGCTGCACAATAAACGTTGTCACCAACTGTCGTTAACTGTCATTAAACACCGCGTCATCGCGGGCAGCGCGAGACGCTGAATGTACGCCTCGCGCTCTAGCAGCGCGAGGCAGAACAAGCCACTACATATCTCCTTTTCTTGGAAAACAGAGAGATAGAGAAAGCAGCGAAGGGGAGGGCAAGAGACAAGGAAGAAAGAAAGAAAGAAAAGCCCACGAGAGAGAGAAAGAGAGAGAGAGAGAGAGAGAAAGAGAGAGAGTGAGAGAGAAAGAAAGACAGAAAGTGCAGGAGGAACACAACAGTGGTAAAGAGAAACACAGAAAGTCATTGACGGTACCTAACAGGAATATTAACTGTTCTGGTACTCCTCCTGACAGCGGCGTGGCTGGGAGAAGAGTTCAGGACATCAAGTTTACCTTGAGAGATCCTATGAGAGGCCTCACTTCTCAACATGGGACACTTGACGTCATTGAGCACATTTTTAACTTTCGCCACCTTGTTACTATTCCACCAGTCTTTTCCATTGACTCGAACCGCATTACCACACACTTTATCCACCACCACAATTTCCCCATACTTAGCTTCTCCTTTTCTTACAAAGCCTGGTTTCTTAATTCTGATCCTGTCTCCCACAGCAAATTCTCTGATCTTAACACGCTTCCTTTCATCAAAGTACTCTTTTTGTTTGACCTGGACCTCCGCAGACTTGGACCTCACTTTCTCATCCATTTCTTGGGGAGTAGAATTGGATTTATTCCATTTAGACATCCAAGCCGGTCTAAACTCGGTACATGGTTTCCTACCTCTCAGTAGTTCAAAGGGGGACACCCCAGTGGAAGAATGAGGAGTGGTTCTATAAAACCACAACATTGTCCTGACACTTTGGGGAACAGCTTTGTGGTGGGCGAGAGCCCACTTGACACAATCACCTATGACTCTATTAAGTCTCTCTACCAAGCCGTTGGTTTGAGGATGATAGAGAGAACTTCGGTGATGAGTGATGGCAGATTCTCTAAGAAACTCTTGTACTTCAGATGATACAAATTGTACCCCGTTGTCTGAGATTAAAGTTTGGGGGAACCCTTCTCTCATAAATGTTTCCCTTAAGAAGTCGATGATTTCTTGGGAATCGACCTTAGAGACAAACTTGGCCTCGGGCCACTTTGTGTAATAGTCCACCATGACAATGGCAAATCTGCACTGTTGGGGAAGGCTGTGAAAGGGTCCTAGAACATCTATGCCAAGTTTTTCCCACGGTCCACCCGGGAGGGGAATAGGAGTAAGAGGGGGGCTACTAGTGTGAAGACTTTTGTCACTTGACGAACAAACAGTGCACTCTTGCACCATTTCCTCAATATCTCTATCCATTTTGGGCCACCAAAAGTACTCTCTTACTCTACGCTTGGTTAATGTGGCACCTAGGTGCCCCTCATGTGCTTTGGTGAGAAGAGTGGATCTGATGTCCACCGGTGGAACAAGTTTTTCTAACCTGAAAACTAGACCATCCTCAATCGAAAGTTCATCACACACCTTGACATAGGGTTGTAACTTAACATCCACATTCCTTTCCCTGGGCCACCCTTGGGAAATATATTTCATCAGGTTTTTTGAAACTTCATCCCCAGCCACCGCCTCCCTCCATTTTTGCTGATCAATAGTACAAACGTTACTAAGTTCAACACTTGCTATAATATAATCCTCCTTATCATCAAAACAACATTCATCAATGCCTTGTATGTCCTGACTGGTATTAGCAGGTAAACGGGACAGTGCATCCGCTCTTACATTTTTTCCCCCAGCAATATGTACAATATCAAAGTTGTATTGTAAGAGTTTGGAAGCTAGGCGTGCGATGCGGGGAGTGGCCCCGCGGCTGTTGGTGCACCCCAAAATCGCAACTAATGGTTTGTGGTCCGTTTGAAGAATAAATTTTTGTCCCCACAAATAATTTTTAAATTTTTCAATGCCCCACCAACACGCTAGAAGCTCCTTCTCAATGACCGAATAGTGAGTCTCTGCTTCTCTTAGTACTCTGGATGCAAACCCTACAGTGTGTTCCTTTTTGTCAACAATCTGTGTCAAAACAGCGCCCAGTCCATAACTGCTAGCATCAACAGTCAAAGTGCACTGGACCCCTTGTACGAATGGCTTCAAGGCCTTGACCGTGCTAAGTTGTTCCTTGATCCAATCGAAAGCAGCTTTGCGTTCATCATCCCACACAAATTCACTTCGGTCTTGGAGCAGCTTGGAAATGGGACGAATCTTTGTAGCATAGTCTTGAATAAAGCGGGCATAAAATTCTGTGAGACCTAACAGTGATTTGACTCCTGCTTTGTCTTTGGGGGCGGAGGCATCAACAATGGCTTGAACCAAACTCGGTTTGGGCGTGACTCCTTCACTTGATATCGTGTGACCCAGATAATCCATCTTGTCTTTAGAGAATTCACACTTGTCCCTTTTTAGGACCACCCCATGTTCCTGGAATATAGACAGGATCTTGTTCAGTACAATGTCGTGTTCTTGTTGGTCTTTTGCGAACAGCAGAATGTCATCCTGGAATATGGCCACATTCTTTATTCCCTTCAGTAAATTGACCATAACTCTCTGAAAGACAGAGGCTGCTGAGGCCAAACCGAAAGGCATTCGACAAAATTGGAACAAACCTGCAGGGGAGTTGAACGCAGTGAAATGGCGTGAATCCTTGTCCAGTTCAATTTGGTGATATGCCGAGGCCAGATCTAGTTTGGTGAAGACCTTGGCACCTTCGCCTACACCCAGCATTTCAGATATGTTCGGTAGAGGATGCGAATCCACCCAGATGACCTTGTTTAGATTGCGCAAATCAATGCAGATTCTGAGATCATTATTTTTCTTCCTTGCCACGACCAATGCTGAAGACCAATCAGACGACTCTATGGGTTCAATAACCCCTCTTTTTTGCATGGATAAAAGTTCTTTCTCCAAGTCTTCTCTGATGCTGAAAGGGATACTCCTTATTTTGTGTTTTACCGGTTCCGCATCACTCTATCTTGATCTTGTGTTTGAATCCTTTGATTTTCCCCAATTCGCCTGAAAACACTCTGGGATATTTATTGAGTAGTTCCTCAACCTGTGTTTGGTCCCGAACAACCAGAATCTGTTCCTTTGCTGCAGGGCACAGCATCATACTGAACAAACCTTGGTGGAACCATCCTAATATGTCTAATCCATTGACAGCGACGTATACTTTTCCATAAATGTGTCTGTTCTTGAAAATCAAGATGTCCTCAAAGTACCCCATCAGTTCTATACTTCTCCCTTCATAGGATACAGGCTCACGGTCAGGCGGTTGCAGAGGTCTGTCACCCCATTTTTTCCTGAACAAAGATTCACTGATCATTGTGATCCTTGCACCAGAGTCTACAAGCAGTCTCAAACTTTCTTCACCTACTCCAATGATGGCATAGGGATCTATACAGTCATCAGGGTTACCACTTCTTATGTTCCCTTCACTGACAACCACAACCATGTCCTTAAGTTCACAAAGGGTGTCGTCACTGTCACTGCCACTTGCATCCATGGCACATGCTACCTGTTCTTTCTTATATTTTTGGCTTTGGCATACTTTGTCAAAATGTCCCAATTTCCCACATTTGCGACAGGTTGCATTTCTCGCAGGACACGGTCTACCACTTTTCACATGGGAGGGATATCCACATCTGTAACAGATATCAGTCCTTTTGAAAAAATTATTTGGCTGATAATCTTTTTTTTTTTCTCATACTTTTTAAAACGGACAGGGGTAACAACTTCAACACTTTTACTTTCCAGTTCCTTTATAGAAGATTGTGACGTTTCAATACTTTTCGCTATGCGAATAGATTCATCCAGGGAGGGATTTTCCAAAGATAAAAGCTTTTGTCTTATGGTTTTGTCCAGACATTTTCCTATGAACTGGTCACGAATCAATTGTTCACTGAAATTTTCAAAATCACATTCTGCCACCAACTTCCTCAAAGCAGTAATGTATGTGTCTACATCTTCTTCGGTTTTCTGCACTCTTTTAAAAAATTTGTGCCTAGACACCACCACACTGGGTGGCTTATCAAATCTGGCTTTTAATTTCTTCACTGTGTCTTTGTATTCATCCGTTTCTTCGTCTTCTTCCACCACTACATCAGGTAAATGTTTAAGGGTTTCTCTCCCTTCAAACCCCAGAGAATGGAGTAGTAAAAACGTTTTCCTTTCTGCCCTGAACCTATGTGCTCCTATTGCACCCAGGTAATTTTCAAACGCGTCGAACCACTTCCTCCAAGGCACAGGAGGTTCGCCAGGTGTGTCCAGGAAAGGAGGTGGAGGAAGAATAGACTGCATCATGTAAAATTTTCTTCAAATATGCGAATGAGGAAATATATATATATATTATTCCTACTTATAAGTGGTTAATAGTGGCAATCCTCAGAGTGTACGAAATTGCATCAAAGCCAGTGTTCTAGATGAGCCACAACGTATGAAACAGCCTCTATAACTCCAACAAGGGAGACTGCGAGAGGATTTATGTGTTTAACCCTTTTATCTCTTTAGATCGTGCCCACGTCATGTCCTATTTGCCAAATGCAGAGTGAGTAACCCTTTTTTTTGCCTTAATGCGTATTTTCTTCCCACTTGTTGATACTGCCCAGAACACACCAGTCCACTTTTCCTGCACAATACGATGATAAACTTTGCGCAGCACAGAAAGTGACATAAAGGAGGCTGCCGCTTTAAGAGCTGGGCGGGGAAGATAAAGTGTCAGAAGGCAGAAGCAGCGGAGTCTGCGCGCCAAACGCCTGTCGTCATACGTTTCCTCACCTCAGGCTATTCGAATCAATCACCCGGAGAAATCAGGAAACAGACGGTCACATCTCCGTGCAAGGCTGAGGCAGTGGACCAACACCGACCGTCACGTGAGGGGTGGGCAGGGCGTCCGACACATCAGGTACCATTGACCAGATTCTCCTGTGGGTTCTATGGGAGTCGTACTCGTCGCCACTTAGTCTTGTAGTGATCAAACGGAGTCAAGGGTGTAAAACAGCAAGACTTTATTCCACGAACTCCCACGGGCCGGCGGCTTGCCTGTGGCTGCACAATAAACGTTGTCACCAACTGTCGTTAACTGTCATTAAACACCGCGTCATCGCGGGCAGCGCGAGACGCTGAATGTACGCCTCGCGCTCTAGCAGCGCGAGGCAGAACAAGCCACTACAACAGGTCAAGCAGCAGGGCCAGCTTCCTTTCACTTGGGACAGGTACAGGTCAAGCAGCAGGGTCAAGCTTCCTTTCACTCAGAACAGGTACAAGTCAAGCAGCAGGGGTCAAGCTTCCTTTCACTTGGGACAGGTGCAGGTCAAGCAGCAGGGTCAAGCTTCGTTTCTCTTGGGACAGGTGCAGGTCAAGCAGCAGAGGTGAAGCTTCCTTTCACTCAGAACCGGTACAGGACTAGCAGCAGGTTCAAGCTTCCTTTCCCTCACAGGTGCAGCAAGGAAGCAGCATTACAAGGGTCACTGAGAGGCCGGCTGTCGCTGCTGCCACTCATACTGCTGTTATGCCAGTACAGTTGCTATGGGTACACATCATATGTAATGCTGTCATCCTCTTCTGGGAGAGTTGTCTTCCTTGCTGCTGCCACCCACAAAGAACTGATTACAGTGGGCTAACACCAAAGTGTGTTGGTGTCCGCACAGCTGGGCTCCAGCAAGCCCATGAGGCAGCACATCTTAAAGGGTACAGGACAAGGGTTTTCCTGTGGCAGCTTCAGATGGGGCATGTATCCTATCATTATGATGGAGCTTGGGCTGCTCTGCACACACTCATGTGGAGAGTTGTGACACAGCAAACAGACAGGAGTCCCAGTTATTCTCTCCATGCAGAGACAGACTCTGTCAGTGATACTCAAAGTACGGCCCGAGGGCCGCATGTGGCCCTCCAGACCTTTACATGCGGCACCCTGGGCAGCAGCTCTGGGCTGCCGTTTACTCGACTCAGCACTAGCATGAAAAAAAATATTAAATATACAGCAAACACTTATTTAAAGGTTTATTGCAGTTAGTTAAAGGAAGTAACTGGGCCCTTTACTTTAGGAACACCTTCATGTGTAAAGACAGCCACTAGATATACTTGCTTTGCTTCCCCCACACCCACTTTCCAGCTCCCGCTGGCATCTGTTTTTTTAGTTTTATGTTTTTTATAGCGCAAACCTGACCTGAGAAATTGGGAATCGGAGTGCTTTACATAAGCGCCAGTTTCAATACAGAAGACACGATCATTTTTTGTTAGGTACGGGGAGATGAAGTGATTTGCCCAGAATCACAGGATGTTGAGCCTCATTGCTGAGACTTGAACCCGGTTCCCCAGCTTCGAGGTCAACCGCTCTAGCCATAAGGCTACACCCTCTCCCCATCAGTGCCGCCCTCGGTCACACCATAGACCAAATTTTGCGGCCCTCGGCAAAATGTTTGTGAGTACCCATGCTATATGTCATTACCCAGTCTTCAAGCAGATTGTGAACTTTCCTGTGTTAAGATATCCAGCACCTGTGCAGCTGGGCAGAATGAGCTGTGCACTCACTCTACAAATTCTAGGGCTTGAAAGATTTATGATAACTTACCTCTCTGTGCCAACCCTTTATCAACGGTACCTTATTTGTGCTTGTAGTGAGCATGACATCTCCCTCCTAGCATTTCCTTCCACAAAAAAACAACCCTGCACTCATATCTATTGCACACACCCTCCTCTCTCTTTAATCCCTCCTTACCATTCTCACTCTCCCATTTCTCATTCCTTTCTTCCTTCCTGTGTCTCATATACCCTCTTCTCTGACCCTGCTATCTCACAATATTCTTTTTCACTCCTCATCTCTCATCCTCTGATCCCATGCTTCTTCCCTCTCCTCCAACTTCCCGCCAGCTCATCTCTCACCCTTTGCCCTCTTCCTCATTCTCCTCTCACAACTTCTTTTCACACAGCTTCTAATCACACCTGCTTCTCATAACCAGGGCTCGAATCGAGGTTAAACGTAGGTAGACAATGTCAGAGCAGCAACATGCAGGCGGGGAAGGGTCTTATCAGATGTAGGCTTGGCCCATAACAAAGACTGAAGTCAAGGGGCCATTAGGCCTCCTTTTTTTTGTTGAAAATATTTTTATTGAGTATCACATTGAAATTACATGCACATAATGCAATTGGTAATCTTGCTGGAGACATTACTAGAAGTTCAGTGTTACGAAATCACGTTCCCTGATTATAGCCCCACATTCAGAGAATAACAGCAGTTCCCAGCGATTGCAATATTTAACCAATCCGGTACCCCAGGCAGTTAATGACTATTTTGATAAATGCAGTTTATTGCAACACCCATTTCAACCCCCTCCCACAACAACCCTCCCTCCAACATACCCTAACTAAACAAAGTACCTAAATGCCGCTGAGTGGCAGAAACACCCCGCCGATGTACTTGCGTCAGGTGCGCGCCAAGCCCAAGAGCCCCGATTAGGGGTCTATTCCGAGGGGGGGGGCTAAAAGGGGGGAGAGGGAGGGGAAGAAAGGAAACAAACAAGGAGGGGGGGAAAACAAGCAAAAGAAAGGATCATAGGAGGTAGAGAGGAAGGGAAAGAATATAAGGCCATTAGGCCTCCTTTTGTTGGAGTAGCCTGGCTGGGAACTATCAGGAGCCTCACACCCAGCGGCAGCTCCTCTGTAATGGCGGAGGGGCGTCGCCCCACTGCAAAAAGCCAGCAGATGAAAAATTAAATAATAATAAAACAATTGATTATCATTTTATTTTTCCCTTTCTAAGCCGAGTCTGCCGAGTGGCCAGAGCTTAGGGCAGGGCGTGGCCATTCTCTAGGGACAGAAACAAAACAATACAAATGCCAGTACTGATTGTTCTTTCTAAAGAGGTTATACCACGGCGCATGACCATTTATCACTGGCAGCCGGAACTATTAAATAGTTTTTACTTTAGATACTTTTTCCTTTTTCACTATTATCTTTTTTAGAGAGTCACATTTACACAATTATGTACAAAAATTACAACACGACCACACTTCTTAAATAAACAAAAGCCCAACAGTCTGGACTCACCTCATCAACCTCATTCGCACAAATTCAATCACCCACAAGCTTCCTACCACACTGGTATCATACCACACATACACACAACTCAAACAACCACCCTTGGTCTCCTACCACCTTTATCACTTTCTTAGACCAAAGTGCCACACCAAACAACATACAATTTTGACTACTAGTCTTTTTGCATTAACCCAAATTGCAAAAACTTCCAATTTCAACAAGGACAACTTTACAAAAATACACAACAACAGTGACATTAAACAGAATGTTTATTTGGGAATCAACAACGCTCGGTCGACGCGTTTCGAACCCTCTTCAATGTGGGGTTCTCCTCAGGACCAAACAGTAGGGACACTAGGGACAGCAGCAGGGAGGAGGAGTGGTGGGCACTATAAGTGAACATGTCAGATTGTCCAGCCGTCTTAGGACAGCAAAAAACGGCATGTGCACTTTTGTCTTACCGTGCTGTGTTGCACAAGCAGATGGAAAAGAAGCCTAGGCTCCCTGTGCCTGAGCAAGTGTCAGACCAGCGCACTCAGACCAATCCTGATGCTTCTCTCAAGCTTGGTAATAGCATGAGAGCAGCATTAGGATTGGGTGAGGAGTCTGGGAGTTGGACTGCGCTCGTGTAAGAAGCTGGACCCCGGTAGCGTCAGGTAAGTCCTTTTCTGTAAATATTATTCTACCACATTCCACCACCCTCACTGCCCCGCTGCCCACCACTTTCAATTGCAAGCAGTCACCACTGCGCACACCTAGATGCAATGGATGGGAAGCAAAGGCACTGGGCCTATCACTTCACAGGTACTTAAGAGAGAAATTCTTTTGACTTGTTTAGTCCCTGTATATAAGAGATAGATATGATGCACTGTAAGAATGTCAGATTTGTTGTTACCCCCAGTATTTACACGAATCACAATTTAGATACCACTAATTTGTTTTATTTCTTTCATAGCACTTTAGCACTAGAGTACTGTTAAAGCGCTGTAAAAGAAATAAAACAAAATAGTGGTATTTAAATTGCTATTTGTGTACATGTGATGTAAAGCACTCTGACACCCTGCAGTGGGATAAGTAGTGCCACTACTCATCCCAATGGAGGGTGTCAGAGCACTTTACATCACACGTACAGATTATACATTGACAATAAATCATATGTGTGTACAGCTATATGAAGGATGTGTTACAAGACAGTGAGGGTTACAAGGTGTGGGAGCCACATGTCCTTCATACATCAATGTGCTATAGAAGAAGGATCACAATTTATGAACTACAACTAACAAAAGGATCTCTGTTTTAAAAGCAGTAACGCACTTACCCATTTCCATAAAATAAAAGTCTGTCATCTGCATGTGACATTATGTGCTTTGCAGGAGACATATTAACACTTTATGCGACTTTGATTCAAAGCCATGAGTAGGCAAAACACAGATCTCTCCAGCAAAAACGTTATCCTCCAGACTTATCTTACCATTATTATTATTCCCTGAGATTCAGCTGGCACACAAAAATCTCTGCACCAGGTGCCTTGACCCCAGAAGATATTTTAGAATACAGACATTGCAACCAAATAAGCAGAACAGATTTACTGCCACATTTCTCCTTGTTCCCAATTTTTTTGTGGCAGGGTTTAAAAACAAAGTATACGTTGAGTCCCAGATTTTGTTTCTGGGTTGCGTCAATATTTTGGAACAACCCAATACAAAATCTAATTGGTTTTAATGCACTCAAATGTACTCATGATTGACCTGCAATACATTTGTGAGGTCTTAAGATCTGATGTCACTTCATGCGGGGTCATGAGTTGTGATGCTATTTCCTGTGATGCCACATGCGTTGTCATACACAGTAATGTCATTTCCTGTGATGTCACACACAGTGATATCACCGCATGTGACGTCACACCCATACTGCCTAACATGGTGCGTCCCCCCACTTCTTTTTTTAAGACTTGAGCCCTGCTCATAACTAACCTCTCCCACAAGCCCTTCTGTCTCACTTCCAGTCTTACACACTTCTCTGCCATATTCTCTCGCTAAACCCCTGCACTGGGCCATCTTCTTACAAATGTTGACCTTTCGCATCCTTCTTCCTTCCAATACGCTCTCCTTATTCGCCTTCTGTCAGACAGCAACTTGCTTCTTCCTCTCATTTGCCCTCCAGGGTTGCCAGAGTGGGCTAGTTCTTGCACAATTGGGTGATATTTTGCCCGATTGTGTGAGGAAAAAGCAAGTTAGGTGGGTAACCTCTGGGCTAGAATCCATCCAGTGTACAGCAGATTCAGAGAATTGTGCAGTGCAGCTGTGTTCCAGCCTGGGGTTGCTCTTCACGACACCCCTCTTCCTGATTTAGGTGTGTTCCTGCCCACTGGAACATCTTCAGGGCCATACGTCTTTGATACGCGGGAAATCCCTTCCTATGAGGGTCTTGCATTGACCTCCGACCTGCCCCCATTATCCTGCTTACCTGCCCCTTCGTTCCTTTGACCTGATCGTGCCCAGATACATGCATCACTGCATGGGCGTGTCAACACTTCTCTGTCCCCACCTCCCTACCTTTTTGCTCTTAATTTGTTCTGGATCACCCCCTACTTCCTCCTTTTCACCTGCATGCTGCATCTGTGGCGACCACCACCGGCCCACCCTGATTGTCCCTGCTGCCTGATGCCACATGTGTTCTGAGTCCTAGGACCTGCCGCCCAGCAGTCAGCTGTTCGTCGCTGACCCAGCCCTTTCCCATTCAGCAAACTGTGTTTGCCTCGGAGCTGCGGCTCTCCAGTGCGCTCTGCCCCAGCCCCACAGCCAGTTCAAAGGCACGTGAAAAGGAGAGTGTCAGCAGGCCTTGAAAAATCCACTCACCCACTCTCTATGAGATTTTACTACTAGATTTACTCGTCCCTGCTGACTAGTTAACATGAGCTGCAAGGAGCAGGTGTTCTGTTCATACTGAAAGTTAATGAGCAATAAAGATGTCTTTAAATCTTGTTTTTGTCTTGACACATTTGCTGTCTGTTCAAGGACAGATGTCAAAAATCAGTTTGTCTTTTTACTAATTGTTGCTTATCTTTGCCTGGAAAACGGTGTTTAATTTACCTTCTCCTATTATAGTTAGTGCTATTTGTCAAGTAACTATCTGACAATAATTGTGAAACAAAAGGCTGTAAAATGTCAGGGTTTTTTTCTAACACAACATTTCAACAGCTTGTAAATTAATAGTACAAGTATTTCAAAACATATCGGGAATTATGAAAGAACTTTTTTGTAATTCAGAAGTGTGATGCAAACAAAGGAGCAAAACAAATCAGAGCTCTTTACTTGGTCATTGTAGTATTTGGGCCTCAGGCCAACATCCGGATAAGTGAGGGACACAGATAGTATGGGGTGGATAACTGGCCCAGAGCACGTGCGCTCGGCCCCTTTTATTGTCAGGGTCACCAGGCTGGGGATGCCTGTGGTGGGTGGGTGTTCAGTGTGTGGTACAACATGCTGAAACACTAGAATACTGATCGGACGATCACTACATACCTCCCAAACTTTAATGAAGGTCAAAACAAAGAAGTCCGAACCTGTAGGAGAGAATACAAATTGCAAACAAACATAACTCAGTGATAATGACTTCCATGTAGTCTCTTTCGCTGCTGGTCAACTGCCAACGAGGGTATCCTTGCCGCCGGGACCACTAGTTCTCCTTGGCACGATGTCCGGGTGCCCTGTGGATGTACTCTCTTGGACTTGCAACGTGGAAGTGTGCTCTACAGTCTCTTTCTTCCGGTACCGCCGTCAGTGAAAAGTGCAGATGGAATGATGGTGGATCATTTGTGTCATACTTTCCACTGTATAGTCCTGGTTGAGGTATTTTCTCCAACTGGTGATTATCTCCAACGGGTTTTGCAGTTGCAGGATATCCCTCTCACGGATTCCCCTCTCTCGTGGGTGTCCCCTCTCACGGGACGACACGGAGGCCCTTTGCTGCCAGGCTTCCACTGGACCGGTGGACTGCTGCCTTGTCAATCCAACCGCGTTGGAGGAATCGCTACGGGTCCTCTCTCCGTGTCCGAAGCTCCACCTGAAAAGGGTGTTGTTGGCACTTGTTCCTTTGCATGCTATCTTTGTTCTCCCAGGATTTCCAGAGAGAGCTTCAACAGTTCATCTCTCGTGTCGGGACCCGCTGCCACCGGTGTCCCTGAGGCCTCTGCCCCTTGGATATCCACGGTCCTGTGTCCATTCCATCCCAGAGGTGGTTGTTACCAACGGACCGGCCTGCTCGCCTCTGTCGTCCCCGGGTGACCTTCGGGTTTGCACGTAGATGTGTACTCCCAGTGGTGCTGATGTTTTCCAGGTACTGTGTTCGGATGTTCATGCACCCTTTCACTTTCCTCTTTGTGTGTTCCCCTTCTGGTGTGTGTTGTGGTGATCTGTCACACACACCTCTTTGTTCTTCTTCTCTCCTTTTATTCTTCCTTCTTCATGACGTCTTCCCACTCAGGATCTGTCTTTCCTTTCCTTCCTTTGTGACGCGGTCTGGTCTTCTCACTTTCTTGGTCGTCCTAACCAGGCTTCTCCGTGTAGCGTGCACTCTACACGTTTCCCTCTGGTCTTGTCCCAGTACTAGGACACTGTCTCCCTTTCACTCTGTGACTGGACCGGTCATCGCGACCTTCTTTCACACGATTACTTCTGACTTCAAAGTGATGTCGTCGGACTCCTCGTCCGTCTCTTTCTGGCCCTCTTTGCGGACCTCTCCTGGGGTCCTCTTCATTGACGTCCCCTCGGTCATTCTCTTCGCTCCCACTCTGACCTCTTGACAGGTCACTGTGCTCTCTGACCTCTTTTAGGTCGACATCCTCCTTGTGACCATCTGATGGGTCGGCTTCTTCCTTGCGACCATCTGGTTGGTCGGCACCGTCCTCCTTGCAACCATCTGACAGGTCGGCTTCTCTCTTGCGACCAACTGGCTGGTCGGCTTCTTCCTTGCGACCATCTGGTTGGTCGGCTTCGTCCTCCTTGCAACCATCTGACAGGTTGGCTTCTTCCTCGCGACCACCTGGTTGGTCGGCTTCTCGTGGTCCGCGCAACCACTTCTTCCTCGTCTCTGCGGTCGCATTGCTTTGGCGCGCTTCTGACTGCGCCCTCTGGTTGCTGCGTTGGACGCACTTACAGCGCATTCTCTTCAGTCCTTGCATTCCTTGAGCTGTAGCCGCTGTCCCTGTGCTGCTGCGCACTTGCTTGGTGTGGTGTTTTTGTTGACTCCTGGCATTTTCTTTCGCATGGTCTTTTAATCCGCAAAGGCTGTGTGATGGCTTGGCACCACTCTGGCATGGCAGCTTTCCTGCGCACTCGCTGTACGCACTTGGCAGTCCTCATTGTCCAGTGTTGCCTTTTCTGTTACACTGTCCCTTGTTCCTTTTGTTGCACAGCTGCCTCCTCCGAAGTGTTGTCTTGTCCTTACATTTAAAATGCTGCAAATGCCTTTCTCCACGTTCCCAGAATAATCGTGGACCACAACAGTGTAGTCCTTGCTGCAGGTCTGTCCGTGCCTACATTGCTTTCAGTGCTCACTCGCTGGGTATGCCGCACTTCATACCGCTCTCGCATGACAGAGTCTTGGTGTCTGCTAGTTCAGTTTGGGCAGTTGCACATTTTCCTTCCTCAGCTTTTCTGTGTAGCAGCTGTCCCAGAGCTGCTGTGCATTTCAACTGGTGCTCTTGTCCTGCCTTTTTCCCGCTCTTTTCGCCTTGATCTGCCCTGATCTGCTTCTCCCTAGGCACTCTAGGTATGCCGTGGCAGTCTTTGTGGTGTCCCAGTCCTATTGCTATGCATTTTCGATAGGGGGTGCAGTATCGCGAATTGGCCACTAGATGGCAGTGTGTCTTTCATTCCAACGTGATCCCCCCCCCCCCCCCCTTACTTTGTGGAAATGTTTGTAATTGTGACCACACGATCGGGGCACTTCTCTAATGTCAATTATTACACAGGCCTTGCAAAGGTTCTATCGGCCAGAGCAGTTTTACCCACGCTGCTGGCCTCACCTCCTATGTCATTGCGCCCGCAGCTGCTCCTGCCGCTTTCTTTCAAACTTGTGTCCCTTGGCTGCACTTGTTAACATGCCCTGCAGCCCTGGCGCGCTTCTGCCCTTTGATCAGTATTTCGCCTGGGCTGCAGTTCGCACCCTCAGTGCTCCGATTGGCCTCAGCAGCTTGCACACGCTGTGGGCCTTACTGCTCCTTTGCTCACGCAGTCTCTCTGCCTACGCGGTGCGTGGGGGGGGGCTGGAGTCACTGCCAGATACTGCGGACTCACTTCGCTCCGCTTTCACTATGGGCCGCACAGGCCTCGTGCTACGTCTCCATACCTGGCCTCACCCCACCTCCGCCAGCTCGCTCCTCACACGCTGTGCGGGGTGGGGAGGGGCTGGAGCTACCCCAGGGGCAGCTTATTCCTTGGGGGCGTTGGGCACACTTTGTTCTTCCGTGGAGGGTGCGGAGGAGTGGGTAGCTACTCCACTTTCCACTTTCCTCACAGCGGTCTCGCTTCACTGCCCCTTATTTTACGGGCTCACCTCCTGCCCAGTTCGCCGCTCACTCCATGCAGTCTGCGGCGGTGTCTAGCATCCTGGCAGTCGCCACCATCCCGGGCCTCTCTTCGTGCCGGACAGCTCGGCAGCACACACTTCAGAGGTGGGGGCGTTCCCGCCGCTTCAACTACGCCCCGGGGCTCTCCACATGCCCCTCGGGCTACCTGGCACCTCTGCACAGGATGTGGAGCCACTGCGGGAACATGAGGTGCGGGGTGGGCTCCCGACCTCCTTGCCTTCGCCCCGGGGCACTTCACATGCCCCACGGGCCTTCCTACCGGGATGGGGTGCGCCCCCGATTGCCGTCTCTCGCCCTGGGCTCGTCGCACACCCCGCCTCGATCAGACGCTTCTCACGCCTTTTCCAGGGGGTGCCCTGCACACGGGCAGTTCTCTCCCCTTCTCCCACAGCTTCTGGGCTGCTGCACGCAAGGGCACAGCCCCCTCGTCGCCATTGTAGTATTTGGGCCTCCGGCCCACATCCGGATAAGTGAGGGACACAGACACAGATAGTATGGGGTGGATAACTGGCCCAGAGCACGTGCGCTCGGCCCCTTTTATTGTCAGGGTCACCTGACTGGGGACGCCTGGGGTGGGTGGGTGCTCAATGTGTGTTACAACATGCTGAAACACTAGAATGCTGATCGGACGATCACTACATCGATGTGCAAATGACAAATATTTGCAGAAATTCGATTTTCAGATATTGTACACTATATAGTTTTAGAACCACATGTCAGTGGGATATTTTGTGGCCATTTCAATGTAAAATCTGAAGATTGCAAATAACAGTGTGCTGCTACTTTATGCTTTAGTTATGTATTTATTAAAAGTGACAGTTTTTAATCATGGTTTGAGAAGCATTCCTGCCCCCACACTGATGACAATGCGGTTCATGAACTGAGGCAAGTCAGCGGCCATGTGCATACTATTTATGGCTAGATTCGTATTGTATATGAAGCAAATGTTTAGTCTATTAAATCAAATTAAAGAATTTTCTGTACAGAAGACATGCTGAAGTCACATATTTGAAGGTGCTCTCATATGCAATAAAGAAAAAATGGAGTCTCTGTGAATTAAAATACTTGCCCAGGATCACATAATTTGAAACCAGTTTATGTGTCATGAGCATTATAATTAGGTTGAGTAGTTTATTTAAGTCACTAGACCTGCAGGACTAGTAACATTTTTATGATTTTTCAAGGCCTGGCGTAAGGGAGACTGGTATTCTGAGTTTACATATTTGAAAGGGCACCACTCCACCTCACTTACGATTTGCGCTTTTATTAATTACTGCTAAATATATATATCTTAGTAACCTCGAAAATAGGACTGCCTATGGAGTAATACTGAATGGGAATCATAAACTCTGTCGATACAGCAAAAAACATTGGCACAACCCACTGGTGGGACATTTTTGTGACTGATCACGAACCACAAGTCCCAGCATGCAACAAAAACACCCATCGGGGTGGCCACTAGGGAGTAAAAATTATAATTGTCTTGTGGTTGGTAATTGTTTTTTTGTTGCCAAGGCTTACCTTTGAAAAAGGTCAAGGTTGACCGGAATGCATCAGGATTGCCACTGCTGTTCCTCATTAAAAAAACACAAACTGTCCGTGTTACGAGTGCGGCTTCATCTTTCCAGAGGGGGGGGGAGTATTTCAATGTCTAGCGGCTTGGTTCTGCCGCAAAGCAATGCACTGCCAGCAAGAGCGCCGTATTTACCCAGCCCAGAACCAACCTTCGGTACCTCGTGAAAACGACAATGGGTAATGGTTGCCGCTGTATACTGAATACGGCATGGATCTTAGCAGCCTCGATAATAGGACTGCCTATAGAGTAATACTGAATGGAAATCATAAACTCTCTGTCTATACAGCAAAAACATTGGAACAACCCACTGGAGGGACATTATTGTGACTGGCTACGAACCACAAGTCCCAGCATGCAACAAAAACACTCATCGGGGTCGCCACTAGGGGGAAAAAATGATAAATGGTGCAATTGTCTTGTGGTTGGTAATTGTTTTTTGTTGCCAAAGCTTACCTTGCCACTGCTGTTCACCATTAAAAAAAACACACACACACACTGTCAGTGTTACGAGTGCGGCTTCATCTTTTCAGAGGGGGAGAAGTGTGTGTATATATATATATATATATATATATATAAAACCAGCACATAAGTCTTTGTGACAGGGAGCCCCAGACCCTGACAGGACGGCTCTTCGGCGTAGTGGGCATGAAGAGACCCATATTTAAATCCAGCACATTCCTCTTTCACAAGAAGACGCCGCCATCCCTTTTGGAAGAATTACAGGTGCTTTTTTTCTTTTAGGAGTATGCAGCAGTTGCCATTTCAAACCTTACGCGTTCCAACTCTCTTGAGCCTTTATCACAGGTGTGCAAGTGCTCCTATTTGCTGCCTTGCCCTTCTCCAGTCAGATTTCATCGTAGGAAAACCCTCTCTTCTTTCATTAACTGGAGAAGGGTGGGTCAGGCTTCCCTCAAAACAATCCAGCACATATGTCTTCGTGACAGGGAGCCCCAGACCCTGGCAGGGAGGCTTTGGCGTAGTGGACATGAAGAGACTAACCCTGGGCGTAGTTTGCGTCGTAGCGCTACGCTACGCGAAGTGCACTTCGCACTACGCAAGCTATGCGAGTTGCGTAGTGCGGTAGGGAAAATGCTGTTCGCACTGATTGCACAGTGCCGGATGCTTGTCCGCACTGTGCAATCATTGCAAACGGCATCTTGCACAGTGCAAACGGTCGTTTTCTGCCACTCAAGTAGATTTGTACTTGAGCGGCAGTTTTCTCAACGCGGACTGGTAATTTCTCATTGCGAGCGGTCGTGAGCATACGCGACCACTCGCAATTAGAAACCTGACCTCCCCGCACTGAGAATCTCTCCAGGATGCTTATTTTCCCCACTCGCGATCGGCAACTTGATGTTGCTGATCGCGAACAAGGAAAAAGTCTCGCCGGGATGTCATTTTGCTTGTTAGCGGTCGCCAACTTGACGTTGAGGACCGTGAGCAAGCAAAAAATGCCCGCTACGATACGCGTTTTTGCACTGTGCTACGTGCAATTCGCGTATTGCGCAAACTACGCGAGCGTAGCGTAGTCCTACGCCCAGGGTTAGAAGAGACCCATATTTAAATCCAGCACATTCCTCTTTCACAAAAAGACGCCGACATCACTTTTGGAAGAATAACGGGTGCTTTTATTCTTTCAGGATATTTCCCATTAAATAAAGAGCTTTGTTTGGCGAGCACGCTAAGTGATTCACTAGTCACAATACAGCGTTCCAGACCTCTGTATCACCTTTAAAACTCTTTGCGGCTTTCTCAGTATTTGAAGCGTTTGCATAGGGGTGAATTTATGCCAATCCCCTTTGGCACCTGATTCTCAACCTTAACCTTACCTTAACTCTGCCCTAAAGCTACATCCAATATTGTCACTAACTTTAGCTGTCAACCAGAACAGGGATTAACAATATGCAAACTGTGCCATCAATTGCCCAAAAAGGACCAGTCTGTCTCAAACTCGAATTAATGCAACTCTAAGAAAAGATGCAGTTTAAAACAAGCATTTGCAATGCAATAGGTCTCGCATTTGCAAGCGTTTAAGCTACTGGCATTGTAAATGGCAATGCCTTTTATTTATGTTTTAAAAACCAACACATAAATAAAAGGCATTTTCATTTACAGTGCCAATAGCTCAAACTCTCGCAAATGTGCGACCTATTGCATTGCAAAAGCTTTTTCTTTTATATATCAGCGTGGTGCAGTTTTTTTCAGGAGTAGACTTCGAAATGCAAAGCCTGTTCTTTATTTGCACAGGGGCTGGTGGTTAAGTGGGCAAAACGATTCGACACTGACACGCGCAGTGAGACTGTAAACACTCTTAACACAGTGAGACAAGTCTAAAGACGCTGATGGGAAACCTGCAGGACCGGAATTGAGTAATTATCCCAACAGGGCCAACTCGGCGGTTCATTCTCTCGATATCAGCCACTAAAATGCCATTACCATCTGAGATCCTAACATTTCAGCGCCAAGAAACATCAACAAGGTAGCACAAACTGTTACACAAGAGGGGGCATATCAACAACAACCGGCGATAATTATCTCTAAGTGCACTGAGCGCTAGGATAATTATCGCCGGCTAGCGTGAATTTTTATCGCTGAGAAAGCGTGCTATTAGCAACGCTTATCTCAATAGCGATAAAAATCCTCACGCTAACAGGCTAACGTGAGATTATCGCTGGAAACCCAGCGATTATCTCACGTTACCTTGTTGATAGGGACAGGCAAACTTAGCCATGATATCCTCCTTCCATAGGATATCATGGCTATTTTTGTTAAAATCTGCAGATTATGAAGCGGGTGCCTTATGTGGCAAATCTACAATTATGCGAAACCTCTGCCGCGCAATCACACAATTCCAGTGGTCCTGTCTATGACCAAATGTTTACTAAGGCCTACTCAGGTGGAGATATGTTGATGGTTACTTTGAATTACAAATGGGATAAACTATAAACTGGGCTAGAAAGCAAAGGAGAAGCATAGTATGTGAGCCATGGGTGAGGTGTGCAATACATTTAAGGTGCAAATATAATTTTTCTTTGGCCATTTGTGTGGGTTTTGATGGTGTTCAATGCAGGAGACCATGCACTAGACCAAACAACGGGGATAAGCTCCTCATTGCTAAACAGACACTTGGAACGAAGTGAATTTATCTTATTTGGCTAATTAATTTTATTGGATTTAGGACTATGATAGATATTCTGTCTCTTTCAATTGCAGATACTTCCCCAGCAGCACGCCAGAGATTTTACAGTCATCTATCAAGTCCTCTGAAGCTACCAACTAGGTAATTTTGAAAATGGGCAAGTGGGCACAGTACAAGAAAGTGTACAGGAAATATTGGGAACCTGGCCCAAACTAAAAAAGTGGATTGCTCGGTAAAAACAAATGAAGCAAAGGCAAGCTGTAAATACTGTAATATACAGATGTATGCCCACTACCATGATTTAAAGATGCATGCATCCACAGCAGAACATTGTGCATGCTCAAATACATTTAGCCTAACCATGGCATCGTTTGCCCCACCAGCACCAGCACTAGAAAAGGAAAGAGCTTAGGATTTCAGTGCAAACTGCATGTAGCACATCCATTAACAACATTGACAGACTGTGAGAAATGATAAGCAGAGAAGTTCCTTCTTTCCCTATGCATCGGACAAAGTGTGCAGCTTTGATAAATGCACTTTTAGGCCCCTATTTCAAATGGGAGCTCCTTCAAGATCCAGGAAGTACACCTTACTCTTTGATCATTGATGAATCAACTGATATTTCTGTAAAGAGACTGCTGGGCATGTGTGAAAAATACTTCAGTCAGAAAAGTAGCAGAATTGTGAGCAGCGACCGAGGGATGATAGAATTGCAACCAGCATGCACACAAGACGTAGCAGATGCACTTCTGGAGTTCCTCAAAGACAGCAGGCTTTCAATTGAGAATTTAGTAGGTGTAGGTACAGATGGTCAAGTGTAATGTGTGCAAAAACCACTCCGCACACATTTTGTTGCGGGAAAAGAAGTCTACTTTGCAACTTGTACGTTGCATCTGCCACTCGCTCGACATAGTTGCTAAAAAAGCAATGCAGAGTTTGCCCAGCAACGTGGAGTTCATTGTGCGAGAAACCTACAACTGGTTCGCACATTCTCCAAAGCACCAGGTGGACTACACACGTTGGATGGAGGAATGCCGCTGAAGCTTCCTTCACCATGCGAAACGCGGTGGCTTATTATGGCGGATTGTGTGGAGTGTTTCATGGAGCAGTATGATGCACTAAAGTTGCACTTTTGCAACACATCACATGTGGAACATTGTTATGCAGCAAGAATGCTGCAGGAGATGTACAAGGACGAGACAAATGATCTCAACGAGACAAATGATCTCAACCTTATTTTCCTCAATCCTATGTTGCTGGAATTGAAGATAGTGAACAAAGCATTTCAGCTTGAATCTGGGGATGTCCTCCACATATTTCTGGATTTTCAAACTTTATATAGGTCAACTATTCAAGAATTCTAAAGCCAAGTGTTATCAGTACCAGTAGTGAGCAGCAGTTGTGCAATTTGGATCTTCAAAGGAGTGCCTTTTATCTTGCGCAGGAGGATGTTGGCCTTGGTCTTGGCTTCCACAAAAAACTCCAAGAAAGCACACTGTCTGCTGCTGCCAAGGACTGCATAGAAAGCGGTGCACTGACTTTTTCAAAGTTCTGGCAGGAGACTATCAGACGCGCCTGCCAGATTCCCTGAGTCTGCTAAGACATTTGGAACTTTTGAAACTCCATAATGTGCTTTCAGATCCTAAACCTCTGGTTACTGACTTGCCATAAGATGTTTCCACATACCCAGCACACGTCTTAGAAATGCAGTGGCGAGCAGCGACTATGTTCATTCAGTAACTCATCAGGCATGGAATCTTTCTAGATGGAAGTATTCAATTATACAGATGCAGCTGGGAATCATCGGTTTCAGGAAAGGCCATGGGAGCGATTAAACGTTTGACCCTGCCCATATCAAATGCACAAGTGGAAAGAGTGTTCTCACATATGACGCTACTTAAAAATGAGAACCGGATGGGGCTGAAACTGCTTTCAAATATACTTAACATAAAAGTGGGCCTCAAGCAAATTGGTCTTAATTCATCTTTGTTCGTCCGTCCCTTGAACTGCTGGCAAAGTTCAACGGCACTATCTACAATTAATTGCTTTACTGACCTGCTGAGCAGCTTATACAAACCTTTGTTCACTATAACAGCAGTCCAGACACTGAACACCTCACATACCAAATTGGGCCACAGAGTTTACCACACATTATCAGGGAGTTTATGTGGCAAAACACCAGCTCCAAATCCAAGTTCCTTCACAGCACATGACTAAACACAATGGTTCCAACGGGCTAATTGCTGCTGCATTGCTCTCTTGACACTGCCTGACTCTGAAGGATGCTGCTACTATTGGCAGTGCCAGAACAGTTGTGCACACCTTAGCCTGCTACTGTTGGCAGTGCCAGGCCCGGAAGAACATTATACGCACCTCAATGTGCCATTGCCTGACTTCGAATGATGCTGCTACTCTTGGCACTGCCAGGCCCAGAAGAACAATTTTGTGTACCTTAGCCTGCCACTGCTGGCTCTGAAGGATGCTGCTACTCTTGGCAGTTCTAGGCCCACAAGCACACTAAAAGCACCTCAATCTGCCACTGTCTGACTATGAAGAATGCTGCTACACTTGGCACTGCCAGGCCCAGAAGAACTATTTTACACACCTTAGCCTGCCACTGCCTGGCTCCGAAGTATGCTGCTACTCTTGCAGTGCCAGGCCCAGAAGAACACATTTGTGCACCACACTGCTACTTTTGGCACTGCCTGGACAATGTTGCACACCTTAGCCAGTCATTGCCAGTCCCTGAAGGATACTGCTACTCTTGGAAGTGCCAAGCTCAGAAGAACACTTTTGTGTACCTTATCCTGCCACTGCCATACTCTGTAGGATGCTGCTACGCTTGGCAGTGCCGAAACAATTGTGCAAGACTCAACTTGACACTACCGGACTCTGAAGGATGCTCCTCTTTACAGTGCCACTGCCAGACGACTCTGAAGAAAGCTGCTACACTCAAAGGTGCCAGGCCCAGAAGAACTCTTTGGCACAATTTAACTTCCCACTGCCTGAAGAAGGGTCCACCCTACTGTTACCTGGCAAAGAATAGGGGCTAGTGATTCTTCTGTGAACCTGCAAAATAAACTTGCACTTTATTAGGTATTAGCTCACAGGAAACATCAAGCAGCAAGTTGTGCACCCCATGCAATGGACTGCTCTCTTCTGATGAGTACCAAAAGTATGAAACGTACGTAACTTGCGTATGTAAAGAGATGTTCAGCATTTACCCTTGAATTGCTCTTGGAGTAATGAAACCAGTGTGAGCAAATGTAAAGCGTTGGCCTATATTCCCATTACTCTGGGGGGCCTGTTGTGAGTACGCAAAATAAACTTGATGCTAAAGAGCACTTTCCCCCTGAAGAACCCTTCCGCAGTTGCAGCCCACAACATCATACCCGGCAGCTTGTTCCACATCTTTAGATATTGAGTGAGTGACAATTTTCCTGACAGACCAACTTTGATTTTAACATACAAAATATAGGTAGTCTGATTAATGTGGGCGTTGAACATATAATCCTGGAAAAGGAAGCATATTTTTGAATGTTGTGGTCAGGCGTCGCATAAGTTGATGGAGTGGTAACATTGGGCTAGTTTGGGCAGCGGTGGCTCCTCCGCTATGGGGGTAGAGAGTCACGGCCCTAGCAGCCTCAAATTTTGCAGGATAAAAGGATAATAAAACGGGGGTATTATTGTTTTATTTTTCAGGTTCCAAGGGCCGCCGAGTCTTGGGGGCAGGGCGATCGTGAGGGCAGTAACGAGAGGGAGTGGTGGGCACTGTTATCAGTCTGCATGTCGGTTTGGCCGGCCATCTCAGGACGGCCAAACCGACATGGGCACTGAGCTGTCTCAAACCCAGCTGCGTTGTTGGGTTGGAGAGAGCAATCTCAGGCTCCAAGTCTCTCTGGGAACGCAAATTCACAGCTTTCAGGCCAATCCTGATGCTGTTTTCAAGCATGAGAGCAGCGTCTGGATTGGCCGCATGGGACACTGGGAGCCTGTGTGCTGCATCGAGGACACGGAGCAGAAGAGCGTTAGGCGTCAAGTAAGTTATTTTTTCCCTATTTTTTAATGTTGTCTTTGTTGTCCGTTTCCCCCCACTTCCCCATCGTCTGTCCGCCTCCCTCCACCCCCCAGTTCCCCATCGTCTGTCCGCCTCCCTCCACCCCCAACTCTGCCTGCAGACCAGCCGCTACTGAGTTTGGACTAGTATTTAGTTGCTTTTGGGCTTGAAATTTGTCAAAAAATCTGGCAAGAATGGCGCCCTCTTCTCTCTCCACCACTCAGCTTCTCCGTTATATGCACCACCGCAGATAGTGAATGGTAGAATGTCAATGGACCAGATGGGACACCGCTCATGAAGTGCAGCATTTATGGTGGGAGGGTAGGTGCAGTCCTGGCTAGTGGCACTGCCTGTATGGAGTTGTTTAATGGGAGATGGTCTGGCAAGGAAAGCAGAGCAGCAGCGAGTGACCTGCAGGAGACGGAAGTAGCGAGGACAGACAGTGTTCAGAAGGGCCAGGGAGCTGATGGGGAAGTCTGGTAGTAGAAGGGGCAGGGGGTAGAGAGAGCAGTGTATGAACCCAGTGAGCAAGGATACTGTGCCATCAGAAGGGGAAGAGAGAGCCATATATGAACCCAGGGGGAAAGGAACGGAGAGGACAGTGAGCCATGTATGAACCCAGTGAGCAATAGGCTGACAGGACAGTGTGTCAGTAGAAGGGGCAGAGAGAGCCATATATGAACCCAGTGGTGAAGAACTGAGAGGACAGTGAGCCATGTATGAACCCAGTGAGCAATAGGCTGACAGGACAGTGTGTCAGTAGAAGGGGCAGAGAGAGCCATATATGAACCCAGTGGTGAGGAACTGAGAGCACAGTGAGCCATGTATGAACTCAGTAAGCAAGGGGCTGAGGGGACAGTGTGTCATAAGCAGAGGGAGCCATGTGTGAACCCAGTGAGAAAGCAGATGACAGGATAGTGTGACAACAGAAGGGGCAGAGAGAGCCATGCATGAAGTGGGCAGGGAGCTGAGGGGGCAGTGCATCAGCAGAAGAGACAGAGAGCCATTTATGAACCCACTGGTTGAGGAGCTGAGAGGAGAGTGTGTCAGCAGAAGGGGCAGAGAGAGCCTTGTATGATTCCAGTGGGCTAGGAATCGAGAGGACAGTGGGTCAGCAGGAGGGAGGGAAAGCAAGAGTGCAAAACAAAGGTCATTTAGAAACTCAAGGGCTTGTTTAAAAGCCCCTTGCACCGCCAATGCGTCACTTTTAACAAGGGAGAAAGTTAGGGCTTTAAGTGGGATTAACAAACTGGGGGTCTCTCAAAGGGGCATGGCCAATGTAATTAAGGGCGTAAGCTTAAAAACACGTATGCTAAAAATCTGTGCTTAGCATAGTGTGCCGCCAGACTTGTATTTTGCTGTTTCTGTCACTGCATCCAAATATATGATGCAACAAGTAACATCATACCTACAACAAGTCAGGACTATTGGCTTTGTCAAATGGTTGTTAGTTGCATAAGATACATAAGCAGCAACTATGGCTTGTATATAATATTGAAAAAGCTTCCACTTAAAGCCCTGGTGACTCCACGACAACGTTGCTGCTCCGGAGTTTCAAACAGAGAAGGGAAATCCGGAGAGAAAATGACTCTCTTTAAAGGATTTCCCTTCCCCTACAACGCTCACCTGGCAATGCTGGCATGATGTCATGCCGTAACTTCTCAACTAGTGAGAAGTGAACAGTGTGAGCTGCGCACATCCATGTGCCTGCTGTCACTGCAGTCGGTAAAAAACGGACCACCTGTGTGTGCCAGGGCACAAAACAGAGCCCGATAGAGACCCGTTTTGAGGCCCCCTTTAAAAAACTGCTGGTGCTCAGGACCGGTGAGACTGGGCCCACTTAAAGCCTTGGAGAAAGTGACGTACCGGAGACACAAGTGGCTTGTAAATAAGCCTCCGGTGCACAGCAGTGGCGTAACGAAACTTGAGGGGGCCCCCTGCAAAACAGATGGAGGGGGCCCCCCCTCGGCGGCCTGACCCACCACCTACCACTTTGCCCCACCACCCAAAAATCTGGCATATTTTGATTTGAAACCTCCAAGATTTAAATGAAATGCCTCTATATTGTCTTTCTCAGTGGGAAACCCTCTTAACATATAAGCTACGCCATTTGTAACAATGTCAAAAGCAGATTATTTAACTGAGGCAGCAATCAGAACAATGCCAAAGAGCCATCCTATTGTCTCAGGAACTGACTCTGGCTGAAGAATAACTATGAAGGATCTGAAATAGAATTGACATTAATAAACAATAAAGTAAAACTTTGAAAGACAAACTCAAACCTGCAATTCCATAAAAACTCGACTGACAATATACATGAGAAGGACACAAGATATAACTCAGTATCCTGCGAAAGGCAAGAGAAATAGACTGGTGAATTATCTGAATGCCACACACTAGCGACTGTCAAGGGTTGTGCATGATAATAACGTGAACTGAGGAAGCAATTTCAATTCCTGCCATCATGTCTTTATTAGTAAGCACTACAAAACAGGCAGGCAAACAAAGATGAGGATAAAAACTGTTCGGATGCTTCAGAACATTGATGAAGATGTTTGTCTGTTTTAATTTATCATTTCTGTAGTGTAAACAATGCTAAATACAAGATTTGAGGCACACATTACAGACAAGCGCAAGCAACACCATAAATAACACTGCATGTAGAATAAAAACAAACCATATCAGAAAGTACCTAATGACAATCTATACAAACTGTAATTGGTAAAGCAAAAGAAAAGTGCAACTACTTTCAAAGTGCATAATAAAGCAATCACCAGTCCAGCAAATAAACAAGAATCAAGCATGTTTAGTAAAACAATTAATTTTCTTCTTGCATCAATGTGAAAATACATTCAAAGTGCATGATAAAAACAAGTCCAGCAGTATGCAAAAATTAAGCCTGGTTAGTCAAACAATTCCCCATTTGTTATGTGCATAAAGGCACATATATTTCAAAGCAACTGGTAAACAGTAACAATTACAGCACCATACAATAATCAAACCAGTTTAAACTAACAATTCCCTTTTTGAAGGCTCAAATATTTCAAAGTGACTAGCAAAACAGTAACAAGTACAGAAGGCAGCAGCACACAAAAATCAAACCACTTTAGTCAACCAATGACCTTTTGGTTTGTGCTTGTGCATGAAGGTGCAAATATTTCAAAGTGACTGGTAAAACAATAACAAGTACAGCAAGCAACAGCATACATAAATCAAACCTGTTTAGTCAAACTAATTCCCCTTTTGTTTGTGCACCACCACAGAAACACTTATGCAGAGATTAAACATTCTACACCTGTGCTACAATTTGTTTTTTTTGCTGAACTTTATACACTAAATGTATTTTACATGGGACTAGACGTGCCAGCCCATGTGGTAATTAGGGCCATCTTATTCACAGATGGCACCAGGAACATTTTAAGGATTTTAGGGGCCAACTGCCAAACATATATTGGGAACCCCTGTAAGAACAGTTTAGAATTTATGATCCTATTTCAGCTCTTTCATGCCCCCTTTGGGTGAGTCACAGACAGCGCACAGACACACTAGTCCAAATTCTAAATGTGTTTATATGTAATATTCAGGGATAGTGATGGGTGTTTTCAATATTGGAACACAGCAGCATATTATTGCAAATAATCTCTGTAACACTCTTCCATTCTCATATGTGTGAGGTCCTGATTTGATACCAAATTTTTTTAATGAATGTTGCATGAAGCACGACATTCCTCTACAAAATGTCTGTAATAGACACACATCATCAATATTGAAAAAAGCGAAGAAAGGTCGTATTCAAAACGACCTGTTCAAGAATAATTTAATGCCATCAGGGCAAAAATCTACAGAACAGAGCTGGTTTTATCAGTGGGCCCCCAGAAAGTCTGGGGCCCTAGGCCGGGGCCTACTTTGCCCATGCCTCAAAAATTCTCTGGACCGCATCTGACAGTCTTTTTTGGCGCGCCCTCCCCCATTAGCACCTTTTCCATGAATTCCCTCACTACCACTCAGCAACAATACACCCCATCTCTCTATAGCACCTTTCTGACAAACATTTAATTTTTTTATAGGGGTACTCATAGTTTACTCGCACTCAGTTCTGTGATCTCCATGGTACATGTTCTTTGTAGCAGGCACATTAACCTTCCGCGCTTTGTGGGTTGTAGGAGTGCCCATGTGAGTGATGTGACAGTGTGAGAGTAGGGTAAGAGGAGTGACTGCAGGGTGAGTGAGGTGATCATATCAATTTGGGTGCGGATGTAAGTGCAGTGTGGGACGAAAGAATGCATGGTGAGTGAAGGGCTTGTTTAAGTGAGATTACTGATTGAGCAGTGAGGGGGACAGGTGAGTGAAGTGTGACATGAGTGCAGGTTGAGTAGTGTGCTCGTGTGACTGCAGGGTGAGGTACAGGGTGAACAGCGCCAGTGCATTGTGAGGGCAGAGTGATCACTGTGAGTGCAGGGTGAGCGGGTGAATGGTGGGTGTACATGGTGATCAGTGTGATTGCATTGTGATTGCTGAGTCAGGGTGAGCGTAAAAGTGAAGGGCGAGAATGAGGAGTGAATTGTCTGAATAAAGTGTGCATTCCCAGACACTGGAAGTACCTCAGCATGTTATTGACGGCGACGTAGGGTTTCAGATATGTTGAACTATTGCTATTATGGCGGTAATCAGGGATCAAGGGTGTAAATAAATGATGTGCGGATCCTGCAACAAACTTCCAGTCTTATGATTAGGTTTGGCAGCTCATTATTTTGAAGTCCCAGACGTACAAAAATGAGCAGTCACCTAAATTCGTATTTTCAGCACTATCTGAGCAAATATCAATAGAAAGCACTTTTCATTATGTTCTAGGGCTGCCTGAATCATCCATGGCTGATAATTAAAGGGAACAAAAACAGAAAGTCACATTACAAATAAATACATACTTTATTTATAACCCTAATAAGTGTCAAGATGAGGTCTTTCCAGGCTCTTTAAAAAACACATTGCTGGCATTTTTCTTTTTGGCAACCTTACTTTATATTCCTTTTCATAAAATGCATTCTCACACTACAGCAGTAAATTTAAATTTCAAATGTAAGGAATAGTCAGATTAGGGGCCCAGGGGGTACTGGAACCAGAAAAAAACTAAGCCTCTGTAACCAGTTTACAAAGGTATGTAAATATGCAAATAGTCTCTGGCCTCAAGGCAGTTGCCTTCAACCCCCTTGCTGCTGGGCCTGGAAGCTCAGGTCACCTGCACCCACCGCAAGTGGCTCGCACCATTTAATTTATGAGGCAGGACTGTTATGAGGCAACTCACTGGTGCAACCAACGCCGGCTAGAGAGTGTAGTGCTGCCTTTGTCCGCTACAGCGCTGATGGGGCCCCTGGAGGCTGGAACACCGTGGCTGCTGCAGGCATAGCTGCCAAGGTGTCAGATTGCTATGTGTGACATTTTCATAATTTCAGTGTAAATATGAGTGACATTTCAACGACTATGAGTGACACTTTCATGCGAGCAATATTATGCAATGAAGATGATCAAAACATATAAATATCAGAAATTACACCCATTTGAGCAAGAAAAAACTTGAAGAGCTTAAAACACTGAAAATGGTACAAAGCACCAGAAATGGAAGGGCACTCAGTCATGTAATAACACAATATGGTCTCACATTGTATAGTAAATGGTCATGTACTGTGCGTGTCCTTCCCTTCCACAGAGGCCAATGGGCCATTTCCAAGCCGCGCCATCCTTGAAGATGCACACCTGCAGGGCATAGAAACTGCACCGCAATACACAGGGCGCAGTACTGGCACATAGAACCACCTTGATACAAACCAACCCCCGGAGCCAAGCATCATTAAAAAACACATACCTAAACCTCATGCCGGGAAACAGAAATCAAAGGTTTTTGCAAACCTACCTGTTGGAAGTGTGTTTTTCTCAGAAGCTAACAGGAGTGTTTTATAACACAAGGCAGCTGGGAGCACGGTTTAAGCACATGAAATGGCTTGTGGTACACATCTTGACCAGTATGGAAACCCCCATGTTGTATGTGGGGTAAAGGAATATTAAAAACACCTCCTGATACTTAATCTGTACATTCCCATGTGCTTTTATGAAGTACAAGTTTGCTGCCTGCTGCAGAGGCGCCCCTAAGATTGCCAGCCTTTGCCCACACTGGGCCCCTCCCTGCCAGCAATCAATCAGGAGAGCACCAGGACTAGAGGGCCTCTCTGTCCACGTGAGACCCAACCCAACAGGATGTGAAGCAGCCCCAACATGAATAGTTACAATACACAAATCCATCTTAGCTGCCTAAGTGTGACACCGACTCGCGCACGGACAGGCACCATACTGCATTAGCCTCAGGCTGAGGCAGGAGCTGTGCAGTAATCTCACGGCAAAACCAACATCTAGTAGGACTGTCAGAAGAGACTCGCCTGTTTTAAATTATCCTCAAAATGCAAACGAAGCACGGCTGCATTTACCAACAAGCGCTTGAAATAATGTGCGCACGTACCTGCGGCATTGCTGCCAAGTTTTTTAGATTGCTTATGTGCGACATTTCAATTGTGATTGCAATCGCAGAGCCCACCGAGGCACCAAAGGCCTTTCTTATTAGGTATTTAAATTATATGGCAATAATAACATAAGCACTATTCATTAAGATGTTATGGAGGCTACACTACAGGCTGTAGTGTAGCCTCCATAACATCAATGAAGGGTGATTATGGTATTATTGCTCTATAATTTAAAAACTGTAGTCTACAGGAAACTTCTTTAGTGGAGCTAGATTCATGCTCATCGTTACAGCACCAAACTACAGAGTGCACTGCCGGGCATGATTTTGGGCAAGGCAGCCTCAGGCTCTGTGAGGCACACACTTAGTTGGAGCCCACCGCCACCGGTGTGTGGTTTTATCTAAATGCAAGCGAAAGGCCGGACATTGAGATGAAGAAAATTTGGGCCCCCATTCGAGGTGTTCCAGATAGCACGTTCACTCGTTTACCACGTTTGCTCTATAAGCCTGATGCAGCTGTGTTAGGGGTAGCTCACGTTTGGTTTACAATATGTTATCAGTTTTAGTAATGCGCTGCTAACTATAAAGGTATCCTAGCCCCGAGAAGAGGGCAAAAATAAAGCGGTGGCAGTGATTGTTTAATGTGTGCATTCGACCTCCAGGTATTAACTGGCGGTAAATGAATTGGGATAGCATGTATTTAATGTCATCATCCTTTTTTGCAAGAGACACATTAGATATCTATTTCTGAGGTTATTACAAATATGTAAAGTTCTGAAATACTGAGTGCTCTGAAGTAACCGAAAGGCAATGCACAGTGTTATGAAAAACAATAAATGCATCCGATGGGATTTGCATACAATTCCATTTCAGTTCCAAATATGTGGTTCTCTATTAAAACAAAAATTACGTTAAGACCAGATTTTGCTGCCTCTTTAATTATGAAACTCTTCTACAGAGCTCCGGGTATGCTTTTGTGCCTGGTTTACAGAAACCTACTAGTGAGTGGCACACCGGCTAAATTAGGCAAATGTCTCGGTCTCCTTACTTTTCAATGTGCCCGCCTCCTGTACAGGAGTTAGATGGTGTTGCTGTTGTTGAAGGCGCCACAAATCCTCAGTCAGCAACACTGATAGACTCAAAACGAGACACCGGCAGCCTCGAGCCTGCATCCAAGCTCAGGGGAGATTGACCTTACTACAGCTTGCCAGGCCTCGAGCTGTGGCGATGTGTTAATTACCGTGGGGCCGGGCTGACCGGGCCCGGTCGCCCGCCTCCTCCGATTCCAGTCCTGGCATGCAATATGTCACTCCCTCTGCAATTCACGCAGGTGGGGGTGCAGTAAAGTTTATGAGACTGAGAGCGAGGATGGTGGTTGCGGCTTGCGCACCGTTGCATGGCAGCAATAAGTAAAACATTTTAATCACGATGATTGTAACGGTGACAATCATCATGATTAAAATGTTTGATTTATTGCAGCCACGCGATGGTGCGAAAGCCACAACCACCATCCCTACTCTCACAAACTGGAGCAATCGTCGTGGTCTCCACTGCAGAGAACAGAACCGTCCGGGGCCTATACTACCTTTTACTTATTCAACCCCGGCCGCACGCCCCATGATGCATTCTATTCCACCCCACCCTCTGACACGGACTTTTTGTTCCTGGCTCAGACGGACAGACTCACCTGCGGGCAGCAGAAGACTGGGCAAGACTGCAAGGCGAGCCAGGGGCTAGAAATAATTAAATTACGGCCGGCGGCAGCACAGTCCCTATCAGTCCTCTCTGGCCTTTGTGATGCCTCACCTCAACAGTCACGCGCGCACTTTTAATTGCGCGCTGCGCATGACAATATGAAGAGGCCACGGCAAAGTGCAACGAATGACGGCGCTGGGCGTAACGTAAATTACGTAATGTATTGATTACCAAAAAAATGCTGGCTCTGCTAAGGGGGCCCCTGGAGCGCGGGGGGCCCCCGCAACGCGGGGGCTGCGGGGGCCTGTGTTACGCCCCTGGTGCACAGGGAAGTATGGGGGGGAGTGTGAGAAGTTGGCCTGGCATATGCTGGTCACTAGTTATAGTGGCCACCTTGCACCAGTCCAATTCGACTCTTATGGTAGATAGGTTTAAGACAACCTTTCAAAGAAAGCTATCCTAGTGGTAGCTGTGGAGAGCAGCCTTCAGGCTAAGTCTCAGAGGAATGTAAAGCAGCTTGTTTTACCTCATAATCTCTTGAATTACCAAATGAAAGGACACCACACAGGTATATATATAAAATATATATGTATTTATTTCTAGACACACTCTACTAATCTCTTTATGAGATTAGAAGTCAGGAACATATGCACAAATCAATGTTTCACAACAAATTAAGCACTTATATGGCGGGGGCCCTAGGGGCGTACCAGACCTTATACTAAAAAAGAGATTTAGGAATGTCGACTTGCAAGGGGACAAGGCCTAGGGCCTTTAGAATCGCTGGGGCCTCACTAATCCACCCAAGGCAGGTAAGTAAAGGAACCACGGGAGACGCGTGCAGTGTGAGAACACAGCCGCGGGTTCCCTATTGATTTCAGTGGAGCAAGTCGCGGTTGGATTTTTAAAGTTTTAGGGTACTTCGGCAGAGTCTACTAGCAAGCCCCTTACAAGGTAAGTACTTCGAGGGCCAACACCCACAGGAGCACCGGAGTGCACGAGTTACCTCACCCAGGGAAGCCGGGTGCATAGGTTTCTTTTGGTGTCGGATCGCGGCATCGTTTTCAATGGAAGCCGAAGAAGATTTGCTGCTTGTGAAGACTGGAGAAGTGTCCGGTGGAATCCAAGGCTGGATTCAGAAGGAAGAAATACCTGAAAGCAGAAGGGACAGTGTTCACAGTCACTTGTCAGTGACCCGGGGCCAGGAAGATGGATGCCCACGGTAGTCGGGTGATTTCAGGTGATTCACGGGTGTCTTGACTCTTCAGCCACGAGGTCCAGGAGGCGTCGACGATGACCAGGAGCTGAATTCGGAGTGTCCCACAAAGTCTGCAGCTTACTGAGGTGTTGGCAACTGGATTGGAGCCAACAAGCCTTGGCAACAGCAAGTCTCATGGAATGTGAAGAAGGTCAGTGGTGCAGACCAGCAAGGTCTGAGGGACTCACTCAGCAAGGTTAAGTCAGAGCAGGCTGTGAGCAACCAGGGGAGCCCTTTGGTTTGATGAAAAAGTCTTCAGGGTACCCACAAGCCAACCGGCAAGGGATCACGAAGACGCCTCGTGAGGATTCACTTCACAGGAGCCCACGGTCACTCGGGACGAGGTAGGCCTCTGATTTTTGAGGGAAATCCTGCTGGAGGCTTGGCCACACCTGGTCCAATGCACAAGTTTGTAGAATGTCGTGAAGGGGTTGCACTCGACAATAGTGCTTGGTACCCGGGTATTGCTGTTCCTCATCACTCGTGGGGTCCCCTCGCCTCAGGTTTGCTGGGGACTCACAATGGCCATCGAGAAGTCAGGAAATCCCCTTCCGGGGCTGCTGGGACTTCGGACTCCGGCGGGAGCGGGAAAGTTTGCGACCGTTGATTCAAAGTTTTGGTGCCTGACAAGCAGGGGTGTCACTCCTTGACTCCAAGGGAGATTCTTCAGTCTTCCAAAGGTAGTGGAACATCGAAGGTCCAGGATTCTTCTTGTCAGCAGCAGGAGGGCAGCCCAGTGTCTGTGCTGGTGGCATCCATTTTGTGATGCCAGGCTCTTTCAGATTTCTACTGTGTTTCCACAGTAGGTACATGTCTATCCCTCTAGAAGGGTGGGATCATACTCCCACACCAGTTACTGGTGTGGGGGTATGATTCCAAGGCGTTTGACACCAAACACAACATGTTTTGATGCAGCCATCCCAAAGTTAGCATTTACTGGTAGGTTATAATGCACTTAACAGTATATGGTTTAACCACATCAACAAACAGCTACAGAGAATAGACTCTGAGAGCTGCAGAGGGGCCCTGCTCAGGCAGAGGCACCCCCTCACATGTAAAACCAAGCACCCTGTCCTCAGGATTGATAGGGCCTGCCTTAGAGGTGACTGATAGGTTTATATGTGTGTGTAAGGTGAGATATAGGGAACCTATACCTCAGTGAAGAGTGCTAACACTACCTCACCCAGGCTGCAGTAGCAGGCCTGTGGTGTCAGATTTAGTCTGCTTCCCAGGGGTGGCATAATACATGCTTCAGCCCCTGGTAGGCCTGTGAAGTATCTATGCCCTTGGTACCTAAGGTACCATATACTAGGGGCTCATAAGGTACCACAGTATCCAATCACTAGTGCATCTAATATGCACTCCAAGTTGTTTAGAGAGAACAGAGAGACTGGGGCCCTGATTAGCAGGGACCCAGCCAGACTATTGCCAGAAACCAGTGTTAACATCAGAAAAAAAGTGGGGGCAACATAATTGCAGATCCTACTCTCCTACAGGGAGTAGGTGTGCAGAAGAGAACATGTGCTGTGAGGGCCATGGATAGGGTGACCAGACGTCCCGGTTTTCCCCAGACGGTCCCCGTTTTTGGAGAAGTGTCCGGGTCTCGACACTTTTCTCCAAGTGACACAAATGTCCTGGTTTTCAAACAGTGTCCAGGTTAAACACAGAAATGTCCCGGTTATTCATTGTTCCGGTTGAGCATGCGCGTGCATGCTCTCTTTGCACTGTTTACGGCGTGTGACGTCACTGAGGTGAGCGCTGTAGCAGGAAGGGAAATCCTTGAAGTGAGACATTTCCTCTTAGGATTTCTCTTCTCTTTTTACACGCAGCGCCACCTACGTCATTGGGCCAGGCATCGGCACAACAGCTGGTTAGAACCACCTGTGACAGGCATGACACCGCTTTTACCGCCTGCAGCAAGATTACAGTGTGACCCTGCTCTGCCTTAAAGCGAGCGAGGGTCGGGACTACAACAGAATCCAGCAGCAGCTTTGTGACGCTTCCCCAGCCCTGCCAGCACCGTCGGAACCCTGCCTCCGCATCAGAGCTGCCTCAGTCATTCTGAAGCGACACAAGACTTGCCTTTCCAGCCTGCAAGCCCGCAACGACGTGAGTATTTTAATGGCCGTTTTTTGTATTTCTTTGACCTGTTTCCGCGGATTGGGCAGAGTGTTGTGTTCCGACGTTGGATTTTTCTAAGCCTTGGTTTATCAAATCACAACGCTGACCTTGAAATGAAAGAAACGTGGAGCATGCGCCTGCTTAATCTTGGTCCTTTTATTAGACCCAAGCTGGCCTGGAGGAAGTCTACGTGGGAGGATGGGCACTTGGCCTACTTTTTATTAATCATACACGCCGTGCTGTACATTGTTGTCATCGCTGCTTTGCTGACATAGGAGAAATTTAAGAGAGAGTTCTGCATTCTGAAAGTCGGATTTGGGCATACACAGACCTGTGTGTTTGCTGCTCCCCCAGATATCCCACCTAGAAGTACACGAAACAGAAACGTTAAAGTATTTCTGAATGTTAGGATGAGTGTCCGATAACACATTCTCAAGCTCCAGCCATAATTTCTACCAGTTCCAAGATCAGAACAGAAATCCTGGGAAACGGAACACTGGTGATCAGGTAAAAGGCTGAGTCGCTATTTGAGGCCTTCATTCAGTGGCTTCAGGTTAAACCTGCCTTTGCTATTAAATCTGCTCACTGTTTCCAACATGTTTTTCAAATTGTAAAAAATGTCCCCTATTGTTGCATTATTTAAACATATTTACTAAAAGTGGATATGTGGCAATAGCTTATCTGTTTCATATACCAAGAACATATAGATTGCACATTGCACATTCCCATATCATGCCCTTTGCTTCCATTAGTGGTCTATTAGATGTATCAGTAGCCTAGATATTGCACATTCCCAAAGCCTTTAAATTGTACTTAGCCAAAGATCTATAATTAATAGCTCATCAGTTGCACATGGAAGTTGTGCATCTATTGCTTGCATCAGCAGTTTATCAATTTCACGAGCAAGCATACTGTCCAGGTGGCAATCCAAAAGATCTTCAATTGCCTAGCCCATGTCTCTTACCAAAAGTTTCTACTTTGGATAAAACAATATTTCTTCATCCTGTAGCTTGTATTCATAGCCATACAAACTTTTCAGTAGCCCTTATGCATACCGTGCAAGGATTACTGTATTGCTCATTGCATGTTTTATTCATAACCAATTGATGCATGCTCTGTGTTCTCCATATCAAAGCTATGACTTGACCTTTTGACTGACCTTTCAGATCACGGCAAACTGTTTAGCTGGAAAGGACTTAAAGGAGCAGGGTTAACGCCTGTGGAAAAGGCGAGCAGCGCTGCTCGAGCTTTTTGCTCAGGTCTTCACACTATTGCGCTATGAGATGATACCAATGGCTAGAGTGCACTATACATACCCCAGTAAGGTAACATGACATCCCAGCAGTGACCACACAAATGTGGGAGGACTGTGTGGTCGGCCAGCCTTTGCAACCCTTAAGACCCTAAGGCAGTAATACCTGGAGAGAAGGGTTTTTCTTACATTGGTCAATGGCTGCCCTTTGGCAATTTAGCATTCCGCAGTTTACCTCCCATGCTTTTCTGTCATGAGGAACTAAGCAACATGAGTGAGTTGTACTTTTACGTGGTGCTGACGGGCAGCTATAGAAACGAGCATCGATAAAGCTAGTAATTCTGGCGTTTTCTAGCCTGTGATGTTTTATTGATTTTTGGCAAATATATGCTATAGTCCTTAAAAGTGTAAATGTAATAAAAAGTACTAATGCTGCTGCATAAAGGAGAGGGGTGCCAATTAAAGACTTCGGATTTGTTGTCTGTAATGCTTCATCTCAGTCTGTGGAGGGAGCTATCATTGTAGTCCTTTTTCTATGTCTATGACAGCTGTCAAATAGTTCTACTTCTATGTCTATGACCTGTCCCCCGTTTTTAGGTCTCGCCTTGGCAGCGCATGCGCTGCATGCGCTGTCTCAGCGAGACATAAAGGAATCTGTATGTTGGCTTAAAATTTATGTAATCTGTTTTTCCGCTTGCTATTGGCTTACTTGTGGTAGTGTTGTTGTTATCTCCCTTTCTGTTGGCTGTTGGTCATTTCTAACTTCCGTGTAGTTCCAATACAGCGGCGCCTAACTACAGTTTTAGTTCGCTCTGCTTGCACTTCTTTTAATTGAAGTGCAGTGTGCCATCTGTTTTTCACGCTGTAGCCTGCGTCTGTAACGGGAGACTTTTGCTTTCATGTACACTGGCTAGTTTCCTACTGCAGGCAGGGTGACGTGCGCAGCCGGGACAATGGTGGACGCGTGTTTTTACTTACATTCCATCGTTCGCATTATTTTTTGGGCGGGGGTCTGCCTTCTTTTTGGTGTGTGGCTTCTTAGATCTCCATGGCACTTTGGTTTTAAGAACACCAGGCATTGTTTCAAGTAAACTCATGGTCCAGTTCTGGCTGGTGTTTTTCCCCTCACCTACCTATATACAGCGCCCTCAAACCACGCAATAATATTAGCGCTATAGTATATATATATATATAAATAGAATACCTCCCATACTAGACAGGGGTAAACAGCCAGAGGCCACATCTGCCCAATATTTCCCGGTAGCTTCTGCAATGTTTATTCTCCGGTGTGTGACTGCTTACATCTCCATGGCGCTTCCACTTTAACACATCGCAGCGCTTTATTCTTTCATACGTGACTTTTTAGATCTTCTTGGCAGAAGCTGTAATACACCCTTGTGGCATCCTCAGGAGGTTTCATTAATATCAAACATGTGTGCGTGCGCGACTGAAAACAGCTAAACAGCAGGGAAGCTTGTATGTACCCATTAAAATGTTTTAGAGGCAGGGGTTTGTTTTTTTGTACCGTGGCAATGGAATAAATAACATGCTTCATTGGTGTTGAAAAACGTTTAGAAGCTTTTCGCGGCACAATATTCGCCGGTATGTGACTTCTTAGATTACACGTTACAACAAACAAATGATGGACGGAATGCTGACAATGCAGACATTCTCCCCCAGTCAAGAGATCTGGGTTAAATCCATCGTTCTTTTGCCCACTACGCCACCCCAGTTCAGACATGGCCATATGCAAATCAGTCTTGACCCTGTGCCTCATGGGAACAGTCCAGCCCGAACTGCCAAGCCATGTCTTCCCTGGACCAGAATCAAGCATCCTAGGACCGGTTTCTGGCTATCAGCCGTCATCAGCCAGGATAGCTTGACTCCAGTGGCGTAGTGAGCACGGGTCCCACGTCTGGGAATACCCATCCCACTTAGGGCGAAAAGCGTTACAACAAAGAAATGATGGACGGAATGCTGACAATGCAGACATTCTCCCCCAGTCAAGAGATCTGGGTTAAATCAATTGTTCTTTTGCCCACTACGCCACCCCAGTTCAGACATGGCCATATGCAAATCAGTCTTGACCCTGTGCCTCATGGGAACAGTCCAGCCCGAACTGCCAAGCCATGTCTTCCCTGGACCAGAATCAAGCATCCTAGGACCGGTTTCTGGCTATCAGCCGTCATCAGCCAGGATAGCTTGACTCCAGTGGCGTAGTGAGCACGGGTCCCACGTCTGGGAATACCCATCCCACTTAGGGCGAAAAGCGTTACAACAAACAAATGATGGACGGAATGCTGACAATGCAGACATTCTCCCCCAGTCAAGAGATCTGGGTTAAATCCATAGTTCTTTTGCCCACTACGCCACCCCAGTTCAGACATGGCCATATGCAAATCAGTCTTGACCCTGTGCCTCATGGGAACAGTCCAGCCCGAACTGCCAAGCCATGTCTTCCCTGGACCAGAATCAAGCATCCTAGGACCGGTTTCTGGCTATCAGCCGTCATCAGCCAGGATAGCTTGACTCCAGTGGCGTAGTGAGCACGGGTCCCACGTCTGGGAATACCCATCCCACTTAGGGCGAAAAGCGTTACAACAAACAAATGATGGACGGAATGCTGACAATGCAGACATTCTCCCCCAGTCAAGAGATCTGGGTTAAATCCATCGTTCTTTTGCCCACTACGCCACCCCAGTTCAGAGATGGCCATATGCAAATCAGTCTTGACCCTGTGCCTCATGGGAACAGTCCAGCCCGAACTGCCAAGCCATGTCTTCCCTGGACCAGAATCCAGCATCCTAGGACCGGTTTCTGGCTATCAGCCGTCATCAGCCAGGATAGCTTGACTCCAGTGGCGTAGTGAGCACGGGTCCCACGTCTGGGAATACCCATCCCACTTAGGGCGAAAAGCGTTACAACAAACAAATGATGGACGGAATGCTGACAATGCAGACATTCTCCCCCAGTCAAGAGATCTGGGTTAAATCCATCGTTCTTTTGCCCACTACGCCACCCCAGTTCAGACATCGCCATATGCAAATCAGTCTTGACCCTGTGCCTCATGGGAACAGTCCAGCCCGAACTGCCAAGCCATGTCTTCCCTGGACCAGAATCAAGCATCCTAGGACCGGTTTCTGGCTATCAGCCGTCATCAGCCAGGATAGCTTGACTCCAGTGGCGTAGTGAGCACGGGTCCCACGTCTGGGAATACCCATCCCACTTAGGGCGAAAAGCTTTACAACAAACAAATGATGGACGGAATGCTGACAATGCAGACATTCTCCCCCAGTCAAGAGATCTGGCTTTTCGCCCTCGCGATCATGCAGTTCACTCGTTTTCTGGCGGACCTTGGATTGTCAAGCCGCGATACCCGGAAGCTGAATATTGTTACAGCTCCTTCTACACGCCACGACGAACAAATGTTTTCAGCGTTGCCACATTTTGAGAATCTTCTCCTGGCCGCTGGACCCCCGAACCTACAACCTTATTCGGTTCCGTTTTAATAAGTAAACAGGAATTGTTCGTCTCCGATTCTGGAATTGCACTCTCAGGCTTGTGTATTCTCTAGTCCTGATGATGATCTATGTATTGGTTGAATAGATCGAAACGTCGTCGACCCTATGTACAAACATGCATGTTAAACGCATATGTTAAAATTGTGCATGACATTGTACTACCGTGAAAGCTTGCCCTTGAATCTCGTATTGGCTATAAGCTTCTCTCTTCAGCCTGATAAATGTCTTATATGTTTGACTGTTTGTATTTTTTGTTAAGTGTTGAAGGACGCAGGACTGTGTCCCACTCTATATTCTAACGTATGTCTAAATTATCTGTTTTTCTTGATCATTAAAACCTCAATGTCCGGCTGGGCATTGCATAATTATATAGAGCCGATTCTGGTCTATATTTATCCCATATTGTATTGCTTTTGAAGGACCTTTTGTTTTTCAAACTAGTAAGTACCCTAGGTCCTTCCTACCTCACGGGTTCCCCTTGTTAAGTATAAATATGGACTGTTCCCATGAGGCACAGGGTCAAGACTGATTTGCATATGGCCATGTCTGAACTGGGGTGGCATAGTGGGCAAAAGAACGATGGATTTAACCCAGATCTCTTGACTGGGGGAGAATGTCTGCATTGTCAGCATTCCGTCCATCATTTGTTTGTTGTAACGCTTTTCGCCCTAAGTGGGATGGGTATTCCCAGACGTGGGACCCGTGCTCACTACGCCACTGGAGTCAAGCTATCCTGGCTGATGACGGCTGATAGCCAGAAACCGGTCCTAGGATGCTTGATTCCGGTCCAGGGAAGACATGGCTTGGCAGTTCGGGCTGGACTGTTCCCATGAGGCACAGGGTCAAGACTGATTTGCATATGGCCATGTCTGAACTGGGGTGGCATAGTGGGCAAAAGAACGATGGATTTAACCCTAACCCAGATCTCTTGACTGGGGGAGAATGTCTGCATTGTCAGCATTCCGTCCATCATTTGTTTGTTGTAACGCTCTTAGATTACACAGCGCTTAAACTTTAGCAAAATGCGGCACTTTATTCTCTGGTGTGTGACTTCTTAGATCTTTTATCGCTTTCACTTTAACAAACCTCGGCGCTTTTCTCCAATATGTGCCCTCTTAAATCTTCATAGCGCTTCCACTTTAACAAATCGCAGCGCTTCATTTTCCAATATGTGACTTTTTACAACTTCACGGCGCTTTCGCTTTAACAACACCAGCCATTGTTTCAAGTTAATTCATGGTCGAGTTCTGCCTAATGTTTTGCTCACACCTACCTATATACAGTGCCCTTTAACCCCGCAATGATGTTAGCGCTATAAAATATACTAGTGTATACATATACAATGTCTGCCATACCAGGCAAGGGAAAAGAAATCCAGGTCACATCTCCCCGATCGTTTCCAGCTGCTTTTGCAATATTTTGAAGACGGCAGATTTACATAACTCTTTCACTTCACCAAATCACGGCGCTTTATTCTCTGGTATATGACCTCTTAAATATCTTTGGCATTTTCACTTTAGCAAATCGCAGTGCTACATTCCCGGTATGTGACTAATTCTATCTCAATGGCGCTTTCACTTTAGCAAACCGCTGCGCTTTATTCTCTGGTATGGGAGTTTTTAGATCTCCATGGTGCTTTCACTTTCACAAATTGCGGCGCTTCGTTCACTAGTATGTGACTACTTACATCTTCACGGCGCTTTCACCTTAACAACACCAAGCAACAAAAGAAGGGATAGGAAGGAGCCTTGGCCGGACACTAACCTGTCGCTACGCACCATAGTATCATGGAAACACATTTATGAGCACATATAAAAATGCAATATATGGTGCCAACACCACCAAAACATTGGAACAGACCTAAAATGCAACGTTCGTGGAACAATCTTAAACTGTCTTTGTGCTGCAACTGCTTCCATAATCCCAGTAGTAATTCCTCCGTTTTACACCTCTAGACAGTACTACAGCTGCTTCTCTGGTCCTAGTGGTAATTCCACATTATCGCTCCTCTGGGTATTGCTGCAGCTGCTTCTCTCATCCTGTCAAAGTATTCATTCTTAATCCTCTAAACAGTGCACACTGCTGCTACCTGCTCCTCTCAACACCGCCAGTAATTCCTCCATTTTAAGCCCACTAAACAGTGCTGCAGCTGAGTCTCAGTTACCAGTTATAATTCCCCATACTTAGTCCTCTAAACAGTGCTGCAGCTATGTCTCTTTACATAAATTCACTATACTGCAAACCAAAACTTATTAAGAAAACATTGTCATTTACAATACCAATAGCTCTACCTCTAACAAATGCAAGACCTGTTGCATTGCAAATGCTTGATTGTTTTGAGAATCTGGTCACCCTAGCCATGGATGAACCCAGCACTCAGGGAGACTGTGTACAAAGAAGCCAAATAGAGACAGATTTCGCAATGAAATTAAAAGCGTACATTTCACAAGAGGATACGCCTGCCGCGATTCTGTACAACCAACAGTTCTTCCCTATTTATACTCAAATTGTGGTCATTGGGGGAAGTAGCGGGGAGGGAGGGGAGGTGGGGAGATTATTTTTTATTGTTATGATGTTTTTAATAATATTATATTCTGAAGGCTTTCATAACTTGCCATCCACTTTGCCAAACATCCTGGTACATACCAGGATCACGAGAATGACTTGTATAGACATGCTGATCGAAAACCGATTTCAAGGGTATTGGATCACTCCATGTTGCCATTTGCAGACACTTGTGGATGTTTAACATTGTAGTATTATCCTGTGCTGATGGTAAATAGGCCCTGTTATATCACTTGTCTATATGCCCTTCTACATTGCTGTATGATGCCTGACTTAATGTTTTGTAAAACCAATTAAAAAAATATTTTTTAAAAAAATGGGTGAAGTAGGCCCCAGCAATATGCTGTTGAACCTGCCTCCCGTGGGGGGTTCCTTGGTGGGCGCCCCAACCTATAATACTTCTTACCGGACGAGGAAGAGTTACAAAGAAAATAAAGTGACAAGGATTGCATTGGTCAAAAACTTTCTGTCTTGAATTCTAACTATAAAGGTGACAAGATGTGCCACCACAGTGCTAAAAGGACAGTGACTGCAAACAGTAAAAGGCTGCGTGATGTGTCTCCGTACGGTGATAAAAGCCCACGCTTCTAAGCAACTGGGCAAACATACACTTTGGAAGGGGAGTAAATAAGGAAAGACAAATGAGCAGAAAGGTATTAAACCTTGCTTCGCTCTAACTCGCTCACCTGTCTGTTCATGGCGCGCGGCCCTACACGTCTACGAAGACACAGCACGTTTGTAATGTTTGATCAACTTGCCACAGTGGACAGGAAAATTCCATGTGGTAGCGTGGCCGAGCGGTCTAAGGCGCTGGATTTAGGCTCCAGTCTCTCTGGAGGCGTGGGTTCGAATCCCACCGCTGCCAAGATTTTAGTTTTTTAATGTCGTTTTTTAAAATTAAATACTTTTTCGCTTGCAAAGCACATAACATGCAGATTACAGATACTTACTTTATGTAGAAAGGCAAGTGGATTAGTGCTGTTGATGCAGAGATCCTTTAATTACTTGCGGTTCATAGACTTTAATCCCTAACAGTAAAGTCAATGTTTGACTCCTACACTTTGAAACTCTCAGTGTCTGTTGTAACTTCCAGAATATTGATTTACACACTTATGATTTATTGTCAATGTATATTGTGCGTGTGATACAAAGTGCTCTGACAGCCGCAGGGGGATAAGTAGCGATATCAAAGAATTAAATAACATATAGTAAGTTCCATTTGAGTTGTTATTCGTGTAAATACTCATGCAGACCTATGTATCTGACGTACTTACAGTGCATCGACAGTACATGTGTAGCAATTGAACAAAGTCAAAAGCTCGCCTTCAAATCGAGGTTTATTTGAAGTGTTTGTGAAGTGATAACAAGCTGCAGGCCTTTGTGTACTTTCCATTTAATTGGCCTCTAAGTATTAGGCTTCATAAAGCTACCAGCCATGATGATAAGCAAACAAAAGGAGGGCTGATGTCCCTTTAAATCCAGCAGTTGTTTTGGGCCCAGCTGGAATCTAAATATGAAATCCCCCTTCACTGTCTGCGCGTTGCTGCTCCGAACAGAAAGCAGACCATGTGTGGGCACTGCTGAATTGTGTCTCGGTGTTACCCAAGTACACCGGGACAAATTCAGCATATCTCAGTGGGGCTGGAAGCATCCCCGATCCAGATAAATAGTAGCTGCCGGGATACCGCGGATCCCCCTTAATCCCAGCACTGGTAATTTAATAATGGAAGGACAATGCTGCTCAGCTGTAATCATATATTACGGTAGTATGAGTCAAGACCTCATAATGCCAAAGTGAAAAGCAGAGTAAGATTACAGCTGCAGTTCAAACAATAAAAACGAGAACTGTTTTTTTGTTATTTTAGTCTGTTTTTCTAAAATAAATAGTGATCAGCAGAAAGGTGATCTGTACGGCAATATCTTAAAGTTTTTTGCACGCCCAATCTCATTACAGAAAAAATAGATCCTCTCTGCGTGTAAGTATACATTTTGAGCTGCAGCATTTTTAATCTGATTTACAGTAAACTGATTCTAAAATCCTTTTACAGCAAATTACTAATAGCTTTTTGGAGTGTTTAATATCGCACTATAGATTTTGTGTTTACTCATCAGGGGGCAGATTTATGAGCCCCTTCTTTTGCGTCACTTTTCCCATGTTAAAAGTGACGCAAAAGTGGCGCAAGGGGCTCATAAATCTGCCCCCAGGTCTTTCATATCAGAAGAGCAATACATCAATGATTTAAGGGGTTTGTGGGATGGGTGATGGTGTCACCATGTATTATAAGAAATAAAATGGCATATGTTAATAGGATATCGCAAGTCACCCCGGAGTTCCCTGACATTATAAAGGAACTCGAACTGTGATCTAATTTCTCTATATGGTCATGTAACTCTCTATGACTATGACTTGCAATATCCTTATAATGTACAGCAAGGGATACCTTATCCCATAAATATTTAGAGTCTCATACCTCTCTAGTGGCACTAACTTCCGTATTAAGAGTTGGATAAGCGGCTACCCAGCTTGAAAACATGGTTAGTAAAGAGAGTTTTTTCAGAGTTTGGTCTATGTGTGAAGGGTTGCGAGTCGTGCATGATGGTGAGAGGTGTGCTCCGAACATGTCACTGTGGTATTCTGCCACGCGTACTAATATCAGTAATGCTGAAGGTATACAGTGCTACTCTAGACTATTTCAGAAGTTAGATCTCTCACTGTCAGTCGATGAGGCAATCCTGTGTTGAACAGCTGTCCTGGTTGGGTGGAAGGGTTAGATGTGTAGGTTTTATGTTCTAGTTAGAATAGAGTATCAGAGTGTGGCTGTCCCTGCTGTAAAGAAAGCTCTACCAATGCAGAATCATCTGCCCGCAAGGCTGGTCAGAAGTGTAGCCAGTCAAGTTTTAAGTAACCTCTTGTAGGTTAAGTACGAACTTCCTGCTGTAGGAAGGTCAGCCGTGCATCATGGATAGCTTCGGCGACTAGAAGTCTGTAGGGGACCCAGTGTGATGAAAATTTGTCATATGGTCCTGATGTTGAAGAAGAACGTTTTGGTCACCTGCTTTACATGAAGAGGTAGCTTGAAAATTATGATTGCCCCAGGGTTTTGTAAGCTGCTGTAAGTGAAGGACCTCGTTCACAGGGCCATGGTAGTGTGGGGTTCAGTTCCCATGAGAGGGGATGTCTCTTTGGAAGGACTTGAGCTTGCTGGGGCTGTGTGCTGCACACTGGTCTGCCTGTGGATGGATGGACGCATTGAGTTTTGACTGGGGAGATGTAGGATGGGGCTGACCAGTGTTACTGTGTTGTATTTTGAGCAATCTAGACATCATGTAAAGTTAGTTACTTACCACTCGCTCTCTCTTGCATAAATATGCACAATTCTATTCTACCCATGGCCCACTGCCCTCTGAATGTTTTGAAACTCATCTATTTAGCTACACATATCACTAGGCTTCAGAACCCCTCTATTTTCAGTTTGTCGCTAACACTAGGAAAATGGAACATACTCTACAACGTCTTTGGGAAGATCTGCTAAGGAGTGTCCATTGGGCTTTCACCCCTTTGAATGTGATAAGTAGGACTGTTTAGACACCCCACTGTGTTAGGTAATGTGTACTGAAAAAAGATTTTTTAATTCACTCAAACGGACAGCACTTCACCAGCCTTCCCCCTCACCAGTTTTACACCCACATGATGCAGTACAAAATTTAAAAAATGTAAAAAAAGTGAGTCAGAATTCTGGGATGATCTCGGGTATTGTTAGCACTTCATAGAGGTTATACCAGGGTCACTACACTTGCAATACTTGGGTCGATATTTTATCTCCTGTTTATGAAAATGCTAAATGTTTGCTTTGTCGGATGACCCATCAACCAATGGTGCGACAACCTGGCGTTTTAACTTAGTCACTAAGCAAAAGCTAACAGCAGATGCAGCGATTTTAATGATTAATAATTTGTAATATTCACAACTGTAGGAAAGTGCCCTTTTCGACTTGGTAACCAGGTCCCCAGTGCCAGATCTCTTTCCCAAAACTGTACAATTGTTTTCCCCAATTGGCCACACCTTTAGTGCCCTCTGTAAGTCCCTAGTAAATGGCACCCCCGGTACCTAAGGCCGAGGTACTAAAGAGGGTCCCCAAGGACTGCAACATGAATTGTGCCCCCTTAAGGGACCCCTCGCCATGCTCATATAAACTGCCCCTGCAGTTGCAGGCTGCTAGTCTTGGTGCAGACAACAGTGAAAACACATCATGGCTCACAGCCTTTGTGTCCTGCCTGCCAACCCTGAATGCAGTATAAGTAAGTCACCCCTACAGCAGGTCTCACCACCCTAAGGCAGGGTGTACTATACTACACGTAAGGGCATAACTGCATGAGAAGATATGCACCAGTGCGGATCAGTTCCACTACTGCCAGTACAAGTGATCAGGGAAGCCATTTTTAAAGCATGTGCTGGACACTGGTGAAAAAGGGGTCCCCTGCGACATGATGGCTTCACTGAACGTAGGGATGTTTGGTATTAAACATCTCATATTATTAAACTCACACTGATGTCAGTGTCAGATTTAGTAATACATGCACACATAGAGCACCTTAGAGGTGCCCCCTGAAAACCTACCAGCTTCTGGTGTGCTGACTGACTGGTTTTCGCCAGTCTGCCACCAGAAATGAGTTTCTGACCCCCAAGGGCCTTTGCTCTCAGGAGGCCAGAAGCCAGGCTTGCTCGGGCCGGGGCTGTTTGCACCACCTTCCACAGGATGACCTGCAGATTAACATTTCATGGCAGGGGAGCTTCAAAGCTCCCACTACCTTTGGTATGCAAATGTGGCTTCTCTCACAGGAGAGGAAGCCCATCCCCATTGTCCAGAGCCCTTTGGCACCTGGACAGGTGGGAAAATTAGCTAGTCAGATAGGCGTGTCCACCCTCAGGCTAGTGTGGACTACCTGAAGTGGAGGCGACTTTTGAAAGTTAGCCATCTTGGTATTGGCAAACTGGGGAATTCTGGGACATGGTTATACCCACTGCAAACAGGAATTGGTCACATAGGGGCCATAGTGACCCCAAAGGTAGGTAGCTCATTGGCTACCACCCTACTCTCCACTAACGCCCTTAAATTCAATATTTAGGGGAAACCTGGCACCAGAGATGGAGATCATGATAACCTACGAAGAAGGGCACTGAAGTGCCGCAATATTAAAGACTGAAGAAGAGCAACTGACTTGGCACCAGCCCTGCCAGCCTGTCTGCTGTTCCCCATCAAATTGCGCCAAAGTCATCTCGTCCTGCAAGCTGTCATGCCTTCAAAGCCTGAGAGTACCGCCTGCCTTCAATATAGACCAAAGGACTCCCGTGCAGCAGCGGAGCTGCTCTGCTGCATCCTGCAGGTACCACAACAAGAACCGCGGAGACACCAGAACCTCCAAAAGCCGCCGCCGTCAAGCACCACTGCACCCGAGCCCCCCAGCCCATGTCAAAGTGGTCAATGGTGTCAGCGTGGTCCCCAAGGCCTCAAGAGACAGAGTCCACTTTGTTTTTGCTCCTCGTGAATTCTCCGATGTTGCCTGTAGCCTCTGTTCGCAGGTCCCCTCTACCGTGGCTGCTCCAGGTAAGAAAAATCCGCCGCCTAAAGACACCTTTGCACCTGTATCCCTTGGGCTGTGGAGAAGAGGATCAAAGGTGTCTCTACGTACTCAAGCATTGTGAGGCCTGAGCCCCCTTGTTGGTTCAGCCCGACTGGTCCCCCAGTCCGAGCCTGAAACGTAATTTCTGATGGACCGATCTCCATAGACTTGAATGGGGCACCCAACGCTGTAAGGCACCTCTGCACCCACCCACCCCAGTGCTGCATGAAGTGAACTATTGGTGCTTCCTTGGACATTGCCTCTACCCACCTTAAGGCCAGCACATTGCGCCTGTACGTCACTGTTGAGTGCCCGAATACAGTACATGCTTTTCCTCCATAGGTTAACATTACTGAAAAGTACTTCAATTGTGGTTTGAAGTATCAAAATCACCCGACACTGAAAAACACACCTCTGCACCCAGACACCCCAGTGCCTCCCGAGGTGATCTGTTGTTGCTGCCTTGGACCTTGCCCCAGACTCACCTTAAGTCCCGGAGCAGGTTCCGGTAAGTCGCTGTTAAGTGACTGTATGCAGCATATGTTCTCTATAGCTTAACATTGCCTCAAAGTGCTTCAAATATTCAAATATGATTTAAACTATCAAAAAACAGTCTTCATCAAACCTGATATTTTAAAAAGTACTTACATGATTTTGAAGCTCTTGGTGCCCAAAGTTACATAAAGATAAGTGTTATTTTTATAAATTGGTGTGGATCTCCTTATTGAGTCTAGTGTATCATTTATTGGCTGTGTGCATGCCACTGGCGTAACAAAACTTGAGGGGGTCCCCTTGCAAGGTATGTGGATGGGCCACCTCCAGACTCAATCAGGAGCTGTCTGACTGAGAGTAGTGGGCTGAGGGGGGCCCCCTAGAGGTTGGGGGTCCCGCACCGTGGGGGCTGCAGGGCCCTGTGTTACGCCACTGGTGCATGCAGCGAAGGTCTAACATTCCTCTCTGATAAGCCTAAGGCTGCTCTACCACACCACTCCCTAAAAGAACACCTAGGGATTGCTAGAGCAATCCCCTCTCCAGTCGTGAGGGATACCTGGACTCTGTGCACAAAATATCTCTTTTGGGTATACCATGTAAAGAGCCAGTTTCCTGCAACAACATAGAACGTTCATAGGAACGGACATTGATGGACAAAAAAGGAAACCTTTGAAATGGAGTCTTCCAAAGTTTCTTAAAAGCATGAGAAGATGTAGTATATAGGACCTGAAACAGCTAGCAAAAGTACCGAAGTAAGGGAGATTGGAAGTACATGGTTTTAAAAGTACAGAAGTAAAATAAGGTGATTGGAAGGGTGAGGGTGGAGTATTCGTGGCATGAATAATCAAGCATTCAATAATGAAAACTATAATCTTCGTGAACTTTTAATTTGTGAAACAAAACATTTTCAGGAGTCTTTTAAATGACACTGTGGGGAACTTACTAACTCCACACAAGTTGTTTAAATAATGTGCTGGTGGTGACCCAAATGTGTACTTTTCCACTGCCTGCCCCATATGTTTATAGGTCGAGCCTAGCGCAGCGCGCATGCGCTGCCCTCAGAGATGACCTTTAGATATTGGTCTGCTCGTTTCCACATACTCGTGCATGTGGCGGCATCCACCTTGCGGGAGCGAGCAGCGGCACGTGCAGGGGCCATCTGTTTTTCGAATTAGCTTTCATTTTCATGCTTTTTCGAGCAGTGGCGCCCAGGGGCCATCTGTTTTTTTTCTAAATAGCTTTAACTTTTGTGCACGTGCTTTTTCGAGCAGCGGCGCACGCAGGGGCCATCTGTTTTTCTAATTAGCTTTAGCTTTCACTTTCCTGCTTTCTTGTTTTCGTTTCGCGTCGGCCGCATTTAGCACCTCTGTGCATTTGTGGGTGTCTCTCTTTCAGGCTGTGTCATTATGTGTGTCACTAATGAGCTACCTTGTGCCCGGGCTTGTAAAGCACCTGCTCTTGAGCGCGAGGGATGCTCACTTTTTTTTTTAGACTCGGCGAGTTCAACTGCTGATGCAAACAAACACACTCAAGGTTAGCAGTAAAAACAAGCTTCATAAACGATGCGCTAGTGCTCCATTTGATCTATAACTTGGTCAATAAACCGTCTCCGATGAATGAAGTTAATACTTTTTCAGAAATTAGATGCAAAACCCCAAAACTAGAAAAGTGCACCAATAAATCTGCTTGCACATGCGGTACAGCCTCTCCACAACCAGTAACAGCTCCTTAGTATGGAGCCACACTCTCATCCATCACTAAAATCACCACACATCAGTCAAAGATAATTGCCTTTTAAGCAGAGACATTTCGCCTCCCTTGTTTAGTGAGCAGTGCCCGCCTAACAGAGTCCATCAATACCCATAGCGGTGAGGACCCCCCTTTTAAAGGGATGGCCCACCCAACCCATTCCCCGCATGTAATCTTGCTTTCTTGTTTTTGCTTCGCGTCCGCCGCATTCAGCGCCTCTGGACATTTGTGAGTGTCTCTCTGTCAGGCTGTGTCAAACCGTCTCCGATGAATGGAGTTAATACTTTTAAAGGGATGGCCCAACCAACACATTCCCCGCATGTAAAGAACCTCCATAGCTCCAAGAATCCTTATGAGAAATATGATAACCTGTCCTTAGGATCCGCTTCTGAAGTTGGCTGCCCTAACATTAAAGTCCCATCCAGGGCCGCGCGTCTTGTTTACATGATGGCCTTAGGTTTGTGTGTCTTCAGCCGATACAGGTATAACATGACTAACACTACTAAAATTCAGGCTCTCTAGGGAACTCTAGTAACAACATGTGGTAGTGCAACATAGTGCGCCCAGCGCTGTATATTCCTATCCAGGAACCTCTAGGCACTACCTGTGGTAGTGCACCATAGCTCACCCTGCATTGACACTGGCTGATAATGTGCTGCATGGCTATACACTTATAAGGTCCCAAGGCGAGACCTATTGGCTATGCCAATGCTTGTTTTAACAGCAGCGGCTACTGCCAGACCCGGGTGATGGTGGGGGAGGGGAAGGAAAAAGAAAAAAAAACCTTACCTGATAACTGCCAGCCACCATCTCTCACTCCCGTGAGCCAATCACAACACTGCAATGCAGTGTTGTAATTTGTCTGAGTGCTATGGATCAGTGCTCAGACGGGGAATGGGAGGCTGGGCATGTTCCTCACCAGGCTGTGCATTACAGCCTAGTGGGGAAGATGCAAAGTGTGCATGACTGTTTGGCTGGCCCAAGAGGGCCAGCCAAGCAGTCCTGTGCACTTAGGTAGTGCAAACTACTCCTCCCCCTGCTCTGGCCAGTCCCACCCCGCCCCGAGAGCCACTGACTGCAATAGGAAAACTGAAATTATGATAACAATATGTTATTATCATTTTATTTTTCCTTTTGAGCAGTGGGGCAACTCTCCTCCGCCGTGGGCAGAGGAGCCCCCACTGTTTTTTAAGTTTGAAAAACTCAAGAAACGAAAATAAGAGTTCACCAAATTAGACAATCACGTCACACCCAACATTATTCGCTGAAGGGCACAAGCCAGTCTCTAGAAACCTTAATTTTTGCAGTGTCCAAACGCCTATCTTCTTTCTACAGTACCCATGATGGTAATTACCACTCAGGAGAGATTACCACACAGAGAGAGAAGTAATGGGGTTCAGCACAGTAATATGTTCCCAGTGAGCTAGAACGGAGCTGTTTTATTGGTAAGCATGTCTTTACCATACTAGGCTATACTCTTTACCATACAATGCTATACTCTTTATCATACAATGCTATACTCTTTACAATGCAATGCTATACTAAGGACCACTAAGCTTTTGGATGACAATCAGCAGCGGCCAGCAGAGATCGGGGCGGGGGGCAGGGGAGGAGGGTGAGAAGGTTAAAATATAAGTAAAAAACATACCAGATTACCGGGCCTCTCCTCTGCTGGCCCTCCGTTGTCTGTCCAGCCGGAACAGGGAAGCAGGAAGCACCCGCTTCCAAGGCTCCCCTGAGCCAATCACAATGCTGCAATGCAGCATTGTGATTGGTCTGACGCCGTGGATCGGCACTCAGCGGGGGAATGGGGGCCTGGGCATGTTCTCCATGCAGGCTGTAATGCAGCCTGCATGGAGAACAAGGAAAGTGTGCATGAGTGTTTTGGGCGGCCCGAAAAGGCCGGCCAAACATTCATATGCAGGTTGGGAATCCAAATCACTCCTCCCTTACCTTGTAAGAAGAGCAGCCCACCAGCCCCCGTGCTGCCACAGCAGGGAAACATAAAATGATAATAACAAGTTATAATCATTTTATATTTTCTTTATTTCACTTTTGCAAGCAGTGGGGCGACCCTCCTCCGCCTTAGCAGAGGAGCCACCACTGATGACAATTCCTCATCGGTTACCCGATGCGGCATGTTGGTTTTACCATTTACCTTGCTTTCAGACAATTAGCCTAGCATTATACCCATTATTATTTTTTATATAATGTAATATGTAGGTCCCACGTAAAGACTATGGGAGTTTGTGAATACATTCTTGCAATCATTTGTGGTTAATCTCCCTTCACACATTAGGGATACGAGGCACACAGTGAATATTTTAAATGACCTCCCCTGGGACCCTAAAATGATATTTGTAACCATGTATGTAGTGTCGTTATACATGAACATCTCCCATCAACATGGTTTGTCAGCACTCAGACATTTCCTGTATAAGCAACCAATTGAGCATTTGGAACACTCGGAAATGCTGATTTCTGTTACTAATGATTTTAGAGCATGTCTTTCTATTTAATGGAGAATGGTAGCACCAGACCTGCGGAAGTGCGATGGGTTCCAGATTTGCACTGTCTTTTGCATGTCTTTTTCATGGGCTGGTTTGAGGCAGAACACATCTGGGGCCCCTCGGGGACTAAATGGCATGAATACATTTTTTACTTTGGAAGATACATTGATGATTGTCTAATGATCTGGACGGGCAGCCTATCAGATTTCCAGGAATTTTTTGCATATATGAACAATAATACTTGCAATATGTCTTTTACTATGACACATAGCCAGGATACCATTGTATTTCTAGACATTGAATTGCATATTGATCAGGGGGAAATCAGTAGTCGGATGTTTAAAAAAAGTACCTCCTGTAATTCATTTCTACATGCCACTAGCTCACACCCGATAAGTCAGATTGACACCATCCCCTACGGGGAAATGTTTAGGGCACGTAGAAATTGTAGCAATGATACTGAATTCAAACACAATGTAGATGATATTGAATTTAGGTTTCTGGCCAGAGGTTATAATAAGGAAGTTATCCTAATGGCTAAGAAAAGATGCTTGAAACTTAAATGGATTCATACACTTAAGGACAAGAGTAAGGACAAGAAGACTATATCTCCTATTAGACTTGTGACGTGTTACCACCTGTGGTCACATAAAATGTATGATATACTCAAATGACACTGGTATTTGCTCACATCAGATCGAACATTCCAACCATTTGTTCTGAGAAACCCAAGCGTTACCTACCGTAAGGGTATAACAATATGTAATATTGTATGTCCCAGCTATCCTAGGAGAAATGTCATAGGTAATACAAAGTTGCATAAACTAAATGAGGGTTCTTTTACCTGTGGCGACTGTAGTATGTGTAAAATTTCCATAACTGGAATTAAGGAATTTGAATACAATGGCTCACGCAGGTACCCAATATGTACATGCATTGATTGTATGACAACATTTGTTGTTTATGTCATTATCTGTCAATGTGGCAAAATGTATGGAGGGAGTACTTTTAGATCTTTAATAGATCGGATTGCAAAACATTGTAGAGCTTTAAAGAATGTGGACGACAGATATCCTATTGTAATCCATGCAAGGGATGGTGAAGCTCAATGTAAGCAGTTAAGCTTCAAATTTCATGGAATTGACTCCATAATGCCTGGTATAAGGGGTGGAAATCGGGAACTTAGGCTAAGAAAAGTGAGGCACGGTGGACTATGAAACTACACGCTGTGGATATGGGCCTAAATATTGAGAGTGAACTCCAATATTTCTTGGGCACTTCTACGCCTCGTTCTTTCCCATCTCTGCTGACTGTATTTTTGCTATCAAACTATTCCTATTAGAAAGGTTAGGGATATGAATATGAATATGAATGAGATTGATTTACTGTAACTGGTTACTGTGAATAAGTAGCTATGCATTTGATATTGACTTGGTTGTGGCTATTGTGACATTTCATTTAGATTTATACTCATGCTTTTTTATTATCTTATTGACATGTTAATTATATGTTTTTATTATGGATTAGTACAACACTTTATGCGATGATTTGGAACTACAACGGTATTGATGTGTGCGTAGAAATATTATTCATACATTTGGTATTATAGATTACTATTACACATTATGCAATACATTTTGGTAATAATTCCTACAAATAAGTATAGGATACGCATTACTCTATTATAATTGATCCCCATTGGCAATAAGTCCATTAAGTTATAAGATTAGACATTTATTTTTACTCTTCCCTCCTTTTTAGGGTTTGTTTTCTGGCGGTATATACACTATATTATGAACGGCTCCCTATTTAAAGATGGTGTGCATGTTGACGGCTGCTGTTTTTAGTTCGTCATCGCGTACCGGTCATTCATTGACGTGGGAAGGAACAGTGAGTGTCTTGAACACTCTTGCTAGTTCTGTGGAGCACTCTACTGGTTTTTCTGAGGCAGAAATCGGTTGGAGTATTATATTGCAGCATGATAGTGATTGTTGTGTTTTCTGAATCGGGCTGATTTGAATTTTAAAACGTATCTTTATATGTAGATTCTGTCAAATTTGGTGACATTATTATTAATATTGGCCAGATACATTGTTTCAAATGGATAAATGATATGGAATTACAAGTATAGTTATGTTTCTTTCCAGTCATTGTTTTTAGGAATTCATTTACTTTACAGCGAGTATGTTTTTACTCTGGTTGTTGGAAACTGTGTTGTGGTAGGACGTATTGAGCCTATAACTCGGAGTTGAATTTGACATGATAAATTTGGTGAGTTAACAACATTACCTACATAGATTTATATTGGTAATACATTTGTGTACCTCCTGCTTTCGCTATTCCACGGGTGTTTTTCTAATTGGAGTTATATCCTTTCATGATATTTGGATTATGTATAAGGAATGACACTTGGGGTGTAGTTTTGGGTCTTAGTCCTCTAAGACGTTAATTAATTTCCCTTGGCAATTCTTTTAAAATAATTTTATTTACGATCACTAACCTTGGCATTATACTTTTCTTCTTCTGCCACGTTTGAAGTAACACAAAAAAATGTTAATGAGAGGTAGTGCCCAAGATCATTTTGGGTTTACGTGTTTGTTTGAAGCCCTGAGGAAGTCAGTGGGATATTCTCCACGAGATGAAACACGTGTTGGCTGCATCTTTGTTTCTTGGGCTGACTGTTTTAAAGCGGAGTTTGAAATATAACAAAGATTGAAAATTCGGAATACAGAAAGATTGAAAACTAAGAAGATTTCTATGAAAATATATTTAGGGGCATGGTAATGAACTGGACTATTGCTCAGGATAAATTACTTTATTTGCAGTAATATATTTCTGGCCAGTATATATTTACTCACCGTTGCACATCGTTGTTAAAATTTTCAGTGGCCGCCTTGCCCTCTCCTTAGAGCTGAGCCTTATTGTTCACAGCTTCTAGGCACTGGATAACAAAGGTATGATGCCCTTGCTGTCCAAAGGTTTTACATACACATACTACACACGGGGCAGCTCCTCCATAGTGGCGGAGGAGCATCGGCCCACTACTCAGAGCCAGCAGATCATAAATAAAATGATAATAACATTGAGGTCTGAGCCGCGCAAGATGTATAGGGTGGGGTCAGGCCAGGCATGCCAGGGAGGAGGAGTAGTGTGCACTTGTGAGTGCGCATGTCAGGTTGGCCCGCCCTCTTAGGCCGGCCAAACAGACAAGCCCACTTATGTTTCTCCAACCCAGCTGTGTTGCACAGCCGGTTGGAGAAAATCCACAGGCTTCAAGGCACTCTCGGAGTGGCAAAAGAGGCCGCTCAGACCAATCCTGGCACTGCTCTCATGCCATTAGAGCAGCATCTGGATTGGGTGGGGGACCCTGTTCCTTGAGGCCCATCCACATCCGGGGCGGACGAGTGAAGCAACGAGGAGGCCAGGAGTATCAGCGAGAGTGGAGCGGCATGTAAGTCTTCTTTTATTTTATATTATTGCCCAACCCCAACCCTCCTCCTCCCCGCTCACCCTACCACCCTAGATAGGCGATGGCTACCACTGATACTACATCTACTCCACCACGCAGACCGCTATGTACACATCCACTTGCAACTTCACATAACTGTCTATGTAGAACACCACGTGCACTACTATATATCTCTATATATACCACCACACAGACCACAACATACACCACCATATAAATCTACATACACACAGGGTCACTGGAATTATACGGAAAAACAGGACCAATTTATGCATTAGGGTTTATTAAATTATGCAGTAAGAATAGGCAAATTAAGTGGCATAATACATCACAATATATGCAAGCACTACCTCATTGTTTCGTAATTTTACACGTTAACACTATCTGGGCAATTACTTCACCACATTAGTACCAGTCTGACTCCCAATTATAGCATTAAGCAACAGAAAAATGACCAGTCAACTATTCAGAATGGCTTTCTTCTGTGCAGCATCACAAGTTGCTGCAAAATAGTAACTTTTGAACCATTTCAGTTTGGGAAGAAAAGCTTTTTGTTCAAATTTTCGGATTATGCAGCAGATCATGCCATACAAATGAGAATTGATGGTGGCCCTGCATTTACACCACTACGAAACACTACTACTTGTGCTATCACATATATCCCTATAACGCATACATTCCCACTGATGCGATCCCATATATCTCTATATAGACCACCACACAAATAACTACATACACTATCATTGGCAATAACACATACATCTCCATATACACCACCACATACACTATATACCCTATGATTTGTGCTACCACATATGTCTCTATATACACAGCTTCATAGACCACAACATACACTACACCACAGACCACCACATACACCATCACATGCACTACCACATGCAATACCACTTACATCAGACCACCACATAAACCATCACATTCACCATCACATTCACTGCCACTTGCAAGACCACATACAGCTCCATATACACCACCACATACACCACATAAACTACCAATTGCACTACCATATATGTCTCCACATACATATCACTTCTGATACTGCCTGCCAGACAACCACGTACACCACAACATACATGACCATTTGCATGACCACAGACATCTCCCTATAGGGTACCATATACACTACCACTTGCACTACCACATACATCATCACATATACTGTGACCTGCACAGCCATCTGCATCTATGTATACACCACAACAGACACTCCAACTTTACTACTACATACATTTCCATATACGCCACCATATACACTACCACTTGCATAACCACATGCATCACCACATACACATTCATCTACACGACTAAACGTATACCACCACATACACCCTCACATATGCTACATCTTCACTGCCACATACATCTCCATATACACCATCATATCCACCTGTGCTATCTCATTCATTGATTATTTTAAAATGTGTTTTATGGTTTCTAATCACCTGCATTTGAACTGTGTTTACATATAAATCTGGGTGGCACAAAAATGTGCATGTTCTTCTTAAATTTGACTGAAAAAATAATAATGGTTTAACTAACTACAAGTTAAAGTGTCCTGGATTTGTGAATGACAAACATGTTTAAGGAAGGGGGTGTGGCAGACCCCTCTGTGTTCTCATCTAAGCAGAGGACTGGGATGGGATATGGCATTGAATGGTTTACCTAAACCAAAGGTTTACAGAAAGAATATATTTCAGAATAAAACTATAAGAGATGGTTAGTACGAATGCGTAGGAAAACATGGCCATTATAGGTAACTTCTGTCTCCTACCATTCATCCCTCAGAGTGGAGAGAGAAAGGCTGTCCTCTCATGTCACCCTCCTTGAACATATCAACCAATGAAACAGTTGTAAGCCAGTGGTCTCAAGCTCCCAGCCCACAACCCAGGTGCCACAAGGAATATGTTTTTCAGTTTTTAGCCAACTCTTTGTTAAACCCAATTGCTGTCAACCTGTAGGGGTATTAGCCATTTGTAGTTCTGACAGCTTTAGCAGTCTTGCCTGCCTTATGTTTTGGGGAAAAAATCATAACAAAAATACTTACATACGTATATAAACATAGAGAGCCCTCAGCATCCCTTGGTCTGCTCCAGTGCCATTCAGGGGTTGCTTCCTCCTTTCAGGCTATAGCATGGGGCAATGTGTCAGCCCTCTTTACTGTGAGTGACGGCATTTTGTTCGTCCACATGTACACATAAGGCTAAAGGGTAACTTACTGGAGGGCACGGGCTGGTAGGCCAATGTCTGCTTTCATATCATCTTGTTTGTGTAAATGTATTTTTTCAATGATTCATTTTATCCTTACTATTTTCAAACAGTTACATCACCTTTAGACAGCTGTATTTTTACTTTTTATTACATTTACCCTTTTAATTACAGCCGGGTGAAATGTCAGTCACACTGGCGTAAGTTTGCTTAATTTCGGTATTTTCATGTTCTGCTTGTTACGCAAAATTCCAGAAATTATGCTATTATGCTACATCACATAATCATGAGGTGTTTGGAGTAAAAATTTAGCTCGAGTGCACTGGAACAAGGCAAACGACCAGAAAGCGAGGAGCTGCTGTTCCAACCGCTTGTGTGTTTTTTGTGCTTTTTTTAAATTTGCAAAAAAATAGTCCTTGCATTCAAAATTATTGCGAAGACATGTTTCATGCTAAAATATAGTGCCAAATTCCAGGTTTTGTATTGCACATCATTTTGCATAATTTTCCTGGTATTTCATTTCATTAAGAAAATGCAAATTATACAAATGCTGCACACCCCTATTTTTGTATATCTTTTGCACATACTTGTAAAAAACATTCAAAAACACATTGCATGCTTGCCCCGCCAAGGTCAGACCTATTGGCTTTGCAAATGCTTGTTTACATTCCTAGCAGGCTCTCTCTGCCCCTTTATTAGCTTCTCTCCAAGCACTGTAAGGGTAGCTTGCAGGGTTGTTGCTTGCTCTGCAGCTGTACTCAGTGTGCAACAAATGCCATTTCTGAGTGTAACTGACAATTGCAGTGATGTTGCTCTGTAGTACAGGTTCTATGTGTAGGAGAAGCTTGCACTCTTATTGTCACTACTCTTCCTGGTGTGCGTAAAAGTAGTGTGTACACACAAACTACACAACCCACAAACTGAACACCATTGTACTCAACAATGTTTGGAGTTGTACCTCGCCAATATGTGAAGAAAATGTAAGGGGGTGAGTGTGCGCATGTGCATCTGTGAGCTTATGTTAATAATTATGCAGAAATGGAAGAGCAGGTGTTTAAGAACATTATCTGCCTCATACTGTAAGTAGTTGAAAGGATAAGAACAAAAATTATGGGGGAAGAAAACAGTCTTTTCCCACGTATATTTTCATTCAAAAGTAACAGTGCGTGCAGTATTGGATCATGGCCGGTTAGCTCAGTTGGTTAGAGCGTGGTGCTAATAACGCCAAGGTCGCGGGTTCGATCCCCGTACTGGCCATATAATATTTTTTTCCATTTGCTTTTTATAAATATCAACAAAAAAAAAAATACATCAAAGCACGCCATGCATTACATTTCTTTTGCACATTCAGGTTGGTTGAGGACGACATCTGAAGCATGAGAAAGTAGCGGTAAACGCGAGACTGTACCAACCAACCAGAGCATGAAGGAAGGAGGGTGGGAAGGGCGAGCGCCACAAAAAGAATAGAAGACGGTGGTGGCGGGAGTTACATAGAACAGCGCCTGTAAGGGCATACATAAACACATGAACGAGAAGGGCGAGAAAGAGATCCCCTGTTATGGCTGCTTGGCCCCTTGTTTCTCCTAGTAACGTGATCACTACCCCTACATTCCGAGGTTATGGCCGCTGCAGCAAGAACAGTAAGCAAACAGGAAAAACTCGTGCAATGCTATTCGGAGCCGCAGGCAAAATGACACTTTGCCGTTTGTGTCACCGCTTTCCGTTAGCAACAAGAATATTTGCAAGTTATATATTGCAATCTAGAGCTCTCTGGTAAAACGATGAAATAGTTTAATACAGTGGCCTTCATGTAATGCTACTATGCTAGTCTTATAAAGATGCCAGAAGGAGGCTGGTTTACCTTCATTAGCTTCCACTCCCTGCCCTATCAGTGGGACAGCAAAGGATGTCAGGGGTTGGGGCAGGAAGATCAACCCAGTGGTGTGAATGTAGGATGAACGAACGGTACATGAGGTTACTTACTTGCAACCCCTGGTATTTAGTGGATCCTGTGCCCATGATTACAAATGAATAATTAGAAATGAGGCGCATCAATTTTATGGCAAGAAGAGAGGCTCGCAATATGCCTAACCCGTTCAGGTTTAAATACGTGCAGGATTAAAACTACAATTCCCACGATGCCTTGGGAAGAGTTTTAACCAATGATAACATTGTCTCAAACACCATTAGTCAACAGAGCCTAATGAAGCCTGCTTTTTTTGTGCCTATTTAATTTATATAGCGCGAACTCGACCCGAAGGTATTGGAGCGCTTTACATAGCACCGTATTTACATTACACATTCAGGCACGGGGAGATTAAGTGATTTGCCCAGAATCGTTTATACCTGGTATAAATCAGTAAGAATTGGGGAACTTTGAACATGGTGTGGCATAAGACCAAGTCCTGAATTTAACTAATTTGCTAGCAAACGCAGCATGTGAGCACAACTGTCACAAGAGGTTCATGGGAAATCTCCCCTGAGAATAGTTTTTAACAAGCATTGGCATAGCCAATATTTCTCGCTTTAGGGACCTTATAAGTATTTAGTTAGGCAGCACAATATCCTTGGTGCAACAACATCAACCGTTGCATGGCTAAACACATATAAGGTTCAAAAGGTGAGACCAATTGGCTATGCCAATGCTTATTTCACATGGTAACTGCTTTAGGCTTATGCTTCAGGTGGGTAAAATTAGCGAATTTCAGCGCTTTTCCTAATTTCCTGGAGTTAAAATTACAGGCCAGACTGGTAAAAAAAAAACACACACAGTCAGGTGGGAACCCTACTTCTGCAGCACTCCAGCATATTTACATTGAATTTATTTGGGTTTACCCCCGTTTATTTTAACAGACAGAATACTAACTAAACACGCAGTATCGCTTTTCAGCAGCGGTTGTTGTCGAGAACACTTCCTTTTAAAGTTTCACTTTTGCTTTGCGGCTTCCTTATCTAGAGAGGACACGCCTCAAAATGGATTGACAGCAGAACGTTGCTATAGGCTCGTCTGCACTGCTGTCGTGTTCCATGTAGCATTTGCAAACTTGGAAGAAGTGAGCTATAAACATGCAACTTCCTTGTTTAGAGTTTTGCTGCGAGTAAAGACAAGCATTGGCATAGCCAATAGGTCTCGCCTTTGGGACCTTAGAAGTGTTTAGCCATGCAACAGTTGCATAACTAAATACTTATAAGGTCCCAAAAGCGAGACCTATTGGCTATGCAAAGCGGCCATGCGGCCCGAAAGTGAAAGTAATCGCGGTAAAGCGCGGCACGCGCGCCCGCGCACATGCACTGTAGCTCTAGGCTGGCCTGGTAGCACTTTTTGGAGCCCTCTCAATAAGTCTCGCCAGACCGGCGCATGCGCTGGGTCAGGCGAGACCTAAAAAACAGCTTACGTTTCATATAGCACTGATCCGTAAAAATGAAAGAGCTAAACACTGAAGCAGCAGAACATCTTTTCCTGGACTACATCGCTTACTATGAAGAAAGGTGGCTACAAGAAAAACTGTACACACACACAGCAACGGGCCTTCTTGCTCTGGGGCAGGTCATTCCCGGTACAGCACAGCAATTCACCAGCAACACTCTTCATTGCCTCTGGAAGACCTTGTGTCTGCACAAGTCATTACTTTCTGGCTGATGAAATACCATTTAAGCAAAGACAAAATATTAACAATCACTTACCACCAGGCAGCGATTACTACAGCATTTGGATTAGTTAACTACCATCCAAGTCTACCAAAAACAACATGAAAGCAAATCCTGACACGTTTCGCTTTCATTAGTGCACTTTAGAGAATTATGTCTCATGAGCAGTTTGATGTAGTTCGGTGTTATCGGAATCAGAAACGACTTGCACCTTACATCAGCCAATAAATGTGCCTGATTCATGTCACAGGCTTGCTTACGTCTGCTGAAGCGGTTCACTTCATGTGCAAAATTCCCCACTTACAGGCACATGTTGTTTTCCATCCCTGAAGCTAATGTCTTCATTCTTGGGGAGAAAGCGTGATTTAATGGCTTTAATTGCAGGGTCTGGAGCCACAAAATTTAGATTTGAATGTTTCCGAATACAACTGACCAAAACGTGTGATCCTGGGAAATTTACTATATCATTCTGTGCCTCAGTTCTCATGTATGCCGTTGATTGTGGAGCATTTTCATGCAAATGAGCTCACGTTGAGTACAATGCAAGACAAGCATTGCGGCACCAACGCTTTACGTTTAATGTTAAAAGTAAAGCGCGGGTGCCAGGATTATAGCAGAAGTAAAGAAATAGATGTTTTTTTCTGTTTCTTTACTTTTGGTATAATCGCGGCAACCGTGCTTTACTTGTAACATTAAAAGTAAAGCGCGGGTTAGCAAGCTAAAAATGCTACCGCCGGCCTAAGCTTGCAGTGCATGTGCGCAAGTGGTGCGTGCGCAGCAGTAATCACGCCATATGGCGCCTCTGCTGAAGCCCGCGCACATGCACTGCAAACTGTAGCCGGCGGTAGCATTTTTAAAGCCCTTACTAAAGTCTCTCCGAGCAGCGCATGTGCGCTGACTCAGCGAGACCTAAAAATGGAGTAACGTAGTTTATATTCTAGCACAATGTCTAAAATAAATTGTTCACGAAGCCTCACAATACTCTATCTCTGTGAGGTGCTATGCACAGCTCTCGGGTATAGTGTCCATATGTTGGCCCTGTGTGATGCAGTGACTCTCCCCATGCTACTTGGTTGCTGGTACTAATTCAAATTTTATATGCATAGTTAATAAAAAAAAAATCAAAAATAGATCAACAAAGAAGATCTAAATTTGAAGGCTATATGAACAAAATAGATACTCAAAAGCATCTGTGCAATTAGTAAAATGTACGTATAAAACCAACATTTCGAAGCTGCCACAAGATCTTATTTGTGATATGTTAAAATGCTTGCACAAAAAGTGCCTCTGTGCATCAATCAGTTTTGGACAGGTACACAAAACATGTATTACCGTTTCTTGTTCATACACAGACGGCAGCTTTGAGTAGACCAACAATGCTTCCAATAAGGGGTAATATCTTTTGTGGGAAAGTCTCCCAGCAGTAACCTAATAAACGTTAACTTAATTTGATGAGTAAGCGGTATTCAGATATCATCATCATCATGAATGCTTTATTCGACAACTTAATGTCATAAAAGTAAACATTTCATTCAATACTACAATTCATTTTAAAAAGGAAGCCATCCTAATATCAGCTCGGTAGGCAGCTCATAACAATCCATGTGAAAAAGGAACTTAATGGGCAGGATTCAAAAATACAAGAAATGCAAAACTACAAGAGTCTTTTCCTATGATCCGTCTTATAGTGCTAGAGCTTTGCTAAGCATACAGTGCAAATTTTGTATAAAGTGCAAAATGCAGTTAAAAAAGCTCATAAATTAAAATAGCACGTTAGTCCTCAAGATAACATTTCAAAGTGCAAAAAGGCAAACATATTAAAATACAAAACTTCAATTTTCTCTCCCTATAATATATCTTAAAGTGCAACGTTTTTTATAAAGTGCAAAATGCTAAAAAGATATAATCCATATGGGGCAAACTACAGAAATGTCATTCCAGACAACCATATAAAGACGTTATTTAAGGTGCTACGTGCATATAAGACAAACTCATAGTTTTAGGATGATCTCTGGAATGTTGACACATTATGGGCCTCCTAAAAACAATCCTTCATATGAAAATCATTATTACTAAAATCACGGACCTATAAAATTACATGACAACATTTAAGAATCTAAACAATAATCAAGTGGCAAATATCTGTTTTTCTTAATCCTCATAGCAGCAGCCAAAAAACACGCAATATTAAAAATATCCCATGGAGTGTTCAATGTCTGGAGATAGAGTAATGCTGGTCTAACCTGCAGGAAACCCCTTCCTCTCAGAATGGGAATTATATACTTCTTATGGATATCAGTATAAAAAGAACAAAACATCATAAAATGGAGGGTATTCTGGGAAGAAAAATTATCACAATGACAAGGAACCGCATACTCGGGGTTACACCACTCCTGGAAATCACCTAATAAAAAAGGATCCAAATTAAAACGAAACCTAGTTAAAAGCCAACGATGGAAGGGCTTATTTACTATTACCAAATATGGTTCAATACAGATGTTCGTTTTTTATTTAAAAATGGGCCCTGACTGAGGGTTTATGCAACTCTAATTCTTCCCTTTCTGCAGACAATAAATTGTTAAAATTTGTTTTCACCCACCGCACATCCTCCCTCCAAATCTTTTCAGGAGCTTCAAATAGCTCTGGCCGCCCCAGTTTGGTTAACATACTTTTAACATAAGACAACCACTTAATCTTGTTAGACTTGTCTAAATGAACACAGTCTCGTAGGATCTCATGATTCAAAGTCAATTCAGGATTAATCCACGTTTTGAGCCAGCAGAGCAACGGAGCTATGCTCAAAGTGTCCGAAATATAACCAATCCCCAGTTCCTGATGTATCGAAAAAACTGGCGTTGCTAGTGGAACTGATAAGAGACTGCGTAAAAATTTGTTTTCGGCTATTTGAATACCAGGCTGTTCTTTAAAGCCCCATATAGAGGAACCATAGGCCGCAATCGCTACACACTTTGCACTATATATTTTCAATATACTCTCAATCGGTCTAGCCCCCAGACGCTTTGCGAACCCCTTTAATCCTAGGGCAGATCGAGTAATAGAATTCTTTTTAATTTTCTGTTGGGGTAACCAAGAAAACTTCTCATCAAATACAACCCCTAAGTAGGTGAAGGAAGAGACCGAAGTCACTTCCAACCCATTGCAATAAAAGGAATAGGGTTTTTTTGCTCTACAACCAGAAGACAAAATGTGGGACTTACTATTATTTACTACCAGGTCCAGCGACTGCATGTGGGCCCCAAAGGCATCTAAGAGCCGCTGGAGACCCACCGCCGTACGTGCTAGAAGGACAGCGTCATCCGCGTATAGGAGAACCGGAATAGATCGGTCTCCTACACGCAGAACATCCAAAGACGCCTTCAAAAGGGATCTGTCTCGGTCATTAATATACAAAGTAAAAAGTACCGGCGCCAGGATACACCCTTGACGGACTCCACGGGCTGATCTGAATGAGCTTGAGCATTTACCATCCTGTGAGATCCTGACCGAGGCAGTAAGATCTTGATGGAGATCAGCCAGGAAATACACTAAAGTCGGATCAAGACCTTTATCCAACAGAATCTTCCACAGCTTTGACCTGTTAACCAGGTCAAACGCTGAGGATAGGTCCATAAATGCCATCCTTAAACATCCTTCTTTTGCCACAGTGTATTTGCTAATTAGTAAAGACAAATTAAGACACTGGTCGATGGTGCTTCTACCTTTTCTGAACCCATATTGTAAAACAGAAATAATGTTCTTCTCGGTGGCCCAATCCGAAATTTTAGTTAAAATTATTTTTCCTAGAATCTTCACAGAAGAATCAATCAGGAATATTGGTCTATAACACCGCGGGTCCCCTCTCTGGCCCTTCTTAAAGAACGGAATGATAATCTATCGAGACGATGATGCAGGGAGCCCTGAGGTGCCAGAGGCATTAAAAACATTAACCAAGATCTTTGCCCAAAATTTAGGTTCACTTTTGTAGAGATCTGCAGGAACAGAGTCAGGGCCAGGGGCCTTATCACTGATAGTCTCCCTTATTGCTTTCTCCACTTCCTCTTCAAGGAACACAAATGGGACTCGGACTTGAGAAGGTGATGAACTAAGAAACAAGTCTTGAGTCTCTATGGAGGCATATATTGCCTTAAAGCCTTAAAATGGGACAACCATTGAGCCTCTGTGATGTTACATTCCTGGATCTCATTATCCATGCCTGAGAAAAAAGGGGTATTGATAATTCCCCAAAATTTTGAACTATCCCTGAGTACATCTACTGATAACAGCGCGTGCCATGCCTCAGCCTTAATCTCTGCTTTCCGGCTATTAATTACCGTCTTATACTGTTTCCGTAAATCAGCAATTAAGACCCTATCATGTGGTGAGCTTTTCAATGCTAGATTTAAAAGTCGGTGAGCACGTGAGCATTTATTATCAAACCATTTTAAGCCACGTGACGCTCTCTGCTTAGAATTGACTGTTAATTCGCTAGCTATTTGACTGCAAATACCCTCAAAGGCTCTAAAAATAGCATCTTTCGTGCTCAAAGGGTCGGCACATATTAAAATATTCCCTTTGCATTTCTCCCACAAATCTGTAAAGAAGATGTCCGGCATAACTTTGGACAATCTGAGCCTTCTCCCCTGATCACAAGTAATTATGGAACAGGGTGCGAAGTGCCTATTACCAGGTGCTAATAGGCTGCAGCTTTTATCTAGTTCCAAGATGACAGGGCTATGGTCACTAAAGGGCGATTACCTGGCATTATAAAAGACTACTTTGCCTAAGAGCACAGGAGACAAAAAACATTTAATCAATAATAGTATCTCTGGCTATAGATTTAAATGTAGGACACCGGTCAAGAAAGTTAGCAAAACCAGGTTCAAAGAGGTCAACTTCGGACAAGAGGGACTCTAAGCCCTCCCCCCGCTCTGAATGTTCAAAATGAGGGGTCATTGCAAAATTATAACCAAGATCATCTTCAATACAACAATGAGAGCGGCAAGGATGTATGTTAAAATCGCCCATAAGCACAACATAATATAGAGTGGTTTGCATTACCCTGTAACTTCCTAAAAAAAGTATTCAAGTGTTGGTTCCTGTAGTCATTTTCCCCAGAGTTATAGAAATTCACAAGAAGTATCTTGGGGTAGTTTGGGGAACATATTTCTACTGCCAGACAGTTAAGGGAGTCTATGTCAATCCTTTTCATAGATCCCCGTAAATTCAGAGGCAGAAGTAACATAAGACCAACCTTAGCTCTTCCTGCTGAAGCTGCTCGGGCTGGTAAGAAATAAGAGCTAAAACCATCCAGCCAAAAATTGTCCCCCCTATCCCAAGTTTCCTGAAGGGCAATTATGTCAAAAGCTTTTATAAATTCTAGCCACTGAGGGTTATCTCTTTTACTTCTTATGCCCGCAATGTTCCAGCTAATAATTCTGCGTTTGGATGAATTTGCGTCGCCAGTAACTTCTTGGGCATAATTGATACGAGGCATAACAGATAGACAATTTTCACTCCCGGTATCAATACCCTCCAAGACATTAAGGCTAGGAACAGAAGAACTAACCGCTATCACTGGGAGTCAATCATTTGACTCCAGCTGGCTTAATGGATAAAATCTATTTGACAATGGTAAAGCCTCCTCCTTAGAACCTGACTGCACACCCATAATATAAGGAGACAGGGCACCAACTCCACACAAACTTGCAGGACTAGAAACACTGCTTACAGGTCTTACAGGCCGGTGCAGCAGCAAATGGGAAGTAATGTTGGCCTTTGACCTATTGTAAGAATAACCTGTACTTATTGGTGGGTAAAAATAACCCAACGGGACGGCCCTTATGCCGTCCACATATAGGTCAGTAGCATCCCAAAACAACCGGTACGCTATATCTGGTTTGTTAAAATTGACTATTATACAAACGCCAGCGATTTTTTTGGGATGATTACCCACACAGGACACCCGTCTAGCCATAATAATATGGTCTGAGATCTTAGAGGAACCAGAACAATAATGATTACACCAACTTTTTGTTTTACGCAACAAACCATTTGTTGATTCTTTATCCGGATGCTCTAGGGAAGGAACCCCAACAAGAACGGCAACCAAAGAAGTAACTTCTGGGGTGAGATCAATCCTATTGTAGTTATAAAATATAGAATTCTTACACTGCTCAGAATTCCCCCTCTTAGCTATAGGCAGCCCTCTAGGTTGCGTAGTGTCTGTACAGGGGGCAACATTAGGATCCCTTTGGCTCACAGTAGGAGGGACATCCATCCTATCCCCTGACTTCAGGGTACCGCCCCTCCCCAAGGATGGCAGCAAGTCACTCGATTGGTTGTTCCCTCTATTAGCTAAACCAGATGCTGCTGGAAACATATCAAGATTGTCAACCATGGGACACGATTTTTCTCTCAGACGGGAGTCCATAATAGTATTTAAATGATCACATTTCTTTTTTAAATCAGCCACACAAGAATTCATAGTGTCAATAATGTTCTTAGCAATAGTGGTCAACATTAATTCGAATCTTGTGCTAAAAATATCCTCAATAAGGGACCGCAAAGACTGTTGAATGGATTCATCAATTCCCTGGAAGGGCTTAGAGGTGCTGTTCTTAGAGCCCTTAGTGCGCTTTATAGTTTTTTTGTGAGAACGTTTTACTCCAGTAGGCCCCTCCAGGGGAGCCCTTTCTAATTTGCCACATGGTAAAGTATAAGTGCTCTGGGGGCTAGGCATGCCATCTATACCGGCCAAAGCAGAGGGTAGAGCATCGGTCTTTGATTTGGGAACATTAATCAATACCACAGGGTCCAGGGGTACGGGGGCAGATGCCAAGAATGCTGTCACCTCGATCCCTTCCCTAGGTGCTTCACTTGAGTCCAAGCCTAGCTCCTTTTCCGCATTTGCTATTTCTTTATTCAAGGCACCCACAGCAGAGGTTAGGTAAGAAATTATAGATGGTGACTTTCTGGGTATTTTACCTTTTAAACCCCCCTTATCAGAGTTACCCAGATGTTTGCGCTTACCCATCTGGAATTGTTGGAAGGGTGGCCCAGCCCAGACTCCTTCGGGCTTCGACGGGCGCGGACGGGCCTGCCCTTGGCTTGGACGCACGCGTCCCACGCTGAGTGTGCCCCGTGCTGATTAAGAGGGCTTTTGGCGCCCTCTGATGATGCCGATTCTCGGCGCTGAGCAGGGCCTTATGGGAGATGTAGTTATTCTGCACCCAAAAGCCGTTCCCCTCACGGTAGCGGATTGAAGAATGTAGCCTCAGTGTCCAAAAGCTGTTCCCCTCACGGCAGCGTTAAATGAAATGTGGAGCCGATCACCTTGCAGAGGTCAAAGTAATTAGAAGCGCGTATTCAGATATGATTCTAGGTTTTGGGGGCGCATTAGAGTTTATAACCATCCATGCGTGAGCTTTCTTCGCAAGTTGGTTCTTGTCATACAAATACAAAAACCATCTCCTTGACTTATTTATTTACTTGTTTATTTATTTATTTATTTTGAGGTGTTATAAAGCGCTGGCTAGACTCAGAGGTATCAGAGCGCTTTACATGAGTATGAAGATATTTCAACAGTGCACGGTATAAAACAATATTTCAACAGCATGGAATACCAACAGGTTAACAACAGAGAAACATTTTGATTATAGACAGATCAAATAAACAGATTGTTAGAAATTGGATTTCCGGTAGGCTAGGGCAAGGGTCGAAGCCAGGCAAAATCTCCCCTCTAGTCAGGATACGGGAGTTACACTCCTAAAATAACCCCTGCTCACCCCCTTGGTAGCTTGGCACGAGCAGTCAGGCTTATTTTAGAGGCAGTGTGTAAAGAATTTGCACATAACCCACAGTAATACAGTGCACGCACTACAAAAGGACACCACATCAGTTTAGAAAAATATCCAATATTTTTATATAATTAAACAAGACCAAAAACGACAAAAATCCACAATACGATATGTGGAAAAAAAGTCTGTAGTTATCAAAATAAGTTTAAAACAAAGTTCCTCGATGTCGGTAGCTCTATCCGGGGCTACCAGGGTGTCATGAACAACAAATCCAACAGTTCTGCCTGGTCGTGGGGTCGCTGGCCAGGTACGGTGTCGGGAAGACCCGCAAACAGTACCTGTGAGAAGTGCAGGGCGGTGAGGCCCTTGAAGTCACTCGCGTTGCAGGTCGAGCTCCTCTCGGCAGCGTCGGGTGCTACTGTGCGAAGTGCAGCAGTGCGGTGCCCCCAGGTCGCGGTGCGAGCAGCGTCTCGGTGGCGGCGTCAGATGGCGTCATCAGTGAGACCAGGGTCGCGGTGCAAGATGCAGGAGGTGCTCGTCACGGTGCTAGCAGGTCACGGTGCAAGCAGCGGCATTGTCGTTGCTGAGCGCTGTCGTCGGCTGACGAGCGGGAGTCGATGGTGCCTGCGTCGGTGGGCTGCAGTGCGGGATGAGGGCGGTGCTTTCTGTGACTTACGAGTGGTGCCCTCGAACCACGGTGCAAGCAGCGGCATCGATTTCGGCGTGGAGCGGCAGTGTCGGGGAGGCCAAGGCATCCTCGTGAAGCAAGGTGGTGCGGAGTGCGGTGCCCACAGGTCGCCGTGCGAGCAGCAGCACGGTGGCAGCGTCAACAGCCGTCGTCGGTGAGACCAAGGTCGCGGTGCGGTGTTGCGGCATTGCGGGGGTGCTCTCTGCGGTGCCAAGGCTTCGGCGTGAAGCGAGGCGGTGCGGAGTGTGGTGCCCGCAGGTCGCGGTGCAAGCAGCGGCTCAGTGGCGGCATCAACCGGCGTTGTCGATGAGACCAAGGTTGCAGTGCGGCGTTGCGGCGGTGCCCTCTACGGTGCCTTCAGGACATGGAGTCGGCAGTGACATCATAGACGTTGTGGAGTTGCTTTTCCTCTGATACAGCACAAACCACACAGTCCCCAGTGCTGTGGGCAGAAGGGCTTGAAGTCTTTGCTGTTCCTGAGACTTCGTGAACAGGGGGCAAGCTCTACTTCAAGCCCTTGGAGAGACTTACAAATTAGGTTGCACTGCCCAAGACAGAAGCAGCCACTGCAGTTCAGCCCAGCAAAGCACACAGCACAGTGGTAGTTCCCCCTCACAGCTTCTCCCGCTCTTCTTCTTGGCAGTCTTCTTGATCCAGATGAGTTCTAAAGTTCAGGGGTCTGGGCCCAGTGCTTAATTTGTAAAATATGAAGTGCAGGTGCTCAAATGTTTGTCGGAGGCCACACCCCTTTCCCCCAGCTCCACCCACTTCCTCTATTGGCTCCACCCACACCCTCAACTGGCACGCAAGCCATAAACCATGAAAATGTCACACTTTAGGCCTTAGGCCAGAAAGCATGGAAATGTCACACATAAGAGCCCAGGCCAGAAAGCATGCCATAATCCGTCACACAAAAGCATCCAGGACAGGGCTAGTCCAAAAACCATGGAAATGTCACACATAAACATCCATGATCCAGGCCATAAAGCATTGAAATGTCACATATTGGCATCTAGCCGGGGTGTGTTGTTAACTTCCAGCCACAGTAAACCAGTGCTTAATTTGTAAAAACACAAGTGCCAGGACCCTTTTCGGGAGGCCATTGCAGCTTGCACCACGCATTTTCCCTCCCTGGCAGTACTGCTAATAGCAGTACCAACACAACTAGTACACATCACTCACCTAGAAGTGTGACAATTCAGACTATTTCAAGTCACTTAAAGCTATAAAAATGGTGTGAGCAGTAGATATTATTCATCTATAATGTATATTAAATTTTTAAACATCTGTTTCTGTGTTTAACTCAAAATTAGACAGACAGCGCCACCAGGTGCCAGACTTTCATAGGTACCGGAATACAGGTGTTGATAAGTACCGGTACCAAGCACCGGAAAACACCAGCTGAAATTAAGCGCTGGGTGCTGCCCTTACTGCACTGCTTAATGTGTGTCAGTTGTTGCAGGTGGTGGTAACAAGCCTTCGTTTTTGAAGACCTGGACTTATTGTTCAACAGCAGACTAACTTTGAGTCAGAGCAGGAGAGAGAAAGGTGAAAAAGATTGAATGTGGGAAGAGAAGGGTTTGGAAACAGAGACATAGGGAGAAAGCCAGCTTGAAAAAGAACACACAAGAGAGAAAATCGTGCAGAGTGAAGAAAGAGCCATGATGAGGTGGAATCAAAACCAGATAGCCTCCGTAGTTTGCAACACTGGCATTCAGAAGTTCTCCCAATGGTCTCGAAAGACAAACTTTGGGCCCCTGCATTTCTTTTTTTCACACATTAAGCCCTAACTGCAACAAGGCCTCATCCTCACACTTTCAGGTTCCCATCACCAGCTGAGCATTGGACCAGAATACAAGAGGGTTCAATAGGACAAGGGCATCGCGCTCAATTTGTAAGGTCATTAATGAGACACTTCTCCTGACATAAACGATATTTACAGTTTTTCTGAAGCGGGAAAGAAATCTGGGCCTCACAGGTCAGTTGGGCAAAGAGGGCTCCTGGCTGAAAGCATTCCTAGTGGGCAACGCATCAGTGTGTTTCTGAAGTTGATCAAAGTTTGGCTGAAGTCTGTAGTTTCGGCCTACTATGGCTAGAACTGGCGATGGCTGCTGCCTTTTACCTTCTGCCTCCTCACCGCCTGCCAGAGCCCCACAGCCTATCGGCTGCCAGAGCCCTCCGTGCATAGCTGCCAAGGTTTTAGATTTATATGTGTGACTTTTCTATAATTTCAGAGCAATTATGAGTGACATTTCAAAGGCTATGAGTGACAGTTTCTCGTTAGCAAAATAAAGCAATGACGGCGAGGGAAACATATAAACATCAGAAATTGCACCCATTTGCACAACAAGAAACTCTAGGAATCCGATATTAGCATTACGTTAAAAGGATAATTATTATTATATGCGGCCTCCTCCTGGCATCACTTTTGAATTCAGCTCACAGAGGCTGCTCACTTCCACCTAGCCTTTCAGCCTCTGCTTAGATTTATTTGTATAGTGTATACAAGCGCACAGGCTACCAACACGCCCTGTGGAAGCTTGTATTACAATCACAGCTTCCTTGCAAAATCTCTGGAATTTGATAATCACCCAACTCCAGGTCGACTTCCACACACTTTTCCAGCAGTGGGTTCACCGTCCTGCGTGAACTGAGGGGAGGTCTGTGCTGTTGTGCTCAGCGCCGCAGGAGGTATGAGCTGAGACGCTGCTGGTGTTGTGCTTCTCTCGGTTTCTAGGTAGTGGGCCTCCTGGCGCTGAGACACTAACAGTCAGACTCAGTGCATTGGTGTTTGTTAAAGACAGTGCTCAGGAGCGCCACCCGAGCCACCGGGCAAGTGTCCCCCTCGTGCTAACAACTCAATACCTTTTTTGTACCACCTGATCTTTTTAGTGTATATGCCACAAACATTTCCACCTGAAACACGGCAGTGCTCTAAGAAACACCACGGCACGTGTGCCCTACGTTATTGGCAGCAGAGTGGGTCACGTGAGAGGAGTTGAGTGCCAATGATTGGAGGACAATACAGTGACAGTTACGCACATTTATAATATTTCCATCTGCTTAGTTAAATAAATATATTAACATAACTATTACCGCCCGGAGTAGTTGGCAAGGTGACAAGCTACGGTAACTGCCACCAGCGTCATAAGGCTGCACTGGCAGTCTGGCACCACACTCTCGCTGCAGCCGTGGTCCTTCCAGACTCGAGCAGCCGGAATCATGAGAGGCAGCATGGGCACCAACCTCTCCGGCGCCCTGCTCTAGACCCAGTCAAGCCGCGCAGCATAATCTGATGCAGGCAGTGGCACTGTAGAAGGCGATACAACAAGCAGCCAAACTTCACAACTATCCGCCCGCTCTCGCTTTTGGTGCCTATAGTCCTAGCTCAGCATTCCGATTGGGCAAATCACGGGACACGCAACGTGGAGGGTAATTGTTAACGACGTCTTGCAGGGATTGACACTTCAAGCTTCTAGAAATGCTTTCTCCCCTGTCCCACGGTGTGAACCCCGATGGACCCCCCAATAGTAGTCACCCGTGATTACCACTTTCCCAGGCTCGGCACGGCCATAATTCAATTTGCTGAGGGCGGCGGCCATAGTTACAGACACAGCACGGACAGGCCAGTGCGAGCAGCAGTCAGCGCTGCAAGGCCAGTGCGGCGCGCTGAGTCCCTCGAACCAGTAGCCAGAGTTAAGTTAATGGCCCTACCGTAAGACTCGTAGAGGGGGTGTGCCTCCAGGCCTCCTGTCCCAGATTTATGGCGTCAGCATGTGTTCCTCTGCTCTGCCAGTTGCCGCCTCCAGCCCCGACATTACATGTGATTTGTTTGGGCTGTGTCTGGACAGACGGATCTTCATGAATATGCCCCCAGTTCTTCCTATCTTTCCTCCTTCACTCCCCGTAACCAAACGCATCTTGTAGCCAGCTGCCTTCTTTGCAAACTTCCCGCTCTGGCAACAGGACCGGAGGTGACGTCCCCCCCTCCCCCAGCGGCGCCGCGGGCAGACTTTGCTTTACATATCGCCTCAGCGGCGCCGCGGGGCGGGCATCAGAATACATTGTAGCAGCAGTGCTGTGCAGCACAGTCAGCCTGATAGAAGCCCGTAACTCAGCTGCAATCACCACAAGCCAGCAGAAGCAGTGCGTGTAGGCCACGGCCTTGATTGGAGTGACCTGTAATTTACGAGGAGGCAGGGGCTCTGGCAGTTTCAATCTCAGTGTGACAGTGTACCTCATAAAGCGGGCTGCTGCTGCGGCATCCAATTTGTGCTATTTTAAACACAATTGCATGCAATATCAGCTCTTCACCGGGAAGACCCGTGTGAATTAAGTGAACAGCCGATATCGCGGGTAGACCATGAAAATTAAGTGCCGGTGCTTAGCACAGGAAAGCACCAGCACAAATTAAGCACTGTCTGGGCCCCAGTATTTGTACACTAAAATCCAGGCAGAGGGTATCTGTGCCCGGCCAGAACCATTTTGGCCTTCTCTGGTGTGATTTCCTGGCAGGAGGTGGAGACGGCATTGTCAGAGACAGACCAGGCCCTTTGAGGTGCAAGGAAATCTCCTCCCCCTTACCCCATCGCAGCCCAGGTCTATTCAGCCCTTTCCTGACCTACCTAGACCATCTGGAGCCCCTCTGGCTCCCCAGCCTTCTGTCATCCAAAACCCAGACAGGCAATCCACATTCCAAAAGAGGCACACAGGATGACTGAGCAAGAAAATACCTACTTTCTAAAAGTGGTATTTTCAAGCACAGAATGTAAAAATCACCTTCACTAAAAGATGCATCTTTAGATTCTGAGTTCAGGCATACTATACTTCATTTTCCTACCTAATTCCCTGGGCCAGTTACATTTATAAGATGTTATAAACAAACCTCCCATTCTCTCCTATAGGGAAACGGTAGCCTTGCAATAGTGAAAAACGAAATTGGCTGTAAGTCACTATCGGGACATGCCACACACACTCGGGCATGTCCTACCTTTCACATACACTGCACCCTGCCCACAGGAGGGAGACAGTAGGAGAGTAGGGGGGGACCAAAATGCTGGAAGGGGAAGGGGGAATTCAGGGGTTAAGTTAAGACCCCCAATATTTATTGAGGAGGTGCATTTTGAGGTCTTTTTTAAAGCTGATGTAGGAAGGGTTACATCTTTGGGGAGGGCATTCCAGATGTTTGGGGAATTTCCGGAGAAGGTGCGGGATTGTGTGGTTTTCTTTTTGAGCAGGGGGGGGACTAGGAGGAGGGCGTTGGTGCTTCTCATTGGTCATGATCTACCTGCTTTGCTGAGTTTATTGGCGAGGTACGGCGGTGTATTTTGATGGAGGGCTTTGTGTGTAATGCAAGCAGTTTTGTAGGAGGATCTGTCTTCGATAGGAAGCCATTTAAGAGTTTTGAGGGCTGGGGAGATGTGGTCGAACTGTGGCTGTGAGGTTGAAAATAGATTTGAGTGGAGCTAGGTAGACTTAATGGATTTCGGTGAGGATGGCGTTGCCGTAATCAAATCGCAAAAGGACCAGTGATTGCACTACTAATTTAAAGTCATCAGTTGGAATAAAGGGTTTAATTTTCTTGAGATGACAGAGAGTGAAGAGGGCTCCTTTAGCCACATTTTTGATGTGGACATTAAGATTTAGGCTATTATCGATGGAGATACCAAGAGATTTTACTGAGCTGGACAAGGAGGGTGAGCAGTTGAAGGCATTAAGGTCGGAGATCCAAGTTTGGATGGGGAGAGGGTTGTTTTTAGGGGAGAAGATAATGATTTCAGTTCTTTTAGGGTTGAGTTTGAGATGATTAGATTGGAACCAGGATTGGATCTTAGTGAGGGTGTTGTTAAGGTGTAGGATGTCCGAGGAGGTTTTGATCTTATAGTAGAGTTGGGTATCATCGGCATAGAGGTGGTTGTTGATTCCCGCTTGTTTTAGAATGAGGGTGAGGGGTTCCATAAAGAGGTTAAAGAGAGAGGGAAAGAGAATAGATCCCTGGGGGACTCCTATGGAGACCAGAGTGGGGTTTGATAGTCAGTCTTGAATTTTGATTTGCTGTGTTCGGTGTTGGAGATAGGAGACAAACCATTTATGGGAAGTACCATTGAGGTCAAAGCGATCTCTGAGCAAAATAAGTAGGGCAGAGTGGTTAACTGTATCAAACACTGTGGAGAGATCGAGGAGGATGAGTAGGTAGGTCTCGCCATTGTCAAGGGTGTGGCGGATGTCAAAAAAAAAAATGTGTGTTCTCATGTAACGTAACTGGTGCTATGTAAAGCGCTCTGATACCTGATTGGACTCGGGTCAAGTTTGCGCTATATAAAACTTTAATAAAAAAAAAAAAAAAAAAAAACAATGTTCAGCATGGCAGTTTCGGTACTGGAGCCTTTCCTGAAGCCTGATTGTAGAGGGTCCAGTAAGTTAAAATTTTCGATGTGTTTGTCTAATTGGAGCAGGACACATTTTTCGAGGGCTTTGGAAAGAAGGCGGAGGTTAGAAAAGGGGCAGAGATTGTTTAGGTCATTAGAGTCTACATTTGGGGTTTTAATAATGGGAGTGATTTGTCCAAGTTGGAGGGAGATAGCGACACACCCTGTGGCAAGGAAGGTGTTGATGATTGTAGTCCAACATGGGTCAATGATGTGCTTTAGGTCTTGGACAAGGTTAGAAGGGAGGGGGTCTTTAGTATGAGAAGATGGATTTAGTTTAGCAATGATGTTAAAAACTTCGAGCTCGGTTACAGGGTGGAAATTATGCCAGGAGGCATTGTTTTTTAGTTGTGGGTTAGGGTGTTTGGTTTCAAGAGGTGTAGTTGTGGGTAAGTGTGGGGAGACGTTATGGGGAGGTGTAGTAGTAGGTAAGTGTGAGGAGTAGTTATGGGGAGGTGAAGTAGTGGGCAAGTGTGAGGTGGAATCAGGGAATGTAGGGAATGTGGTATGAGCTTTTAAGGAAATGTCAGGAGTATGTTGGGAGATGGTTGGGATCTGAGTTGAAAGGAAGAATAAGTAGCCAATTTCTTCACATCTAGCAGTCGAGGCCATCAGCTTTGGAGGTGCGGAGGATGTTTGGTTACGAACGATGTTGAACAGTTCTCTGGGTCTATTTTTGGCCCAATCCAGTTGTGTACAGAAGAAGGAAGCCTTTTCGTTAAAAATGTGTTTCTTGTATGTAGATCTAGCTAATCTGAGGAGTGCCAGATGTGAGGGAGAAGGATGCTGTCTTGAAGTGTGTTCATATGTAGATTGTAGTGAAGAACACATAGTCTGGCAGCTTTCAGTACTCAGGTGCTTTATTGTAGAAGCAGGAGAGACAGGTACATATGTATTGAGGGCTCAGGATGGTCACTCCAACTGTTCACTGGAGTGTTCCATACCATAGAGAGAAAATATAATGAAATTACAGTACCTTGGAGATGTAGGAACACAGGAATCAAGTAGGAAAAAAAATTTATAATCCCAAACTTGTCGCCAAAATTGAAGTGTGTTCATATGTAGATTGTAGTGAAGAACACGTAGTCTGGCAGCTTTCAGTATTCAGGTGCTTAATTGTAGAAGCAGGAGAGACAGGTACATATGTATTGAGGGCTCAGTATGGTCACTCCAACTGTCCACTGGAGTGTTCCATACCACTGCCCTAACATTCTGTTGCAAGTAATACATTGAGTATGAGCACAGGTACAGAGTAGAATTCTAACATAAATATATAATAGAGGGGCACTGATAAGCAAAGCACAAACACCACATGTCTCCATGTTCTTTCCATCAGTCTTAGTGAGCGTCTTTCGTTGTTGAGCTCAGAGTTAAACCATGATTTGGATGGGATGTTTCTTTGATTTTTTTAGTTTAGGCGGGTCCATTTGGTCTAAGACATCAGTGACAGCTTTATTAAAATGTTGATTTATTCATAGCTTGTTTAAAGGAAGGTCCTGAAACAGCAGAGGCCCAAAGCGAAGTAAGCCCTACAGACAGTAAAGCAAAGGAAAGATAGTCTCTCACGGGTTATGTTTTTTACCAGTTCCAGTTTCACCCAAAAGAGAGAGGCCAAGGAGGGTTTGGACGCTTGTTGACAGTTGTTGACTGGCGTGACAGAGCTTGTATTACCTTTGAAAGGCTTGTCACCAATTGTTACTGGCCCCGGATGAGGATGGCCTCAGATGCGTTCTGCAGGTCATGCCAACCTGCCAGGCCAGTGGTAATCAGGAGGAAAACACATGGCTTTCCCTGTCATTGACACTCCATTTGAAAGGGTGTGCATCAACATTGTTGGGCCTCTGGACCCCAAGACAGCCCTTGACAACAGGTTCATCCTGATGTTGGCGGACCATGCCACTCGGTAACCGAAGGCTATACTTCTGAGAACAGTGACTGCACCTGCACTGGCCAGGGCAATGATGGAGATCTTTACCCATGTGGGGTACCCAAGGAGGGGTATCTGACCACGGTACTAACTTCATGTGGGTGTACATGAAGTCCATGTGGAAGGAGTGCGGAGTAACCTACAAGTTCTCCACTCCTTCCCACCCCCAAACTAATAGGCTTGCTGAGAGGTTACACAAGACCTTAAAGGCATGATCATGGGCCTGTCAGAGCCCTTGAGGCGGAAGTGTGACACCCTCCTACCATACCTGTTGTTTGCCTATAGGGAGATACCACAGAAGGGGGTTGGCTTGAGCCCCTTTGAACTTCTGTATGGGCACGCTGTGAGAATACTTCTCAGTCTGGTTAAAGAGGGCTGGAAGCAAGCTCCTAGGAAGGCCCAGAGGATGCAGTCAGCTGCATGCTGGCACTCTGTACGCAGATGAAGCGCGTCTGGAAGAAACCCCAGGAAAATCTAGAAGCCAGCCAGAAGGTCATAAAACAATGGTATGACCAGAAGGCTACTCTGGTCGAGTTTCAGTCGGGCCAAAAAGTGTGGGTTATAAAGCCTGTGGAGCCCAGCGCCTTGCAAGACCGCTGATCTGGGCCCTATGAAGCGGAAGAGCACAAGAGTGAGGTCACCTACCTTGTGGACCTTTAGACTCCCATGAACCCTTTAATGATTTTGCATTTCGATCACCTCAAACCCCACTTTGAACGATCCAAAGTAACCATGATCCTAGTCACAGATAATGGAGTGGAGAAGGAGAGGGAAACTTACATCGACCTCCTTTCCTTCAAGGAGCAGGATGGTCAGTGCCGGGTGTTGGCCTCTCCCATACATTGTCCCTAGAACAACAGAGAGACTGCTTCCAAATGTTGGGACAGTTAGCTTCTCTGTTCTCCCATACCCCAGAACTCACTATGATATTGATTCCGGAGATAGCATTCTTGTAAAGAGTAAAATATACAGGCTGTCTGACAAGGTGAGAGCCAGCATTAAGGAGTAACTCTCCAAAATGCTGGAGTTGGGGGATACTGAGCCCTCAAACAGCCCTTGGTCCAGCATAGGGGTGCCACTCCAGAACTTAGGTTCTGTGTGGATTACCGGGGGCTCAATGCTGTCCCCAAGATGGACGCACATCCCATCCCCAGAGCTGATGAGCTCATAGATCGGTTAGAAGCTGGTATGTTCCTCATAATGTTTGACTTAACATCTGGGTGCTGGCAGATTGGCTTGACCATGGAGGCTAAAGAGAGGTTTGCGTTCTCTGCCCAAGAAGGACACTTCCAGTTCCGGGTAATGCCCTTTGTGTTGCAGAACTCTCCTGCCACCTTCCAGAGGTTGGTCAACCAGGTCTTGGCTGGTTTGGAGAACCATAGTACCGCCTACCTAGATGACATTGCAATCTTCAGTACTAGCTGGGAGGATCTTTTGCACCATCTCAGGTAAGTGCTTCAGGCTCTGCAGAGGGTAGTCCTGACTATCAGGGCCAGTAACTGCCAGATATGGCAGAATTCGTTGACCTAGTGGGCACACCAAGGGGGGAGGGGGAGTCATGGCGCATCCCCTCCAGGCCAAGATTAATACCATTCTGGCTGGGAACCCCCCCAAACACCCAGACAAAAGTGAGAGCTTTTTTAGGCCTCACTGGTTACTATAGAAATTTCGTAAAGGAATATGGCACCATTGTTGCCCCATTGACCGAGCTGACTTCTAAGGAAGCAGCCTAGACAGCTTATCTGCACAGAGGCGGGCCAGACGCTTTTTATTCTCTGAAGGAGACCATGTGCACAGCACTCGTGCTCGAGGCCCCTGACTTCTTTAAGGAATTCATTGTAGAGACAGACGCCTCAGAGCATGGCGTAGGTGCCATGCTCTCTCAGTAAATTGAAGAGGGCCTGGCTCAACCTATAGTCTTCACCAGTGTGAGGATACTTCCCCGGGAACAGAGGTGGAATGCAATAGAGATGGAAGCCTTTACAGTGGTCTGGGCACTGAAGAAGCTTAAACCATAAGTCCTTGTTGCATGAACCCATCCCCCCAAGACTAAAGCACCCAGTCTGCTTTCAATCAGTAAGGGTGCCCCACGTCACGGAGGGAAGTGACCCTACAGTACTAAAAGGCGAAGAAGGCCAGGGCTGAAAGAAGGCAATCCCTGCATAATATGTGACATTGCACATGCGTTGCAGTGCATGTGCCTGTCAAACAGCTCTGACGCTGCCTGACCTCAGGTCATTGTGACAGATTTTATTTTAATTAAACACAACAGGAAGCAGAAAATATGGGAAGTGGCAAAGCCCCCAGGCCCATATTAAGTATCTACCCCTGAAGCATACAGCGAATCGGATCTCACTTTTCACAGGATTTACTCCCTGGTGTCCCCTTCCTCAGCCCTACGCCTATGCTTTGAGTCCGTTCGCCATGTGGTCCTATTCGTGGCTGATACAAAAACATGCTGAAGGCGAGCAGCTGCATTCTGCTCCTGCATAAGTATCTCAGGGTCCTTGATGGAACAATCGGCACATGAAGTTAATTGCACCCAAGGAGAATGGAAGCGTTATTGGCCTCGCAGTCCTCCATTTGTTAACATTAGCAAATCCATACTTACCTGTATATACTTACTTTCACAATATTTTCGTATTTAATGTTTAGATCAAGACATTTTTGTAGCACATATTTCATCCATGATATTCTGGCACTATACCATTTCTACCGTTCCCCTGTTCCTTTGAGAGGAAGCATGGAACTACGGCTATTGAAAGGTAGCACACAAATGCGAGAAGCTTAAACGCTCAGGGCCTCATTTACAAGGCCCCTAGTGGCACTTTTGCACCACCTGAGCGTCACTTTTACGATTCTCCGGTGGCACAATGTGCTGCAGCATATTTATAAGGCCACGCAAAGCCACTTTGTGTGGCTTTCCATGGCCTTATAAATATGTGCTCCTTTCATGCAGAACACTGCGCGAAAGGGGTGTTCCATGGGTGTTGCTGTGGGTGTTCTCATGCAACACCCATGGAATTTGACACATTCCCAGATATACGAGGAATCATAAACCTGGGAATGAATCAGATTCTAACTCCACCCCTGGCGTGACGTTAGGGAGGTGCAACAAGGAGAAATATCCTTATTTGTGCAGGAAGGTGCCCCTTCCTGCATAAAAACAATCACCACCTACTACGCAGACACCCTTGCACCATGGCGCAAAGGTGGCTACGTTGGCGCACGGCAGCCCATTGTGTGCCAGTGCAGGAGAAAATGACAGGAACGTGCCACATCTCATACATACGGTACAAAAGGGGGTGGTGATGGACGGAGCATCAGAACCAATCAAACACTCACACCCAGTCAACAGATCTGGGTTTGATCCATCACCGTTCTTTAGCCCACTCTGTCACCCCAGATCAGACATGGCCATATGCAAATCAGTCTGACCCTGTGCCTCATGGGAACAGTCCAGCCCGAACTGCCAAGCCATGCCTTCCCTGGACCGGAAACAAGCTTCCTAGGACCGGTTTCTGGCATTTCAGCCGTCTTCAGCCAGGCTTGCTTGAATCCAGTGGCAAAGTGAGCAAGGGACTCACGTCTGAGCATACCCTGCCAACTTATGGCGAACAAAGCGGTACAAAAGGGGGTGGTGATGGACGGAGCATCAGAACCAATCAAACACTCACACCCAGTCAACAGATCTCATACATACGGCACATTCCTGCTCTTTTCTTTTGACGCAGGGCAGCGCAGCAAGATTCCTTGTGGCACTGCTTTGCGCCAAGAAGCAAGGAGTTTCCATGCTTGTGCAACCTGAAGATCCTGTGCAGATTTATTCTGTGAACTGGTGGCTCTCCTTAATAAATTCCGCACAAGAGTTTCTGACCTTATCGTGATTCCCACCACAAACATTGTCCGGGAAGATCGTATTTTTTTTTGTTTGCCTCAGTTTGAAAGGTCCCCTATATATTTAAGTTTGAGAGACCCCTAATTTATTTATTTAATTAGTATTTTATGTATTTTTAAATATGTTTAAAGCGCAGAAAATGCCAGGGGTCCAGCTTCTCGGCGCAGCACATAGCTATCGTTGTAGTAATCAGTTTAAAGAAGGGGAGAGCTTGGATAGAAAGGAGATAAACGTAGTGCGGGGCATAGATGGAGAATGAGAGAGGCATCAGGACATGCTGACAGAGTGGAAATAGCTGCGAGATATTCACAAGGACCATCTCCAAACCCACCAGAGTAGTGTTCAAGAGACACTGATGTGCACCAGCAGTCCCCGAGATTTTATTATTTTCTAATGAAAGTTAATGTTTCTGCTTATTGTCTGGACTGAGACAAAAAATGAAGATGACAAGTATTGGAGTAAGCATTGAAGAAGGATTATTTATAATTAGGACTCCCGGTTTTATGGTATTTTTTTTTTTTTTACATTTCCGTCTGTATTTATCCATATTTATTTTTTGCTAATTTTATCTGTATATTTCCATATTTATTTTGGGTTTTATGAAAAAAATTAAGCTATTTCCACCTTTAATAGATAAATGTGCAGTAATTTTAATACCTGGTTTCAATGATATGAACCCTCACAGGTGATAAATCAATGCACTTACTTAAAAATATGCACATTTTCAGATCAACATTGTGCACATCCCATGCTGCTTAAGCCTCATTACTAAACTTTCTGTCTGTTTTAACCTCATTACCTATCAATCCGCTCAGCTATGGGCCTGGCAATCATGACTGACAGCATTTAGAATCACTCAAAAACAACCTAATTTCCGTTTTTATCCACATTTAAAAAATAAATGCAGACAAAGTAATGGTTTTCTCTCTGTATGTATCTGTAAAAATCAGAAAAAACGGAAAACAGGGGAGCCTAATTTATAATAATCCACAGTGGTCCTGATCCTGGGGTTACCCTTAGATGATCACAAGCATCTGTTTGTAAGAAAGCTGAATGTAAGAGGGGTGATGGTTGGTGCTCACAGAGAACGGGGTTAGGTCATTCCCACCTCTTCATCCTCTCTCTTCTTTGTCATTACAGCCTGTCTGAAGAGGAATGTATAACGGCCTACTTATCACTGCCCAGGAAAGAGTGCTACATAAATTGCAGATGGTACAAAACGCAGCAGCTGGAATTCTCTTGGGCACTCCTAAGTTTAAACCTATCTCAAGGGTAATTCGACAGTTACATTGGCTGCCCATCAAAAATAGATCAAAATTCAAGGCCTTATGCATCGCCTACAAGGCAATGCACAACACAGGTCCAGAATTTCTCCCAAAAATATATATGCCTTTACAGACCAACCAGAACCTTACGTTCTTCATCAGATTATTTGCTAACTGTCCCCAGAACAAAAAACACCACCTGGGAGACAGAAGATTCACTGTAGCCACTGCCTGGAACACACTCCCTTTACATATTAAAACCACCCCCACCTTGTTGCCCTTCCGTAAACAATTAAAAACTTGGCTATTCAGTAAATAATCCATGCTTCTCCCTTCTTTTCTCAACTAAGCTGTCCATAGCACCGAGACACATAAGGGTATTTGTGCGCTCAATAAATTGCTTAAATAAATAAATATAAAGTTTCCCACCAGAGCGGTCCCCTGGGCGGTGTAACTGCGTAGCGGTATGTCGACACTAATCCACCACAATGCATACTGGGAGAAGGGTTTCTCTCCTACATCAAGTTCCCTTCCAGTGGAGTGAACGTGTCTACCACTTTGACTGCTTCAACTTTTTTAAATCTACAGATGCTTCTAAACTGAATGGAAATGGACTACCCAACTGACAAACACTGTGAATAATAGCTGGTGCCCTCACCTGCTCTAGCATGTTAATGGGCGACGTTGGCGCAGACTTGCGTGGACCCTACTACGAGCTGTGGGCTGCTTTTTTACATGGTGTTCTGACCTAACCCTGAAAAGTCTTGTGAACTTCTGCTGTCCTGCTCTGTGCTAGCCATGCCAGTGTGGAAGCCCCAGCCTGCAATGAGTCCAGAGAAAGCTAGACAGAGAGCCAAGAAACCTTCGCTATCCCTCAGCAGAGATCAGAAGAGGACAGAAGCTGGACAAAAATGTACCTACAAGTCCAGGTCAGTGGAGTAGGGACACGGCCTGGTGAACACTCTCACTGTGGACCATCGCCTATCCATTTTCAGATTTGTGGGCTGTCATAACCTTCGCATTTTGTGGGTCCCATCCAGCATGGCTTGAAGCACAGGCCCACCCCCACCTTCAGTTGGCCTATATAGTGGAAGGTAAGTCCCTAAACCATACGTGGGATTGACTGACCTGTCAGCCTGTGCCTGCTGAGTAAATTCCAAGCAGAGGCCATTGGTGGTCACTGGGCTTATCTTTCCTGCCTTTGTGCTCCCACAACGCAGATTTCCAGTGAGGGTCAGAACTGATTCTGCCTTTGTTACCGATTAACCTACGTCTTTCCTGGATATGGAGCCCTTGACCCAGTTCTGAGTGCACCTTCCTGGCATGTGGTAACAAACTTTTAAACCATAATGTCTCATTTTTAAGTCTCACCTAACAGTGCACATGCGCTGTTACTGCCAGGGGTATTGTATGCAGTAAAGGCCAGGGAGCCCCGCCCTCAATTACCATTTTCAGACTTTATTGTCAGTCACAGTAGCTGCATCCTAATTGGCCACTATATGTCTGACATAACTTCGTTTTACTTTTCTGCAGCACAAAGTACTAATTAATTTAGTTTAATTTGTTTCCATCTCCTACTGTCTTTGTTATTCTGCCTCTATTAACACTATGTTTTAATCATTGTATTTCAGCATTTAAGTCACTTTCTTTTTATTGTTTCAGATCGGCATTTTTTCTTTTTTTTTCACATACATCGGCATTTCTTTTGATTCGGCATTGTATCACTGAACTTGTGTTTTGGTGAACTTATTTTCGGCAGTAACTTTTTTGGGCAAAACGTTTTTTTTTTTTTGCATTCATCGGCACTGCTTCCCTTTCTTTTTAGCATTTCAGATCGGCATTTTGTTCCACCCACATCAGCATTGCTTTACGTTTTTTTTATCCTTTCAGATCAGCATTTTTGTTTAACGCACGCATCGGCATTGGCAAAACACGTTGACAAAACCAATAGCTCTCCAAAGGCGAGATCTTTTGGCGTTGCCAATGCTTGTTTGTTTAACTTATAACCTTAATTAGGTGGGTTTCCCGGCCAAAAACTCTTAAACATGAAAACTGAAAACTCAGATATTAATGAGTAACTGTGTTACTGAAGTTGTTTCAGATTGTCATGAATATACTGTGTTTCTGAACATATTTTTACTTGTCCATACCAGCTGGTGATTGCAAATGTACAATGGGATTCATTTTTTTCGAATGGAACAGTAGTTAGGGCCCCTCGCATTGAATAACAGTGTTCGTTCTTTCCTATGAAGGATGATCACAATCCTTGCAACAGTGAACATTTGATCCCCATCCGTCCTACCCTTCAGGGGATCGAATTTGTGAACCTACCTCTGATCGTGGAGACCTAGCTTTTTGGCCGATGCCCGGTGGAGCTACTTGATAGCTATAGAGGAGATGGGCTGTGGGTTACCCCTTCGGCCGTCACCTACCCAGCCGGACATTGGTCAGACCTTACTTCGTCTCTCCATCATACTCTTCCTCCTACCCCTTTACCCCACCCACTTTCTCCTTTAGGCTCCATTGATTCCTCCTCTCTCTAACTTCTTCCTCTTGCTCTCTAACTGTTTTCTCATTGAGACCTAGCCACTTGACTGAACCCCGGTGGAGCTACCTGATAGCTATAGAGGAGATGGGCTGTAGACTTCCCCCTCGGCCGTCACCTAACCAGCCGGATTTCGGGCAGACTCTCCTTCGTCTCTCCACCCATCCTATCTACATCCTTTCTCCCTCCTATACCTTTAACCCACCCCCTTACCCTTCTAAGCTCCATTTACTTCTTCTTCCGACGCTCTTGAAATGTTTTCTTGGAGCTGATGTAACTTGTAACTGATGTAATTTTGTGGATCCTTATGTAAAGCGCTCTGATACCTCCGGGTCTAGCCAGTGCTATATAAAACTCAAGTAATAATAATAATAATTTGATTGCTACAGTGAAAGCAATATTTCCAGTGAATGCAAATATAATTTTTCTTTTTTCAGTATATTTTTATTGCAATTGGGTTTAATAATTTGTATTCATTACTTATATCTTGTTTATTATATTGTATTATTCCTCACTGTTTATTTTACTTTTTACAGTGTATATATTTTAGGGTGTTAATAAATTGTACTTTTAGCTAAGATGTTAGGCTGGACATCCATCTTAATTGCAATTGTGATAACATGGTTATGGTATGTTAGGCTATGTTATGTTTTGTAATATTTTGTAATATAATGTAATGTTATGTTATTTTGTGCGCTCTCACCCATGAGTGTATCCTGGTGCTGCGCAGGTGTGTGGGCCTCGCCCTGCCTATGGTAAGCTGGTTAATTGAAAACCAAAAGTCCGGCCTTCATCCTCCTGCATATTTCAAGAAGAGCGGAGCAAGCTCTCATGTGGTGTGGGAGGCCATGTAAGAGAAGGCTTGTCCTCCTGATCTGGTTCTATGTATGCATGGGATGTGTGAGAGTAGGAGTCCTGAGGAGTGCAGGTGATGCCCGAGTTGCGTAGTTCATTGAATGTGTGTGTGAGGAGTTTGAATTGAATGTGTTTGTGTACCAGGTGCCAGTGTTATTCCCTGAGGTGTGGTGTGGTGTGAGTTCTGTGTGGGAGGTTGAAGGAGTCTGTTTGCCAAGTTCTGGGTGGTTTGTAGTCTTCTGGTGAGTTGCTTGGTGATCCTGGCATAGAGGGTGTTCCTGTAGTCCATCTTGCTGGTGATAAGTGTGTGAGTGACAGTTTTTCTAGTGTTGCTCAGGGGCAGTTTGAAGATCTTCCCCATCATCTTCAGGGTATGGAAGCATTTTGTAATGAAGGTGCACTGCACTGCACTCCACAAGGGGTTTCGCATAGAGGGGAGAACATCCTGAGATACAACAAGACCATATATAAATAAAAGTAGCACTCTGCAAAGGATTTACCAGAGAGTGCTCTTCATTCATGAAAGGCAGCACCGTGCAAGGGTTTCCTTAGGTGAAGCAGCACTCGATAGGCATTAGGCAGAGCTCAAAGTAACAGCAGCACCCCAAGAGTATGTGTGTTTTAGTGAGGGGTGGTGGGTAATCCAAAGGCGAAACCACAGCCTAAGGGGAGGGAGCATCCTGAGAGATAGTAGTGCGCTCAGAAGGACAGGACAGCACCAAGAAAGGAGAAAATGGTACCCTGATGAGGAGCTGGAATTAGCAGTCGCAGCATGGGCAATGCCCCTTTTTGGAGCGCAGCACCCTAAGAGAGAGCTGTACCATGGGTGTGACAAGAAAGCACATTCTGAAAAGAAGAGAGCACAGCCTCATGGCAGAAACATGCGGATTCAGTCGCAAAACAATGGTAGAGATAGGGAAAAACTGGCACCTTGAGAAGGATACACCCTAAGAGAAAGTGTGGGTAGCATAGTGAGGAGCAAGGAGCCGGTCAGTGCACTGAGCAGCGAGGAGGGGACCAGCATACCTTGGAAGCATAATAACACCAGCGCACTAGAGGAGCAGTACCTTGGTGAGCAAAGGGTGGACAACCCCCTGAGGAGAAATTGTTACCAATTCTTTAAAGTATAGATATGGGTCATTGAGAAAATTATGTTGGTAGGTGTAATATGTTGTATACTTTTCTGTGATGGCCTTTTCCTTAGTATGTTTTATTTCACTTACTGCACAATTTATTCACGAGCCTTTGTTCTCTTCGTGAGCGCGTGTTTCCTTAACGTTCTGATAGCTGCATGCATGCGGTTCACGATATGCGCGCATGCTGTGTGATTATGTTTTGAACAAGCATTACTTGAATAAGCATTCCCGTGCGTTTAACCTCCTCCCTTAACTATGAACGGTCCTGCTAGACAGTTGCAGTTCATACTTCGGAGAGGAAGGACACACTCCAGTGGTGTGATCGATTTATCTTCAATAAACTCTCAAGTTCAAAGAATATTTTGTCTACATCGGATTGCTTCATTATTTGGAAAGAAACCTCTACATTTCATTTGGCGATGAGTTACTTGCGTATTATTGTTCACACCACAAGAGAAAAAAAATGGTGCCTCCTACCGTCACAAATACAGAGGATTTGCTTACTGTCTTCGGTCAAGCCACAGTTTATGAGGCATTTCGCTTCCTCTGTCTCGCTAAGGAAACCCTCTCGCAAACCGTTTACATGATCGAAGAAGCGGGTTTCCGGATTAGCGCAGGAACTCCTTCATCGGTGATGTACCTCCCGCCAGGTGAGTTTCGTTTATTGGTGCGAATCTAACAATCCGGAAGTACAGGATTATTGGTCGAAGCACCCAACAACTCCCCTTTCGTTAAACGCGCACTGTGATTGGTCTCACGCGCGCATGTTTCTTTTACAGATTTCAAGAAACGAAATTGAACTCGTTTTCTATTAAACGCGCACTGATTAGCTCCACGCGCGTGTGTTTAATTAACATATTAACTGGAGCGATATTTACGAAGCTCACCTGAAACTGCCTGTGAAAGACTGCATGTAAGTTTTTACACGCTCCACACGTGTGCAACTTTTCATTGAAAATGTATAAAGTATAAACTAAGACTGTCATCTAATTAAACCTCTAAGTAAAACCAGCCTTTATCATCAAAATTACTGTACAATTTCAATGGCCTCCCAGCAAATATGGCAGTTGGATCAGTTTCTACCAAGACAAGGCAAACCAAGAGAGCCATGGAAACTTTGGTTTAAATCCTTTGAAAATTATCTGGTGGCTATAGATGCTGAGAATTATTCACCCAAACGCAAGCTAGCGATTCTTTACAGCTTCCTGGGCAGCGCTGGGCGTGAAACCTTTGATAATTTACCTGTTACCATCCCACCACCAGGTGAAGGAGATGGATGGAACGTTTACACTGATGCTGTCAACAGGTTGAACAAAAACGTTTTAGAACAACCAAGTGCAATGCTTGATAGATTTAACTTTATGAAAAGAAAACAAAATTCAGATGAATCCATTGAGGATTATATATCAGTTTTAAGGAATTTAGCTGCAAATTGTAACTTTGGGGCTGAGCTAGATTCTTACATAAGAGATCAATTTGTCTACAGCTGTTTTCACAAGAAGATTCTGGAACGACTACTCAGCTGCAGGGACCCTTCCCTAGCTGAGGTCATTGAGACTGCCAAAGGAATTGAGAGATCTATTATAACATCAGTGTTTAAGTAATGACAATGTATCACCTGTTAACATGATTCAATATGATCCTCACATTGACAATATTTCTTACAGGCCTAAATTTTTTAAATCTTTTCCACAGAAGCAAAACAAACTAACTCATTTTGTGTTAGGTGTGGGTCGAAATCACGTTTAGGTGATAGCCCAGTTTGCATGGCACTAGGTAAGAAATGTACTAAATGCGGAAAAATGGGTCATTTCTATACTGTATGCAGAAGCAAGAAAATGGTCAGAGTCAGTAGTCTTGATACTGATGAGGGTTCCAAAAATGTTAATGTTGAATCTATTTAGTCACTTGATGATAACCTTGAGAGGCTTATGCTTTCTATTGACTCTCAAGATTTGACTCTTTCTGTACAGAAAGTTAAGGAACCATTATGTGAGGTTATTATTGGAGAGGTTAAAGTTGACATGATGGCTGACTCTGGAGCACCTGTCACCATTATTTCAGACTCTTTTGGAAGAGTGTTGGCCTTTTAAGAAACCATTACAAGCATTAGACATTATTCCAAAAGCATATGGTGGTCATATAATTGAAATGCTTGGGTATTTCACGGAATTTATTACATGTTTAGATCGCAAAATTTTTACCAAAGTGTATGTGGACCCTAAAGGAAAGAATATTGTTGGATGGCAGGATCTAGCTAAGATGGGCTTGAAGTTAGTTCCTGGCTCTGAAAATCCTATTCAAATTAATACTGAAATCTCTATCTCTTCTGTTCACGGTAACAATTTGCCTGATCTTACAAACATTGCTGAAACCATCTTCACAGAATTTCCTGAAGTTTTTACCCCATAGGTAAAGTTAAAAAGGTAGAGCACGTTATCAAGCTAAAAGACAATGCTATACCAATTTCACATAAGGCTAGACCAGTTCCATTAAGTGTTAGAAATGACCTTAAAGTATTACTAGATAAACTGGTCAATGAGGGTATTATACAAACTACAGAGTCTTCTGAATTGGTCAGTCCAATTGTAATAGTAAGAAAAAAGGACAATTTGATTCGTCTATGTGCCGATTTGCGCACACTTAACTAAAACATTATAGTGGATTGTCATCCATTACCGAAGATTCAGGATTTATTATCCAACATTGCTAGTGCGACCTATTTTACTATTCTGGATTAAAGGTCAGTATATCATCAGATACCATTATCCAGCTTGTCCGCTGACCTAACCATATTTGTTACACCTTTTGGTGCATATAAATATCTTAGACTGCCCTTTGGCTGAGCCTCAGCGGCAAGTGTCTTCCAGAGATTTATGGACCACATGTTAAAGGGTATTGAGTCAGTTCAAGCTTATTAGGATGATGTTTTAATTTTTTTAAAAAATAAGTTTGAGCACATATCTACTCTCAGGAAAGTTCTTAATAAATTCAAAGAATATGGGGTTACTTTAGGTACTGATAAATGCAAATTTATGGTTGAGTCCCTTGACTACTTAGGGCACACTATTTCTGCTTCAGGAATCAGGCCAAAATTTTCTCTCACTCAAGCTATTGATGAAGTCGTTGTATTCAAAAATAAAGACCTTTTGATATAATTTTTGGGTATGACAGAATACTATTCGAAGTTCATTTCAAATTCTGCTCAGGTTGTGCAACCTCTACGTGTCTTGTTCAAAAAGAACACATGTTTTTCATGGAGAAGTGAAGCACAACAAGCTTTTGAATTAATTAAAAAACTCATTCTTCAAGCTCCTGCACTCTCTCCATTTTCACATGGGGAAAAATTTATTTTATCTGTTGATGCGAGTCAAAATGGGTTAGGAGCCGTTCTCTGTCAATGGGTCAACGGTAAGGAGAATACAATTGCTTTTTCTTCCAGATCCCTCTCTACTGCAGAATCCAACTACAGCACAATTGAGCGAGAAGCTCTTGCTAGCACATGGGCTGTGGAAAAATTCAAAACTTTCATTTGGGGCACACAATTTGAAATTTTTTCTGATCATAAGCCACTAATACATCCACTAAATGGAAATGGGACAGGTAAAGCTTCGTCGAGACTTGTTCGCTTACTGTCACGTTTACATGAATATAACTTTATTATAAAGTACATACCTGGTGGTCGTAATGCAAGAGCAGATTTCCTTTCCAGGTTATCATTAAAGGATAACTCTTCATTTTCCAGGTTTGATAATGTAGAATGTGTGGTAGCTTCTGTTGAGGATTTTATCACTGAATGACCTCATATTACTCAAGATGATTGGGTTAAAGCGTCTGAGGAAGATTCCATTCTTTTGGCAGTAAAAAACATGATTGTCTCAGGTTGGCCTAAAGAACGTTCTCTTCCTTCCCCTTTAAAATCTTTTGCACAAATTAATCAAGAGCTTTCCCTGGTTGAAGGTTTGGTCATGCGTGGTGACTCCGCAGTTCCTCCAACATCTTTGCTAAGTAAAATTTTTAAAATAGCACATGAAGGGCATGTAGGTATAGGTGTTACCTCAAGGAGGTTGAAAGAAACTTTTTGGTGGACTGGATTAGATTCAGATGTTACCAAGTGGATAAATTTGTGTGAAATATGTCTTGTATCTGATAAACACTGGAAAACAATAAAAACACCTTTGCATAATGTTCCAGTTCCAGAAGAGGCTTGGACAAAATTAGCTCTGGATTTTGCAGGGCCATTTGAAGTACTTTCTAATGACAGAAAATATATATTAGTATTAGTAGATTATTATTCAAAATGGGTGGAAGTTGAATTTTGTTCTTCCCCTAGCACATCATCTTTGATTGACTTTCTCTCTAGAATTTTTCTGTCGGAAGGATTTCCAAGAGAGTTAGTCACAGATAATGGTTCCCATTTTACTTCAAATGTAATGGAAAATGTCTTGTCCGTTCATGCCATTAAACATTTAAAAGTTGCTTTATATTCTCCTTCGGCCAATGGTTTAGTGGAACGAATGAATAGATTTATAAAAGAGGGCATTCAATCAGCTTTAGGTACTAATGTACCTGTAGATATGTTTTTTTTTTAAAAAAGATCTGGTCATATCTCACTACTCCTCATTCATCAACTGGGGTTTCACCCTTTAGACTGCTCAAGAAGAGAGATCCAAATGGAACTCTTTGTCCTTCTTGGATTAGAATGTTGAGAGAGAATGATAATTCATGTTTGGTTTGCAAAGATAAACAAAACATGCTTAAAAATGTTGCAGTCCATCAATCTATACAAAAGAAAAACTTTGATACCAGAGGTTGTAGCTATACTCATGATTTTAAAATTGGGGACTGGGCTATGATTAAATCTCCTAAGAAAGTCAAGAAGGGTCTTTCAAAACTTTCACTTCCTGTACAAATTCTTAAATTGTCTAAAAGTTCGTTGTTTCTTGGTCATAAAGGTTGGTGGAGTAAGAGAATATTGGTCAAATTAACTCCAGATCAAGCCAGTGAAATTTTGTCTAAAAAAAATAATGTTCATCAAGATGATTTACAATTTTCATACTTTTTAGATGATTCCACCTCAGATGATTCCTTGATGTCATTCAGAAATGATTTTACAGGGCAAGATCTTACAGATTCTGTATCAAGCTCTTTATTTTCCAATGAACCTCAAAATATTGTTACTCCTATGACTCCCGGGCCTATTTCCATGAGACCTACTCGTAATTGTACATTTCCCTCAAGATACAAAAATTTTTATTTCTCTTAATATTAATTTTTGTTTTTCTTTGTGAAAGGAGATCGGTGATGTAATATGTTGTATACTTTTCTGTGATGGCCTTTTCCTTAGTATCTTTTATTTCACTTACTGCACAATGTATTCACGAGCCTTTGTACTCTTTGTGAGCTCGTGTTTCCTTATCGTTCTGATAGTTGCATGCGCGCGGTTCATGTTATGCGCGCATGCTGTGTGATTATGTTTTGAACAAGCATTACTTGAATAAGCATTCCCGTGCGTTCAACCTCCTTCCTGAACTATGAACGGTCCTGCTAGACAGTTGCTGTTCATACTTCGGAGAGGAAGGACGCACTCCAGTGGTGTGATCGATTTATCTTCAATAAACTCTCAAGTTCAAAGAATATTTTGTCTACATCGGATTGCTTCATTATTTGGAAAGAAACCTCTACATTTCAGTAGGCTATTTGCCTAAAGGTTTAAAGCTGAGTGGATTAAGGAAGGATTGTTCTAAAACCGTCTAAAACATGCCTGCAGACAGACACTGTGTTACTCTGATTCTCGCAAATTACTGTAGTAGGCAAGGGTTCTGGTATTGGTTTCTCCTTTGAATAAGCCACTGAGTTTCGAAGATTTGGACTGTGATAGTCCTTGTGAGGCCTTCCTCAGTAGTTTTGCCAACTGCAATTTTATAGGTATTAGAAATGTAGTCTAAGTCTGATGCCTGCCCTTTTAGAAGGCTCATGCCTGTTATGGTAGGGCTTGGGGATGTGCTAATGATAAAGATTTTAAGCCTGATTACTTTTTTTAATGAACCAATGTTGAATGCCATATGTTCCAGTGGACAAGTGGGTGAATGCAAGAATGACTCCGTCGTAAATTAATGGGTACATTCCTTGTCCATGGCGATGTGGATGGCCCCACTCCCACCCGCATTGCTTGGTATGTTAATCCCACCCCATACCTTGGTGTGTTAGCCCTGCACCATTGCTTGGTGTATTCGCCCGTACCCGAAGTTCAGGTCTAGTTGTGCCCCTGACCTGTACTGTACTCCACCACTCCCATAGGATAGGAACAGTAGTACTCTGTATAAGCACTGGTGAGAAGCAGCCCCAACCCATGCAATATTGTCTAACAAATTGCACAACAACTTGTGTACGTCAAAAATCTATAGCCAAATGAGGAATAGCGTGCTACCTGTCCAAATAGCGCTACAAACCTCACCAGGGATAGAACGTTATGGAAATACAAATATTGCACAGGTTCTGTTCTTCAGAATAATTCATATTTACTGCCTGATCGTCGAGTGACTGTCATTGACCCTGACACATTTGACTCCAAGTCTCGTATGTGTTTTTTACTGCAGCCCTCAAATATGTGAGTTCCTTAGATAATCTCTCGTGTCCCCATTTCAATCACCAACAGTACTGATTTTGAGATGTGGCTGAAACTGAAATATTTTTAGATATGAACACAAGGGGGCAGCAGAGGCATACTTTTAAAATTCGGACGGTGTATAGGATTTCCTTATACCCAAAGAGCGCTGGAAGCAAATATATACAATATACATTATTCTTATGTAATTCAGGTGCGTTTTATTAGTTACTTCCTTTTTACACTGCACTTTTAAAGAAAATGTCTCCTCCCCTGCCCAAAACCCCCCCCAAAAAAAAGTAAGTTGCATTGGCCGGGAATCGAACCCGGGCCTCCCGCGTGGCAGGCGAGAATTCTACCACTGAACCACCAATGCTTGGAAGTCGGCTCAGGTATACTGCTTATATTGCCTGTAGACAGTGGAGTAGTACAGTGAGCAATATTTGTTTTATAGGTGTGTCTTCACAAGTGTTCATCCCGCTCTGAGTCTTTGCTGGGTCTCTACAGACTGAGAGTCCTTGATGCCCACTAGTAGTTAGGGTAAACCTTGACCGCCAAGAAAGGCCTCAAACAGCAAGGTCCACAGCATCTAAATATCCCTGCACAGCCTGGCGGCTCTAGAAAGAGAGTGGGTCATAAAAGGGTTCAGAGTGTGTGAGCAGCCTCTTCCAGGGACTTGGCTGTTAATAGTGGATCATATGCACTGCTATCAGGCCCGTGTGAGGGCCACGGCGGCAGCACCACCTAGAGGTGTCTTTTACCATGCAACCGGAGGCAGAACGACTTATTTTCCTTGCTTGCATTTAGGGTTTATGTATGCCTTTGTTGGTGTACTTAATAGAGATTATATTCACCTCAACAACAATATTGAGGAGGTGAAGGTAACGAGTCTTTAAAAATATTTTCAGCCTTTTGAGAAAAAAATATTCGGTTGTGGTATTGTATGCTTACTGTTTATTTCAATATTTCATTTTTGTTAGGTAACAATTTGGTTTATTCACAACAAAGCAATCATCCTAAAATGGCCGCCAATGGGAGAATACATCAAGGAATGTGAGAACTGTACTGAGGAAAGTAGGTCATATAAATCTCTGGGTTGGAAGCCATTACAGCAGTCTCTGTGGCGCAATCGGTTAGCGCGTTCGGCTGTTAACCGAAAGGTTGGTGGTTCGAGCCCACCCAGGGACGAGCAATTTTATTTGGTTTTAGAAGCCCTGCAAAAATCCAATTGCATTTTCAACTTTACTCAGTTTTCTTTCATTATAACATTGCTCTGCATGCACCCTACACATGCAAGACATAGGATTACAGCCTTTCTTAGATACAAATTGAGGCCATTTTTGGGTTTCTGCAGTGAGAACCAGGAATTGGTACTCGAATATGAATTTGCGTAGAATCATCTCTGTTCTGTTTTAGACGTGCAAATACATTTTCTTTATAAATTCTTTAGTCAGCTCTGACATATTTTTAAAGTGATTTCTGCTTGCATTCGCCTTTTCACTTTATACTTAAAAGAAGACAAAATATCAGCGTTTGCTGAATTTTCAAATGACCTTGTCATGAAAATTCCCACCATGTAAGTAAAATACGGGCTATGCGCTAACATTAGGCCAGGAAATGGTATGTTTTGGATTGGGAATGCCGCTGCCCGCGTCCCACGCAGTGGGACATCAGCAGGGCAGCTCTCTAGTGGCCGCCCGTCGCAGCCTTCCCCCTCTTCTGCCTCGCGCGCGAGGCCACGCCCAGGGAGGAGTCCTCCCCAATAGTGTGTAGGTGGAGGCGGGCCGTTGGGGGTGGGGGGCAAGGCTAGCCCCCCTACTTAGGCGGCCCTCTCGCCCAGTTCCTCCTCTGCTTTCTGCGCGCCGCTCCAGCTCGGACACGCGTATTCTGACGCCGACTCGCCGGGTTTTGAGATCGTTGCGGGAAGGACCACGAGGTTAGTTTCTTGACACCCGCCCTCCTCCCCAGCTGGGTCCCACCACTTAGGGACCGGTCCCAAGTATGTTCACACCCGGGCCCTAATTTAGACGAGCCTGTGGGCCGTGTGGGTACCCGGGGCCTGGGACTGGGAGGGGGCAGGGAGGTGGTCGCAGCCGGGGCTTTCAGGCGAGCAGGGAGCTAGCAGTTTCTTTTGGTACGAGGCAAGTATCCGAGCCGACCAATGCGTTAGGCCCCGGCATCCCGCTGGGGCGTAAGTCAGACCGAGGGGGTCGCGGTGGCATGCCCGGAGAGAGAGCTCTGAGGGGGCCTGGTGCGAATATCGCACTCGTCCGTGCCGTTCCACAGCGCGACGTTGAGCGCCTTTGGGGGCTTTCGAGGCCCAGTTTAGCTGGGGGGGGGGGGGGGCGTTTGTTCGCGGCGCGCTTGCGCTCGAGCCTGTCCGAAAGTTTGGCAATACAGGCCCGGGCCCGACACCTGGGCTGGCTCCCACCCCTCCCCTGAAACAGGAACTATCTTGAGTACACGGTATGCACTGCTTGCTGGCGTCCTTGTAGATTCCCATTATCAGATTAACTTCAAGCATGCCCAGACCCCAATACCCGGGAGCTCAGTCCAATAGGCTTCCAGAAGCAAAGGCGGGAATTGTACAAGTCAGTGTATTGCCTTATATTGAATATGTTGGCGCATGCGCTGAAAGCATCCAACTGGTAGTGGCGGAGAGAATCACCGGTACCGGGAAAGGCAACGTTTTGAAACAGAGGAAGGCTGTAGAGTTCCCCCAGCAGGATGACCAACCCCGGTCCATCACCGCGGTTTTAGTTTGAGCCTGCCCTGTGTTAGGATGCTGGGACCGCAGCAAGGCTTCCTCGGGGGTGGCGGTGGCAGCAGTAGCCCAGTCGGCGTAGGGGGGATCGCACCATACTTGCTTCGTATGTGGAGCAATACATGGACTGCATCGAGCGCTGCCGCTTGAGATTCAGTGCAGCGTCTCCCTGTTGCGGGAGATAGACACGCGCTACCGAGGTAAGGAGGAGGCGCTTGCGCAGTGTGCGAGGAGCGTAAATAGGGTTCCGCTCACAACAGGTGTGGGTGCTAGCCCGGGGCGCTCAACTAGAGTGGCTTCGGTCCCCACGCCTCACCTAGCTCATTACTATAGTGGCCGTCGGAAACTCCCCACGCATCATCCTGGAGACCGGGTGTGTGAAGTGCTCAGTTTACGTATCCGCATCCAGTGTCCTCAGAACTGTAGGGAAATGCGCTTTCCAGTGTCTCGCCGCTCTGCTACACATCTCGACCCACACAGAGCCTGATATGTTCTCTGGCCGTCAGATGCGATGTGGCAGCGGTGATGATTTTGAATACCGATGGTGAAGCATCGTTACCCCGTATATGATTTTAATTTTGGAGACGCAGTTTTGTTTTCTTATGATCCGTTGCACATTGTCGAAAGTGAATTTGTTGGCAGGGCTGTGATAGGCAACGAGAAAACCCGCGATTGAAGTCGGTATTTATAGCATCAAACCCGCCATTTTGGCAGCACAGAATAAGCCTCTGTGTTTAGTCCGGTCGCCTGTTACTCGCAATTGTAACTCGGAGCCCCGAAATGAAAAAGTGCGCATTTGTTATGGATCCGGGACCTGCGACACACTGCGAAGTATTCTTATTAGAGCATTGAGTAGCACATGAGGCATCAGGTTAGATCACCCGATTTCTCCGTTTTTACATCATGTGCACAGCAGGCATGACGTGCATCGGAGAAACTATCCTCTGTTGCACTTCAGGCCCGCGGGCTTTCGCGGTGTTTTGTGTCAAATGCAGGTGGGAGCCTTGCACACGCTACCGTGTCCTCCGGAAATCGGACGTTCAGGGCCCGTTTTGGAAGCTAAGCAGGGTCGGGACTGGTTAGCACTTGGATGGGAGGCCAGAATGGGATCTGCAGGACGCTCTCAAAAGCCATTATGCAACAGGTTGTGTGTTGCGGTGGTCAAATGTAGCATAAAGGGGGCCACCAGCTTCCCACTGGGAGAGGGGGAGTTGCCGGCGCAAGGTTGCAGCAGGGAATGATAAGAGAGGGGTTCGTTTCTATCAGCGGTGTTAGGCTAAGATTGCAGACGCTTCCCCTGCTGGGTACAATTATCCAAGACGTTCTTTTTGTCCGGCTGGGGACATACCACAACAATTTCGTGTGGCACGCAAGCCCTCTCCTTCGATTGTTTGTGTTTAGGATTTTCTTATGCCTCGCTGTCTTTGACTCTCATTTGTGGTTTCCTAGGCTTGCCTATGCACCCCCCTTTTAGCTGCTATGTTTTACCCATGGGCCACACGCGGCGGGTGCTTGTTTCCCAGAGAAGGTGGCCTCAGGGCTGTGCACGGTCTAGGTGCCTGCTCAGTGCTATGCACATCCTGCCCTTTGGTGCCCCAAGCAGGCCCCTCTCTCGCCCAGTATGCGGGTTGCGATGGTTGGGCGCGACAGCCCCTATCCCGCCCGTAAAAGAGCAGGGCAGCACGGCCCAGGAACAGTAACAATTTAATAAGGGCTGCATGTATGGGCTGAGATGCCGCATTTGTGGTGGCGCGGTGAGTGCGGGGTCCTGTAGTGGCTTCTTCCCTGATCGGCTGCCTTTTGTTCTCGCCTGGTTGGGCCAGCCAGTTCTTGAATTCCCTCCACCAGCGGTGCGAGAATACGCCCAGGGCGGATCAAATTTTGAGTCCTAGGCAACGCCACAAACTTGCCAAGCAGCAACCTTCGTGCTGCCGTGGGGTCCCAATTATGATGTTTTGTCCAATGTTGAAATGGGCCCACCAGTGATCCTCAATTTTAACAGTTGCATCAGGCTTTATATGTACAGCCTCATTGAGTTAATCTCAATGGAGAACGTCACCCCGGGACTTTTAATAGTGCTGCAATTGCCCACTCTGCTAAAATACGGTTATCTAGTTACCTGTGCATATTTGTCAGGGTGGAGCCGGGCGCTCGGCACTGTCCCTTAATCTTTATATGGCGCTTGGGGACAGCCGGCCACAAGTAGGTGCTGTCTGTCTTTTAACGACAACAACGACAAGTGTGGTGATGTGATAGGTTGGCAGCATGGCAGAGTCAAACGTGTGGTGCGCACTAAAGGGGAAAGGGGCCTCCAGCCCTGGCTTACAGGTATACAAACCAGGCATGCGTCACTTGGAATCTGTGAGGCTGTGGGCACAGCGGGGTTGCACATAGGTCAACCATAGTGGGGTGTCGCATGTCTTCTGCTCATGTTCAAAACTAGGGGCAGTTACGTGGGCATGCTCCTTGCGGTAAGCAGCGCACACATATAATGCATGTTTAATTAGGGGCATGGTATACCACTAGAACTGCATATTACTAAATCCTCCAGTATCTCCAAGAGTCAGGCTCTCCCATTTCTCCCTGTGGTGGTCTAGCAATTCCGGGGTATCCAAAGCGAACCAGGGCATGGTTGGTTCAGCACCAAGGGTCAGGTTGGTCAGCAGGTAGGGTTACCGGGGCTAGGACTATAGCAAGGAAGCAGGAGGGGCTGTGTATGGGTCACCCCACATGGGGTGCAGTGACTGCAATTATGGGCACATTACAAACCTCCCCTCAATCCAGATTTTCTCCATTCAAGATTCGCCATGTTACAGGATGCTTCTATTAAACAGCATCCCCTGCCTTGACAACCATAGTTACGTGGGGGAGGAAGCTGACTTCTAGCTGGGGGGATTTAACAAAAATCTAAACTCACGCAGACACCATCATGCAACCCCCAATACATAATTAAGTCCTGTTAAAGGACTACGTTATTGATTGCTTACTGCGGTTTGGAAAGTGGCGCTTTTGTACATAGGATGTGGAGGGATAGGCAGGCTTTGTTTGTTTTCAGTTCTCATGAGCCTTCAATTGCTCAGTGGATAGAGCGGAGGACTGTAGTGGGGGAGCTGACACCCTTAAAAAACCAGGAAGAGTGAGAAAGGAAGAAAAAAAAAAAAAAAAAAAGAAAAACCCCGAAGTCGGTGTAGAGCAACCACCTCTATATGTGAGGGACATGATAAAAATGCAATGTGAGGGACATGATAAAAATGCAAGTCATGTAGCTACCAATTTTGCATCATGGACACGTAAAACATTTCTAGTAAATGTGTTATGGCTAGAGGTTGGGAACATATAGCCGTTTCCGGAAAATGTCATCGCAGTCCGTTAATTATAGTTTTAGTCACCTGCCGCATCATTTGGACGATCCGAAAGAATTGGGCTGTTTATGAACTTTCTGCCCCCTTTGTATGGAGTGGTGTAAGTGGGAAATAGTATCAATGTATTATGTGCACCTCGTGAATAGTCAAGTTGCCATAAGGAATGCTAAGGTATTGAGTGCAGCTTATAGATATGTTATCTTGGTAGCAGGAGTACAAATGTCAAAGGTTCAGCCTAAACCCAGTCTCCACCTTAAGGCAATGGTCAGCTTGTAGAAAGGTGTAACACGGAAATTGATCTACCAATGTTATTATTGTACGTTCAACGCTTGAGTCAAGAGATGCTGCTGTCTCTCATCTTTGCCTTGCTATTAGAAAACAGCTGGGGTAAGGTTTCTCTCAAATTAGTCATAGTGGCAGCTTAGTGTATATAGAAAAGTCAGCAGCCTGTGCTGTGTTGAGGCAAGTTGTAGGCCTGGGTTTGGGTGTCATACATAACATCTTGAAGGTATTTTGTGAGTTCCACGCTTAAGTCAAGAGATGCGGCTGCCTTTCATCTTTAGCCTTGCGATTCGGAAACAGCTGGTGTGATATTTTCTGCAACTCAGTCATAGTGGCAGCTTAGTCTATACAGGAAAGGCAGCCGCATGAGCTGTTTTGAGACAGGCGGAAGGCCTGGGTTTATCTATCATACTTAACATCTTTGAGGTTATTCTCCCTGTTCCACAGGGAGGCCAGGGAAAGCACAGAGTGACATGGTTTACTGAGACTTAGCCTGGCTTGCCGCTTCTGCGACCACTGTTGTTTGATAGGCACCAGGGCCAGATGACATTTAAGTGCATTGTGTGCTGGAAACTAAGGAGCGGGTCCATTTAGTAAGCACAAGGCGCACGGGGGGCGTTTCTGGCTCTAAACGGAAAGTTGAGACACCCAGTTAAGTTTCAGTTCAAGGCTACATTTGGTGGGGCAATTCCAGGCGTAAAGCATTAAGCCAGACAGCCCTGGGAATTAGGCAGGCGTACGATTAGCTAAGATTTTGTTCAAACGGAGGGAGAGCATATCGACCACAATTAGTTGTGGAACCAGGAAAAGCTTTACAAAGCAATGCTGTAGAGTTCCGGTAGAATGCTGTATGGATAGGCTTCAGGGATAAGGCCATGACCTTTCTGGAAGGGGCATTCTTCTTCGACCTGTGTCGAACTGGGAAAGGAAATAAGGCGGGCTGGATAACGCTTTATTCTACCCCCGTTGGCACATCTTGCCAGGAGTGATTGTCAAAGTTTTTGCCTTCAGCCAGCCTAGGTTAACACCCATCCACTCCAAGCTAATTGTTCATGGTGATATTGGGCCGCATTTACACAGCTCAGTATTTGGCCCCTGGGGTTGTCGGTGTCGTGAATTTCTATTTCACTGAACTGGAGGTGTAGCCGGGTTTGACACTAGCAGAAGTTTGGGAGTGCAAGCCTCCACCTAGGGGGTGGCTGGCTGAATTTGATGAACTACTCAAACGTTTCACAGCACTGCACGTGGGAGAGTGGCAATGCCCTGTGCATACTTCAACCAGACACCCCAGAATGAGTGTCATTTACCTGTGCATACTTCAACCAGACACCCGGGAATGGCATGCCCTCATCTACATGGTAATAATTGAGAGAGCAGAGGGCGACCATACCTCTTGAATTTTGCACTTAAACTTTCTAGTAATGAAAAGGGCTTATCACCTTCTGAAATAAGCATGACCAGAGATGTGCTGCTCTCCACTGACATTTGACAGGTTAATGGGCAAGGCTAGCGGAAAAGCCAGATGTATTGTCATGATTTAAGGCGGACGTGACCGAGGTATTGGCAAGATAGAGACACTGCCAATTATGGGGATATGAACGAAATCATAACTGGGGCTCACAACAAATTATTTGATAGAAATAAGAAGTTTCCTTTTCAAGCCACGATGTCAGTGCCACGACTTACCTATAGCACAGCAACACCGGTATAACAAGGACTGTAGGCAAACATATTAACTCCTTTCAGCAGCAATAGAGTCCAAAGCTAGCTGCTATTCAACAAGCAAGGAATTGGATACGCTGTCCCAGTGGAGAGTAAGAAAAGATTGGGTTAACAGCGGGACTAGTATAAGACTCTATCGTCCAATTTAAGGTAACTTAATTTGCAAGTAGAGAGGCTAAAACGAGGAGATGTTGCTAATATATGGGCCAGTTTGTAGTAAACAATAGACTAATACGATGTGAAAGGAAGCAAATTTAGGTAACCGTGATGTCAGCTTGTGTTTATTACGAGGTGAAGTGGTTAACTCACACGTTACCTTCACCCTGCTTATTGTGCTGTAGCTGTTGGGAACACAATTCCAAGCCAGGTGGCACCCAATTTGGCCAATTTAAAAATCTTAATGGGATTGCAGGTCCATAAGCGCCTATTTCACCAATGCCTTATTACTGATGCCATATTTTCCAGCCGGAGAATCAGATTTAGGTGTTGCTCTTCTCGCCCAGCCTTTCCTTGGAGCCAGGGAGGTGGGAAACGTTCACAAATTTGGGTCCTCGAACTGAGCGATGTATCTTCGGCAGCTCAGTCAGTCATATTGGCTTTATCCGGAGTCATGAAAAAAGAATACGTCCATTTAGCAGTTACGTTAAAATGTTTTGGCCTGCTAAAGAAATCATGCAATCCCCGCAGCAGCAGCAGCAATTCAGGAACCATGACGCTATCTATACATCACCTTTGCAGACAAAGTGGAAATTAACACCTTAGTGCTAGGATATGAAGGGAATCGATGGATTGACGAATTCAGCTATAGTCCAGTTCTGGCTCCATATGTAGGTGCTAGATCTTCCCATAATTACGTTAGGAAGATCTGCAGTGGCATCGCTAAGAAAGCTAGGAACTCCAGTCACGTCTAAGCTGAGCGGCATGGGGGCCAAAAGACATTCTTTGTTAGTCTGCCCTGGGCTTCTGAGTAATGTTGCAAATTAATGCCGTATATTTACGGTTACAGAACAGGACCCATTATTTAGCCCACTAAAAGCTGGCTCGCAGGGGCAGGGCACCTACAAACAGCGAAGGGAGGAAGGGGGGCTCTGGCAGCGACGGTAGCCTCCCCAGAGCTGTGGCGGAGTTACAGGGCGATCTGGATGCAGACGGGTACAGTAAGGGTACCTCTGCGACAGGCGGTACAGTAAGGGTACCCCTGTCCGGCACAGTAAGGGTGCCCGAGCCAAGGTCCAGGAGCCGAAGGGGGTTCTGGGAAGACCGCGACGGCGCCCCGTTAGTCCTTCGGGCGGTTGGGGGGCCTGACCAACCGGGGGTGTGCCACAACACGCTCCGCCCCTGTCAGAAGGGGCGGGAGTAGGAGACAGATCACGTGACCCAGTGGATGATCTGAAAATAATTATGTGCCACACTGCCGGGCATCGACCCACCGTGTGTGCTGGCTCACCAGGCGGGCGGAGCAGCTAGGGGCTGCTTGCCCTGGATCGCCCGTAAGATAACCCAATTTTATTGTCATACTATGTTGTATGAAATAAACCTGCAGCAGTTCTTCACCCACAAAGAAAGTGTCAGTGTAATCATTGGGTGACGTCTGTGCATGCGTGTTGATTGAAGCGGATGACGGTGTGGTCACTATGCCGCTGCCCGCGTCCCACGCAGTGGGACATCAGCAGGGCAGCTCTCTAGTGGCCGCCCGTCGCAGCCTTCCCCCTCTTCTGCCTCGCGCGCGAGGCCACGCCCAGGGAGGAGTCCTCCCCAATAGTGTGTAGGTGGAGGCGGGCCGTTGGGGGTGGGGGCCAAGGCTAGCCCCCCTACTTAGGCGGCCCTCTCGCCCAGTTCCTCCTCTGCTTTCTGCGCGCCGCTCCAGCTCGGACACGCGTATTCCCACCCTTTCCGCTTACCCTGCGTGGCGGAGACAGCGCGTTATTGGAATGTTTTAATGTTTTCTTTTGCGTTGCAGGCGGAGTTACAGGGCGATCTGGATGCAGACGGGTACAGTAAGGGTACCTCTGCGACAGGCGGTACAGTAAGGGTACCCCTGTCCGGCACAGTAAGGGTGCCCGAGCCAAGGTCCAGGAGCCGAAGGGGGTTCTGGGAAGACCGCGACGGCGCCCCGTTAGTCCTTCGGGCGGTTGGGGGGCCTGACCAACCGGGGGTGTGCCACAACACGCTCCGCCCCTGTCAGAAGGGGCGGGAGTAGGAGACAGATCACGTGACCCAGTGGATGATCTGAAAATAATTATGTGCCACACTGCCGGGCATCGACCCACCGTGTGTGCTGGCTCACCAGGCGGGCGGAGCAGCTAGGGGCTGCTTGCCCTGGATCGCCCGTAAGATAACCCAATTTTATTGTCATACTATGTTGTATGAAATAAACCTGCAGCAGTTCTTCACCCACAAAGAAAGTGTCAGTGTAATCATTGGGTGACGTCTGTGCATGCGTGTTGATTGAAGCGGATGACGGTGTGGTCACTAAGCAAGCTTTGAAAGTGTAGAACAACGAAATACACGGAAAGCAATCTAAAGGAGTCTCGAAATAACTGCATTTCTGAAGTTGGCTCTTCTTAGCTTCTGATATTGTATTTGCATTTATAAAGTACCGTATTCCCGTGTATATAGTACCGTAATCCCGTGTATATAGTACCGTAATCCCGTGTATATAGCACCTTTTCCCACCATCAGGGCATTAAGCACGCTAATCAAGAACCTAAGGTTAGTGGTTAATGTATTGTTTCTGCATTTATACAGCGCATCACACTCCTGATGAGGTGCTGAAGAACACTGCCGATGTGTAACACACTGCTCTGTGGGAGTGCAATGATGGGAAGAGTGTGTTTGTCATGGAGCCGGTAGTACATGTGGCCAGTGGCGGCTCCTCTGCTATGGCGGAGGATCGTTGCCTCACTGCTTTTAATCAGTGAGAAGAAGCATAAAATTATAATAACTTTAAGTTATTATCATGTTATGCTTCCTGCTGCTTTGCGGGTGGGCAGGGGCTGCTCTGCTCTCGGAGCAGGGCAGGGGAGGAGTGGTTTGCCCGCTCCTATGTGCACAATGACTGTTTGGTCGTCTATCTTGGGCCGTCCAAACCAATCATACGCACTTTCCTGGTTCTCCCTGCAGGCTGCATTACAGCCTGCATGGAGAACAAGCCCAGACTCCCATTCCTTGGTTGGGCGTCCAACCAGGACGCTCAAAACCAATCACAGCGATGCATTGCAGCGTTGTGATTGGACAGTGGGGCCTGCCTGTGCTTCCATGGGAGATGGAGAAGAGAGAGTGGAGTTAATTTTGTTTTTTAAAATATGCATGACCCCTGCGCGCGGCCCGCCTGCCGCGAGCCATGCCGGCCGCCGCTGCATGTGGCGATTGGTGCAAATGGTTGATTGTGCAGGCAGGGCTTAGCAATCTATGTATGCCTCGTGGTTTTGTTTTTGGTATTCCGTTCTTGGTAAATTTGGTTTGTTTTTGAACCAGGGATTTGGGTGTGGTGTGTTGCTTTCGGTCTGGAGATAGATGCATTTGTCTAATTTCTGTGTAGTTGTCTTGATAAGTGCTCAAGGTGCAGTTGGGGTGTGCGCAGTGTCTTATTTGTAAAAATAATAAGTGCCAGGGCCCTCATTAGGAGACCACTGCAGCTTGCACCACACATTGCCCCCGCCAGTGCTGTCAATAACAAAGTATGACAATTTAGACTATTTCAAGCACTGAACACTGTAAGAATGGCTTTAGCGGCAGGTATTAGTCCTTTTTTAAAATGTATATTGAATTAATAAACGACTGTTGGTGTGCTAATTTCTAAATTTGACAGACAATGCCACCATGTGGCAGGCTGTCTCAAGTGCCGGTGTTGACAATTAAGTGCCGGTGCCGAGCACCGGACACCACTGGCTCAAATTAAGCACTGGGTGTGTGTTGAATGCAAGATTTTTAGCCATTTTGGGTTTGAATGTTTTCGAAGTGAATTTTGTTACAGTGGAAGAGGATGATTTTCTTTTCATTTTACATGGGAGGTGGGATGAGTGTTGGGAATGATGGAGGTCAGAGTTTTATGACGAGATCACTGAGGTGGGTGCTGTACTGCTAATATGAACGTTGCATTGAAGAACAGTGTCCAGGCATCAGCCTGTGATGTGGGAGAGGTCATAGTACATTATTTTGAGATTGTGTATGAGGAAGAGCTCTAATGGCAATAGCATGCTATTGTTATGCAACTTGCGTAAGGCAAAGTCTTGATGCTTAGGTTTGTGATATAACAGGATCTGTTGGTGGGTAGGTGAGTGCTGGGTGTAGTAGATCTTAGATAGTGTCTGCTATTCTCCCTTCCCACCAGCCTAATATTTTGGGGGCACCATGTCTTCCAATGAGAAGAAGATGGCTGTCACAGCAAGCAGCAATGTTGCTGGCTCCAAGAAGGTATATCCAAAACAAAGGCATGAAGTGTCAGATCCCTGCTCCTGGCTATCATCAGCCTTTCTGAAACGGCACTCAGGGACCGACTTCCCGGGACAGGGACAGTAATCAAGGGCTAGCGACTACCTCATCTTGACCACTGAAACTGCTGCCCTACCTAACACCTGCCATCTACCAAGTGGCATTGCACAGGAAGAATGAATCAGAAGCCCTCTTCTAGGCCGGACCTCACAGCTGCCTCTCCATCCTCGCTCACTTCAGTGTCTGGGTCTCTACCTTCCAGCCATAGGAATGCACGCAATATACTTCCAGTGTCTAGAGACGGGGATAAACGAGGGGCTACCTAAAATGCATCCCACTTATCCCAGTACTCAGACTTTCATCACACGCAGAGTCCTATTTCCAGACATGTACTACACATCCTCTGCACATAAATGCACTCAATATGCACAGGGAATGCGAGTTCAAGAGTCTGGTCTTCACTTAATAATGGAAGGGTGAGACAGCTGCACTCTTCTTTGACACAAGAGGAAAAGCCTGGTCATACTACTGATTCACAAAAACTCATTCTGCTGCCACCTCTTCTTTATGTGACTTACTCAAGGCATGGACCGCATAGTCTTATGCCCAGTATGAGGCCACACTTAGTGTGCCCTTCTCAGTCGCAGAACATGTTCTGGACCTTGCATTACCATGGACAAGCCTAGGCCTCTGCAGACATACTGGATTAGCCTGATGGCAGGGCCAAACAAAATGTCAGGATACCAGTTTCACATACATTTTGGCACTCAGGGCAGGGATACACATGTATTTACCATGCAGGGAACATTCCCATCCCAGCAGGCCATCTTCTAGTGTCCATAATCCCAATGTCATCTACCGGTCCACTTCGTTATCAAACTGTTCATAGGGTTGAAAGACTCTGGCGCAATGTAAATGTGGCAACGTGATCCTCATTTTTGCATTCTGATGGACCAAATATGTTTCTTGGGCAGGAGACTTGTGCCATAAGACCCCTGACAAGTACTTTATCTACTTTATCCTATTTTGTATTATTTTCACCAATAGAGCACCAGATCCTGTGAGGTCGTTGGGGTGGGCCCAAAGTGGTACTCCGCTTAACATGGGCGACTAACTTCCCTTGACTAGGCCACAACACAACTAATAGTAAATGGAAGACACTTAACCTTTTACCTGTACTTCAGTGGCCCCTTTTTTTTAAGCTCTCTATGCTGACAATTTGCACAGTTTTGACCCCATACTCATGACTGTAATCATGAACATTCACTCAAAAAAAACTACATTCTGTGCTTTTCAGATTTTTAAAATAAAATAATGAATCTGAATTTATAAATCAAAAAACAGTAAAAAGTGAAACTGGGATCATTAATCCTAAACCATACACTCTGTAAGAGAAATGCAGCCTCTCAAACGTTTGTTACATAACTAACCCGTCCTGTGTCATGACACAAAATCTTTTAAGTAGAGTTTCAAGGAACTACACAATTTAGACACCACCTACCTCAACAGTTGCATCTCCTTCCACCAACCACCCAGTCACCTCCACCCCGTAGGAGTCCTACTTGCACACATTCCCCATACACAGAACCAGTTCAGGCAGACTGGTGTTCTCTTACATCGCTTCTAAAGCGTGAAGGCCTCTCGTGCCACACCAGAGCCTCCTCCTCCTCTCTTCTTGTATTCCACAAGAAACTGAAGATCTGCTTTTTTAATTAAACCACCTACGCTAGGCAGGGATAATGCACACACACACACTGCTCAATGCCATGATACCCTTGCAGGTGATGGTGTGTTTACAAATACCATTTTCCTGAAATCTTACAAGAGTGTTGTACAGCGTCAACGTGCTGATAGCAGGCTAAAAAGAATATGTATTATCCGATAAGCTATCCTTAGTCAGTTTAAATGGAGCAATCATTAGTGCTAGAGATGATCAACTGTATGCCACTCTAGTACACTCTACGCCAATGCACTGTACATCATTACACTCTGCACTACTGTACACTGCATTACTCCACTCTACGCCACTCTAATCTACACTGCACTCTAAGCCATTCTACTCTACACCACTCTACACCTCTGGATTCTACCCTGTACCACTGAACTCTATACCACTTTACTCTACACTGAAACAATCTACTCTTTGCCACTCTACTCCACCCTACGCCACTCCAATCTGTGCAACTCCACTCTATGCAACTGTACTCTATGCCACTGCACTCTACACTGTGGTACTCCACTTGTCGCCACTTTACGTCACTGCACTCTACTCCAATGTGCTATACACCACTTTACTCAAAACCAATGCACTCTATGCCACTGCACTCAATGCCAGTCTACTCTGCACTTTGCGCCACTTCACTCTTGGCCACTCTAATCAACTCTATGACACTCCACGATACTCCATTCTATGACACTTTACTACATTAAACTCTACTCCACTCTGTAAAACTCTACTCCATTCTCTGCCACTACACAACACTACTCCAGTTTATAACGCTCTCTGCAACACCCTCTACGCCATCTTTACTCAACTTTTTTCTATGACACTCTACACCCTTCCACTCTATGATACTCTTCTCCCTCCATGACACTCCACACCACTCAACTCTACGCCACTCCACACCACTCTACAATACTCCATAACACTCCACTCTACTCCACGATATATCACTTTGCCACACTCCACTCTCCTTTATGCCACCAACATTAAGCCATGCTGAATAGCAGTTGCGCTGTTGTACTACATGGCTAAAACAAATTGGCAAAGTCAATAGTGCTTGCATAGGCGAGGCCTATTGGCTTTGCCATTGCTAGTTGTAAAATACCCATCTCCTCTTGGTTCAATGATTGTTCTCTTGACAAAAGTGAATCTGATGTCATAAAGAATAATGTAAGGAAATGGTTCACAACACTATTTGAGCACTCCACAGATAAAAGACAGGCGTGTTTTAATTGCAAACTATGGGTCTTGTTACAAGAATGGTTGGTCCGATCGCTGACCACCATCTTATCGGGCAGGAGACCGTTTAAGAATGAGTTGGCGGTCCAACCCACCCATATTTTGATGAGACTGCCAACACGGCGGTGAGAAAGTGCTTTTTACTACTCCGGCATTAGCTGCGGCCCAGGAGAAGGCCTGCAGCACAAGCGGCAGTAGAAAAAAGCAGGTTGTGCGTAACCATGTGGTGCCTGGCACACAGTGCCTGGATGTGTGGGGGCACTTTGTGTGCCCCCAGGCCACTTAGTGGCCCATGGGGGACGGCAAAGTCCTTTTCGGTCTGCCTTTTCCCAGCGGTCAGACATCCATGAAAAGGCAGTTGGAAAGGGACATTCTAATCCCTACAACGGTGCTTGTTCAGGCATCACCTCTATTGAAGGACTAGGATTCCAACTGCCGCCCCGACAGGATCCTTGATCCAGTCGGAGGCAGTGGTCTTTCTCCCTGCCTGCTGCCGTCCGACCGTCTGCATTGTAATGCAGCGATCTGACCGATGGCCTGGATGTCGGTGGCACCACCACCAATGGCCCGTTGGTGGCGGTTCCACTGACATCGCAATGAGGCCCTATGTTTGAAAAACGGTCACAGAACACTCAAGTTTCCCAGGTTTAAGTTTAAGTGGCTTACTTGGCTCAGATACTTACATTTCAATCTGGTTCTTGTACCTGTGTATCTACAACACGATCAACAGAACTACAGGTCGTAGAATGTAAAGAAAAAAACATGGACTGGATGCGCTGCTCTCGCATTGAACTGGGGTGGCGAAGTGAGCTAAAGAATGACGATGGATTCAACTCAGTCTGTGGCTGGGGGTGAGTGTTTGAAAAGTTTCAGCACTCCGTCCATCATTTCCTTGTGTTTGATTTTCTTGCATTGAACTGAGCACCTTGGGAGCTCTGCAATAAAATAAAAATGATTGTTCAGAATGGGAGCTTCTGGTCTGGCCTTTGCCAAAACCTTCCACTGGGCTTAAACCCTCTTTTTTCATAATTCCCCTCACCCTGTTTTTTAAGTCGAGCCTGGGCAGTGCATGCGCTGCTCTGCGAGGCATGCTGTATTGGATTATGGACCTAAAGCCCACTCTCCCCCATATTTGTCATTGGCTGGTGTCATTGTCCTTCAAAAATGCTGGCTTCTGATCCGGTAATATGCTTCTTAGTCCCTCCTTAGTACCGCCTTGTCTTTATTTGTAACCTCCCACGAGGACTGGCCCTTTTACTTCGGTTGTTACATGGTACGTCTCATTTAGTCTGTAAGCACTATTTTTTTTAATGCGTTTCTCCTTCTGCAGGCACTACATGCATTTTGTCACTTGCATCCAACATGGCCGCATGCCCCCTTTTCCATGTATTCACTTTTTTTTTATTCAATGGCGGCACCTGTACTTTAGCTTTAAACATCTTAAGCTAAAGCTCGGGTGCCATGATTGCATCAAAAGTAAAGAAATAGAAAACAAAAAAAAATCTATTTCTTTACTTTTGAAAAAAGCGCAGCACCCGCGCTTTAGCTTAAGATGTTTACGGCTAAAAGCGCGAGTGCCGCGATTGATGTTTGTTTTCCTATAGGCTAGCTTTCCTCTGCTGCCACTGTAGTAACGTGTTACAGCAAACTAATGATGGACGGAATGCTGACAATGCAAACATTCTCCCCCAGTCAAAAGATCTGGGTTTAATCCATCGTTCTTTTGCCCGCTACGCCACCCCAGTTTAGACCCAGCCATATGCAAATCAGTCTTGACCCTGTGCCTCATAGGAACAGTCCAGACCGAACTGCCAGGCCAGGTCCTCCCTGGACCGGAAACAAGCATCCTGGGACCGGTTTCAGGGTATGTCACCCTTCTTCAGCCAGGCTAGCTTGAATCCAGTGGCACAGTGAGCAAGGGACCCACATCTGGGTATACCCATCCCACTTAGGGCGAAAAGTGTTACAGCAAACAAATGATGGACGGAATGCTGACAATGCAAACATTCTCCCCCAGTCAAAAGATCTGGGTTAAATCCATCGTTCTTTTGCCCACTACGCCAACCCAGTTTGGACCCAGCCATATGCAAATCAGTCTTGACCCTGTGCCTCATGGGAACAGTCCAGACCGAACTGCCAGGCCAGGTACTCCCTGGACTGGAAACAAGCATCCTGGGACCGGTTTCAGGGTATGGCACCTTCTTCAGCCAGGCTAGCTTGAATCCAGTGGCACAGTGAGCAAGGGACCCACGTCCGGGTATACCCATCCCACTTAGGGCAAAAAGTGCTACAGCAAACAAATGATGACGGAATGCTGACAATGCAAACATTCTCCCCAGTCAAAAGATCTGGGTTAAATCCATCGTTCTTTTGCCCACTACGCCACCCCAGTTTGGACCCAGCCATATGCAAATCAGTCTTCACCCTGTGCCTCACGGGAACAGTCCAGACCGAACTGCCAGGCCAGGTCCTCCCTGGACCGGAAACAAGCATCCTGGGACCGGTTTCAGGGTATGTCACACTTCTTCAGCCAGGCTAGCTTGAATCCAGTAGCACAGTGAGCAAGGGACCTACGTCTGGGTATACACATCCCACTTAGGGCGAAAAGTGTTACAGCAAACAAACGATGGACGGAATGCAGACAATGCAAACATTCTCCCCCAGTCAAAAGATCTGGGTTAAATCCATTGTTCTTTTGCCAACTACGCCACCCCAGTTTGGACCCAGCCATATGCAAATCAGTCTTGACCCTGTGCCTCATGGGAACAGTCCAGACCGAACTGCCAGGGCTGGTCCTCCCTGGACCGGAAACAAGCATCCTGGGACCAGTTTCAGGGTATGTCACCCTTCTTCAGCCAGGCTAGCCTGAATCCAGTGGCACAATGAGCACGGGACCTATGTCTGGGTATACCCATCCCAATTAGGGCGAAAAGTGTTACAGCAAACAAATGATGGACGGAATGCTGATAATGCAAACATTCTCCCCCAGTCAAAAGATCTGGGTTAAATCCATCGTTCTTGCAACTGGATTCAAGGTAGCCTGGCTGATGAGGATTAAGAACCCGAAACCGGTCCCAGGATGCTTGTTTCCGGTCCAGGGAAGACATGGCTTGGCAGTTCAGGCTGGACTGTTCCCCTGAGGCACAGGGTCAGACTGATTTGCATATGGCCATGTCTGAACTGGGGTGGTGGAGTGAGCTAAAGAATGATGATGGATTAAACCCAGATCAGTTGACTGGGGGTGAGTGTCTGATTTGCTCAAGCACTCCGTCCATCATCTCCTTTGGTATCGCTTTGTTCGCCCTAAGTTGGCAGGGTATGCCCAGATGTGGGTCCCTTGCTCACTTTGCCACTGGATTCAAGATAGCCTGGCTGATGAGGGTTATGAACCCGAAACCGGTCCCAGGATGCTTGTTTCCGGTCCAGGGAAGACATGGCTTGGCAGTTCGGGCTGGACTGTTCCCATGAGGCACAGGGTCAGACTGAGTTGCATAAACTTTCGCTGTGAGGAGCCTAGTTCACCAGGAGGACTGCTGCTGATTCCAAAACTCGCCTCCATTCCTCGCCGCACCCGCTTCGCTGCATGGGGACAGAGACAGTGGAATCCGCCTGAAGGAGTGGTGGTCTGTGGTCAGAGGTTGCACCAGGGCTGCGAGCGTGTTAGCAGGGACTCCATCTCCCAGGAGTCCCTGCCCGACCGACATCTAACACCTGGTCCGCTCTCCCTGTTGCTCCGCCCGTAACCCCGCCCTATATAATCGATCTAGCTTTCCGCTGCGCGGGAGCGCCCAGGGCTAAGCCCGGGCAAAGGGCGGGCCGTTTGAGGCCGTTAGAGAACGGAAGAGACCGGGACCTGGCCACCCCCCTTGGTGCTTGAGCTTCTGATCTATCCTCACCGTGATACTTGGGGATAATGATCGCCAGAGAGACTCGTAGCAAAACCACGCTGACAGCCGGACCAGCTAAAGGTACTTTGGACACATATTTCGCCAAAGCTGGCTCCCTGTTAATTGATGAAATCACTGTCCTAGAAAGACGTATCTCACAAGAAATAGAGTGGGTTAGGAGATCATCTATGGGAACGATAGCACAGGCACGGACCCCAGAGAATAGACTTGAATGTATACTCTCAGTCACTGGGGAAATTGGGGAAATTGGGGATGGTGGAGTAACCGGGAGCCCTATCACATTAAATCCAAATAGCTCTACTGCCAATATGAGGGAGGAAGGAACTAGTATACAAGAATCCCAGATTCGACTCACTTTATGTAGTTCCCGGCTACAATCCGCCTAACCCCCTATTCCGGCCATTGAGGAAGATAATACCCCTGTCACTGATAAGGAAAGCCGTGTAACACAGGGACAACGGGAGGGAGCTATTTCAAAGAGAAAAAGAGGGGCTCATAATCCAGGGGGACGCAAGGCTAAACTTGCGAAGCATAACCAGGGACCTGGGAATAATACGAGAGATGTACCCACAATAAGTTGTTCCGTGCAAGATAAATCCCATGAGGTATTTGCTATAAATCCAGATCCGCAGCGAATCTATAGAACCCCTGCCCTAGCATAAACACAGAGGAGGATATAACCTTGCATAATATTGGCGCTCTTATGAGGGCTTTACTAAGCCCCATTGAGGCTCGTCTGATAAAGATTGAGGCAAGGTTAGTGATTATAGAAAAAGCGACTGCTCAACTAGCTGACACACTTAAGTCCGGTAATAGGACAGACAAGGGTAGAGGGGGAACCATGACTAACGAGGGAATATTTCTACCCCCCCTAGAGGGAGGAAATCCACAAGTGATACCCCCACAACCGCAGCTTGTGGTCTTACCTCCGGTAGCCTCACAGTCCACCGTGGGGACACCTACCATTACTCTGGTAGAGACCAAAAGCACACCCATACAACTTCTCCCCCCGAAAATTAAAAAGCCTAGGCCAGTGCATCTACCCCCAGAGGCGGCCCCTTACACAGTCATCTTAGCAGGGGTGCCAGAGCTTAAGCAGGATTCCAAAGAACCAGTGGCAGCACTAAGAAACAAGGTTGTTAATTGGCTTACCACTAATAGACCTCTCCCGCGAGGAGTATTTGCTGATGTACGCATGATAAGAAGGGTTCCATGGCTGGGCAATTCAAGAAAAACCATTAATGGTGACTGTGTGCTGATTAACTTTAGGGATCCTAGGTCAGTTTCCCACATATGCTCCTGGCCGCATCATGACCAAGGCACGTCAATCCAGCCGCTACCATTGTCATTCTTTTATCCACCGCAGACTTTCGGGGGTGAGGGGGATGGATGGCAAACTGTTCCTAGGAGGGGTGGGGGATGGGGTGCTAGAGAGCGTGGGGATCCTTACTCTCATGGCGTCCAGCAGCCTGTTTATTTCCGACATTTAACAGGTTTAGTTCGCTGGACATGGTGGATTGACAAAGCAAGGAGAGTGGGGGGGGTAGTCACCAGCTCACCTAAGGGTCCTAAGAGGAGAAAGGGTAACCCAGTTGGTCAAACGTCAAATTCCCCCAAGGTGGTTCAGTCCGAGGTGCTCAGTGCTGTTAAGGACCTCGAGTCACGGCCAATAGGCCCCCCACCTTGTATTAAGATACCTATAGTTGATAGTGAGGAACCCCGACAAAACATTAGATCCATGGCCACCTTGGGTGAAAATACCCCCACAGTTCCCAATGAAATAAGCAGTCCTTTACATCTAAAGATACTGTCCTGGAACGTGGCCGGTCTCGGGAACATGCTGGATTCCCCAGAATGGGTCTCCTTTGTGGAAGATAATGATATCTGTATGTTCCAAGAAACCTGGGCGAGAGAGGAGTACTCCCGCCCGGGTTTTGCAGCATTCTCAGTGGCAGCCAGGTGGGGGGGTCGTGGTCGTCCATCAGGAGGCCTTTTCATCTGGGTGGCAACGGATCTGGGGTGCTCTGCTACACGAATCATCACCCATTCGGAGGACATCCTCGGCGTGATACTGGAATGGTCAAATTCTTCCAGACTCGCCTTGGTTAATGTCTATTCAAGGCCGGTTAATATCACTCAAGAATCGAGGACGATGGATGAACTTTCAGCCTTCCTCGATAACATTTCCCCGGATATACCCTTCGTGGTGGGGGGGAGACCTGAACTCGCAATTTGAGCCTCTACCGGGCTTAGTGGATGGACCCTCTTTAGACGAGGATGCCGTTTGGTTGGTTCCTCCCATACATGCTACCCCACCTAGAGCTTGGACACCCCTTGCGGTCCAGGTCACCGCCCTAACATTTAAGTACGGTCTGCGGGCCTGTAATGGCCGTGTAAACTCTGATATCCCTCCAAAGTGGACGTATAATAAACAGGGTAGGGAATCAAGAATAGATTATATTTTGGTCCAACTCTCCCAGTGGTCGCTAATTATTGACTTCAAGGTAATTACAAGGGAGGATAGTGACCACAATGCGCTCCAGTTACAATATAAGATCCCGGGTTTAACGGGAACAAGGGTCATTGCAGGTTCTCGTCCACGGGGTTGGTCCTTACGTCTAATAGAAGGAGAATTAGATGGGAAAAGCTTGCCACTAATCAAAGGAAAGTCGCAGAATTATACTCCAGGGTAATCCCCATATTTGACATAGTGAGTACTTTAACGGGAAATCCCATCGCCAAAGACTATCATGAGTTATTGCGTTTGGCGCACAATGACTTGATAAAGTCTCTGGCTGAAGTCCTCTTCTGTCCACTTAAGAAGGGGGGGGGGGGGGTCCACAAATCGCCAGACCTGGTACAATGTTGCTCGCCGTGTGGCGAAATTAGACCTTTTAATCGCCATTAGGAAGGCAATAGCCGAGCTGATATCAAGGCTAGGAGAAGGGAGTATAAGCATTTGATCTTTAATGCTAAGATCGAGTGGGATCAGGAGAAGTGGGAGGACCTTACTAAATCACTAGCCAATAGGGACTCTCGCAAATTCTGGAGAATTGTAAATACTGGTTCAGAAGATCTTCCATCGGCCATAGAACCTAACATCTCAGCTGAAGCTTGGAAGGAGCATTTCTGGTCCCTTTATAGGGTAGAGGCTGGGGCCCCCGGCGAATTACTACCCGCTGTAACATCATGTCATCCTGGAGACCCTTTTACGGTGACTGAAATTAGAGCAGCGATTTCTGCCCTACCCCTTGGCAAGGCTCCGGGTTTGGACGGCCTCCCCGGGGATCTCTTTAAACAGGAACCAGATGTTTGGGCACCATATCTAGTGTCCATGTTTAATGCTATTCTGGGGGGCATGGAGGTGCCTAGTACTTGGCTGGGCGCAGAGATTGTGCCGGTCTTTAAAAAGGGGTCACCTCTGCTCCCAGCCAACTACAGGCCCATTAGCCTTATAGATGTCTCCCAAAAGCTCTTTGGTAGGCTGATTCTTGATCGCCTCCAAACTTGGATTGATGATTTCTCCATCCTTAGCCCCTACCGGGCAGGTTTTAGGAAGGGGGTTTCGACTACGGACCAGGTGTTCCGCTTGAACCTTATTTACTGGAAGACCGCAATAATCGAGGGTGGCAGCTTGTACACGGTTTTCGTGGACTTGCGTGCTGCCTTCGACTTAGTTCCAAGAGTAAGACTCTGGTCCGTCTTGGCGGACCTGGCCATACCGCAAGACATCCTTTCAATTTTGATAAGATTGCATTCGGGAAATTTCGCACGTGTGAGGTGCGGTAGGAATGGGGTACTCACGGATAGATTCCCGGTTAACAGGGGGGTAAGACAGGATTGTGTCCTCGCTCCGACCCTGTTTTGCCTCTTTGTCAACGGGGTTATCGACCACCTGTTGAGGGTGGCCGATACTGATGCACCAAAACTCAATGGCAGCAGGGTGCCCGCTATCATGTTTGCGGATGACACCCTGCTGCTGTCCAAGTCCCCCATGGGAATCCAACGAATTTTAGATGGATTTTCGACCTTCTGCACTGAGAGGGGTCTAGAGATTAATGCAACGAAGACGAAATATATGATTTTCAATCCCTCAAATTCCACCCGGCCCAACCCCACCATAGGTACTCAGAAGTTGGAGAGGGTATCTACATTTGAGTATTTGGGGGTCACCATTAATCAAACAATGTCCTGGGACACCCACCGCAACAAGGCCAATATGAGACTGGTTCAATTAACTGGAGGTATCTGTAGGTTGAGGAATACTTCGTCCTTCAAACCCTTGACACCAGCCCTACAAATTTATAAAATGCAAGCGCGTGGGGCAGTAGTATACGGCGGGGAACTGTGGGGCCACACCTCCACCCAGAACTTACTAGTTACTGAAAATAATTTTATTAGGCAGCTTGCAGCCCTTCCAACAAGTACACCCCTTTTGCCGTTGAGGTTGGACCTGGGACTGAGACCTATTAGTGAAGAGCTGGCACTTAAATCGCTGACCTTCTGGCGTTGTTTGTGGGCTAGGCCAGAACTTGCACCATACAGGTCTGAACTACAAGAGATTCTAACTCTGCCAAAAGCCGCTATTATCCCATGGCTAACCTATGTGAAAAAAACATGTGAGAATCTGGGACGGCCGAACCTTTGGCAAGATCCAGAGAGTGCGTGCTGTAGGATCCCTAGGAAACTCCTAGTAAAAGAATTTTATGAATTTAAATTATCAAAACTTATAGGGGCTATAAAGGAGGGGTCTCTTACTGACTCATTTGTTAAAACGAAAGATGTGTACCACCAAGAGAGAGTTCTTGACAATATTCGTCCGGTCTTGACCAGAAAATTGTTCCTTCAGTGGAGACACAGCTCACTCCCACTTAGATCATACACAAAGCAGTGGTCCAATCCCCCCTCATCAGAGCAATGCTCTCTATGCACCCAATCCCGGGAGGATGACCTACATATGATCTTTTTCTGTAAAGCATACCATAGACCCAGAAATTACTGGCTTGTTCCCCTTCTTAAGAACCTGGGTCTTAGGCATTATCTACATGCATACAGAGTGTTAAAAACAGATCTCTCGCCCCCGGTTGTGTTTGCGGTAGCTAAATTTTTAAGTGCAATGTGGCACATTCGAGCAAGTTATATAAAGCAGACTGAGGCTGGGGATAATAGAACTATTGAATGAATTGTATTTTGTAACTCGTTGTTATTTATACTTCTGCTCAAAATGTTATGTGTTATTTTTTATCTGAATGTTAATTCTTTTTTAAATGTTTTTATTGTTGTATATCTTTTATGATCTAAATGGTCGAAATAAAGATTATAAAAGTAAAGCATATGGCCATGTCTGAACTGGGGTGGTGGAGTGAGCTAAAGAATGATGATGGATTAAACCCAGATCAGTTTACTGGGGGTGAGTGTCTGATTTGCTCAAGCGCTCCGTCCATCATCCCCTTTGGTATCGCCACTGTTAACAGCGCATAATAAGTTTAATTTCAAAATGGCCATGGCGGCGTTGTGCATTTTCCAATGTTGTTTATGTTTTGAAGGTGGCCCACATCTCTCTTAGGGTGACCAACCGTCCGTAAATTTCACGGACTGTCCGTAAATTAGGGCTTATGTCCATTGTCCGTGATGAATATCTTTACGGACGGCATTTATCCATAATTTTAGCTTCGCAGATAAATAACAAAAGTTAATTTTCACAATTTAGATTCCCCAGCTGATGTGCAAGGAAGTCTCCTGTGCTGCACTCTGGAGTGAGGGGCAGACGGCTAAAAGAAATTAGCCCAGGGTGTCTGCTTCCCCAAAGAAATGCAAATGTGTGTAAATGGTTACTGGCAAATGTAAAGGCGGCTTGGGAGGCGTTATTTGCTGGAATCCTTGGAGCTTCCTGATGACAGGATATTTACAGAGTTCATGAACTAGAAGAACTATTGAAAGATCAAGAAATTAGGGCAAAGCAAGCCGCGGAAGGGGATTTCAAGACACACAGTGAAGCATACTGCAAACTTGAGAAAGAAAAGGGCACCAAGATCGAACACCTCAATACTAGGTGATGTTTAATTTATTTTCAACAGCTGTATGGCAAGCATTGGATAGCCACTTAGAAGTTTGGCAAAGAGCATATAGTCCTCTAGTGTATATTTTCTACTTTATGGTACAGTATTCAGACGTGTGCAATAGTACCGAAATGTTTGAGTGAGCACAGTTTTGTGTCACTTCAGTGTACGTTATTTCTCGGATATTCTGATGATTTCCTTTGTTTGATTTGGAACTTAAACAATTTGTTTAGAAACGTAAACTTTTTTTTCTGCAGTTTTTTTTACCAGCTTTTTTGTATCTCCTCTGATTCCTACATTTGGCATTGCCAACCTTCGCAGTATACTCCCAGGCAAAGACCGGGCCAAAAGTGGGCCTGTTTGCGCCCAGAAGAGGCTGGGCTGGGCCATCGCCCTTGGTTTTGCGGTTAGGGGAATTGTAATTTCGGACTACAAGCCTGTAATGAGCGTGACCTGCGACTTTAATCAGAGGTAATTGTCTATTGAAAGCACCCTAGTTTATCTTGTTTTTAGCCCGCTAGCATTGTTGGATGGCTAAGCGAAAGCTAGGTCCTAACATGGAGGGAGCCACTGCCCCAAAAAAAGATCGGTACCACTAGATTGGTATATTAAAAAGGATTGAAGATTCCCAGACTAAAATGTATCAAGCTGTAACTGACGAACCTGGGAAGGCCGGCCCTCTTCTCTAATCCAACCGCCATGACTAAATCAGATATAGTCTGGGCTAAAACATTTTTTTTAAGCATTGTGGCACTGCCAAAGGGTGGAACCCGAAATCTCAAAAACTACTATTAGGGAGTATGTTATGTTACAAACCTCACCAGCCTTCGAACCGCATCTTGGGTGGGTGGATAAACTGATGCAGATTGCTCTTAATTTGGTTTAGATTAGGCTTTGTGAGATGGCATCTCGGTTTCCACCGTGGGCAGTTTGATCCATCTAGAGTTTTAATATGTCCATCAGATGTAATCTCCCCTCAGAGTCTGCTTTTTGGGGCTCAATTGTACTCTGTTTTACTAAAATAAAATGTAATTCCATTTATAAGGGATTGGGGAATTAAGAGATGTGGAGCATCCCAGGTCTATTTGCAACATTTAAACTCCTCTTCCATCTTTGTTAATTTTTGTTCTGTTTTTTGGAAAGTGCAGTTAATAAAGGACAACTTATGTTATTCTGATTATTAGCAATTGTGGGACCTGTTGAGGATGCTCTTTTCTTTCTGAAATGCTTATATGTGGGCATCATTAATTTTTATGCTCCTGCACTGTTTATTTATCATCTTTTTATGTGGCTTGGTTAGCTATCCCTTTTCTACATAGGTATATTTTATCTGCCCTTATTCTGTCTGGCAGTAAACAGAAAGAGGGCCCTGACTAGGCTTCGTTTGGTCTTACTCATGCAGCTGGATTTTGAGGTATTTTACAATTTACTCTCCATCGAGCTTGTTTTGTCTGGCCTGACTGTTTTTATATGCTGTATTTTGCTCAAATAAACAAAATGTATATATCATTGATGTGATTTTCGACACAATTTTATGGTTACTTTTGTAGCCGAAATAACGTTTTTTGACTGACTAACTGGCTACACATGTGACTATTTGTTAGCGTTAACAAAATATGTTTGTTTTTGAGAAGGAGTGTAGTGGCTGAATGGTGTGTAGCCGGTCGGTGTGGAGTCTGAGGTGCTGTTTGAGGTGTTAAGGGTTAGAAACTCAGACACTATACAACAGAAAATTAAGCACACTAAAAAATAGAACCTTTATTGGGAGACAGGTGAACAAACATATTGTAGAAGCAAACATGAACATCCTAGCCTTTTCTGATGCAAAATAAGATCCCAAAAGTTTTTATAACTCTTTAGCACTTGGTGCAATTCTTTTCTATGAGTTTGGCCAGGCCATTGTTAGTAGAGTTGACTTCTTTTGGGTGCACTTTAGGTTCTCTACACTAATCAGGCCGTACCTACTGCAAGAGTTTTTCGTTGCAGTTGATACAATTTTCTAGTATGTGTGCAGGAAGCACTGCAAATAACCAGGTCCTTGAATTGATCCTTCTCATGTTCTTCTAACCCATGTAGGCAAATCTGTGCTTAACATACTGTCGAAACAAGCAGGCCTAAAGCAAGTGACTAGTTCCAAAATTACACACCAAGCAAAACTGGAACAGAATTCTACTCTATATTATTTTATTGTTTGGTACCACAGGATACATTTCGTTTTTAGTTTAGTTAACCGGTCACTGATATTTAATTAACCACTGTCTGAGTCCACCTGGGCTGCCAAACTGGGCCCTCCAATGTCTTTGAGTTTCTTTTTTTTGCAAAGGTATTTTATTTATTTTAATCAACGATATGATCAAGGAAAGACCACAAAACAATAGAATCAAATGTAAATATAATTTTTGGACACGGACAGAAGCGTTAATATGTATGTAAAATATACGGATAAAGATTGAAAAGGGGATCCGGTTCAGGTTTGTGAAACAAAAGAGGTCTGTGACCCAACTAATATCGCCTTTATTTTCGAGTGGTTATCAGACATCTCGCACTACTCTTATAAGTCATCGTGTACTTTTATCATCTGTCCGCACCATTCTCACCGGGATCTCCTCAGCTAGTAGTCACTCAGACGTCCTGGTACCACGACCGCAAGGAGGGGCTCTGTGGTCATCCAGTGGATTATTATAATCCTGCAATTGACTAGTAATAATAACAATAAGAGCATGTAGAAAATATTCCCTTTCTTAAACTTTGGATGTGATCCTAATATGCAATAGTGTATGTATTTATCCACTGCTCTACCGGTACTGAGGTCAGTGCCTCCACCACCCCTCACCAGTGTTCGCTGACCACCAGGCAAGCCCAAATCTAATGGAGATGGTCGCCCCATTCTGTCAACAATGGGGACATTCATCCATCCATGTTGAATATATTTTGCTGAGTGTTTGTTGTGTAATGTAGGGCCAATGTGGTATCTTAAATTGGACTAGACTGAAGTGGGCGTCACTGGATACTGTTTTATGATACGTGAATACTTTGGCCCGGGGAACAACCTTTACAACGCAACTTTTACAACGCACTACCTTTACAACGCATTTTTTACAAAGCATAATCCATTACAACGCATGACATTACAACGCATGACACTACAACGCATTTTTAAAAATTACCTTTACAACGCATTCCATTACAACGCATACTACCATTACAACGCATACCATTACAACGCATAATATTACACTACACTATCCAACACTTACCCTACTGTTGCACCCCCTGGAGTTAGAATAGTAATTTTTACCCCTATACTATCCAACACTTACCCTACTGATGCACCCCCTGGAGTTAGAATAGTAATTTTTACCCCTATACTATCCAACACTTACCCTACTGATGCACCCCCTGGAGTTAGAATAGTAATTTTTACCCCTATACTATCCAACACTTACCCTACTGATGCACCCCCTGGAGTTAGAATAGTAATTTTTACCCCTATACTATCCAACACTTACCCTACTGATGCACCCCCTGGAGTTAGAATAGTAATTTTTACCCCTATACTATCCAACACTTACCCTACTGTTGCACCCCCTGGAGTTAGAATAGTAATTTTTACCCCTATACTATCCAACACTTACCCTACTGATGCACCCCCTGGAGTTAGAATAGTAATTTTTACCCCTATACTATCCAACACTTACCCTACTGATGCACCCCCTGGAGTTAGAATAGTAATTTTTACCCCTATACTATCCAACACTTACCCTACTGATGCACCCCCTGGAGTTAGAATAGTAATTTTTACCCCTATACTATCCAACACTTACCCTACTGATGCACCCCCTGGAGTTAGAATAGTAATTTTTACCCCTATACTATCCAACACTTACCCTACTGTTGCACCCCCTGGAGTTAGAATAGTAATTTTTACCCCTATACTATCTAATACTTACCTTAAATGTAATTTAATATAATGCGTTGTAATGGTATGCGTTGTAAAGGTAGTATGCGTTGTAATGGCAATGCGTTGTAAAGGTATTTTTTAAAAATGCGTTGTAGTGTCATGCGTTGTAATGTCATGCGTTGTAATTGATTATGCGTTGTAAAAAATGCGTTGTAAGTGCATGCGTTGTAAAAGTGTGCGTTGTAACGTCATACATCCCTTTGGCCCAGTCTGAATCCGTTTAGTGGGGTAGCCAGGTCACATTCCCACCTGCCTTGGATGGCTAATGGTCCCGTCACTCTAATTTTTAACAGAGCCCTATTATAATACACGCCTGCCTACCACCCCCTAAGTTTGGTGTTTGTTTAAAGTGCAGCAGATTCCAGGGGTCGTCCCAGGAAACTCACCCAACATAGCTCAAACATGGTTGGCCGAAAACCATTTGAAACTAAACCCCCTCAAAAGAGAATTCCTCTTAACCTCACCCCAACAAAGCGTCCAGCATCCTGGACTGGATGAAGCACCGAACAGCACTCAAAGGGCAACCTCTCATTGTCGAATCAGCGAAATCGCTGGGTGTGACACTGGACAGAAATCTAAAGATGCAGAAAGATATCAGCACCTCCACAAAAGGAGCAGATTTCCACATGAACACCCTGAGAAGACTGAAACCCTTACTGTCGGCAAATGACTTCAAACAAGCAGTTTGAGCCCTAGTAATCACAAGAGTGAAATATGGGAATGTAGCCCCATGCGGCCTCCCCAGATCGACGACAGCCCCGCTAAGAGCCTCTATCAACTCAGCTGCGAGACTCATCACAGGTTTAAAAAGAAACTCTCATATCTCTCCAGACCGTAAAGCCCTCAACTGGCTACCGTTCGAGGCTAGAATTCATCTGAAAATCGCATGTATGACGCACAAGGCCTTACATCACAACACTCTGAGCTATCTAGCTCAGAAACTGGTGCTCTCTTCTGGTAATAGAGCCTCCAGGAGCTCCAGGAATCTTCTACTGAAACCACAACGATTTGCCAAGAAGAAAACTTACAACCGGACCTTCTCTGGAATGGCTGCCAGGATCTGGAATGCTTTGCCCACAGAAACAAGAATGAACCCTTCTATTGCCTCCTTCAAAAAAGAAGTGAAAGCGATTCTCTTGGCTAAATTCACTTGAATGACTTACTTATTACTGTAATATAATGACTAGTCTGTATTAGTGAATACCTTGTATCGGAATCAACTATATATTTATTTTTCTATGCTTGTACCTGTTTCCAATATCGTCCATGTAAAGCGCTCTGATACCCGCAAGGGTCTTGTTCGCGCAATATAAAACCTTCAAATAAATAAGATGACTCAGTGAGTCAAATCCCCGTTGCTGACTTCCATATATCCTACAGCACACAGGTCTGAATACTGTCAAGGCTTGTTCAGCTATTCATCCTTTCAAGTCCGATAAACTGATTACAACTCAGTTGGGCTAAAATAAACCATGTAAATAGGAAGTTATTCTTGTTATATGTTCTCCTGTCTTTATCCACACCGTTGATAGAGAAACACTTGGTTTGATGCTAATGCCTCTTTCCGCCCATGAAAAGAAGACCATACCAACTTCATGGCATTTGCATATATTGGGACATAAGGTGCTTGGTTTCAAAAAGATTATTCTATCTGCATCTTGCCTTGCCTCCTGTAATAAGATTCCAGTACTTAAAACGTAGACCAATGGGTCTTTCTTGAAGTAGTTGCAAAAATGCTTAGAATGTAAGTCACCGAAAACCGGAATAAGTGGGCATGATGATCGAATCCAGCAAAGAATCCCTAACCCATTTTGCCTTTTGTGTCCATTTAATATTTGTTTTGTGTCGGATCTTACGCCATGTATCAGAGGTATGTGCTAATGTCATGTCGAGGCACTTCTGACCTGAAGGTAGTATGTGCTGCCAGATTTATATGGAACTCCTGGCCCAGAAGGGGATCCCAATTAAATAACTTTGGATTATCGTATACAAAATGCTCAATGAAGATATTGTGGGGGATGATGAAAATTCAACAGCGAGATTGTTGCCCGATAGCATTTATTGCTGAATGCATGTTGATATAATTTGAAAATGGCTGGTTGCCACATTGTGTGGGTAATGAAATTTGGTTAATGTGGGTCTGCTGGCGGCAGAATTATCACAGCGTCAACACTCCACCCCCACAGGTTTCAGTCTCTCATGTTATATAATCATTGACAACCTGACGTACTTTAAAGAGAGTTCATGTATATTCCATACAATGAAATGCAATCTCATATATAATGCATATGCCCTCTGTGGTGAGGTGCGATATGTCCTTTTTGTTGAATGGTCATAAGAGGCGCACAAATCCTAGCCCCTTGCAGTGCATTGCCGCTGACTTAGGGTGGCACTCATCCTGAAAGGCTGCTATGGTCTCGCAGCACTCTCTGGCCATTTCCTCTTAAGTCCTCTTTTGTATCCCTCCCCTGGCATAGTCAGTGCTCGTCCAGACAGAAGTTCACACTAGTTCACACAGCTTTTCTCTCCCTCAGTTGGAATTCATGGACTGATAATGCCATTCTGGAGTTCATCCTCATCTGAATTATTTACTATTGCGCAACCTCCTCTGATGTGTCTGTAAAACTTACTTTTTGTCCCAAATTTTTTGTCCTGAATTTTGACCTTCTGTCCTGAATTTTGACCCTTTGTCCTGAATTTTTACACTCACTGTGCTGAATTTGCACCCATGCCAGTTGGTCACCCTAATCTCTCTACTATCAGAAGACCTTGTAAGGGGTACGATGGGTGGCAGGCGAGAGATTCAGTGTCGCCGAAGCAGCTGACATGTTCAGTGTTCCCGTTCAGAGGATCGGTCCGCTGAAGCAGTGTCTCGTGCCTTCCGGAAGCAGGCATCTCACACACTTTCATACTCCAGTTGAAGCCTGCTCCTAGGACAGCCACTTTAATTGCTACATGCCTCGGTTTGCACTAAAATAAAATATTAGAATATTTGCATAGTGTATCAGTAGGGATTTTTTTTTAAATCTTGTTTTCCACCAGAAAATGTAAATATTTTTGCATATTTTATACAGCAAGCAAATTGGTTTGCGTAGTTTTTGGTAGACGTGCTACTTTTTGTTTCGGTCTTTGCAATATTGTTTATTCAGGTACACATTTAATGTAATGTTGCCTATGTTCGCCTGCCCAGTGCTTAATGTAAGCCAGTGGTTTCCGATGCTGAGCACCGGCACTTAATCATCAACACTGGCGCTTTTCATGGGCCCAGTTAAGGACACATTCATTTATGATAGGCTCAGGCAGATTAATTTGCACCTCTACCTGGAAGACGTATAAGTCAACTTACTCCCTCAAAAGCATTGACGTCATTGCACGCTGTAAATTAAACTTTGTATATCACATAACCCTCTGTTGTCTGATTTGAGACTGTATCATATTCAACACACAGTACCAAAAACATGCCCATCACTTTGCTGTCAATCATAACCTCACTTCTTGGTACTGGGGTCAGGTGTTATGTAGCTAGCGCTGGTCTGTCTCATACTAGCCCCACACTTTCTGATTCCAGGCACACTGCCCTTTTCCTGCAAAAATGTTCTAAAAGGAAAAATACAATAACACGCAGAACGTTTTTCCCTGCTGGAACCTGACACCTGTCGACTTAGCTGAACACTATGAGAGGCCTTCTCCTTTCAGCCTACTGCTTTTCACAGTGTGGCTTGTACCAGGTCTCCCATACACGGGCGTTGTACCTGTATTTATCCGCGCCTCACAGTTAATCTTTAACAGACTCCGAATTACCTAACACATATTAGAACATTGGAATGTTGGCAGCTCCATTGAAAACAATGGAGTGCTCCGGGCTTATAATGGCTGGTATAAGCCCGGAGCTCCAACATTCCAATGTGTCTTTATTCACAGCTCTGGCTGTGAACAAAGACTTCAGGGAGCCGGAGGGGATTTGAATCCCCTCACGCTCCCTGAAGGCTTTGTTTTGTTAGAACATTCTACCCTCTAGTGGCAGAATGTTCTAATAGCCTTATAGCCCTTCGTAGCAGGGCTATACCGGCTTTTAAAGTCCCTCTGCTTTGTTAAAGTCCCTCGCCTTCGGCTCGGGCCTTTAACGCTGCAGCGGGCCTTTAACAGCCGGTATAGCCCGCTACGGCGGGCTATAAGGCCATATTAGAACATTGGAATGTTGGGAGCTCCATTGAAAACAATGGAGTGCTCCGGGCTTATAATGGGTGGTATAAGCCCGGAGCACCAACATTCCAAAGTGTCTTTGTTCACAGCTCTGGCTGTGAACAAAGACTTCAGGGAGCCGGAGGGGATTTGAATCCCCTCGCGTTCCCTGAAGGCTTTGTTTTGTTAGAACATTCTGCCCTCTAGTGGCAGAATGTTCTAATAGCCTTATAGCCCTTCGTAGCAGGGCTATACCGGCTTTTAAAGTCCCGCTGCTTTGTTAAAGTCCCTCGCCGTCGGCTCGGGCCTTTAACGCTGCAGCGGGCCTTTAACAGCCGATATAGCCCGCTACGGCGGGCTATAAGGCTATAAGCATGCCAGACTCCAGACAACGCTAGCCTCCACCGGCGCTAATAAACAGCCCAACATTTAGCGGGATATACAAGGGCACTCTCTCGTAAAACACAGCTGCAAACATAACAATTGCCTTCAAATCAAAAGGCTACTGTGCTGTGAAGTGGTTAGAAAACCGTTGGGAGGCGCTACTTAGACCAATCTATTCGGAGGAAAAGTCAACGCTGTACATATAACAATATACATACATAATATTTTATGTTGAGATGGTCATTTAAGCAGACTTTAGGTATCACTGAAACCAAAATGACACTAAATATACTAAATATTCTGTGTAATAATGAAGACATTCCTATTTAAGTTTACAAAACAGTATTGCCATTGAGTAGAATATATTTATGCGATACCATCTCTTAGCAGTTTAGGTGGTTGTGAGAAGTTGGCCTGGTATATGCTGTCCACTAGTTATAGTGGGCACTTGCACCAGTCCAAACGACCCTTATTGATGATTAGGTTAAAGACAACCTTTATTGGAAGCTATCCTAGTGGTAGCTATGGAGAGCAGCCTTCAGGCTAAGTCTCGAAGGAATGTAAAGCAGCTTGGTTTACCAGATTATAACCTCCTGAATTACCAAATGAAAGTAGAACTACACAAAATATATGTATTTATTACTAAACAATCTCTACTAACCTCTTTATGAGATTAGAGAACCAGGTACACAATATTAAAGCACTAGAACGACAGTAAATAGCGCAATGCACAGTGGGCTCCAGGGGGAGACCAAACCATATACTAAAAAAGTGGTATAACAACCACGACTTGACTAGACACAGTGCCTATAGCATGTAGAATCGCTTAGACCCCAAGGAACCACCCAAGGTAGTGACACAGGGTACTCACGGAGGATGCGTGTAGTTCGAGAACACAGGCGCCAGCCCTGTAAATCCTATGGAAAAGTCGCGGTTGGAATTTTAAAGATTAAGGACAGTTAGGAGAGGACTTCAAGCAAACCCTTTGAAACATAGAAGGTTTTAAGGCTAGAACCCTTGAGAGTACCAAGGTACCCGAGTTACCTATCCCAGGACAGCCGGGTGCATAGGGTTCAAGTGGTGTCGGAAATGCTCATTGATTTCAATGGCATGTTGCGAAGAAGTGCTGCTGCCGGGAAGATGAGAAGTGTCCAGTGTGATCCAAGCCTGGATCGGGGCTGAGAAGAACCTGAAAGCAGAGGGGACAGAGTCTGGGTCACTTCACAGTGACCAGGGGCACGATAGACGAATGCCCACCAATGTCGGGTGTTTCATGTGAGATGAGGTGAGATGAGGTGAAGCTTGATCGACGGCGACCAAAGTCCGCAGGCGAGCTGTCCCACGAAGGATGTCGAGTGCTGGGGGGTCAGTGTCCGGATTGGAGGCCAACAAGCCCAAGCAATGGAGAGTCAGTGAAAGTCTGGAGCAACCAGGAAAGCCCACTGAAAGTTAAAGTTGCCTTCACAGGGACCCACAGGTCGACGGACCGGGGATCGCGAAGGGACCTCGAGAGGAATCACAAAATACCAGCCCACGGAACACTCGTGGAGTGTAGGCCGGTAATCTTCGGTGGAAACACTGCTCGGGGACAGGATACAAGTAGCCCAAAGCACATCCTCGGGGATCGCCAAAAAGCATATGCTGCTGCAAATGTGCACGGTGTCCAAGGGTACGGGTTGCACGGTCCCCACAAGGGCTGTGGGTCTCAGGTTTGCTGAGAGCACTAGTTGACCTCGGGGAAGCTTGGGAACCCACCTCCTATGTTGCAAAATCTTCAGAGTCCTACAGGAGCTGCGTAGATGCAAACCGGTCAGATGCGTTTAAGGTGCCTGCCTTACAGGAGAGTAACTCCTTTACTCCAAGGGAGATTCTTCAGTCATCCAGCGTAGTGTAGATAGTCGAAGTACTTGGTTTCTGTAGCAGAGTTTCGTCCAGGTAAATCCAAAGTCCTGATCCAGGGGTTCCTACTTTATTCCCAAGGAAGGGGTGGGACAAACTGTGGGGACCCACCTATGGGAGGGTTGGGACAGAGAGGTGGCTACACCCATGTCCTTTGTCCAGTTTTGCGCCAGAGCAGGGGCTGATAGCCCCTGCAACCGGTTTGAGCTGGACTATGCACAGGTACACCAAATGTGCTCCCAGTGCAGACATCAAAGCACTCTCAGAGTGCACCCACCCAGCCCCAATACACTAACGCCTGTCTGGGAGGTGGTCACCCCTCCCTGTGGCAGGAAACCTATTTTCCAGCCTTCCCCTGGTGGAGTTTCATCCAGCAGCAGGAGGGCAGACTCGTGTCTGTGGCTGGCAGCATCCATTTTGTGATGCCAATGTCTGTGAAGTTGTACCAGGTGTATGGGTGCTGTCATATTTCTCCCTCTAGTAGGGTGGAATCATACCTCCCACACCAGTTACTGGTGTGAAGGTATAATTCCAAGGTGTTTGACACCAAACATGACATGTTTCCATGCAGCCGTTTTAAAGTTAGCATTTACAGCGAGGTTATAATGCACTTAAGTATATTTAGTTGGCTGCATCACAAACAACCCCGGAATATAGGTTCCGAAAGCTGCAGATGGGCTCTGCTCATGCATGGGCACCCTCTCACATAAAACCCAGCACCCTGCCTTCAGGATTGATAATGCCGGCCATAGGGGTGACTGATAGGTGTATATGTGCAGTGATAAGGATAGATATAGTGAACCTATATCTCAGTAAGGGTTGCATGCACCACCTTACACAGGCTGCTGTAGCAGACCTGTTGTGTCATTTTGAATGGCCTCTCAGGGGTGGCATAATACATGCTGCAGCCCCTGAGAGGCCTCTGGGGTACCTATGCCCTGGGTACATAATATACCATATACTAGGGACTGATAAGGGTACCCCAAAATCCAATCTGGAGTGTACCTAAAGTACATGAACAACCAATTTCGGGAGAAAGCAGATAGACTGGGGTCCTGATTAGCAGGATCTCAGTCAAACTAAGTCGAAAACCAGCAAAACACCAGGCAAAAAGTGGGGGTAACCATGCAGTCAGCTTCCACCTTCCTGCAGTGGTAACACAGCTTAGTGGTTAATGCACATGCTGCAGACATCTATGGAGCCTCCCAAGGGTGTATGAAAGCTAGCCGTGTGAAAAACTGCCTTTCATCCTTACAAGTCAGTAGGTAGTTTTAAAGTCTGGTAATGGTAACGTTTGTTATTTATAGTGTTGTTATTGCATAGGACTGTCAATAAGTGCTTGGAAAAGGCTACCTTTTTATTTCGAATACGCACCAACAGAATATGTTGTACTATGAAGGGGCAACCACTTATCGCAATCCACCGTAACAAGTTCAAAATAAAAACAATATTCCTGTAGTCATCAGGATCGAAGGCATGAGATAGGCAGGTTTGGTCAAAGAATGCAGGATTGATCCAACATCGTACGGGCCAATGGTAAGCTGGAATTATAATAGCACAGCAGGTTGAGCACACACGGCAGTTGGTCACAGCAGACTCGGAATTCCATCATTCCAAATAGAAAAAGAAATCTGAGAACAATGTGGCTAGGTATCAGAAACACGTAATGTATAGTCAGAGAGAGGTGATTGTGTTTGTTTTGTGTGCTTTGTAAAGGCCTGCTATTATAGTCTCATACCAGTGTGAACCAGGTGTGCGTCTCAGTCGCAATAGCCATGGAAATCCAGCTTATCTGTTCTTAGCTGATCACGCACCTACCTTTGCCGAAGATGCTTTAATCCACTGGGAAATTTTAGCCTACAGTCTGATTTTGATACAGGACAGTGTTTGCAGTACAAGTTCTTTGGTAATGCAAGTATGACGGTACGTGGCAGTGCCATTGTGGTAAAAATCCGCAATGGGATTTCTCTAAACGTATTCACAGACAATGACAATGTTTTACCAGAAAGTCTTGGAACTTCTAAATATGATCATAATTCAGCTAGTTGTAAGCGGTGCACGTCTCAGACCTCAACAAGCATTTGCAATGCAATAGGTCTCGCATTTGTGAGAGTTTGAGCTATTGGCATTGTAAATGACAAAGCCTTTTATTTATGTGTTTTGAAAACCTGCCAGTGGTACGTAAACACCCACAACACCCACTTTGTACTTAATAATTGTTGCTTAGGAGAAGCAAGGGTGGCAGTAACTGTGCCTCTTTTACTACCAGCCTTGCTTCTCATAAGCAAGGACTAGAAATACAAAGTGAGTATTTACGCAAAGCTTGCAAGTTTTCAAAACACATAAATAAAACGCATTGTCATTTACAATAACTCAAAATCTCGCAAATGCGAGACCTATTTCAGTGGAAATGCAGACCTGTTGCAGTGCAGTTAGCAACATTAACTTCCTCTGTGTCCACACCAGAGTCCCCACCCCTCCCTTTGCTGTGACGTCTTCAAACTGAGCAGCCACTAAGGCAGGAGAGCAGCAACATTATAGTTCCGTGTGAATGTCACGTCATCAAGTAGTCGTGGCCGAGTGGTTAAGGCGATGGACTAGAAATCCATTGGGGTCTCCCCGCGCAGGTTCGAATCCTGCCGACTACGGACAATTTTATTCTTGCCTTAAAATACATTTTGGATGTTAGCTTTCTAGATCGACATTTTTTACAGACCTACACGAAAGAGACGGTTTTATGTGGAGAATTCCGAGAACGCGTGTCTACAATTAAGTGCAGCCTGTATGTTGTTTCACTCCGTTAGGTGCAGACCCCTAATTTACCAGATTTGGGATGCTCAGTCACGTCACAGGTTCCCCCTTGGACAGAGAGCATGGAAGCTCAGCACCTGCTGAAGCCCTGATGCGAGCGGGTGAGTCCCGGGGCCCGAGTGACGTAAGAACGTTCGGGATAAGGGAAAGCTCAGGGGAGTGGAGTGAGTCTCGGCGAGGGAGCGGGGTGTGAAGAAGAACCACCGAGCACGGACGCAAAATATGCACTCGAAGTCGGGGTGAAGTCGTGGGAACCGTGCTGAAGGACCCTGTCCCGGTTAACAAGGACAGTCAATGTATGTCAGTCAGTCTAGTAGTACATTTCCTCGTTTTGTACAAACTCTGGTCCCAAAGAAGATCATAAAACGGGGGGAAATTGTTGCTGCCATCTTTCTTAGTCAGTTTTACGGTGTTTAGGGGCTCAAAGCCATGCAGCAGAGATCCGTGGGCATTCAGCAGAGGCGGGCAAGCCAGCAAAATGTCAGGGGTTTCCCTATCAGCATTAGTAGACACTATTAAACAAACACAAGGCAATCTTACAAAACAAACCAAGGGGTGTTTACAAAACAAACCAGCAGGGGGTTGGTAGCCCAACCCGGACTCCAAGATGGTAAACAAATAGATGTTGAGCACATAATGTAATAATGTTGGCGTTTAAGTTAAATGTTGCGTTGTCTCTAAAACCAAGCGGCATTTTGTGCAACGTTTACACGAGTTACACTGAGAACGGTTTCCTGAAATCCGTAAATAAATAGTTTGTCACATAAGAAACAGGTCAGAACTAGATTGATCAAAAGTGACTTTTCAATCATTAATGAAGAAATAGTATCACAAAATGTGCTGCATTGCGCTGCATGGTTTGCCTTTGTTGGGGCATAATAAAATCGGCTCCGCATAATTTGGTCCTCTCGTGCCGCACAATTCCAACTGCACTGTTTATGATTTGTTGTCGACCGTGGAACCCTCCTCCCTTATTGATAGTGTTTCAGCAGGGCTACGCTCCTGTCCCCTGATTCAGTGACATGCAGGGGTAGCAGGTGACATGATGACCATTGAAGACTTCTTGGGTTGACCCCTTAGCTCACCCTTGACATTTATCAGCCCCCTTATTAGCTGCACAGGGGAAGGGCAAATTATGTAAAAGACAGAAAGTCCACAAGTCTGTCACAGACGTATTTACTTTCTGTTCCTGCGCCGGCCTTTGTGACCACCCCCTTCATGGGACCCCTAGTTGATATTCATGGTCATCTGCGTTTTGTCACCTACTAGGAACTCTGCTGCTGTCTCACCCCATGCAATTATCTAGGTGGTCCATACTTGAATGAGTGAATGAATGGATGAGGAGATTTATACAGCGCGTGGCTACTCCAAGAAGTGTCCCCATGCTTATGGGAAGATCCCCAAGTTACACGCCCCCCCCCCCCCCATCCTGAAAAAAACAGGTCCTACTGAACTGCAGAGAAAAGCCATGTTTCAAGTTTTCTGCGGAATACAGTCTCAAACTTACCTTGTGATGTAGTGGTCAGGGCGATGTAGCGGATGTGATATTTTTGTTGCATGCAATATAGAGATGGTGTACCCCCTTAAAACTCAAAGAAGCAGAGGTGGTGGTACAACAAGGGCTACCAAGAGAATCCAGTTTATAAGCCAAGGGCAGCTCAGGATGGTACAAAGGCCACAACGGCACATGCTGCTTGCCACTGTTCACTGCATGCAGGGCCTTGACCACAGCTGGATGCAAGGGCCACCTGGCTGCATCACTTATTAGCCAAAGGCAGCTCAGGATGGTACAAAGGCCACAACGGCACATGCTGCTTGCCACTGTTCACTGCCTGCAGGGCCTTGACCACAGCTGGATGCAAGGGCCACCTGGCTGCATCACTTATAAGCCAAAGGCAGCTCAGGATGGTACAAAGGCCACAACGGCACATGCTGCTTGCCACTGTTCACTGCATGCAGGGCCTTGACCACAGCTGGATGCAAGGGCCACCTGGCTGCATCACTTATTAGCCAAAGGCAGCTCAGGATGGTACAAAGGCCACAACGGCACATGCTGCTTGCCACTGTTCACTGCCTGCAGGGCCTTGACCACAGCTGGATGCAAGGGCCACCTGGCTGCATCACTTATTAGCCAAAGGCAGCTCAGGATGGTACAAAGGCCACAACGGCACATGCTGCTTGCCACTGTTCACTGCATGCAGGGCCTTGACCACAGCTGGATGCAAGGGCCACCTGGCTGCATCACTTATAAGCCAAAGGCAGCTCAGGATGGTACAAAGGCCACAACAGCACATGCTGCTTGCCACTGTTCACTGCCTGCAGGGCCTTGACCACAGCTGGATGCAAGGGCCACCTGGCTGCATCACTTATAAGCCAAAGGCAGCTCAGGATGGTACAAAGGCCACAACGGCACATGCTGCTTGCCACTGTTCACTGCCTGCAGGGCCTTGACCACAGCTGGATGCAAGGGCCACCTGGCTGCATCACTTATAAGCCAAAGGCAGCTCAGGATGGTACAAAGGCCACAACGGCACATGCTGCTGGCCACTGTTCACTGCCTGCAGGGCCTTGACCACAGCTGGATGCAAGGGCCACCTGGCTGCATCACTTATAAGCCAAAGGCAGCTCAGGATGGTACAAAGGCCACAACGGCACATGCTGCTTGCCACTGTTCACTGCCTGCAGGGCCTTGACCACAGCTGGATGCAAGGGCCACCTGGCTGCATCACTTATAAGCCAAAGGCAGCTCAGGATGGTACAAAGGCCACAACAGCACATGCTGCTTGCCACTTTTCACTGCCTGCAGGGCCTTGACCACAGCTGGATGCAAGGGCCACCTGGCTGCATCACTTATAAGCCAAATGCAGCTCAGGATGGTACAAAGGCCACAACAGCACATGCTGCTTGCCACTGTTCACTGCCTGCAGGGCCTTGACCACAGCTGGATGCAAGGGCCACCTGGCTGCATCACTTATAAGCCAAAGGCAGCTCAGGATGGTACAAAGGCCACAACGGCACATGCTGCTTGCCACTGTTCACTGCCTGCAGGGCCTTGACCACAGCTGGATGCAAGGGCCACCTGGCTGCATCACTTATAAGCCAAGGGCAGCTCAGGATGGTACAAAGGCCACAACGGCACATGCTGCTTGCCACTGTTCACTGCATGCAGGGCCTTGACCACAGCTGGATGCAAGGGCCACCTGGCTGCATCACTTATAAGCCAAAGGCAGCTCAGGATGGTACAAAGGCCACAACGGCACATGCTGCTTGCCACTGTTCACTGCCTGCAGGGCCTTGACCACAGCTGGATGCAAGGGCCACCTGGCTGCATCACTTATAAGCCAAAGGCAGCTCAGGATGGTACAAAGGCCACAACAGCACATGCTGCTTGCATTTGACAAAGGGATGGTGCACTCAAGGAAAAAGTCTTTTCAAATATCCCAAAGATTGTTTCTTTATTCTTATTCAAAATCCAAGGACAGTCAAGCTCAGCCAACGCGTTTCGTTCTTATAGAACTTCGTCAGGGCTGTAAATCAATACAAATAAAGACATACATGTATACAAAAACACTTCTTATACCACATAAAACACAACAACCTACATTGCCAACAGTACATATATATCATGACAGTACCATATATTACATACAAATGATTAAAATAATAGCACAACACCGAACACCAACAAAATAAGTCTCACAAATAAATACATTATATACAATTTGTACTAAAAAGGGGGGGGGGGACATATTAGACATATGTACGTTCAGGACAAAGGTAAAATTATCACACAAAAAAAACAACATACATATCCTACCTCAACATGCATGTTATTCAATGTTCTAAAAGACGAAAAATACCATTTGAAGTGTATATAAATGAAAGCCTAAACTATAAGTGAGTTTATAGATATACAATAGGGAGATGTAGGGGTCCGTATGCCTAAAAGGTACCGGTGGTTTGTATGACCAATACCCTATTCAATGAGAGAGCTATTATAATATTTACATAAATTCTTACCATGGATACTTTAAGAAACGGACTTCACGAAACTCAAAGGGATCGACTTCCAATAGATATAAAATTTCATGTAAAAAATAGGAGTATGACCTAATGAAAATAAATTTAAGGAAACAGTTATTACAGCCCCTTACGGGCATGGAAGACCTAGATCAAATGGGAATATTTACATTACAACGCTTTCCAGTTGAAAATGAAAGCTATCTTACCTTTCCAAGTCGCTGAAAGGTATACGTATGGGTACGATCGTGTGTAAGTCACCAGGTAATATAAATGACAGTCAGATTCTTATTCAATCACTACGTGTCAAAGGCATTGTTCTGTCAACATTGTTGTTGTATATTTATGCCCAATGTGTGGGCTGTTTACTTCTAAAGGAAAACAACACGAGAATAGAGAATTACACGAAAGCCCATCTATGATTTCATGTTGAATCACAGGTCCCATTCCGAAACCCATCTCCTAGTGTTAACTAAGAATAAAAGAAAGAAGCGACGGCCTATATCTCCCATTCTAACTTATGTATATAGATTTAGTAACATGTGTATCCTACAGCTATTGTGCACCATAACAAAACGACGACATCCGAAATCAAGGACATGATTTACAATGATAGTGGACAGGAAATTGTAAGCCACAAGTCTCTATAGTTATTCTAAATATTTGCGTGCTCCCTATGTGATTATACTTGCGGTATGCAAGTAGTATCATAAACCCCGCCATCAAACTAAACACACACAAAACCAACAAAGTATTCCCAGAATTCGTAAGGTAGCGATTCCTGAATACCCCACAGTATTTGTATTATCGGTATTATATCCGCGCAAAGTCCACACAATTTCCGCCATAAAAAGGAAACACACACGTAATCAAGGTAATGACCTCATGCATAGTAAGGTAGCAATGTGTGATTGCCTGGAAACGTTTTAACTCGCAATGTTATATTAATGCAAAGCCCGCTGAAACATAGTCACCAACGGCACCTTGAGCAAGAAACCAAAATACTTCAAACATATCCGACTACTTCACTACTCCTAATCCAATGCAAACATGCTGCTTGCCACTGTTCACTGCCTGCAGGGCCTTGACCACAGCTGGATGCAAGGGCCACCTGGCTGCATCACTTATAAGCCAAAGGCAGCTCAGGATGGTACAAAGGCCACAACGGCACATGCTGCTTGCCACTGTTCACTGCCTGCAGGGCCATGACCACAGCTGGATGCAAGGGCCACCTGGCTGCATCACTTATAAGCCAAAGGCAGCTCAGGATGGTACAAAGGCCACAACGGCACATGCTGCTTGCCACTGTTCACTGCCTGCAGGGCCTTGACCACAGCTGGATGCAAGGGCCACCTGGCTGCATCACTTATAAGCCAAGGGCAGCTCAGGATGGTACAAAGGCCACAACGGCACATGCTGCTTGCCACTGTTCACTGCATGCAGGGCCTTGACCACAGCTGGATGCAAGGGCCACCTGGCTGCATCACTTATAAGCCAAAGGCAGCTCAGGATGGTACAAAGGCCACAACGGCACATGCTGCTTGCCACTGTTCACTGCATGCAGGGCCTTGACCACAGCTGGATGCAAGGGCCACCTGGCTGCATCACTTATAAGCCAAAGGCAGCTCAGGATGGTACAAAGGCCACAACAGCACATGCTGCTTGCCACTGTTCACTGCCTGCAGGGCCTTGACCACAGCTGGATGCAAGGGCCACCTGGCTGCATCACTTATAAGCCAAAGGCAGCTCAGGATGGTACAAAGGCCACAACGGCACATGCTGCTTGCCACTGTTCACTGCATGCAGGGCCTTGACCACAGCTGGATGCAAGGGCCACCTGGCTGCATCACTTATAAGCCAAAGGCAGCTCAGGATGGTACAAAGGCCACAACAGCACATGCTGCTTGCCACTGTTCACTGCCTGCAGGGCCTTGACCACAGCTGGATGCAAGGGCCACCTGGCTGCATCACTTATAAGCCAAAGGCAGCTCAGGATGGTACAAAGGCCACAACGGCACATGCTGCTTGCCACTGTTCACTGCCTGCAGGGCCTTGACCACAGCTGGATGCAAGGGCCACCTGGCTGCATCACTTATAAGCCAAGGGCAGCTCAGGATGATACAAAGGCCACAACGGCACATGCTGCTTGCCACTGTTCACTGCATGCAGGGCCTTGACCACAGCTGGATGCAAGGGCCACCTGGCTGCATCACTTATAAGCCAAAGGCAGCTCAGGATGGTACAAAGGCCACAACGGCACATGCTGCTTGCCACTGTTCACTGCCTGCAGGGCCTTGACCACAGCTGGATGCAAGGGCCACCTGGCTGCATCACTTATAAGCCAAAGGCAGCTCAGGATGGTACAAAGGCCACAACGGCACATGCTGCTTGCCACTGTTCACTGCCTGCAGGGCCTTGACCACAGCTGGATGCAAGGGCCACCTGGCTGCATCACTTATAAGCCAAAGGCAGCTCAGGATGGTACAAAGGCCACAACGGCACATGCTGCTTGCCACTGTTCACTGCCTGCAGGGCCTTGACCACAGCTGGATGCAAGGGCCACCTGGCTGCATCACTTATAAGCCAAAGGCAGCTCAGGATGGTACAAAGGCCACAACGGCACATGCTGCTTGCCACTGTTCACTGCCTGCAGGGCCTTGACCACAGCTGGATGCAAGGGCCACCTGGCTGCATCACTTATAAGCCAAGGGCAGCTCAGGATGGTACAAAGGCCACAACGGCACATGCTGCTTGCCACTGTTCACTGCATGCAGGGCCTTGACCACAGCTGGATGCAAGGGCCACCTGGCTGCATCACTTATAAGCCAAAGGCAGCTCAGGATGGTACAAAGGCCACAACGGCACATGCTGCTTGCCACTGTTCACTGCCTGCAGGGCCTTGACCACAGCTGGATGCAAGGGCCACCTGGCTGCATCACTTATAAGCCAAAGGCAGCTCAGGATGGTACAAAGGCCACAACAGCACATGCTGCTTGCCACTGTTCACTGCATGCAGGGCCTTGACCACAGCTGGATGCAAGGGCCACCTGGCTGCATCACTTATAAGCCAAAGGCAGCTCAGGATGGTACAAAGGCCACAACGGCACATGCTGCTTGCCACTGTTCACTGCCTGCAGGGCCTTGACCACAGCTGGATGCAAGGGCCACCTGGCTGCATCACTTATAAGCCAAGGGCAGCTCAGGATGGTACAAAGGCCACAACGGCACATGCTGCTTGCCACTGTTCACTGCATGCAGGGCCTTGACCACGGCTGGATGCAAGGGCCACCTGGCTGCATCACAACTTAATTCCTAAAGGAGGCTAGTATCATGGCTGAAAACTAGCCAGTGTAGGACAACAGGTGTTACAGCATGTGGGGCTGCTATTGTAGGTTGGCACTTGCTGCTGATGGGATGCAAGGGTATCCCTGGCACCTAGGTAGGCTATCTGCCCACCCTTCCATGCCTACACCAGACATGGCAGACTTGCTTTATCCAGCAGGATCTGATTGGCCAAAAAGTCACGCTAAAGACCCACGGATCCCATGAACGCCTCAGACACCAGAGGTGGTGACCTGCTCAGAGCTGTCTAGGGGAAGAAATAAAAAAAGTCCATCTCTTGCTATGCGGACTCGTACGGCTGTTCTTCCACTGAAGTGCTTATGAAGAAGAAAAACTCCATATGTTACTGACAGGTGGAATAACCAATGGCTCATGTTTGAGGGCTGATTAATATGCAACCTATTGCAACCAATGACTAATAGGAGCTGATCTGTTGCACCTCTCTCTTGTGTATAGTGCATGATTGTATTGCCAAGCATTGGCAAAGCCAATAGATCTCACCTGATGCAAGAGCTATTGGCTATGACAATTCTTTTCAGCCATGTTGTACACTGCTTGCATGTAACAGCGCCGTTACCATATGGGGTCTTGGTAGTTGTCCTTCAGTTTTTCATACAAAGTTCATGTTATTTTTCAGCTAATGCTGTCTTTCTAAATTGTATCTGTAGATGCCAGTGTTTCGGGATTCCTCCCTCATCAGTAGAGAATATTTGCAGGTTGCTGGACATGCTGCCAATTTCCTTAGGTATAATCCCACTCATAGCTTGCAGGCGTTCCAAAGCAGTGTGTTTCGACCCACTTTCTCATAGGTTAGATTGGGCCTTTCTCTGCCACGGTAATAAGTACTTAAGAATAGATTTTTGTTAGGCGCTACATAAAACTAGACATACGCATTGTTTCCTGTGGTTGCGTTAGTCCTTTCTTTCCATGGATAGCACAAATGCCTTTTTAGAGTCAGTGTCAGACAGTATCTGTCGTCTGCTGGCTTCTTCACTCCTGGTGCTTGGGGCCCACTTGTGGAGGGTTTAGTCAGAAGTTTAGGTGTGTAATCATCTGAATGTTGTCACCGAATAAAGCTCATGAGAAAAATGGTGGGGTGATTTACAGTAAGGTTGTTCACATCGACACAAGGTGTTCCAGTTTAGTCCTTCAACCAACCTTCGACACACTGCCACCCATAACTAATAACATGTGTATCCAGCATGCAAGTGACTTCGTTTTTAAAATGTTATGCTGAGTTGTGGTTTTGTGTTGTGTGATATTACAGCATTTGTATCACAGACGTCTGCTATTTTATGGCCTTTTACTCTTTTACTTTCTCTGATCAGTCAGAGCCTTAGACATACACAGATTTTACATACACACATAATGTTACCAAGATATTTATTATAACGCCACAAGGAGGAACTGTATCACAAAAGGAACAGAAGAGTGCACCTGCAGCTGTGTGGATTCACATTACTGTTCCTCCATCAAAAGCGACGAAAATCAAAGAAAATTCTCATGACGAATTAAAACGCCACTCTTCATGACTGACAGTCATAGTGGCCAATGGCTGACCAATATGGGCTCATCAGTATGTCACACATTATAACTATAGGCTGAGGGTTCCTTTTACCCCCCTACATCATTATTTGCTTGAATGACACAAACCATTAAGTCACAACTAATAAAAGGGACTGAAATGTCAATTGCAGGAAATAGCGTCCACTATAATTACAAGAACGGGAAATGTAAATAAAGTATGCTATTAATAGATACACGTCTGCCGAGATCACGAGGTGACAATAAGAAAAAAACTAGTCTATTTGACAAAAATACAACTATGTGTAATGCACGAGTACCTAATCGTGTAATAGAAATGAACGTCGCAGCTGCTTACCAGCCTTTAAAACATTATCTTGCTAGGCTGTGTACGTGGTCGTTGACACACATTTTATGAAATGTTATGTTATGCTATAAAAAGGTTATAGCGCTCCCATAAAAAGTTTGTAGCGCTCCCTCTCCCGTTTTCAATGGTGTATTGATGCTCCTTGAAGTAATTAACCCGGCACATGGTTAGCCAACAGATGATTACTTTCCCATGGGCCATATGGTCTTGTGGGAGGGGGTGGGGGGGGGGTGGGGGGGGGCGAGATTGCACAGCCCTCGTGATAGGACAATTCTCTTGTAAAAAACAAAAACTTCTTGGAATATTTTCGTAACATTTTTTTTCTCATAAATTTCGTCAAAAGCAGCCATATTTTGGAAAGTTTATAAGCTTTGTAAAGTTTGTCAAAGTTTCCCAGGCGAAATGTTAATATTGATGACGCCAGGTGGTCTCCCTTGTCAATGTAATTTGCATAATACCTCAAAAGTAGGCCTGTCATGTGATATATTCCTTCTGGCTTCCCCACGAGCTAGGCACTATGGAGAGGTTTGGGCTCTAAAGTGTGGTTGAATGTGCCTAAATATTAGTTTAAGTACATATCGATACAGCTCTAAATGGTGTAAGGCGAGAAAAACAGAAGGGTGTGGAAAAAGAGACCCAGTAGGCCATACTTTAGTCTGAAAGTAACTTCAAATTTACCGAAACTGCCTTGTGTGTGGTCACGGTGGTCTGAGGCGTGAGATCAGTCCTGGAGACTTGGGCAGCTGAGTTCCTTGTACATGGGGATGTTGTAGTATTTTATATTGATTCCATATTATATTTTACCCATCATTGGACTACATACAAGTGTGCCCTGCCAACCAGCCAACTTGTGCGTTGTGTGGTTCAGGCTTTAAGTTGTGGGTTTAGCTGCCATGTACCCCCAGTTGCCACAATAGCTTTGTGTGCCCATCCTGACTGCCTTAAGAAGATGATGCCACCTGAAGCCCCCACGCTCTTTCTCAGCTAATATGGTTCTGTATTATATCCTGTGTTCCAAAAAGAAGTGCGCCTCAGTGCGATACTTTACTTTGCCACTGCTTTCTTTTCCTTCCATTCTTCAGTGCTTAATTTGTAAACGAATAAAAGAAGGGCCAGGGCTCTCGTCAGGAGGCTACTGCAGCTTGCACCACCCATTGCCCCTGTCAGTGCAGCCAAGGACAGAACCATCACACTCCTACACGTGTGACAATTCAGACTATTCTAGGGCGCTCAAAGCTCTAAGAATGGCTTGAGGGCAGGTAATAGTCATTTAATGTATATTGACCGCTGTTGTGGTCATCTCAGACAGCGCCACCTTGCGGCAGACTGTCACAACCGCCAGTGTTGACAATTCAGTGCTGGTGCCCAGCACCGGAATCCACTGTCTTAAATTAAGCACTGTCATTCTTTAACCTTTTTAATTGTATTAGTCAGTCTTGTGTATAAAAAACTATGATTTAACGTTCCAGTAATTCAAAGTCAATAGCACCCTTTCTTTGTTGCAATAGGAATCATATTTTTCAGCGATGTGTATTAATATTAAAAAGGGTGTCTACGTTCTACTGCCTGCTAGGAAGCACCCGTGCAGAACAACTGAAATGATTTGAGTAGTGTATTGTGTTTTTTCCTTTAACATTTTCAAAGCAAGCCTATGGCTGACATACTTAGACAGCGGTATAATGTATACTTATTTTTTCTGCTGTGCCGTATGTTTGCAATATAAAAAACATAATAACCATAACACCAGCTTGCCAAGCCTGAACATATTGCTTTTGCCAATGCTTACTTATGTTTTTTAATTACGTGATGTTGCCAAGAACTAATAAATACACAGTTCAGAACTTATAAGTATCCCCTACTGCACCATGTATGGCTATTGGAGCTCTTTGAAGACCGTAGAGGACAGAATGTGTTGTTCATAGAGGACCGAGGGTGATGTCGAGTACTTTTTCTAAAGCTATAGAACTCTGATTAACCCCTCTCATGGTTCACTGGCACTTGAAATTCTGCCCAGTGGCCTGTAACATGCTGCTAGCTAGTTATGGTACCAGGAGTGCTAAAATCCAAGCTCAACTGTACGATTTTATCATAAGACATTAGCAATGCAATTTCCTTTTTAAAACATCTAAACATTGAAAAATGTGACCCACTGACAGAGATGTATCAATAAAAAGGTGGGAGATGTGTATGTAAGTAGTCGTGGCCGAGCGGTTAAGGCGATGGACTTGAAATCCATTGGGGTCTCCCCGCGCAGGTTCGAATCCTGCCGACTACGGGATAATTTTTTTCCCCAGCGATTATAAAAATTGTGGGAAAATATTTACTAGTAAGACCGAAGGGCATACGTTTAGTTCATTTCGACATATGGCCTCGATGTATATATTTATAATGCCTACTTTTTCTTGTGGATACAGTCCGAAACAGCTGACAACGCACATTTCATTTCAGAGTACTGTCAACGGTTGTTTACGGTTGGGAAAACGAGGAAGGGATACATAACAAATTATCTTGAGTAAGCACTGTCCTAATTTCTGAAAATAATAATATTTTCCGTTTACAAAAAAAAAAAAGAATCATTGGCAGCGGTGGGATTCGAACCCACGCCTCCGGAGAGACTGGAGCCTTAATCCAGCGCCTTAGACCGCTCGGCCACGCTACCTCACTGTAAAATGAGCGCAATGCGCTCTACTCGATCACTGTTGACTGTGCTCAGGAGTCAGTCGTTTCAAACGATGGTGTGTAGCTAGTTACAGTAATGGAAACGTTTGTTAGGTTATTAAGAGTAGTAAGGAAGCAACGACTTTACGCAAGGAATCAGATCAGTTTCTTGCGCACAGTCGTTACTGAACATTGTCTGTTTTATTAATTTCACAGAGATATTTTTAGATGAAGGCAAATAGGCGATAAATAAGCCATGATGGTTTGATATTCTTCATCCTGATTTTGCAAGTAAGTGGGACAATTCCATAGTGGGCAGGTGAGCAGAGGCACACATTCAGACAGTTTACAAATAAGTACATGAAATTGAAGAGTTAAAAAAGATTCAAATGGATAAAAAATATTGACACATGAAGTAAAGAAAAGCAATCGACGAGGATGGGATTCGAACCCACGCGTGCAGAGCACAATGGATTAGCAGTCCATCGCCTTAACCACTCGGCCACCTCGTCAGATGACACCATTTTGTGACACCATTTGATCTGTGTTGTGTGCCTGTATGTAGGACCACGGAGCGCATTTATGCTGCAGTGTTCAAATAAATGTGCTTTCCACCAAAACACAAGGAAGAGCAGATCTGTAAAAACAAACAGCCATCTCAGGGCCCCTTCCAACCTTTCAATGTTATGAGCAGCGTACATTGGAGAGGAAAAAGAGAGAGCAACAGCACTCATGAGGTGATGACTGATTACAGGTGCTGAGTGACATTGTCCTTGAGAATAAGGAGTATAAATCATAATTTCAAACCGGCAAAACCAATAGGTCTCACTTATGAGAGGTATTGGCTTTGTCAATGTTTTTTAGCCATGTTGCACAGCAGCCCAAATACTGTGCAGCATGCCTGCAAGTTAAAACAAAAATAAAAAGCACAATAACACAGTGAGTGTTGGCCCTGTCATAGAGTTTTTTTTATTGCTGGTGGGAAAGAGGGAGGTCAGGGTGGAAGGGAACATGGACAATAGAGAATTAGGTATTAAAAGTGCTATGACGCGGCAAGGCTGGCCACATCATAGAGCTACTACTGGCCCTGGACAACCGAAGGAGGGTCGGTGGATAGACTGATTACAAGCACCATGGACAATAGAAGATTCGGAGCAAGCAACACAGGCAACAAATTTGGAGAAAGCAACATGAAAAATGGAAAGGGGGTGGGAGTGTGGTTGAGAGCAAGCAACATGGACAACCGAAGTATGGAAGATGCGGGAAAGCAATATGGACAACAGAAGGAGGGAGAGTGGGAGGGGTAAGCAATATAGACAACGGAAGGAGGAAGGGTGGGTGGGGGCAAGTAAAATGGCAAAGGTAGGAGGGACAGCAGGTGAGGGCAAACAACACAAACAAATGAAGGAGGGAGAGTGATTAGGAGCTAGCTAAATGGACAACAGAAGGAAGTAGGGTGATTAGGAGCCAACAACATGGACTACAGAAGGAGAAAGGGATTGCCGGGGTGAGCAACACTGAAAGGAGGTGGGAAGGCGGGAGGAACACAGAAGAGGAGAAGCACATGAGGGAGACCAATTAAATCAGAGTGCTTAAACACAAAGAAAAGAGTAACACCTAAAAAATGAGCAGTGGAAGGACACAACTAGTGCGTCCTTGTTCCAGTAGAGGGGTAAACACAAAGAGGAAGTAAGACTACAGCAGCTGACCAATAAAAAGCAAGCAAATGATAGTGACAATGAAGACAACCAATGGTAAGCACTTGACAGCCTATAAGCCCACTCTTAGAAAAAAATATGTCTTGCAAGAGACAGTGCATGTGCTGTCTTAGCCAAGACCTAAAAATGTGTATACCGAAGTCAAATATTACACCCTTGCCCGTCCTCTGCCTCTGATTTGAAAATGTTAGCTCATCCCAAACTCACTCTCTGTTTAAAACCCCCTAACAACATCTCCAGGGATATTGGACAACTTAGCACTTTGTATATCTATGAGCAGGGTGGATTTTTGTGATTCTACAGTTAGAGTGTTTTTCGTATAAGGATAGATATGCTGCATTTGCCACATAATCCATCATCTGCTGTATAATTTGTAAATTTTAACAAAAATGTGTTTTTGGATGACACAAAACAAAGGTTACTTATAATGCAGTGACGTGTTGCAGCGCAATGGAAGGCTCTTCTTGATGGTTGACTGGTCACCTTTCGGTAGCTAAGATCTGTATTTGAGTTTTAAAGTGGCACTGATGGGGTGAAACGTTCGCTAAGACAGGGGTCCCCCACGGACCCCTGCCCCTCACACATCTTCCATAGAGCCGCTGCCGCCACAGCACCCGAGCTACAACGCACCATCAACGCCACCTTCAAGTCAGGCTCATTCCCCGACGACTGGAAACACACATAAGTCAAGTCACTCCTCAAAAACCCTAAGCAGACCCGATGGACCTAAAAAACTACAGACCCATCCCTCTCCTCCCCTTCACAGCTAAAGTCACCGTAAAGATCATCAACATCCAGCTCACGAACGTCATCAAAACCAATTCTATCCTCGACTCTTCCCATTCCGGATTCCACAGCAACCACCGCACCAAGACCGCCCTCCTCGCCGCCACAGATGACATCCACACTCTCCTCTACCAGGGCCAAACAGCGGCCCTCATCTTACTAGATCTCTCTGCAGCCTTCGACACCATCTCCCACCGCACCCTCACAGCCAGACTCCACAACGCCGGCATACAGGGTACCGCCCTCGACTAGATATGCTCTTCCCCCACAGGCCGAACCCAAAGAATCAGACTCCCGCCTTTCCTCTCCAAACCCTCAGTGATCAACTGTGGATTACCCCAAGGATCTTCGCTCAGCCCCAAAACTCTTCAACATCTACATGGCGTCACAAAGGAACCCAACACTACAAGACTCAGCTTCCAGGAAGGAATGAAAGAAGTCGCATCCTGGATGAGCAGCAGCTGTCTGAAGCTCAACTCAGAGAAGACAGAAGTCCTCGTCTTCGGACCCACCCCCTCAGCATTGGACAACACCTGGTGGCCCACCACCCTTGATAACCCTCTCACACCTACGGACCACGCCCAGAACATCAGCAGCATACTCGGCTCCTCCCTCAACATGACCCACCAGATCAACGCCATCTCCTCCATGAGCTGATCCTAGTTTGCAAGCCGTCGTATTTAAAGGTGTTTCCAACTTATGCTGCTTTTGTGAGGTCCCCCAATAGTATGACATTGTTTACATGCCCAGCCTAGATGTATGAACCCCAAAGTCGGCTGAGGGACTATGCCACTGATGATGTATTTGTAAAATCACAACTACCTCAAAACCTAGAATTTACAATAAATTCAACTCGAACAGAACATGTGCAGTAATTTCTCACAAGGTCCTCACTTTGTATATGAAAATGTCACGTTTGTTTACATTTGTTTTAGTTAACCCCTTCGATGCTGCGCAGATTCCGCCGCTGTGCTGACGGAATCTTGCGCGGGTGTGCTCATGACGGAATGGTTCCGTCATGAGCACAGCTCAACCGTGGGTCATGACGGAACCATTCCGTCATGAGCACCGAAGGGGTTAATAGTGTTTCTTTCCTGGATGGTCAGATGACTGACTCTGTCAATGAATGGCCTGTTGTTGGAATTAGTCAGTGACCTCTTTACTAAGGCAGAGCGTGGTGGTTGAGGATCTATTTTCCTGAAAAGTACGTTGACGTTCAGGATACAAAGCAAAAACAGATCACCATGCCACAGGAGGCGAGCATTCATGTCCTTTGAACTCTTTTCTTGATCCTGTTCAGGAACAGAGGCCCAGCTCACACCTCTGCCTCCCTGAAGCTCCTGACTACACCAGAAAACTAATCACTAATGCGAATCTTATGGATTCTTGGGCACTGCATTTCCTGACAGAAAAATATTTACTTTCTCCTCAAACTCACATAATCTTGCTCTTGACAAGATCAATTTATTATAAGTAGAAACCTCTAAACTACTGGTGTTCCATAAACACTCTCTCTAAAACACTCTTGGGCCACGCACACATCTGCATCCCTCTTGACACAGCCTCGCAGAGAAGGGTGGAAGATGGAGGCTGAACTCTGAACTAATTACAGACAGTAAATCTATAAGTCCCATCAAGACCTGTGGCCAGTGGCCGCTCCTCCGCTATGGGGGAGAAGAGTCGCCCCACTGCTTTTTAGCAGCGAAATAAATGGAAAATTAAATTATAATATCTCACGTTATTATCTTTTTATTTTGTCCTACTTCCGGCAGATTTGCGTGGCTGCTCTTCTGGCAGGGGAGGGGAGAGGTGGAAGCACCCTCCTAAGTGCGCAATGACTGGCCAAATATTCATGCGCACTTTGCATGTTCCCCATGCAGTCTGCATTACAGCCCGCAGGGAGAACATGCTCAGGCTCCCAGTCAGTATCTGAGCGCTGAACCACAGCACTCAGCCCAATCACAACGCTGCTAAGGCAGCGTTGTGATTGGCTCACTGGGATCCTGGGTATGCTTCCTGTTCAGGCCGAGGGAGGGACTACCGAGGAGAGAGGCGGCGAGGGAGCTGTGAGAAGGTAAGATTTTTCTTTTTATGTTATTTTTTAATACCTACTTCCCCCGCATCCTCCCCCTACCTCTGACGGTGCAGGCCAGCGCTGCCTTTGGCCAATCGGTCTTTAACAATAATGTGCAATAAAGTCACAAATAGCAAAACTGGAACCCTCCCTGTTGAGAAGGGAGTGCTCATGAGTTAAGTTGGCTGTCAGATGGCATTAACACGTAAAATCTTAAAAGATCTACTGCTCAAAACTAGAGAACATGAATCCTAGGGGCAAATGAGACTAAGACAACGTCACAAAATGTAGGGCGAGTGTTTCATAGCTGCTCTGTGTTTTTTAGGGTTCAGGTGAAATGATATGGTGGAAGGAACAGAGCTGTGAAGCTTTTACCAAGATATATGAAAGGAAGGAAAGAATGAAACATGATCACCGGTGTAAGATATGAAGATGGTAACATTACTTCCTTAGACAAAATCATCAATCTTGTATTCTAATCCTATCACAAAACTTTTTTTTGCAGGGGAGCTGAAAACAAAGAAGGCCTGTAAGAAATGTAGGTATTAGTTAAGGAGGAGGGGTATACCCACCTCAGGCAATAACCACAATCTTTGTCATGGGTGAATCACTAAAGTGACTAGATTAACCTGAGCTCAACTCCGTAGTAACTATGGAACATAGAAAACAGGCTTAACTTAAAAGCAATGTATACATTATTTATATAGTACTAAAACAGTAATAAAGTCAAAATGCCAAACAATAAAATTCCCAAAACGAATGAGAGAAATAGAATAAAATGTAAAAATGCCACCAATATGGCAAACATCCAATAAAGGTAACTGGAGATATGATTTTTTAAAGTTTTAAGTAGGAATAGCACCAAGAAGCACAAAGTGCCAATAATAGTCAATGGTCACAATAGATTGGGCATATGTGCAGTTTGACGATGCCCGTGATGGAGCATGGGTTGGGTACACTAACCAGGTTCGCCCTGGTCAAAACATTTTACCTTCTGACTTCGTTCTTTAAGTCCCATTACCTCACTGGAGGGACTTAGAGACTCACTGGGTGTCAGGCATTAGTAAACAGCAGTGCCCAGTCAAGGTCCAGTTGTCATTGGCTAGCTGGGCAATTGCAGTAAAGGCCTCTTGTTGTATCCAGTATCTTGAACAGATCAGCCTTATGACTATTGGAGTCCACTCGTTTGTCCTGGGTACAAGAGGGAGCACAGGTTCCAATTTTCTAGGCTTTTCTAAGATCATAGACAGCAGGTTGAGTCATCTTGATCTGCCACAGGTATGGCGGCGTTCAGAGGTGGGTTCCAGGAGATGCCACAATTATGCCTGGCACATGCTAGTGGGTGTATATGACCCCTGGGCATGCCCTAACCAATGGGGTAAAGGCACCTGGGGCTATCCCTACTGACTTTGGGCATGTTCAAGATGGTGGCAGCCTTTAGCCATACTAAACGTGGGCTCTGAGAGTTGAGGGTATGTGTGGGGAGTGTACCATGGTAATCCTAGAATCCTCCCACATCTAAACACAAACTCCAGTTTGAAGAAGTCTTTGTACCCCTCAAAACCTAAGAGACAGATGTTCTGGTAGCACAAGGATGGGTTCATCAGCAACCAGATAGTGGATGTACAAGAATTGTATTGGTGCTGGGCTCTCGCCCTTTGAAGTGTGTCCCAATTTCGATATAGAAAACCATAGAAGACCTGTAAAGCAGGTCTTGACACTCCAGCAAAATGTAACTCTGGGATGTCAACAAGGTGCCCACTTTAATTAGGGCTGGTCTGGCTGGAGAGGGGGGGGGGGGGTGCAGGCCAGAGTGTTAGATACATCTGGTTGTGACTCTTTTTAAGTTAATCAAGTTCCTGGGTCCAACCCACAGCCCATCCTGTCAAGGGCACAACACCACCTCCCTACACCCACGGCCTTTCATCCCTGTCCTGGGAGCAAGTTCAGACCTCGTTCACAACTATACATTTGCTAGTTACTGGCTAGCAGAAGTGGGAGAGCAAAATGCAGATTAGCTTCTAGTGACTTCAGGCAGAAAGGTATCTTTCTAAAAGTTATACAAAAGTTTGATTTTACCATTAAATCAGATCTTGAATAACTATTAAAAAAGAGTTCTTGAATTATTGTTCTAAGTGCTCCAAAACTGAAATTAGCATTATTAGATGAAATAAAGTAACCCAGTGTTTTCCTGTGGAGCAGCCAGCCTTGCCAAAGTGAAAGTAGCTTTTGTTTTTTTTCACTCTAAGGACTTATGGAACAGTAAACCTTTACATGTCCTACTTTTAAATACTATGAGCCCTCCCTAATGGGCAATAAGGTATACTTCGGGGTAACGTATTAATATTTAAAAGGAATGTTTTGACCTGTAAAAAAGGGTTTATTTTGACAAGTGGGAATGGCAGTTTAAAACTGCATATCCAGGGTACAATGGGAGGCCTGGAGACAGTTTTGCGGGGTTACTGCAGTGGGTGGCACAATGGGAGCTGCAGTTCACCAGTGACACTTATCTTCTGGGCCTTGGGTACACTCTGTACCATATACTAGAGGCTTACAGGTAAGTTACATTGGCCAAGCAGGTGTATACCAATTTCAACATGCTAAAAGGGGAAATCATAATCACTTTACTGCTGGTTAGCAGGAGTAAAGTGTGCAGAGTTCTATGGCTAACAAAAATAGGATTCAGCAAAAGGGCAAAAACTCCTCGGTGTCCCTCTTCAAAGGGTACATTTCTAACAAGGCTGATATCAGAAAATATTTTGAGAAGATACTGAGGCCAAAAAGAGATATTGGTGAATAAAAAGATCTTCACTCTGCAATCACGGCACAAAGGATTGCAAAGCTATTATGGGTATGAAAAATGGTAAAACAGCAGGTCCAGACTGCCACCCTACTGAAAGACCTAACTTGCCCATTATGTGGTCTCTTCAACTCTGCAATACACATAGGTTTATCAGAAGGGACTCTATCGCACACCATGATCATTTTCATCCCAATAAAGTAGTGTTATCCCACATTACCAAAAACTACAAGCCAACTGCACTCATTAATGTCCACAGGAAATTATTAGCAAATCTCCACAATACTAGAAAAATAACAGTGCCATTCAGTGCAATCAGATCAAACAAGTTTTGTTGAGAGTTAGTAAATTACTTTAACACTAGATGATTCAGCAACATTATTTCTTTTTTTTATACCAGAATGGCCTTTAGTCTTGCAAGCCCAAACCGGGCAAGGACTATTTGACACATTTGACTGGATAAGAAAGCAAATGGAACATCTAACAAAAGTACTATACACTAGTTAATGTCACCATGACAAAATATTTTGAACTCATCAGGAGCTTTTTCATAGTAAGTATCTTTAAGAGTTTGCATCCAATTAATAATGTTGTCACAAAACGTTAGCTATGGAAATAAAACTATCTGTGTAAGCAGATGACATTCGCCTACCACTTTTAAACCCATTGTCTTCCTTTCTAGCTGCATTCGGTGACAAAAATGCATTGGCTTGCATCTCAAAATATAAACTGAATACAGATTAAGGCAAAGTGAGACCACTCACTAAATGTTGCCTCAAAATAAAGTTTGAAGACCTAGACTTTGTAGATTTGGACCTCTAAACATTTAAAACATTTAGTGGTCTTTTTCTTCAGATACCATGATGAAACAAAGTAAATTATATTAAAAAAACAATAAGCAATTTAGGGATCATCTGGAGAAATGGACCCCACTAACTGTGACTGGGAGGGGGGATCAATATAATTAGAATGATGAACAAACCTTTGATTATATTCCCATAAGTAATATTCCCTCTACCACCACATCAAACCTTTATAATGAAATTAACAAAATATTCTCAAAGCTCCTTCGGTCAAAGAAAAAAGCACAAACTGCCTTGAACAATCTACGAGACCAGAAAGACATATGGGGGAGTGAACGTCCACAACTTTCAACTGTATATCATGAAGCCTTTAGACTTCAACAAGCATTCCTCTGGGCTTACAACAATAATCTGTCCCAAATGCTAACTTGGATCAAACACGAATAGCTCTGATTAGCCCCTCCCATTTATCAACACTTTCTTATGTGAAACCCAATTTGAAACTCTGTATAGCTAGAGTCAATCACTGCCCTAAGAAATCAATCACTTTGAACATAAAAGAAATACCTTAAACATAAGACCATAGCTAAACAAGAATGACATTGATCTACGTAAAAGATTCAATGACAAAATAAAGATGAATATGATTATATAAAACTCTGGAAAAATTATATTGATAAGGGCATCAACAAAATTAAATATATACAGTACGATAATAATGAAATTCCTCTCCTTCTGATGCAGCATCCATTCATTCTCCAACTCAATGGCAGTGAATGGTAGAGCATCCTAAAAAAGTGGATCTTCTAAGTGCTATCAGTTCACAGCTCAGAAGCCAGCAACCCAGACTCTGACAAAAGGATTATATGACTTCCATTGATGCAAAAAACATAGCTACAACCAGTGCGTAATCTCCTTTTTGGGGCCTGGCATTTATTTTTCCTCATCAGACATTGACTGCACGCAAGAGAGGGAAAAACATACTCAAGGGGAAATAAGTAGTGAAAGAAAGATGAAAAAACAGTGAAAAAGGGTGAAAGCAGCGCTGAACAGGGGGCCTGCAAGAGTGAGATTAAAGGGCAGGGAGTCTCTGTCAGCGGATTAAAGAGGCATGAGGTGGATTTAAGATTACGCAGCCTTGGTATTCGGTGCGCCGACATTTAAAGGCACCGGTCACGGGCTTCTGAGAAGAACCCTGGGCACCTGCACTTATTGTTTTACAAATTAAACACTGGTTACAACTACACTGGTATATTCCTCATGATAAAATGACATGCAAACACATGAACCCTAATTTAATCTGATGTGGGATACCTTCAAAGACCTGACCCTCAGGATGGCGTTAATCATATCATACTGAAAATGTTTAAATCCTCAAGGCTTGCAGCACTGACTCAAACACTCTACTTTTTTAACCAACAACATGCACAGACCTGGATTTATACAAATTGATCTGTGCTGAAGATGCAATTGTAGAAAGGTATTCATTCAATGCATGCATTTCCAAAGCTCATCTTTAATAGCTTTCGTTTGAAAACTCAAAGACACGCAGAACTTAGCATTATAAGTGTTAGGTTGGCTTTCACAGCATGCAAAATAGTGTTGACTAGCCAAGCCAGACACTGGCTCGCCTACCTCTAGATCCAGGCGCTAAATGAGGTTGCCCCTTCATACTTTTTAAGTAAAATGCATAATGCAGTAGGGTAATGGACTGATTGCAAACACGCCTGGTGAGCCTCAAGCCAAAGTCGTTCATTTAACTGATTCTGTATGTATTGCATAAGAGCAAAGAACTGCTTCAATGGACTCAAATGAAGTCACATCGTTATGTAAATAGAGGGACTCTGCCATTGAAGTTTCCCAGGTTCGTGCGTGACTACCTGCTCAGAGCCAGGACTTTTTCTTTTGAATTCTGGGTGCTGCGGTTGTGGTTCTTCCATTATAAAACAGGGACCACAACTCCCATAATTCAAAGGGAATAAGCCTTGTCTGCAGTAGTTCATCACGAACGGACCTGGGAAACTTGGCAGCTGTTGCATGCTCTTTCTAGCTTGCCTTTGGGAAACCTGCTCTAAACAAAGAGGTCAACGATTAAATAAACGAAAGGAAGTTGCTGTAAGCGTTGGGGCTTGATTTTGTGAAATAGAAAGCTGCTTCGTTCTTCCATTGTTGGAGAAATGTAAAAGTAAAACGATGCCTCACCACACTATGTACACGCAACGCAAGCAGCCATACTGCGGTGGCTGGCAGTGGCTGGTTGTCTCTGTGCGCGCCTGCGTGCGGGATTAAGTCTTCACCTACAGCGCATGCTCTTTTCAGGTACCTTAAAGTGAATACGAGTTCATCAAGGTCCTGGCGTGCGCAGACATGAAAACTTAAAAAGCTTAAATGTGTTTCTTTTCAGGCATAGATTCGCTCGTGGGCAGAGGGCAGTGCTGTTTAGTACTGTTTTGGAATGCTATTTAGATTATTCTGGAAAAGGTATAACAGCCGGATGAAATTAGAGTACAGTTAAATCAATGTGTAATTAACATGTCAACACAAACGTATTTCTAGATGGTGCACACTGTTTGCGGTGGTAATAAAAACATAGCAGCGACCCCGATATGTATGTCAGTTTCCGTAGTGTAGTGGTTATCACGTTCGCCTAACACGCGAAAGGTCCCCGGTTCGAGACCGGGCGGAAACATGTGGTTTTTTTCCCCTCTTTCAACACAACTGAATCTTATTAAATATGATTCGTATGTTTAATCCTTTTATAAGTTTTCTACTTCGAATAAGAGGTATATAGTTCAGATAACTATAACTCGCGCGCCCGCAATCCTCTGCTCATGACGTCACATATTACATCACTCAAGACATGGTCAGTGGCATCACTCTTGACATCACTGATGACATCATCCTTGTGATAGAGTGGCGGTCGCGCGAGTTATAGTTATCCGAACTAACTATAACGGTGGAATTTCATTGGTTTTTTACGAGTGAAATATCCACCTAACTATAACATGTGTGAAACCTATGGTTTTTTAAGTGAATTTGCAAGGTTTTTTAAATGCTAATTCCTAACTATAACGTGTGTGAAACCTATGGTTTTTTCAGTGAATTTGTAAGTTTTTTTAAATGCTAAGTTATGTATGTATTATTTTTTTTTTTATATATATTTTTTTTTTATGGGTTTTCACCGTGCGAGCACGGTGCGCGCACCCCCGCGATTTAAAAAAAAAAAAATGTTTTTTTCTGCCTTCGGCGTCCTTCAGGGACCCCCTGACAAAGGCTAGGGGGTCAGGAACTCTCTACCCTGCCCCCTTTTCACGTTCGCCACCTTCCTTTTCCACTCTCGCACTGAAAACAAACAAAATGGCAGCCCACATTTCCTGATTTCGACCGATTCGAACGTTGACTGACATGTAACTGCTGGAGCAGGGTTTTCTATTGAAAATGTATTGAAATTTAAACTCCAGTTTATGTTTATATGTCATAATTAAAATTACTGATAATTAATTATTAAGTATTAATTTTGTTGAAGTTTCTGACTAATCAACCTTTACTAATGAAAGAATTACATGTGGGGATGCATTTGTGTTGTTTATTAAAACGTGAACTAAGTTGGTGAGCGAATTAATAAAATAAGTGTTGCTTAAGTGCTATTTGTTTTGTGTTTGCACTTTAAAATAACGTACCTTAATGCTTCTTTATGTCGCAGATGGCTAGATAATTACATACACATAAGGGTATTAGTGAGAATTAACACTGTATAATCATTACGATGTGGTAACGTTGTTTTGTGTTTCTTTTAATTAAGATGGTCCGTTTTGGCCTAATCAAAGATGGCCGATATTTACAGCCTGCATTTGAGTAGATGAAATACGAAGAGAGGCCTCGCTGAATATGGTTGGAAACCACCTGACCTCGGCCTCTGACTGTATTAAAAGTTTCCGTGAGGACAGCAGCTCCGGGCTTGCTGCCAGTTGCCCTTGGAGAAGAATAAAGCCACAATGAACTTTGATAAACTTGCGGTGGCTTCACTATGATTCCGAGGAAGAGCATTCATGGATGTTACTTTTAGTTTGAGCTTCCTTCTTCCGTGTTTTTTATTTTTGTGATTTTTCGAGAGCGGAGGTTTTTCTAAATGTTGCGAGTCAACATCCTTTCCTGCTCGCTCTGCTCAACGGCTCAACGGACGTCCATAGTTTGTTTGTAACTTTTAAAATGTTAGTTTCTCTATAAATATTGTTAGACTAGAGAGGGTCTAAGGCCCCTTCTTCCCGAACCTATGCTCGAGAGGATCGACGCTGATTGAGAGGACGGCGACTCGGGAGACTTTACTGAGAGACCTGTCCTGACCTAAATGACACTTAGCTAGAATAGGTAACTATGAGAATAATGTTTTTGCTATTGATTGACTTTCATTTGAACTAATTTAGATAAAATAACCTTTGTTTGAATTACAGTGTCGGGTGGTTATTTCTTTGTCATTTATTGAATTATCGAATTTGTTCTTAACGTTTAAATCATGACTCAAGTTATAACAATTAGGTCGCATTGACCTCAGTTTAGATGCAGATTGGTTTAGGAGTTCTCTCTTATATCCAGTGTGGATAGGGTAATAGTACGAATATTAGTGTGATGGGCCCTAGCGTATGATGAGTGTGTGTGCGTGTGACTGTGGAATTACTCTGTCCGTGGAAGTAGGGAGAATTTGTATGCTCTGATCTGCAGCATAACAACCAATCAGAATTACGCTCACGCACGTTAGGGTGCGCGCACGGTGCGCGCACGGTGCGCGGCTATAGATATGTATGTGCTTTTAACTGCAATTTTCTCAGGAACTACTGAACAGATTGACTCCATATATGCAAAAGGCACATCCCTGACCTGAGGACTACCTCTCTGCCAAATTTCAATTAATTCTGTTCAGCCGTTCGGGCTGTACCTTCGACTAAAGGTCCTATGGGAAAATGCATGGGGAAAACGCGTTTTGGGACCCCCTTTTTTCTCGGCCCCCGCTTGACGAATCCCCCGAGACTTTCAGGGTAGGAGCTGAGCGGAGCGCCCCATTAGTTTTGAAAATTTCGCGAGGATTCGTCAACCGGCACCAAAGTTATTCAAAATAGAATTTTGAGATTTCCTATGGAAACACGGTCCTAACTATAACTATCTACTGGCGACCGCCAGTAGATATATATATATATATATATATATATATATATATATATATATATATATATATCCTTAGAACTCCAACCTTTCCCGACCTCACTGGAACAGGACCAGGAACAGGAGCACGGACCACAGAGTAAGTGCAGATTTTTTAGTTTATTTCACCAAAAATTACCACCAGCATGACACGTTTCGACCCCGGAGGGCCTTGATCACATGACACGAAACACAGTACATGATTGGTTTAAATACCTTCGTGCATAATTTCCTCAAGTTTTTTTCCCTTTTTTCCATCATTACTTTCTTTTTTTACAATTTAAAGTGACAGGTGCCTGAGCAGAGAATTGTGCAAACATCTCATACTTAAAAATTGTTCCGGCATGTTATTCTTTTGCGTGACATCCAACATTTTAATATGTGGTATACACAAATTACGGGACGTTCAGGTTTAAATACCTGTTTGCCCCAAGCCCTGATAATATTTCACCACAATGTTGTTTATGCATTTAAAATTTGATATATATAAATAAATAAATAAATATCTACATATAAAATTGACCTCATTGAAAGCATTGCTAAAAACTATAAATACTTCCATCAAAGAGTAGCACATTTTCAAAGTATTAATACTTCATACTTGTATATCTTTACAAAAGCAAATTTTGCTTTAAAGTGCTAATGCATAGTACAGTACTTACAATAATTGTCACAATATGTTGAATCATATTTGAAAGTGCTATTGTGGCAGGCTAGAGAAAGTGCAAGTGCCTCGTTTGTTTTGCCTCCAATTTAAATAGTTTGCTGATTGCTGTACTTCTGCTCAGCCCTCAATTGAAGTGGTAATTGGGTCCCGCCTGACCCTAACCAGAACAACTATGGTTTTTTAAATTTCACTACAATTTTACACTCAATGATAGGTTTTTATGATTATTTTTTTCACACTATTAGATCACTTAATAGGTCCAAATTCAAATTAAGGTTTATGGAAACAAAGCACTTTAGGGATAAGCACAGTAACTACAGCATTTTTTATCATTTATGATAACTTGCCTAGGACAGGAAAAACAACTTACTAATATAAGCAAAATTTAGAGAAGAACTACTACCTGCATTTATGCAAATATTAATTCAGAGATTTTACACACAATGATTTTATGTGTCAAGATTAGGTTTGAACATCTGTACAATTTATGTATTTGAAAAAGGAAATTTTAAGTATAGTATCTTTAAAAAAAATATATATATATAAGATAATATGTTTTATCACCAAAGCGATTATTTATGATGCACCTATTTAATGGCTTAAATTATTTATTGATTTAGTTATTTATATTTAATGTCATAGTCAATAGCGACCAAAAATCATTGTGTTCGTATTTACTTATTCATATATTTAATATTTAATATTTTAAAGGGTAAATGCGTATTGAAACATCAGTAATGCAAGTAGTCACCTGATACCTTTGAAGTATGTCTTCGCTGTCCATGAGAGAAACTTTGTAGTATTTTGCACTATGCACTGTCACTTTAAACATGTATAAAATGGTGGTTGAAGCCAAAGAGCGCTGTCATGTGATCAAGGTCCATGAGGGACCAAAACGCATCATGGTCGACTAAAGAAAATAAACAAAAATTGCACAGAAACGTGGTCCGTGCCTGTTTTGCAGAATTCCGGAGATGGGTAATCGAGACGAGCAGCAAATGACGATATATATATATATGTATGTGTATATATACATATATATATATCATAGAGCACACCTTCAGAATAACGCCTTGTTCCTGCGTGTGCGAAGAAAGAGCACGGACCACAAGAAATCCATTTAGACCACTGTGTTTATATAGCTCCCAAACATACAGCGGCAGCCATTACGCGTTTCGTCCCACCCAGGGGACTTGATCACATGACGCACTTGAAACCTTAACAGTTTTCTTTTATAGGTTGCACTTTTTTTCAGTTTTTTTCTCATGTTACTCAATTTCATTTTTTTCGTCAATACCACGTGATTATACCTTAAAGTGACATGTGCTCAATCTCGACCGACAAAGATTTGGAGATACAATAGTAACCAATATATTTTTGTTCTTACTATGTGCATCTAATCATTGTTAAAACAGCATGCTTGTGTAAACAATGAACAATTAGCCCCAGCATTGGTTCAGAATGGCACTTTCCGAGGCACTAGATATATGTGAATAAATATATAAAAATATAAATATATAAAAGTATCCTCACAAAATTGATCATTTTAAAAGCATGTCTGCAGTCAATAGAACATATTCAATATTTAAATACATGAATACATAAATAAATAAATAGTTGAATAAATAAAGGATTATATATATATATATATATATATATATATATATATATATATATATATACGCTCCCAGTTGCCCAATGAGTTGCACTCCGCACAGATGAAAAGCAGCAAGCCTTTAATGAAAGGTACGGTGAGTGTCCTGACTGCCAAAATCATATAGCAGCTGCTCCGTCCGTTAAATCCTGACGCGTTTCGAAGGCAGTTCCTTCTTTCTCAAAGGTGCACAGACGGCAGTTCCGGTTTCAGTCCCGCTTAATTTATGCAAATTCCAGGCCCCTCATGGGCTCCTCCTATGATTGTGGAGCATTATGGGAACTGAAGTCCATGGAAATTTCTGGCTTGAAATAGCGGCAATCATAACTGTGCAAAACAATGTCAAGCTCATAGATGAGCCTCAGCAAACAGGACACCTCCTAAATCCTGCATCTGTGCTCCACATAGCGGCCAAGTTGTATACTCAGCCACGTGGCCCCCTAGGATAGCGGGGTGGTGCATACCCGACGGCGAGGCTGCCGCCAAAAATATACGCTCCCAGTTGCCCTTGCAATGAGTTGCACTCCGCACAGATGAAAAGCAGCAAGTCTTTAATGAAAGGTACGGTGAGTGTCCTGACTGCCAAAATCATATAACTGCTGCTCCGTCCGTTAAATCCTGACGCGTTTCGAAGGCAGTTCCTTCTTTCTCAAAGGTGCACAGACGGCAGTTCCGGTTTCAGTCCCGCTTAATTTATGCAAATTCCAGGCCCCTCATGGGCTCCTCCTATGATTGTGGAGCATTATGGGAACTGAAGTCCATGGAAATTTCTGGCTTGAGATAGCGGCAATCATAACTGTGCAAAACAATGTCAAGCTCATAGATGAGCCTCAGCAAACAGGACACCTCCTAAATCCTGCATCTGTGCTCCACATAGCAGCCAAGTTGTATACTCAGCCACGTGGCCCCCTAGGATAGCGGGGTGGTGCATACCCGACGGCGAGGCTGCCGCCAAAAATACACGCTCCCAGTTGCCCTTGCAATGAGTTGCACTCCGCACAGATGAAAAGCAGCAAGCCTTTAATGAAAGGTACGGTGAGTGTCCTGACTGCCAAAATCATATAACTGCTGCTCCGTCCGTTAAATCCTGACGCGTTTCGAAGGCAGTTCCTTCTTTCTCAAAGGTGCACAGACGGCAGCTCCGGTTTCAGTCCTGCTTAATTTATGCAAATTCCAGGCCCCTCATGGGCTCCTCCTATGATTGTGGAGCATTATGGGAACTGAAGTCCATGGAAATTTCTGGCTTGAGATAGCGGCAATCATAACTGTGCAAAACAATGTCAAGCTCATAGATGAGCCTCAGCAAACAGGACACCTCCTAAATCCTGCATCTGTGCTCCACATAGCGGCCAAGTTGTATACTCAGCCACGTGGCCCCCTAGGATAGCGGGGTGGTGCATACCCGACGGCGAGGCTGCCGCCAAAAATACACGCTCCCAGTTGCCCTTGCAATGAGTTGCACTCCGCACAGATGAAAAGCAGCAAGCCTTTAATGAAAGGTACGGTGAGTGTCCTGACTGCCAAAATCATATAACAGCTGCTCCGTCCGTTAAATCCTGACGCGTTTCGAAGGCAGTTCCTTCTTTCTCAAAGGTGCACAGACGGCAGTTCCGGTTTCAGTCCCGCTTAATTTATGCAAATTCCAGGCCCCTCATGGGCTCCTCCTATGATTGTGGAGCATTATGGGAACTGAAGTCCATGGAAATTTCTGGCTTGAGATAGCGGCAATCATAACTGTGCAAAACAATGTCAAGCTCATAGATGAGCCTCAGCAAACAGGACACCTCCTAAATCCTGCATCTGTGCTCCACATAGCGGCCAAGTTGTATACTCAGCCACGTGGCCCCCTAGGATAGCGGGGTGGTGCATACCCGACGGCGAGGCTGCTGCCAAAAATATACGCTCCCAGTTGCCCTTGCAATGAGTTGCACTCCACACAGATGAAAAGCAGCAAGCCTTTAATGAAAGGTACGGTGAGTGTCCTGACTGCCAAAATCATATAACAGCTGCTCCGTCCGTTAAATCCTGACGCGTTTCGAAGGCAGTTCCTTCTTTCTCAAAGGTGCACAGACGGCAGTTCCGGTTTCAGTCCCGCTTAATTTATGCAAATTCCAGGCCCCTCATGGGCTCCTCCTATGATTGTGGAGCATTATGGGAACTGAAGTCCATGGAAATTTCTGGCTTGAGATAGCGGCAATCATAACTGTGCAAAACAATGTCAAGCTCATAGATGAGCCTCAGCAAACAGGACACCTCCTAAATCCTGCATCTGTGCTCCACATAGCGGCCAAGTTGTATACTCAGCCACGTGGCCCCCTAGGATAGCGGGGTGGTGCATACCCGACGGCGAGGCTGCCGCCAAAAATATACGCTCCCAGTTGCCCTTGCAATGAGTTGCACTCCGCACAGATGAAAAGCAGCAAGCCTTTAATGAAAGGTACGGTGAGTGTCCTGACTGCCAAAATCATATAACTGCTGCTCCGTCCGTTAAATCCTGACGCGTTTCGAAGGCAGTTCCTTCTTTCTCAAAGGTGCACAGACGGCAGTTCCGGTTTCAGTCCCGCTTAATTTATGCAAATTCCAGGCCCCTCATGGGCTCCTCCTATGATTGTGGAGCATTATGGGAACTGAAGTCCATGGAAATTTCTGGCTTGAGATAGCGGCAATCATAACTGTGCAAAACAATGTCAAGCTCATAGATGAGCCTCAGCAAACAGGACACCTCCTAAATCCTGCATCTGTGCTCCACATAGCGGCCAAGTTGTATACTCAGCCACGTGGCCCCCTAGGATAGCGGGGTGGTGCATACCCGACGGCGAGGCTGCCGCCAAAAATACACGCTCCCAGTTGCCCTTGCAATGAGTTGCACTCCGCACAGATGAAAAGCAGCAAGCCTTTAATGAAAGGTACGGTGAGTGTCCTGACTGCCAAAATCATATAACAGCTGCTCCGTCCGTTAAATCCTGACGCGTTTCGAAGGCAGTTCCTTCTTTCTCAAAGGTGCACAGACGGCAGTTCCGGTTTCAGTCCCGCTTAATTTATGCAAATTCCAGGCCCCTCATGGGCTCCTCCTATGATTGTGGAGCATTATGGGAACTGAAGTCCATGGAAATTTCTGGCTTGAGATAGCGGCAATCATAACTGTGCAAAACAATGTCAAGCTCATAGATGAGCCTCAGCAAACAGGACACCTTCTAAATCCTGCGTCTGTGCTCCACATAGCGGCCAAGTTGTATACTCAGCCACGTGGCCCCCTAGGATAGCGGGGTGGTGCATACCCGACGGCGAGGCTGCTGCCAAAAATATACGCTCCCAGTTGCCCTTGCAATGAGTTGCACTCCACACAGATGAAAAGCAGCAAGCCTTTAATGAAAGGTACGGTGAGTGTCCTGACTGCCAAAATCATATAACAGCTGCTCCGTCCGTTAAATCCTGACGCGTTTCGAAGGCAGTTCCTTCTTTCTCAAAGGTGCACAGACGGCAGTTCCGGTTTCAGTCCCGCTTAATTTATGCAAATTCCAGGCCCCTCATGGGCTCCTCCTATGATTGTGGAGCATTATGGGAACTGAAGTCCATGGAAATTTCTGGCTTGAGATAGCGGCAATCATAACTGTGCAAAACAATGTCAAGCTCATAGATGAGCCTCAGCAAACAGGACACCTCCTAAACTTTTCAAGAGTATTGCAAAACTACAGATAATTATGTAAATCCTCGCCTAGGTTGAGACCATGTGGGGACTTGGTATGGAGTTCAACAATGTATCTTGATTCTAATTATCTAAGCTTTTTTTATCTCCTCTCTTATTGGTTAGTACTGTATCGATCACAAAGTATTGGAGACAATCTAGATTGATATTGTGTTCCAATTTAAAGTGTCGAGCCACTGGGTACGCAGGGTCTGAGTTGTCAATAGCACGTAGATGTTGTTACATACGTACATAAACCTGTAGTTTTGTGCTACCTATGTAACGTAACCCACATTGACATTGTAAGACATATACAGCATATTCGGATCTACAAGTGTAGTCTCCTTTAAGTTCTATACAGGTGTCAGAAAAAGCCGTGAAGTAAGAGGTGGTATTTATTCCGATTTTGCAACCACGGCAAGAACTACACTTGTAGAAGCCTTTTTTCAGCGATAACCAGCTCGTTTTAGTATCGATTCAATTTCAGGGCTTGTTTTGTTGGATGAAGCATTTTCAGAAACGATATTATCCAAAGGGACCTCTAGTGTGGCTTTTCTACTGTTTCCATTCGACAGTGACTGCTGTCCTTGCTGTTGGCCTTCCTGATAGCTATTTCCAATTTTTTAGGATTATATCCTCTTTCAATGAACCTTTGCTTAGCTTCATTTTGATGGTACTCCAAGTCTTTACTCGAGCTACAAGTCCTATCTATTCTTAAAAATTCCCCATATGGTATGCTGGTGATGGTGTGTTGTGGGTGAAAACTGGTCGCATGTAACAACGTGCTTCCTGCTGTGAGTTTCCTATAAAGATAGGTTTCTATTTTGCCCTGGTTGATGTATACCGTGATGTCCCAAAAATTAGTTATCAATATGTGCTGTACAATTTAAATTCATGTCATTACTGTTGATATTCTCCACAAAAGATTCAGCCTGAGCCTATGTTCCATGCCAAATTACAAAAACGTCATCTATGTAACGCCACCAGTTGACTATATGATTTGTCCACACCTTATTATGTTTCACCTGTAGGACATACTCCTCCCACCAGCCTACATGAAGGCAGGCGTAACTGGGGGAGAAGCATGCCCCCATTGCCACACCCTGCAGTTGTTGGAAAATACTGCTATCAAATGTAAAAACATTATTGAAAAGGCACCATCGGATCATTTTGAGCTGCATAATGTTGTGATTATACATTGAAATTGGTCTTTTTTTCAAATAAAGTCTACTGCATTCAAACCGTCGTCATGCCTGATGCTGTTGTATAAGGCAGTAATGTCTAAGGTAAGGAACAAATATTCATCAGTCCATGTTTGTGCACTTAATTTGAGAAGGAAATCATTGGTGTCACATACGTAGACAGGTTGGTTACGTGTTCTTGTAAATAATAATCAACATATCTGGAGGTGCACTCAAAAGTACTTCCCTTGGCGGAAATAATTGGTCTCCCCGGTATAGGCCTAAACCCTTTGTGGACCTCAGGAATAAAGTAGATTGTGGGCATGATAGGGAACTCATTGTTTAAGAAGTTAAATTCATCTTTTGATATCATGCCCTCTCTTTTCCAGAAAGTTAATTTGTCTTTATAGTTTTTGCTGATCTTTTTGACCTCCAGGGCACTGATCTTTTTGTAACATTCTTGATTGTTGAGGTGCCGGTAAGCCTCTGCTTTGTATTCCTCTTTGCCCCACAACACAACATTTCCGCCTCTGTCTGATTTATTGATGACCACTGTGGAGTTATCCTTAAGTTTGGCTACAAGTTGGAAGTATTGTGTAGTTCGATAATTGGGGGTTTTATTGTGCTTTTTTGAATTACGGTAGTGTTTTCAATTCTTTTGTCACTCTGTCGTGAAAGATATCTACTGCATCTCGGAGCATGGTGGGTACGAATGTTGATGGGGCCTTGAAGGGACTGTGCCCGGGTGACGAGATATATAAATATATATATATGTAGATAGATAGATAGATAGATAGATAGATAGATAGATAGATAGATAGATAGATAGATAGATAGATAGATAGATAGATAGATAGATAGATAGATAGATAGATAGATAGATAGATAGATAGATAGATAGATAGATAGATAGATAGATAGATAGTCCGGAGTGTGACCTGAAGCAATAAACAGGTGTTGATGTTCTTTCGTCTCAGAGTGCCGTCTCTTTCACAAATATGGAAAGGTTTCGTGGCATTTTAAAATAAAAAGCGCTAGCACCTACACATGCACCATCAGTGTTCTGGAAGCAAGCCGACATGATCGCAATCGGTTGTGTGTGTGTGTGTGTATATATTTAAAAGATTGTCTTTTTGTCTTTTAAAGCGAACCATTTAACAGCTCCTATGATTGTATATGACTGAATAAGGAGGCTCTCGGTTTGTTATTAGTTTATGGTCATCTTTACACTACTCACTGATTTTGCATTTAATGGTTTTGTAACTGTTTATTACATTACATATATAAATGTTGATTGTAAATACCAAACATTGAGTAGTGTATAGTTACTTCTCCTTTGGATATCAACTCTAACCCTTTTATTGCCATTGTGCTGCTAATTACCAATATTACCATATTAATCCACAGAAACCACTGTGTATTTAAAAAAGAGCACATATACTTTTGAGTTTTACTAGTCCTGGTAGGGAAATACTCTTAAGTTCATTTTTCAATACTGAAAGTCCTATCTCTCCCATAGTATAACATTGGTATTGTCCTATTAGATTTATAAGTGTAGTTTCCAATTGGAAAGAGATAGAACCCCTTATGTGGTGTCTCTGGAATCACAGTTTTAAAACACAACTTATGGGGAAGTTGGATTTTAAATTGTAATTTTGAAAATGCCACTTTTAGAAAGTCAGCATTTTCTTACTGTAATCATTTGGTGCCTTTTGCCTATCTCTAAATACACGTCTGCGGTGGTGACAGTTAGGTTTGTGCATTCCCTCTAGAAAGCCTCACAGAAAGGAAGGGTAGGTGTGACTGAGTGGCCCTCTGCATCCTGATGGGACATCCTGTGTAGGATGGGAGGGAGGAGCTGACACATCTGAAAGGGCTGTGTCCTGTCCCCACACAAAGGGTTGCATACCCACCTGTAGTGAGTCTGGAGACAGGGCAGGAAAGAAAGGAACTTGTTCACTTCAAAGGCATCTCTTTGTAGTCTCCCCCACTTCACAGGCCCAACTGGGGATAAGTACTGGACCTCTGACATCTTCAGCTCAGAACACTTCTGGAACTGAGGACATTCTACCAGGAATAAGGACTGCTCTACTGCTGGATGGACTGACATGTTGCTGACCTGCTCTGTTGTGTTGGCCTGCTGCCCTCTTGCCTGGGAATGAGAAGGACTGGATCTGCATCTGTACATCCCAGAACCTAAATATCTCCAAGGGCTTGTTGGCTTGCCTCCTGTTTTCTGAAGTCTCAGGGATATCCAAAACGTCTCTCTTCGACCTGCAACCAGCACCTGGACTCTGTCTGCTGTGAGTCCTGCTCTGCCAAGTGGTACCAATCCAGCCCTGGGTCCTTGGAAGTGAGCTTAAAGTGCTGCATCTGCCAGAACCCATGCATCAACAGTGTTGCCCGATCAGAAATGACGCATCACTGCCATTGCAGGAACCAGATCGACGCATCGCACTTGGAACTGCTGTATCGCCTCCAGAACCACCACATCACCAACACTGTGTCGAGACGATCGACGCATCGCCTCTACAGTGTGGAGATACCCGGCGCATCACAGTCATGCTCCTGGTATCCTCGTGGGACAGCTAGCCAGCAGCCAGGAAGAAGAACAGCCAGGCTCCCCTGACCAATCACAATGCTGCAATGCAGCATTGTGATTGGTAAGCACCCATGCTCCCCTGTCCAATCACATTGGTCTTGAGCATCCTGGTTTGACGCTCAACCAGGGAATAGGGGCCTAGGCATGTTCTCCATGCAGGCTGTAATGCAGACAGCATAGAGAAGGGGAAAGTGCGCATGACTAGTTTGGGCAACCTGAGAGGGCCGACCAAACAGTCATTGCACACCAAGGAGTGGGAAAACCTCTCCTTGCCCTTCGCTCTGTCATACCTTGTCAAAGAGTTTACAGTCGCCCAGAGCGAGAGCACAAATGTCCTCACGTGGGGCAGACATTCAGCGTTCGGTGCTCAAGGCCACACTTGCCTTCCAGTTGTCTTTGCACATTGGAAGTACATGGGCGAGTGGGTTATCTCAGGTTGGCATCCACTTGGCGGTCAGTTCTGAATTTTGGCTGCTGAGTACTGCTCGTTTTCATGAACTTTGCTTCTTTGCACATGTGGCACTGTAATTGAATTTGCACTGTTTGGGGTGTGTTGAAACAATTTATTTTTAAAAACTCAAGTTCACTGCTTTTAAACATTTTATTGTACTTCCATGCGCCGCAGCACTCCCTGTTCCCACTTCCTTATTTTGGCTTGCGATCCCATTGTGAGACGCCATTTTGGTTGTTTAGCACTCCAGTGTTTTGAATCGCTTTAACTCCTAGGATAAAAGACCACAATGTGCCAAATGCGCAGCGGTCAGTTCTGAATTTCATCTGCTGAGTACTGCTCGTTATTTGTACGCGCTTTGCTTCTTTGTACATGTGGGACTGTAACTGAATTTGCACTGTTTGCGGGTTATTGTAAAAATATATTTATAAAAAACGCAGCCATCGTGTGCAGCGGGCATACCTAAGGCAAGCCCATCTGCGCCCGTTCGCGTCCCGTTCGTGGCCAGGGCCAGCCACGCTGCTGGTAAGCCTGCTCTCAAAGCCCCCTTAAAAGCCTATGCTAGAGCTGAGCTGTTGAAACTAAACACTGTCTCCTGCAAGCATGCTATCGAACTTGTGCTAGAGAATGAGGAAGGGGGGAACCTTTGCCCTGTGTGCGGCTTCTCCTTAGACAACTATACTAAACCCAGGCAGTCTTTTTGGAAGGAGGATGATCTTATCCCTGGCAATGTTTTGACTGCCACGGCTCTTCTACTCTGGGCCCCTCCTTCTCTGCCGACCTCATTAATTTTCTCTCCCTACCCAGGCATGCCTTAGATATTTGCGACCTAATCACTGAAGATCACTGGGATTTGATGTTTCTAACAGAAACCTGGCTCACGGATTGGTCAGCTGCTGAGATAGCCCTGGCTATCCCGCACTGCTTCTCAATTAAGCACATTGATCGGGTGCAGAAAAACGGCATGGGTTATCAATCATACATCACTCCTCATATTCCTGCTCCAGCTCTAAATTGATGAACATCAATAACATTGAAGCTCTGCCCTTTCCGATTATTCTAGTCCCCTCCTTCGCCCTATTAGGAGCGCTTATCAATTACCCACCGGCACTTTGCCGACTCCTTACAACGATGTTTAGATACACGTGGCCAACTGTCTCCTTCGCATGCTACTTTTGTGATGCTTGGGAACTTCAATTTGTATGTCGATGACTAAAATAATAGTTCTGCACAGCACTTCCTGACCTCTCTAGAAGGTTTCAATTTGTAACAACTTGTTCTGGAACCCACTATAGGAAGCTGGCTCTGTATATACTATACCAAAGTAAGTTATAGGGTGCACAGAGTCCAGTGGATCCCCAGAGGCTTACAGAGGCTTAATTAGATAATACTAAAAGCTCTATTTTTGGTAGTGTGGTCGAGCAGTTAGGCTTATCAGAGGGCTGTGTTAAGCATTTGTTGTACACACTCAGGCAAGAAATGGTTACACACACTCAAAGACTGAATCCAAGACCAATGGTTTTGTATAAAAAGTTATTTTATTTTTACAACCAAGAGGAACTCAGTTGCAGGTAACTAACGGTTTCAAGGATAGCTGCAATACTTTTCAAGATGCTGTAGGAATTGTTTTGCAAGGCAGTAAAAATGCTTTACAGTAATAGAAATACTTTTGTATTGTCAATCATAACAGTAGAACCTATGAGTTGTAAAAAAAAAAAAAGAGTTTAAATGCAAATTTATGGAAGGAAAACAGTTATATGCATTCACAGGTAAGTACATAACTTACTCTTCCAGTCTTCAGGGGTTTAGAACAACACTGGGCAAAGTTCAGTTTAAGGCAGGTACTTAACCACCAGCGGCACTGGGGCGGGCGGGTGTAGAGGTCGCTGAGCCCAGTATTAGTCAGTGGAGACTGGGGGCACCGAACAAGGTGCTTATTGGAGTTAGGTACCTGCGGTTTCAGGGCACAGGCCCCAGGGGTTAAGGCAACCAGAGGAGGGCCACAAGGCTGCTCCAAAGCATCACCCCTAGCGGCACAGAGGGGGGGCCGGGTGCAAATAAGCGTCGGGCTCCCAATGCAAACGAATGGAGGATCTCAGTCTCACAAAGAGGCTGCAGGCTCGGGCCAGGAGGATGGATGAAAGAGACCACTGGCTGGACAGGTAAATCGGGATGCAGTGTAAGGTCTGGGCATTGTCGGCTGGGCGGGGGGCTGAGGATGCAGGGGTACCTTTTGGTGTTGGATTTTCTTTACTGGAGCCGGTCAGGGTCCGGGGGACCCTTCGTGTTGAGGCTAGAGACAACTTTGTGGGGTCCAGGATAGGTCAGCCACTGATGGAGTTGAGGTCAGGATCACTGAGGAGACGTCACTGGACAGGTAAACCATTCAGACTCAGGCTGTGGGCGTCTGGTGCAGAGTGGGCAGAGGTCGTGGATCCATCTGCATATGGAGCCCTTGGAATTGGAGTTTTTTTGTTGGCAGGGCTGCAGTCCTTGGGAGATCTGATCTTTGTTGAAGAGTGGCAGTGCCGGATTGGGAACTGAAATCAGCCCTGGCTAACTGCTCGGCCGCCCCGAGGAGGGGAGGTGCAGCTGAGCTGTTTGCTAGGGCCAGTTTCTGACAATATTGTTACAGAGGGGACGATAATGCTGGCTCCCGGTAACAAAAACAACCCCCAGCTGCCCAAAATCGGTTCCCACCTTGGCGGCTCACCGGGGAAATGCCAGGTGCCAGCTACGGCCAGTCTGGCCCTGCTTCCTGGGGTTTTTTGGAAGTAACTGTCCATGGTACAGGCGTCGTCATCTTCACAGGCTCTTTATGCTGGAGACAGCCTGGTAGGTAACACTGAGCTCCTTCAGGGCATTGCCGGAAGGCAGTGGTGGAATGGATGGAGGGAGGCTACCTGAAACTAAACTCTGAAAAAACAGAGATCCTCTACTTTGGCACTGAGACCGCCTGAGAGGCTAGCTTATGGTGGCCACCCAATCTGGGTGCCCCCGCCCCCCGTTCCGATGCTAGGAACTTAGAGGTAAAACTTGATTTGAATCTCAGTTTTGAACCCTAAATCAAATCCTTATCCCCTACTTGCATTGCCACCCTGAGGTCTCTCATAAGGATGCTCCACCTTATTCTGGAGGAATCCTGGAAAACAACTCTTCATGCCTTGTTTACGGCCAAACTGGATTATGCCAACAGTCTATATCTGGGTTTGCTGGCTTTTCTAGGCCAACGTCTTCAAATAATTCAGAAATCCACTGCACGCCTTACCTTGAAGATTCACCTGCGCTCACCAGTGTCCCATCATGGTATATAATGTTATGTTATGTTAATGAATCTTGTAGAGCGCTTGCATACCCATGGGGCGTCTTGGCTCTAGCTTAGAGATGTACAAGGAGGGAGTAGATGAAAGAAGATCAAGAAGCAAAACGCCAATTTTTAAGAGATTTCCTGAAAGCAATCAGATTGGGCATGGCTTTAATGCATAAGGGAAGTGCTTTCCAGGCTTTAATTGCCCCAAAGACAAATCCTCTGCCTCTCCACGTCAGACACCTGAATCTGGGGACTACAAGTAGATTGGCAAAGGAAGAGTGTAGAGACCTGGATGGTACATACCGGGTAAATGCATTCCTCAGGAAGGCCGGGCCTTGATCATGAAGTGCTTTGTAGACAAGACAAAGCGCTTTACAGATTATTCGGGATCTGACCAGAAGCCAATGAAGAGATTTGATCACTTGGGAAACTGAGTGATGTCGCAGAATCTTTAGAAGCAGATGTGCTGCAGAGTTCTGCAAAGTCTGTAATTTATTAAGAACCTGCTGGTGTGCATTCAGGTACAGTCCATTGCAGTAGTCAACTTTCAATAGAACTATGGAGGTGAATACTGTTATTTGTAGCTGAGAGGGAATGATGTATAGAATCTTGTTTGTAGTTTTGAGAATAAAGAAAGCAGAAGATGTGACTACGTTAACTTGGTTGTGATGCAACAAAGTGTCGTTGAGCAACACACCTAGATTTTTGATCACCTTAACTGGGTTATTTAGTGAGCCCAACTTGGTGGGTCACCAATTAGAGGACCGGAAAGAGGTTTGAGCTCTGAACAGTAGCACCTACGTTGTACTGAAGTTGAGTTTGAAGCAATTTAATGCCATCCAGGATTTCATGCAGTTGGAAAATCTGGCAGCCGTGCTGTTATCTTGGGCAGCTAAAGAGCAGACAATTTGCGTGTCGTCAGTGTAGGATGTTAGTGCAAAATTATAGGAGCTCAGCCAGGTAGGTAGCATACAGATTAAAAAGAGTGGGGCTGAACGAGGGGCACTAGGGGATCCCACAAGCAAAAGAGAGGTAGGAAATAGTAAATTCAGAGAGACAGACAGAGTTTTTGCGGTCAGAGAGCAATGACTTGATCACTTCCCAAGCAGCTTCTGTTACCCCGAGCCTGCCCAGCCGTTCCATCAGCAGCCCATGATGAACGGTATCAAAGGCTGCTGATTGGTCAAGCAGGATCAGGGCAGCTCTATGCCCCTGATTAAGCACCATTCTGATCTCCTCGGTCGCCTTGATGAGTGCGGTCACCATACTGTGCTCAGCATGGAAGACGAATTGGGCGGAATCAAGGCAGCTGTTAGACTGAATGTGCACCCTCAACTGGATGTTGAGAACTTTCTCAATTATTTTAGCTAGCAAGGGTAGGCAGGAAATTAGACAGTAGCTGTTCAGATCATGATAATCATGCAAAGGTTTTCTTAGGAGTGGATGGATCGAAACTTTCTTCCAGGCTGTAGGAAGCTGGCTATGTTTATACTATACCAAAGTAAGGTATAGTGTGCACAAAGTCCAGTGGATCCCCAGAGGCTTATAGAGGCTCAGGTAGGTAATACTAAACGCTCTATTTGTGGTAGTGTGGTCGTGCAGTTAGGCTTATCAGAGGGCTGTGTTAAGCATTTATTGTACACACTCAGGCAAGGAATGATTGTACACACTCAAAGACTGAATGCAGACCAATTGTTTTGTATAAAAAGTTATTACTTTGTTGTTTTATTCATAGAACCAAGAGGAACTCAGTTGCAGGAAAGTAACAGTTAAAAGAAGCAATACTTTTGAATTGCAGTTTAGAATAGTTTTGCAAGGCAGTAAACAATTCTTCACAGTAATAGAAATACTTTAGTGATATTGGTTTAAAACAGTTAAGCTTCGCAAAAGACTTTTGTATGCAATAGGATGAGAATGCAACGCAATTCTATTAAAAGAAAACAATATTATAATTTAGCAGGTAAGTACTTGACTTACAATTCCAGTCTTCAGCGTTTGGAAGGGAAAGTTCAAGGTAGGGACTGCACCACCAGGGGCACTGGGGCGGCCGGGTGTAAAGGTCACTGAGCCCAATGTTAGTCAATGGAGGATGGGGGTACCTCGAAGAGGCACTGTTTTCAGGTAGGTACCCACGATTTCAGGGCACTGGACCCAGGGCTTAAGATCAGCACGGGGGGGGGGGGACACAAGGTAGCACCAAAGCTACACCACCAGTGGCACAGGGGCGGCTGGGTGCAGAATGCAAAACCAGCGTCGGGCGTCCAATGCGTTTTAATGGGGAAGCTCAGTTGCACAAAGAGTCTGAAGGCTCGGGCCAGGAGACTGGATAAAGGTGACCACCAGCTGGGCAGGTAAGTTGGAGAGTAGGAAAGTCTGGGGCGGAGGATGCATGGGTGCCTTTTGGTGTCGGGTTTACTTTACCGGAGCCGGTCGAGGTCAAGGAGACCTTTGTGTTGAGGCTGTAGGCGACTTCGTGGTGTCCAGGAGAGTTCAGCCACCAATGGAGAAAAGGTCATGATCGGTGGGGAGACTTCACAGGACAGGTGAGCCACTCAAACTCGGGCCGTGGGCGTTGGGTGCAAAGTGGGCAGGGGTTGCGGATCCGCCTGGATCTGGAATCCTTGAAGATGGAGGTTTTCTGGACAGGGCTGCTGTCCTCTGGAGATCTGGCCTAGGCTGGAAAATGGCAGTTTTCCTGGGGTTCTTCGAAGTCGCTGACCACAGGACAGGCGTCGTCTTCTTCGCAGGGTCTTTGAGCAGGAGAAAGCCAGTAGTGCTTGGGCTAAATCTGTTGTTGTCGTCCAGGCTCGTCTGCACAGTGTCTTCTTCGTCCTTTTCTTTTTGGGGCATAGGAATCTGAAGATCAAGGTTCAGGGGGTGCCCCTAAATACTGAATTTAGGGGTGGTTCAGGTACTGGCAGCAAATGGGCTACTTGCCTTTAGGGTGACTACACCCTTTAAATGTCCCCTCCCTTTGCGGAGGGGGCATCCCCATAACCTGGTTGGGTCAAATCCTTACGTTCAAGGTGGAGGATTTTCTAAGGAGGGGGTCGCCTCGGTCCAGGGCACCTTAGGGGCGGTCCTGGCAGAGAGGGGACACACCTCTCCTGACTACTAATTTTCCCCTCCGACCTTGCTGCCAAAGTGCCACGTATACACAAAGAAGAGGTGGTAGATCCTTTACCTACCTTGCCTCTAAACTGTGGAACTCATTGCCACTCAGCTTGTGGTGCTCTCCCTTGGAATCCATTTTCAGACATAGCCTCAAACCCTTGCTTTTTGACACCTGTCTAGCTGGCATCTAGATGGGCAGTTTCTTCCTCCGCTCCTTCAGAGTTCTCTGCTAATGCCGGGACGCCTCCTTGGGAGCAGCTGTGCACTTTACAAATGCCATGAATTGAAAGTATCCTCCTTCATCTTCATGACAAGAGCCGCCCCAGGTGGGGTCGCCCCTCTTACCAGAGACACCTCCCTATTGTTAGCTCAGCTATTTCCTACTTTGTACGACCATGCCAGGACCCAAATAGCACCCAGAGAGATCCCTGGCTGGCATAAGTTGTGCTGCCGCAGGACTGCCGACCTGCAGCCCTGTATCAGCAGTGACCTGATCTCTTCAGGCTGGTTGATGTTGACGCACATGGTCTCTAATTTCCAGAGGTTGCATAGAACACATCCACGTCTCATCCTCCATTTCTCGTACCTGGCGCAGCTTAAACCACTCATAGTCGGGGTTTAGTTGAGGTTCGAAATGCTGGTCCAAAGCCACATCAGGAGCATCAAAGTCTGTGTCACCATCTGTGTTGGGTAGGTTTTTAAACAGGTCATACAGTTCCGCCCCACCAAAGTCAAGCAACAGTGACCTCTTCACTGCACCATCCCTTTCTCGAGTGGTGCAGACATAATGCTGCAGCCTTCCAACCCAGGAGCGCCATAGTGGTGCCTCCATTGTTGGGTCCACCAGAGCACTGAATAGCGGCAGTTCCGTGACCGATGAGTGGGCATAAGGAGCGGGCAGCCAAGGGGCAGGGACTTGCTGCTGATCAGAAATTGTGTGAGCTTCGCCCATTGGGCAGGGGTTCTCCATGCACTTCTGGGGCTTGGACTACTGCACAGAGTCACAATACCAAGGTTGACCCTGGTGACGTCTCTGGATGGACCTTTCACCCTGCACATGGGAAACCCAAGTTGCTGCTCCCCTGCCCACTGGCCAAGCACCCTCCGGGCATTCATTAAAATGCTGTCCCAGTCAGGCATGACCAAGGGGGTGCTCCAGTTGTGGCCACCACATACAAAAGATGGGGGGGCGTAGAAGGGGGAGCGCGCTGGAGAGGGAGCGCGGTAGGAGTTTCATAATAAAAAGTAAATAACTTACCTTAAGTTGCCGGCCGTGTCCCCCATCGTACCTGGTGTTTCCTCCTCCTTGTCCCAGCACGCACAGGGGCTTCATCAGACTCCCTATCTAATCAGTGCGGGGATTGGCCTGAGTGGGCTGGAAAGACGCTCTGCTCAGGTCAGGGAGTCTGTGGGGTTTCTCCAGCTGGGCTGTTCAATGCAGCCAGGTTAGAGAAATGTAAGTGAGCATGTGTGTTTTGGTCGGCCTGAGACAGCCGGCCAAACACATATGCAACACTGAGAGAGTACACATAGCCCTCCTCCGCCCCATGCCCCACCCCTCCCTGTGCAAGCTGGCTCAGAGCCGGCAAAAGAAAAGAAAACAATTACATCTTTTTATTTTTAATTTGCTGGGTCTGAGCCAGGCAGTGAGGCGATGCTCATCCGCCATTGCAGAGGAGCCGCCGCTAAGGAGGTGTCTGAGTTTAGCCTCGCCCACATCTTTATTATTTCTCTGACACCATGCCCGGCGTCAGGATAAAGGCATGTGTGAACATGATGACGCCATCAATAAGTAACATACCAAACTAAACTACCCTCTGTCATAGAAGCAAACACCATCAACAGTCACCATATAGGGCTGCTGCAATATAGTCAGTCACCCATCAATAGACCCAAGAAGCTAAAGACATGCATCCCAGAATGTGATAGGCAGCTCAAGGAGCAACAACCCAAGACATTGGAGCTTCAATCTGTCCCCTACCACCTTTCATTGAACTATCTGATCCATAGACCACTGCGGCACTGCCCATAGATGGCGCGTCTAAGAGAAGAGACTGAACAATTGCTTCACTGCAGCCAGACAAAACTGATGGCACAGTAGAACTATGCCTTGATTAACCAAAATGCCAGGGGTCGCAGAAGTGACACCACATGCCCTTTGACCTTATGACAACCCAGGAAGTGACCCCCATATGCCCCTTGGCAGGAAGTCATGTCACATGATGCTAACATCGCACTCACACTCTCTTACCCCCCCCCCGTAAATATATTTTTATTCATTCTCTCATTCACTTATTTTCCCTTTTAATCTCACTCATACTTACTGACACTCAGGCCCAGGTTTATTAACGCTTGACACTAATTTTAAGTAACTTTAGTGAAGCAAACCCGGCACAGAGTGTTAGGGTGGGATTACACATCCTGCTTTGAACTTGATAGTACCCCCAAATAACTCAAAATTGCACTATGCATTACGTTGCATGGCTGGTGCATGGGTGTTCCATGGCATGGCACACACCCTTGCACGATGTCGGAACAGTGTGTGCATTGGACCATGGCTGCAAGAAGTGCCCCCACACAAAGGGAGACAAAAAATGCACCATAACATGTTAGATGTGGTGCATTTCTTTTATCTCTACCTTTGATACAAGGCAGCCAAGAAACTTTAGTGCAGTGTTGCCTTGCTTCAAAAAATAGTAAATCTGGACCTCAATCTCACACTATCTCACTCACTACCTGTCACTGACTTTCACTCACATGTTCACTCCCACATGGTTACACACAGACACATGCTCACACAAACACGCACTCTCAAACACAAACATTCTCCCATCCTCAAGTATGCAAACAATATACATTTAAGGCCATTATTACTTACCACAGTTGCCATCAAAAGTCCTATTCTAGCTAAATGTACTCCAGTTTTAGTACACTAATAGTGAATAGTATATTATTCACTAGAAAAATAATGAAAAACTGGCAGAAAATAAGGTATGCGAAGCCAGTGCTGTGGTCTTGGCACTGATTTTTTCAAGTCTGAGGCTGGGGGTCGCAAAGGCAGTGCCAGAGGTCACAATGGGCAAGCCAGGGGTCACATATGCTACCGCTGGTGATCCCTAAATAATGACTATGAAGATAGTAGCTCAGCAGTGGTACAGACGAACTACCAAGCAGTGGTTGAGGGGAGCAGGACATGTTCTCCAGTGGCTGCAAATATGAGAAGCTAGGTCCAACCACAGAGATTGCATTATTGAGAGGTCCAGTGCATCTTTACTGCTGTTTCCCAGTTTTTGCAAGCTCTGAGACTTACAAAAACTGACCTCAGGTCAGACCAGTGTGCAGTAGAGGCTGGCAGGGAACGAAAGTGGAGGGTGGGGGGAGGGGTGGTCGCACGGGGGCATTACACAATAAAAAAAAGTACATTCTCGCCGAGTCCACAGCCGCCTCTCCTCCATCTTGTAGTTCTTCGACTCTCCGGAACCAGGAAGCTCCCAGGCTCCCTTCCCTGACCAATCATTGGTCCGAGCGCCATAGCTCGGAGCTCGGACGGGGTCTGGGAGGGATTGCATGTTTCTCACTAGGCTATGTAATGCAGCCTGGTGAGGAACATGTAAAATGCGCACGACTGCTTGGGGCGGCCCGAGATGGCCGTCCAAGCAGTCATGAGCACTTTGGAGTGTGCAGAAACCACGCCTCCTCCCGGACGTCATGGCAGCCCAGCCTTGCCCAACCTGGCCGGAAAGAAAAAGAAAATGATAATAGAAATAACTTCTATTATTATCATTTGATTTTTTTACACTACTGCGCGAGCAGTGGGACGATGCTCCTCCGCCTTAGCGGAGGAGCCACCAATGCCAGTGTGGACAGTATTCAGATATTCTGAACCCAAAATGCAAAGAGTGTGTGATGGAGATCCCATTCTGACCAGACTGAACACTGACCATGCAAGTGCCATATTTGGCCAAGGGAAAGGCAGGAGCAAGGCACTGAGGAAGAAAGACTGCATTCCCAGTGTTTTAGCTCTGCGGGGTGTACCCTAGATCACACAACCTGAAAAAAGAACAGTAAAGGGCGTAGACTGAACTGAGCAGCCAGCTCAACCCACACCATAGGTAGAAGGCAAAGCAGGATCCCAGGGCAAAATCTGGGTGGACGTGGGTGGACGACATACCTGCACTAATTTAGAGAGGACCACCCCCCTTAACCCAAGGCTATGGTAAACTGGATGTGTCTCTTAGTCTTACTCTTTCTTGCTCACACTTTAATTGTACGAAAACAACAACAAATAACAATTGCCTGCTCCGCTAAAAGAATTGATAGAATTCAATCACCCAAAGAATACACACTCACAAATGAAACTTCGATCAGCGGGGAATCACTTAAATCAGTACAGTTTTCCTTCTGCCCAAAAAGGTGCACCAAACTAATTACAACTCTATCTTACACACAAATTTCCCTATCTCAATTGGGCCATCGACAACCTCTCACGACAAACCCCACAGAACCGTAGCAGACAAATACAACACAGTGTCTTCTGCACCTTTTTATATATGCTGGGATCTTAGGTCTCGTCAGACCCAATAATTTCAACAACTTCAGCAACTTAACACCACATTCACATAACTCTCACAACATCCCCACCAGACATGATACAATCGATAATTCATCATAAACTAGATATAATCCTCACACACCCCACTAATACTCACTCCTCCACCGCCGTTGCTTAAAACATACGCCACTAGAACTCTGTTTTCTTCGCTTCTCATTCCGGACTCTGGACTAGAGCCACTAAGATTTGATCTAGAATATTCTAGTTTAGGTTCTGTCTCCCTCTACTTCCTGAGCTAACCATCTGACTAGTCTACCAACTGAGAGAGCTTGGGCCCATCTAAACATTTATCCTCAACCCGATGACCTTTGTAGGTGCATGAGAGGTAAAAGGGAGAACTCAATCACAGTATATATTTTCAATACAGAGTAACCAATTTGGCCGCTTAATAATCCGTCCACAACTGATTAGGAGATTATTTGGGTTTAATTATAAATTCAATAATCAGTTCACATATGCCAATCTCAACTTAATGGCATAGAAATACAGAACAAACAAAATGTGACCAAATCTGCTAAAGAGATTTACCTTACGTAACAGAAAGCAAACAACTCGTTATATAATGACAATGCAAATAATCAGGAAAAAGAATTGAGAGTTAAGTTTTGTCAAATTATTCAAAAAAGCATGCATGCGCACACTATCTTTTCATACACTGCCTTAAAAGGGACAGCCCTAAACCAAAAGTGTTTCATAAAAATGAGAATTAGAATGGTGTCAGATGTCAGAATCTTCAGTAGAAGAAACTCCAACCAATAGGTTGAGTAGCATGAAGACACTCAAAGCAGAAGCAAAAGCAGAGGCCTGTGTCCCATGAAGTCCTAAGATGTCTTCTTCCTCCTTCACTAAGTTACAGCATAAGACATTAGTTGGATTCAAGGTAGACAATCCTACGTGACTCTCACCAGTATTCTTCCATCCCGGCACAAATTGGATACTTTCACCACCATTATCACATCGATAAGTTGCAACTTCATTTGTCTTTGGTCATTCTTCTTCTCCTAATCTATGAGAACTTGCCTCCTTGATCGTTACCACGTTTCTCCGTTCCAAACTTCGTCTTCTCATACCTTGCTATCTAATGAAAACAAAACGCTTCTATGCTAACTAATGAGGCTTTGTCCACACCTGCAGTTGAAACAAAATGGAAACGGAGACCTTCATATTGTAGGTGAAAGAGCTGGGCCCAAACTTTCTGGACCTGTTCTAGAATCACAATCCACTGGTTCTTTTTAGCAGCATGTAAGCGTAGAGGGGAGAAAGTCATTATTAATGCCAATCAATTCAACAAGAATTTCTCTGGACACATAGTAACCACAGACAACTACGTACGGTTAGTTAACTTATTACGAAGCCAAAAATAACTGAACATAAAGACACCTCAAAATGTAAAAATACATCGGAATCAGCATAAAGCCAAGTCTGCGAATAAATTTGAGGTGGTGCAACATGCACAAAACAATTAACTCAAGAAGTAGGATGCAGAGGATCAGAAAGCTTGAGTCCAAATTTCCCTGCATCAAGAGTTGATTAAAATAAAGCATTAATCTATCCCTACTGGAGAGCTAAAATGACATCACTACTTAAGCATTCTTAGGAAAAGGAATAAAATGTATTAGAATGTGGAGTCTTCCTAAGACATTTCTCCACCATCGATGGGTCAGATAGCATAAAGATATCGAGACAGAGCTCGTTCTAAGATTCTCTCTCTCCTAAGGCAGAGAGGAAGTGGGCACTTTCCATATTCAAACATTGCATTATTTCAGGTATTTTTCCAAAGAGTCATTGCAGGTCACACTATCCGCTCTGAACACGATCTCAAAGGTAATTTTCCACTGCATTGCTGTGTTCATGAACTGCAACAGATTGACCTTGATTCCCATGCCTTCTCCGGTGTGAAAACACAACACTTTCCCTTATCGGCTTCAGCTTACGATGTATCTCCTTTTCTCCTTGCCTGACTAATAAAACAAAGAAAATATTCTCACTAACAAGAGCGCTTCATCCACCTGCAAGACAAAATGTGAGAAAGAATGAAATCCACAGCATACATGGCGTTCAAACTGTTAATTCTAAAGCAAGGGTGTCCAGGGAAATTGCATTTAAGGCCTACAAAATTCAGATAAAATAAGAAAAATGGCATATGAACTTTACGAAATTGCTTAGGAAACATGGCATGTTCAGTTAATACTCCTACCTACACGTAAAATGACACATTAATAAACACGTTTAATAAATGAATGATTATCAGTTGCACAACACAAGTTCTTCAAATTAACGGTTTCTGCTGGTTACATTTATTTTTCCAAGTTAATTCTACGTTACCATTCAATGACCTATACCAGGTTTCACGTTATTTAATTTCAAGATCCTAACACTTCATTTTAACATAACAAAGGAGGATATGCGGGTGCACTCTACATGTGTGATTATAATGCACCCCTACAATTAAAACACAGTTTCCGCTACATCAAAGGCTAAGCACAAATCAAATGCTAGACTGTAGCACAAATTTGCACTGAAATTATACACAGTGCACTAGGTTACAAATATGTGCACAATTGTAAATGTTTAACAACTGAAGTTCCTTAACAGAGGAATAATGCAAAGGACTAGTAAGGTGTATTCATTAAAATACACTCCAGTGAATTTAATGTTGTGTTACACATGAAATTCTAAACATTAGTTACAAATACATTTTTGTCGTGTTTAAGGTTTGTATTTACCTTTGCTTGCGCAATGTTTCCTTGCCTCGTGCTATGTTTTCTTGCATGGCGCTGTTGCCTATTGTGCATTCTGCATTCCTTATTAGAATGCTGGACTGCACATTGACAGTTGCTGGCCGGATCTGTTGCTGTTCAGCTGCTTTTCTTGTGGGTGCTGTTTTTACTTATAAATAAAGTTACTTACCTACTCCAACTGTGTCCGGATACTTTAAGTTGGCGATGAGTTGCCATACCACCCGATGGATCCCGCGGCCTCGGATACTCCAGTTTCTTCTGAAGCTTCGTTCCTGGTTTCTCCTTGCACTTCCACCTTCAAGTCCTCCAATTGCTGTCTCCGGTGGTGATCGGCGTTTCCAGCTGGCACTCTCCATCTGTGAGTTGTGCATTTTCTTCTTTTTTCGCTCCGTTGAAGAGTGTTCCTACTGCCATTGTCTATTGACGTCAGCACCGCGAGCTTTGTCCTCTTCACTCTGCAGTCCACGCCACACGTCGTAACCTTGGTTATGACCAATGCTCCTGTTACCCTGCACGTCATAGCCTGTCTACGACCAACGTTACGCTCAGTTCTTATGCTGCAACCTGGTTACCATTCTAGCTTTCTGCTGACATGTCATGCTTCACGTTACGTGAAGCCATCTTGGTTTTATTTTACTGTTCGTGTTTGTTCATCAAGATCTTCGTGCTACTGTCATTATTTCATGCCTCAAGAACAGTAAGCCTTCTTTTATTTATTTTTTATTTCCTCCACATTACCGCCTCCACTCCTTGCAGCAAGACTCTCTTCACGTTTATTTTTTGGTTCATGTATGGAGTAAACTGGTCATCTTGTTACCTTTTTCCAAGTACAGTACTTCATAATTTAAGAGTACACTTTTCCCATATTCCCTCCTCATTCGTCATAACTCTACCACTATTCAAGTTTTCTCTTATATTTGAGGGAGAAGAAAGGACGCTACAAGTTTCCATTTTATTTCATTTTTCCCTAGCGAACTAATCCCTCTCATCTCTTTTCTTCAACCTTTTCACCATGTGTGCACAAAACTACGCACTTAATCCTCCTCAATTATTCTGGCCTGCTGGAGGAGTTCCTTGCATGAAGTGGGTTGAATGGAAGCTGTTTATACTTAATTATATTGAAACATTGGATGATCAGGGGAAAATGTCTCCTGAACAAAAAAAAAGGATTTTTCTACATTGCATTGATACAGAGGGCTTAAAAGCTTTCAATCAAATGTCTAAAGCGATTGGTGGTGATGGGGACGCAAATGGTTTTGATTGTGCCATTGCAGATTTTGATAGACATTTCTCTCCTAAGATGTGTATCGGCATTGTCAGATATAAGTTCATTCATAGAAAACAAGGGCCCAATGAAAGTGTAGATGACTATGTGGCTGCTTTAAAGACATTATCTCTTGATTGTCATTTTGGTTCTCTTCAAGAAGATTTTATAAGAGATCAAGTCGCCATGCATGTTAATGATCCCTCTATTCAAGATAGGTTATGGGTTAACGGGGATTCTAATTTACAACACATTTTAGCGTTGGTAAGAAAAGCTGAAATGTCCAGCAGAAGTTCTGAGGTCATTCAAGGTGAATCTGGCACCAAACAGGTTGAAATTGTTACTAAAGTTAATCCTAGTTCTTCATTCTGTCAAACATCCTAGTAAGATGGATCTCAACAGATTAGACAAAGATAAAGAAAAAGTGAATGTTCGGCCGAATGAAAGCTTTAAATGTTACAGGTGTGGTAGCCCTTCGCACCTTGCCAACAACACGTTTTGTCCTGCTCTCAAAAAGAAATGTTCGTCATTGGGCTTAATTGGCCATTTCTCTAAAGTCTTCAGTAGGAAACCTAAATCTAAGGTTAAATGCGTGGAGGAGGGTGATTACAGTGATTATGAGGGTAACTCTTCTATTGCAAATGATAGATTTGTTCTTAATATTAAGGACAAAGATGCTGAGAATGTTTATAGTGTTTCCAAAAGAAAAAACCTCTGCGTGATATGACTATTGGAGGGGTTGATATTCAAATGTATGCAGATTCTAGATCTCCCTACTCCATTGTTAATGAGAATGTATGGAATTCCTTATTTTCTTCCAAAATAGGTGCTGATCTTGAAGACCCTGATGTTTCTCCAGAAGGATATTCTGGGGAAGGAATTGATTTGTTAGGTTTCAGGAATTTGGTTTTCAGGTTCAAGAATAGTGAGAGTCTTGGTAAGTTGTATGTTTCTAAAAAAAGGTCCTTCTGTGTTAGGCTGGTTCGACCAGGGCGAACTTGGTATCCTTTTAGATCCCACTGGTCCTGAACCTGTTATGGTTCTTGCTGTTAGTGTAGCTACTGCTAATGACATGCTTAAAAAGTTTCCAAATGTTTTTAATGAGAAGATTGGTAAGTTAACTGACTTTGTACATAAGATTGTCCTTAAAAAAGATGTGTGGCCTAAAATTTACAAGGCTAGGAATATTCCCATTACTGTCAAGAGTGAGGTAGAAAAAGAATTAAACCATCTTGTTTCTGAGGATATTATTAAGAAAATTGAATCCTCAGAATGGGTTTCGCCTGTTGTAATTGCTAGGCGTTCTAATGGCAATATTCGCTTATGTTTTGATTTAAGATATCTTAACAACAATATTCTCGTAGATCAATTTCCATTACCTCGCATTTCTGAGAAGCTTTCGTCTGGTAAAGGTGCTAAATTTTCCTCATCCATTGACCATTCAGCAGCGTATCACCAAATTGTGCTACATGATGATTGCAAAATGTTGACTGCTTTTATCACTCCTGTTGGGTGCTACCAGTACAAAAGGATGCCTTTTGGACTTGCGTCTGCTGCTGCTGTCTTCCAGCGTATTATGCATTCTTTGTTTGGTCAACTCGATAACGTACAGTGTTTTCAAGATGATATCCTTTTGTATGGTAAGGATAAAGTAGAACATGATGCCATTCTTCATAATGTTTTAGAAATTTTAGAATCCAGAGGTCTTACTGTTAAATTTTCTAAGTGTAAGTTTGCTGAATCCTCTGTTTCTTATCTAGGTCATGTTTTATGTTCTGAAGGAGTTAAACCTAAACCTGAGGTGGTTGAAGCTATTCTTTCGGTACCAGCTCCTAAGAGCAAGGATGATGTTCATTCTTTTTCAGGCCTCACTGAGTTTTATGCTATTTACTTTTAAAACTTTTCATGCAGAGTGTCTCAAATCCGGCAACTTCTTAGAAACAAGTCAAAATTCTTATGGTGATCTGATTGTGAAAAAGAATTCAAGGATGTCAAATGTGCTATTGCTGAAGCCACTACCTTATCAGGTTTTGATTCCAATCTTTTGAGTATTCTTACCACTGATACCAGTTCCAAAGGTTTAGGCGCTGTCTTATCTCAGATACAAGTAGATGGTGGCGAGGCCATCATTGCTTATGCTTCAAGTTCCCTTACTTCTGCTGAGGAAAAGTTTTCAGTCATTGAAAGGGAGACTTTAGCTGTTGTTTGGGCTTTGGAACATTTTAGAGTTTTTGTCTGGGGTAAACAGTGTCACATTAGAAGTGACCATAAACCTTTAGTCAATCTTATTACCACTGATGGCATGATCAAGGCATCTGCATGCATTGCCAGGATGTCTATGCGTCTTCAAGATTTTGTTTACAAAGAGTTTTATGTTCCAGGCAAAGACAATGTTTCGGCTCATTTTTTGCCTAGGATGCCTTTGAAAATTAAAGAAATTGTTACCAATACTTGGGATGACTTCCATATTGCTTTAGTCCATGATGAGGGCATTCCTTTTATCTGCAAGCAGGTTTGGTTGGATTCTTATTCTGAAGATTCTATTGTACAAAAGGTTTTGTCTTTCATTAACAGTGGCTGGCCTTGCAAATGTCTTTTGAGTCCTGATTTAAGGTGTTTTGGGGAAGTACGTAATGAATTGTCTTCTGCTGATGGTATTCTTTGGAGAGGAGATAAAGCTGTTCCTCCTTTCAAGCTTAGAGACGTTATTGTTAAAATGTGTCATGAAGGACATTGTGGTATTGTTAAAACTGAACAGACTGTCAAGAATGGTTTCTGGTGGCCAGGTTTAGATATTTTTGTGGAACGCATTGTTAGAAATAGTGTGATCTGTGCCAATGCAGACAAATCTCTTAAAACTTTACAGCCCAGCATGTCTACCCCTTGCATACCTGGAGGTCCTTGAGAAACCATTGCTGTTGGCATCATGGGTCCTATTGGGTGTGAATCTAAGTACATCATTTCTGCTATTTACATATTTTCTAGGTGGACCATCATCAACGTTGTTGACAGGGTTGACAGTGATACTGTTTTGCTTTTTCTAGATACTGTTTTTACTGAGGAAGGTCTCCCTATTCAAGTTAATATTGAAAACGGTGTACAGTTTATTTCTCACAAAGTTCAGTTTTTTATTCGAAAGGCTAGGAATCAAGCATCGCACTACCTCTCTTTACAACCCCAGTGGCAATGGAATGATTGAGCATTTTAATAGACTACTAAAAGGCGCCATCCAATCTGTTGGTTCTCAGGATAGTAAGTGGGAGTTGTGTATCCTTAAAACTGTTTGGACTTATTGTACTACCTGACATGACTGGTTGTACCCCTTTTGAAATTATGAGAGGTAGGTTGGCCAGAACTAAGATCAGACCTGCGTGGTTGGTTCCCAGCACTTCTTCCAACTTAGATTTGGAGGTTGTTAAGCAAAACATCAAAAAGACACATGAGAGGTACAAATGTTCTTTTGACTATAAAAGAGGTTCTAAGAATGACACCAGCATTACCATTGGCACATTGGTTAAAGTTAATAAACCTTGTATGGTAAAGAAGGGCATCAGTCAGTTTTTTCGTCCTTTTGAAGTCACTAAAGTGTTGAAAAATGCTGTTATGCTTAATGATGGTAAAGTTTGGAACCTCAAACGTATTGCTGTTCTCAAAGGTGACAAAGATATTTACCTTGACTCTACCTCTCAAGACATGTCTTATTAGAGTGTTGGACTGCACTTTGACAGTTGCTGGCCTGATCTGTTGCTGTTCAGCTGTTTTTCTTGTGGGTGGTGTTTTTACTTATAAGTAAAGTTACTTACCTACTCCAACCGTGTCCAGATACTTCACAATTTTGTCTTGTTAATCTCAAGATAAACCAAATCAGGAAATTAGATTGTCTTTGTATTATTAAGTAATAAGTATTCCATTCTCCTCTATTAGTCCCATTTCTTAGACATACAATTTATGTCATATCTGTTACATGTGGAGCCCTTTAAATATACTGTAGTCTATCATCTTTTAGTAACGTTAATCACACAGAATACATTTGAGTGCTGACTTCTCATGATTATGCACACTCTTCCTATATATTAGACTGAAATCAAAATTAAACTGCTTCAGTTCCAAGGATAATTTTCTGTTTGTTCAGGTCAGCGGTGGCTGCCACCGAAAAGTACGGGTGAGGCGGGGGTTTGGGATAGGAAAATCAATAAAATGACTTACCTGGCTGCCGGCTGCCGTCTCGCCTCCGTTCTCTTCAATTCCTGCCAAAAGCAGGAAGAACACACAGACTCCCCTAAGCCAATCACCACACTGTTGTCACCATGACAGCAGCATCATGATTGGCCTGAGCGCTGTGATTCAGCACTCAGGCGGGGACAATGAGCCTGCGCATGTCCTGCACACAGGCTGTACAATACAGCCAGCGGAGAATATGCAAAGTGTGCCTGACTGCTTGGCTGGCCAAAGATAGCCGGCCAAAACGTCATGCGCACTTAAATGCCCCAACCACTCCTCCCCTGCTGGCTGTGACGACAGTCCCGCCCCGTAAACCTCCCTCAGTACCGAAAAAATAATAATAATGTTGCATTATTATCATTTTATTTTTATTTTTTCCTCTGTTTAAAGAGCAGTGGGGCGGCGCTCCTCCGCCTTAGCAGAGGAGCCAGCGGTGGTTCAGGTTAAGAAAGAATGTAATGTGTACCTGCAAAGAGGCGCACTCTTTCCAGTTCATCCACCCACACAGTTGGGTCTGAAGTACCAGTTTCACATCACCCACCCTTGTGAATTCCAATAGTCTGAGAACTACATGGAGCGTTTCCTGTGCCTCTTGTAAACATATACATGTGCCGCTTAGCTTTCTCTGTCTCTTTCCTGTGCCTCTTGAAAACAACATATCCATGAGCCACTTAGCTCTCTCTCTCGGCCAGCTATAGGGGACGGAGAGGGCCTGTTTTTGTGCAATACTTATTTCTTACTTAAGCCTGAGGGGTAAAGCGTTGACTGTACAAGAAGAAAGCGATTTGAATTGTCAGTACTTGTAACACGTCTATTTTAACTTTAAGAGAAAATGTGACTTTTATATGCGAAAACTACATTGCCCGTGATGCTTTACAAAGGCTCTCTCCCCCTCCCCGTCCTCCTTTCGCTCCGTCTGGCCATCTTCACCCCTCCCTCTCTCACGAATCGCATCGTCACTGTAGCTCAGCCGCTTTAGTTCCATTGTTTTTCGTCCAATGTAAAACCGATGCAAAAGCTCTCAGTGTACAAAAATATCCCACACCATAACAAAAGCCCTCAGTGTACAAAAATATCCCACACCATAACACAGTTTTTATTCACCCAGAAGCCAGGAGCAAAGCTTAGTATGTTTATTGTCACGTAGCTGTCATTCTTCCAGTCTGTGAACTCGGAAGTACGACAGTCTACCACGTTTTTTCTGTAAACCGCATTTTTGTAAAACAAAAAATCGGTGCGTCAAAAATTTCGTGATACATTCATAAATGGTAGCAAATAATTTACAATTTGAAGACACACTACCCCCACCCACAAAAATGGGGCTCGTCCGGGATTTGAACCCGGGACCTCTCGCACCCAAAGCGAGAATCATACCCCTAGACCAACGAGCCGGTTGGACATAAAAGTAAACACTTCTCTACTTAAAATTCCGTATGTGACTTGTAGGGTGATACTGTTTAGAGTTAACTGTTTTTTAAAATTATGTTATAGTCCTATTATTTTGGGTTCCTGTCAGATCACCATGTGCACTAGCTTAACTTCTACATTCTTACTGGCTAATGACTGCTAATAGGAGAGGCTAAAAATAACAGGGGAGTTTACTGATGCAGAAAAAGAAAACAAAACTCTGTAAATAAAAACACCTACAGAATAAACAGAGGTCCTGCCTCCTCAAGAAGGACCACCAAGACGTCCTATCATTGTTTTTTAGGTCTCAAACAGCACATGCATTGCCTGTTGTAAGACATATTATGCTTGAAGCAGCTATGCATAATTGTTTAAATGATATGCAACGTGTATTTATGTCTACGTTAAAAATGCTATTTCGGACATATGGCTGCCATATGGCTACCATGTTTAAGCATATTACATCATATACTTGCGATAAAAAAAATAATTAAATGGCAATAGTGTCTGTTTGACAAGGCTAGACCTATTGGCTTTGTGATTGGTTATTTATGATTTTTAGGTCACGTCTACTCAACAGCACAGCTGTCTGATTGCAAAAGACATATTGTGGGCTTACTTAAAACATGTAGGGGCTCGGAGCAGGCACATTGCTTATCATTGGTTGGCTTTCTTGTCACTCTTGCATGCCTGCTTCTTATTCATGTTCCTTGCTTGTCTATCTTCTCTTTACCATCAATTTTGAATGGCTGGCTTCTATGCCCACTGCTTGCTTTTCAAACACTATTATTTTATTTTCGGTTAAGCTCTCCGTTTGAGTGCATGTTTTTTCAAGCTGTCTCCCTCATATGATACCTTACTTTTAAACTCTGTATTGTTCTCTGCCATCCAATTGCTCCTGCATGGCCCCGCCATGTTGCGCTTGGACTTGTGTATTTTCCCTTATCACTTTCTCATCCATATGCTTCTCCCCTGCTCATTCTGCATTGTTCTCACTCTTGTTCCTTCTCCCCACCCCTGCTCTCTGTGATGCTTTTCTGCACCCATACCACACGCTCTCGCTAGTTGCTTCTCCTCCCCACCACAGCATTCCTTCGATGCCTGTTCACCTGTGTGCTTTATCCCCTACACTCCATGTTGGTCTCTCGCCTGTTGCTTCCCCTCTCACCACCTGCGTCCTCTGTGTTGCTTCTGCCCCCAATCACTGGTGTTGTTTACACCGCCCTGCTGCTTTCCCCACCAGTTTTTTTTTTTAAGTACTTTTACCTGGTTTCTTTCTTCTTAGTTACTAATTCAACTCGCATCAGCAACTAAACATGAAAAAAATCACCCACATTATGTAGGTATTTGCATACGTGGCGCATCGGCCTACAAAATGACACAGGCTGCTGCATCAAAGGTCTTTTTTGTTGTTCTTTACCTAGGAAGAGAAGCACATGGGTGGGGAAAGCAATTCAAGGGAGGAGAAATACATGAGTGGGAACACAACATGGAGAAGTTGAAGGAGGATCACATGGGCAAGAGAGAGAAACACAGAGCATGGCAGAGAAGGGAAGAAAAGTACATCAGTGAGGCAGCTGGAAAACACATGCACTGCCATGAACTGCTAAGCTAAAAGAAATGTGGTGACTGAAAAGAAAATAGTGCAAGGGCACAAGTCCTGAAGGCCATACTCTGGGAATGAGTAAACATATGAAAAGGAAAGAAAGCCCACACTAGCTTATGAATAAGAGGCAAGTAAATGAAAGTTACAATAAAGCCAAACAACGGTAAGCAATAGGCACCAAGCCAACCACTGTAAGCAGACAAGTCTTTTTTGCAAAAAGACAGTTTGTGCTGCCTGGTAGGCGAGACCTTACAAGGACCCCCTACACTGACAGCAACCAGAACCCCACTGCCATTAACAGTGCATCTGCCATATGGTAGCAAGCCACAACCTAAATACTATAACAAGCATTGGCATAGCCAATAGGTCTCGCTTTTGAGACCTTATAAGTATTTAGTTATGCAGCACAATATCCTTGGTGCAACAACATCAACTGTTGCATGGCTAAACACTTATAAATTCCCAAAAGCGAGACCTATTGGCTATGCCAATGCTTGATCTTCTTGCCTACAGCTTTCTGCCACAACTCGTGAAAGGCCTTCCTTTTTACCTTTTAGTGCATTAGTCATGAAACTCAGCGGTCCCAAGAGCCCCACGGATGCTCATTCACCATTAGAGCATGTATTTCCTCCCAGTGTTGTTATGATCTCAAATTGTGGCTTAGACACATCAGATATGCAGGTACAGTAGAAGTTCTGGAGGGAGGTTAGCATTCATATAACAACAACTTTATTCGGTCTAGTATATTAAATCACAATTTTGCCTTGTCTGAACAGTATCCGCATATATGCAATGAGTCCAGTTTGAGGGTCAGATGGTCGATATATGCAATCAATATGACTGAAAGTAGTTGGTTCTTTTTTTAGGTATTTCAGGCCCAATATGATTTTGGAGTAGAAAGGCACTAAAATGTTTGACTAAAGCATTCTGTTGTGCTGTTAACCGGGATCGGTCAGAGTCCCTGTTATTGATGCATTTATCTAGGAGTGTTTTAATTCGCTGTAGGTAACCTTTCAGTTACCTCAAAGTGCAGAGGGATAGAAACTCCGCCCAGTTTGAAGGCGGGGTGCTGTAGGGTAAAAACGCGTCCAATCAGACAGGGTGGAGTAGGTATCTGGTGTTCTATGGTGGTGGCCTCCTAGAGTCCAGAGAGGTGCATTAAAAGGCGAGACTGTATAATTCTGTTTCCAGGAACTTACTGAAGCGCAGGTACACCCAACTCTGTAAAAGCAGGGGATGATGAGATGCATCAGTGGTGATATGTGTGCTCCTCGTTAGAGCAGGTGGGTGCAGGTTCACGATGTTTGTGTGTGTGATCCCACCACAGCAGCTGCTGTTGCATGCTAGTATGACCACTTTGCAGGGTGCATCTTGTCTCCAATGAACAGGCACAATTTTTGAGGCTGTTGTGAAAATCAAGTTACTAGAGAGTCAAAGGAAAGGACTGGAAGCAACAGGATTCAGAACTTGAGCTGGTGGGCGGGATGCAAAAATTATGACCTCCACGGCAAGAAGCCTGTCACATGAAGCTCTTCTGGGCTGTGCTGCGGGACGGGGCCAGCACTGCGAGGGGGTCACATGAACAGGAGCCCAGCCTCCTTATCACGACCAGCAGACGTGGGGAGGGAAAACAACACCGCCGGCCCTCGCTGGGCTCACAGACTCAGAGATGGGGCCGCTCGAACCCTCAGCGCTGTATAAAAGCGAGCACTTGTATCCTCAGAAATATAATGTATGTTAGACTGCACAATTAAGAATAGCCAGGGCATGAAACGGCGTCATGCACACAGAATGATGAAGCGGTTGGCATATGTTCCCAGCCCTGAGGCAATGCATTTGTTTTTTAAAGTATCAAGAAAAAAATAACACATCTCAGCCCCACAGTCAGGGCCTCACACGGTCCTGTTCTAGGGACCTAACCTGGGCTTAATTTGTGACGAAAAAAACAATTGACGAAAAAAGAGGAGGAAAAGGGAGGTGGGAGATGCGAGCAGAGCATCAAAGAGCTGGGCGAAAAGGGATGGGGGAATGCGAAGAGCAGAGGAGCCAGAATGAAAGTGACGAAAAGGGAGGGGGGAATGCGAGGAGCAGAGGAGCCAGAATGAAAGTGACGAAAAGGGAGGGGGGAATGCGAGGAGCAGAGGAGCCAGAATGAAAGTAACAAAAAGGGAGGGGGGAATGCGAGGAGCAGAGGAGCTAGAATGAAAGTGACGAAAAGGGAGGGGGGAATACGAGGAGCAGAGGAGCCAGAATGAAGGTGAAGAAAGTGAAAGTGATCGCAATCAAGCTCAAGGCGAGGGATGCGCTTACTGAGCATGAGGAATGCCATATGGTGCCTCTGCTCAAGCGCGCGCCCGTGCACATGCACTGCCAGCTGTAGCCGGCGGTAGCATTTTTTGAAGCCCTCCTTACTTAAGGTCTCCGCCGGACCAGAGCAAGCGCTGAGTCAGGCGAGACCTAAAAACAGTGGGCCCTGGCGCCAGCGCAACTACTGGTGTAAGAAAGGGGATCTTGTACACTAGAAGCAAGCTAGAACTCCAGTGCCACAAAAAAGAAGGATTTTGAGGGGGATATTAAAAACAAATGGTTAAGATATAATTTCATGAATGAGTGGGAATCTCAGAGGCCCCTCAATATATTTTTCAAAGCGTCCCACTCGTTTTAAGGTATAGGACTGCTCATATCAGTGTTAATTTGCAAGTTTGAGGCCGCACCAGAATGAGGCAGGACTGTATCTGTCTGTATCAGACTCCCATTTAACAGCTATTGCTTATAGCAGATATTTTTAGGGTAAGATCCTGCTCAAATCGTCGACAGTTTGGGACCAATGGAGGCCATGGTGAGGGCACAGGAAGACACCTTTCAGACAGGAGAGTCACCTTGAGAGCTTGGATTGGTGTAGTTTTGCTACCAGTTAAACTTAATCGCCTTTAAGCAACCCTGCATTGTTAGCAGATGATCGAATAGCGCCACAGCGATGTAGTGATTTCAAAATGTTGGAACAAGTGAAGAATTCTGGATTCAAACCTTGGTTTCCCGGTTCTGATGTTTGGAGCTTGACAAGATCTCCCAAAACACACTCTCAAAGAATCCCTGATGTCCTCCTGCATGACTTCAAAACTAAATGAATCTTTTGGAAATTCACAGAGCGAATGCTGTATTCGACAATTCTGCTATTATTTGCATTATAAGTGCTTTGCTGTTGATAGTCATGTCCTGTGAAACATACAGCAATTCCTGAATGGCAATTTAAAATATATCTTCATAGACATATCCATATGTCAGCAGATAGTTATCTGTATCCAGCGAATATCTGGGAAGTGTTTAATATTTAACAAAAGAGACCCTGTCGTGCCAAATTCCTATTGTTGAACAAGATATTGATCTTGAAGAAGAAAGCAGACCATGTTCTTGTTAGTCTGTAATCCTTTAAATAGAGTATATGGTGAGGTGTAGGCGAAAGGCTGAAGGTTTGCGACGGATGTTAGTACTATGGGGTTACTATTAGGCTTTAGTTAAGTTTGGGGTTTAAAGTACCAGCAAGCAATGGGAGCTGGGTTAGCTTTCATGGATTTGTTGTTAGAGTTATGCTCATGAAATGGACTGGGGCCATGGAACCAGTGCAAGAGCCCCTGAAAACGAATTCTGAGACAACTGGGTATGCTACACAAGACACCCTCTGTATCATGGAGTAAACCCCCAGAAATATAACAAGCATCATCTCAAACTCCCACCATTTATGGAGAGATCATGAGACCCCTAAGGAATAACACAAAAATTACCTCCGCAAGGAGTATTACAGAGGCCGTTGGTGGCTCATGGGAGAGATCCCCAGGGATAGGATGGAGTCTCTGAAAATTAAGATCGTTCAAGTTTAGTATTAGGAGTCTTTTAACGACTGAAGGAGAGTTACAGCAGGTAGTAATCCCTCATGAATGGTATGTGAGCCTTCCAACAGCTCAATAAGACACCTTGCGGTGGGCCTTCCATTGACTCATGAAGACACCTTGCTTGTTAACCTTCCATGGCTCATAAAGACATCCTGCGGGTGACCCTTCCATGGCTTATCAAGACACTTTGCAGGTGAGCCTTCCTTTGACTCATTAAGACACCTTGTGGGTGACCCTTCCATAGCTCATGAATAGATTTCCTGGGTCAGCCTTACAATGACTCATGAAGAGACCTTGCGCGTGATCCTTCAATGGCTCATGAAGACACCTCGCAATGAGCCTTCCAGGGTCATGAAGAGATGTTGTGGGCCAGCCTTCCAACGACTCATGAAGAGACCTTGTTGATGAACCTCGTTGATGAGCCTTCCTTTGACTCATGAAGACACCTCGCGGGTGACCATTCCATAGCTCATGAATAGATTTCCTGGGTCAGCCTTCCAATGACTCATATAGAGACCTTTCGCGTGATCCTTCTATGGCTCATGAAGACACCTCGCAATGAATCTTCCAGGTTCATGAAGAGATCGTGTGGGCCAGCCTTCCAACGACTCATGAAGAGACCTCGTTGATGAACCTTGTTGATGAGCCTTCCTTTGACTCATGAAGACACCTCGCGGGTGACTCTTCCATAGCTCATAAATAGATTTCCTGGGTCAGCCTTTCAATGACTCATGAAGAGACATTGCGCGTGACCCTTCTATGGCTCATGAAGACACCTCACAATGAGTCTTCCAGGGTCATGAAGAGATCTTGTGGGCCAGCCTTCCAACGACTCATGAAGAGACCTCGTTGATTAACCTCCTTGATGAGCCTTCCATTGACTCATGAAGACACCTAACGTGTGACCCTTCCATGGCTCATGAATAGATTTCCTGAGTCAGACTTCCAATGACTCATGAAGAGATCTCGCGGGTGCCCCTTTCATGGCTCATGAAGACATCTCACGGTGACTCTTCCAGGGCTCATGAAGAGATCTCAAATATGTCCCTTTCATGGCTTATAAAGAGACCTCACGGGTGACCCTTCTATGGCTCATGAAGACACCTTACAGTGACTCTCCAGGGCTTATGAAGAGATCTTGTGGGTCAGGCTTCAATGACTCATGAAAAGACCTCGTTGATGAGCCTTCCATTGACTCATGAAGACACCTCGCGGGTGACCCTTCCATGGCTCATGAATAGATTTCCTGGGTCAGACTTCCAATGACTCATAAAGAGATCTCGCTGGTCAGTCTTCCAATAGCTCATGAAGCGATCTCGTGGGTTAGGTTTCTACGGCTCGTGACGAGGCCTTGCAGAATTGTTATGGAGTCTCCACATGAAGTGTCCCCCGGGGCCAGCATGGATACGCCGCCATGTCCCAGGGCCTTTAATGTCATTTCTTGTGATGCTATGTCTCATTAGGCTAAAAGACTTGTGGTGTCAATTCCAGAGACGTTTTCCCTATGTCAGAGGTTTTAGAACCTGGAAAACCTACCTCTTATTGGTAATAGAATATAGATAATTGTGTTCTCTCTGCAGTAATAGTGAAAGCAGTTAGTGCAATGTACTTTGGGTGCCTACACGTAAGTGGAAACTAGAGCAATGTACTTTGAGTGCGTACACATAAGTGGAAACTAAACCAAAAAACACAGGTATTCGTACTTCTGGTGAAAGGGAGAGGTACGTCCACAAAACAGGATGCACAGTAGGAACTTCCTCCTCCTAACTGTGCTACTGCTTTCACTTTGGATACGTACACATAGAAATAGAAATAAAGCGTCAACAGCGAGCTCCAGTGGCGCAATCGGTTAGCGCGCGGTACTTATATGGCAGTACTTGCAATGAGCAATGCCGAGGTTGTGAGTTCGAGCCTCACCTGGAGCAGTCTGACTTTTTACGTACGTTTTAAATATACATAAACAATGAAAAATGCAAGTTCCCTGCGTCATAATTTCCCCTTAGGTTTGCTTCTCGCCACGTTGTAGCACAGTTCCTTTTCCATCTGCATTCCCAGGTCCCCTCCCCCATGCCAGCGTGTGTTGTGGCTTTTTTTGCTTTCCTCTCACCCCTGCTTCTGTTCAAAGTACAGACGGTTTTAACCATTTCCTTAAATTCAAATAGATGTCCCAAAACACATGCAAGCACCCCACATAGCATGCCATTCACAAATGTGCATTTTCCCGTTCGTAATGTGCATTATGATACGAGAAACTATCTATTAAAATGAAGTTAGTTGATCAAATATTGTTTTCTATGCCCGCATCAAAAAAAGACATGACGTACTTGAAATCACAAGTATTGTAAGTCATGTTACAACAGAGCGAAACAGCTGTTTGTGGTCTTGGCTTTGAAATGTTCCCATACCAACAGACACACCACCTCGTGTTCCAGTATTAAATAATAAGAGTAAAGTGAAACTGCACATTGCAATAAATGTGAAAAATTTGCATTCTAAGGATTTAATAACGACGACTGTTTGATAATCGCTGCTAGCACAAGAACATTGCGGAAATGTCTAAAAACCCATGGGCTCGTCCGGGATTTGAACCCGGGACCTCTCGCACCCGAAGCGAGAATCATACCCCTAGACCAACGAGCCAGCTATACTCACTGACGAAATAGGCGCTTCTTAACTGTAACGTCACTAGGAACTGACCTGACCGCGTATTTATAACCTGGATTATTCATTAGTACAGAGCTCTGGGAATCCGAGGAGAAATCCAAATAATCTGACATATTCTTGGCTTCCTGTTCGACAGGGCTCTCTTCCCCTTTGTGGACCCCATGTCTGTCAGTGCCGATGTCTTCCCCACCTCACGTTCCCCTCAGTTCACCTCCACGTACCTCTCTCTGTCTTCTATTAAAGCCTCACCCACTCTTTCTCCCTTGGTAGTACCCACTTTTCTTCCCCATTCCCCCGAATTGCTTCTTGTTCTGTTAATTTCCGTCTTTTCTTAAATGAAGAGCTCAACCCCCCGCATAGCTGTCTTGTCCAAACTTCCAAAACCGCCTGCATCGGCTCGTCGCCAATAAAGAGATGTCGGGTGCAAGTGAGATATGTATTAACTCATCTGCCTTGTAAAATTGCTACCAGTACATCACACTGCCCTACACAACCCCCAGTCCTCATCTCCCCAACTGTCCGCCCCGGAATCCTCTCCCAACGGTCCACATTCTACTGACGTCACCCCCAACGGCTTCCTAATTCCAACCACCTGTGGACGTCCCTCCTGCCGTCCATTGCCTCTCAATTGCGTCCTCTGGAGGATCCCAGCCCTGCCTTTCCACTCTCTCGACTCTCCGTCTCCCCCACCCTGTGGGTCCCCTCCCCTCCAGCCTCTTCTCGAGTCCAGTCCAATTTGTTAACCCTATCTAGAGCCCTCTTCCTTTCTAGTCCTATGTGTACCCTTGCCACCTTCCAAGCCCCATTGCACCCCTTGTCCCCACACCCTCTTCTTTGCCCCTTCTAGGTCTCAGTCACAGCCTGCCCCTCTACAATCCCTGCTTCTTTCTTCTCGCCCCCTCTCCCTGCCGCCCCGATCCCTGGTTCTCCGCCTCTTCCCTCTCTTGCTCCCTCTCTAACCCAACCAATCCCCTTCCCCTCCCCGCCCCCTTTTTTCCTTCATCCATCTTCTACTGCATTTGGACTCTCTCTTTCTTCTTTCCAGCCCCACGTTCTCCCTTTTCCCTGCCCCCTTTGAACCCCTTTCACCATTATTACCCCTTATAGCCCCCTCCTTACTCCTGCCTTTTCCAAGACCCCTATCACCTGTTTCTCAAACCCTCTTTCTAACCCCCATCTGGGCCCTCTCCTTTCCAGCTCTTCTTCTGTCAGGGTCCATACCCTGCCTATCTCCCATTCCAACCCCTAACCTGGGCCCTGCAAAGGACTGCTCTACATTGATCTGTGTTTATGCAGCAGCATGAAAGAATACGGGGAGACAACTAAGGCTGTTAAATGCACCTACTGCGGAGATTTCTGTTTAATCCGCTGGTCATATATTTGAGAAATGCCCCATGATCAGCGGTCTTCGTTTCATGCAGTGCCCCCTGGAGGCCGAATAACAGGAAATCCTGCCCCCCTCTCCAGCTCCTTGAAGACAAAACCAGCTAAAACGTTTAAAGACAGTGCAGGGTGGTGACTTTTCCAAAATGTGGGGCGTAAAAGTGGGGGTGTGTTTTACTTAGTAAGCAAGCAAACCCGACTGATATGCAGATTGAAGATAAAGGCCAAATAATTTTACTCGTGCGTTGTCATTTGTGACTGTGTCAGAACTGCAGAAGTACATAGTGAACGGAAACACCTGAAATACTCCGATTTTCGCAGGTTTTCTCTTGCTATTCTGGGGCATAAATAGTCCAAGAGCTCTGACTGTCAAAAGTCATGTGTTCAAATAGTCTTGCTGTACATTTCTGTAGTCTATGTGATGGAATACAGCATTTCCAGTGCCATAAATACCAGGAGTGTGTGCTATTTATTTACAACCTGGAAAAAAACTTTTCTTTCCCTAAAGCTCCTCGTACAGGATCGCCCAACCTTCTAAGCAGGGCGATCCTGAGCCAAGAAGTCATTGATATAAACCATAAAGTGCACTTGGACAGTCAAAACATTGTGACAGAATAAGCGCTGCTAAAAAGCCAGTGTGGTTGGAGAAGGTTCAGTCATGTGGCAGGAATGTGCGACCCCCCTCCCAGGGACCGTTTAGAGGCCCTATGCCGTCAGTCGATTTCACTAAAGCCCACACAGGCTATCGTGAATGTCTGTGTCCTGGGCTAGAGGCTTTACAGAGGCCAGGGACTGTTGAGTGTTCTACAAATCCCATTAAAACCTAGCAGCTGAAGTGCACAAACAAGCACTTACCAACGAAATCTATAGGCTTTCTCAATTTTTTTGTGCCATATTGTTCAGGAGCTCCGCTACTGTACAACATGGATGTACGTTTAAAAAAATAAATATGATGTGGCAGGGCTTCGTCATAAGACATTTAAAAAAAAAACATTTTCATACATGCTTAAAAAACATTGACAACAGACAGCTGTCCTAGAAAGCATTTCAGCCATGTTGCACAGCAGCAAGCCTCCTGTGCAGTATGGCTGAAAGTTTGGGGGAAAACCGAACACTAAGACCTATGTGCTGGCAGTGTAAAATAAACCGTTCTTCTCAGAATTGCTGGCACTGCCAGATTCATAATCCTGCTCACAAGCATATTTGTTGCCCTATGAAAAGTATAGACAGCAGAGTCTCAAGTGCTGTAGTATCCTGTTAAGTACACTCACCCAGAAAAGAAGCTCTGGAACAATCAAATGAACTCCCTTGCTCCAAATTGCTGGCACTTTCAACTCATAATCCTGCTCAAAAGTGCAGGCACTGTCTCGATTCACAACTCTGCCCAAAAGGGCAGGCACTGTCCCAAATCACAATGCTGCCTAAACGTGTAGGCAACTGTCCTATATAAAGTAAGCAGTGGTAGTGTCTTAGTCTTACTAAAAGTAAACACGTTATTTGCTGAAGCGCTGGTGTTGGCCCTTTAAAGGTTCAGGCACCCCGCCCATCCTTGGATTTGACAGATTGCTTTGTCTACCACCATATCAGCCTTCCTCAGAGTTGCAGATACTGTCCCATTAAGAAGGAATAAGACAAATACATCGAAATAGGCCTGAAAGGGAGCTGCTGTCTGGGGCTTATGGTGGGTGGTGATTGGCTGGTGTACAGTGTGTGTGTGTGTGTGGGGGGGGGGGGTTCTTCCATGCTGAGGGGCCACGGACCCCAGGGTTGTCAGGCTAGCTTTGAATATATGTTGTTACTACGCATTCCGTTGCAACGCATGCCTTTACCACGCATGCGTTACAACGGAATGTTTTTTCTACGCTTTGCCTTTACCTCGATTTTACCTTTACCCCGCTTTTTCTTTTTGGGGGGGGGGGAGACCCCCCCCAAGACCCCTTTCTTCTTTTTTTTGCCTTTTTCGCAGGTCTTCGCCGACACTGAAAACGGACTGACACATTTTTTCGGATTAGGAAGACGTTGTTCCGTGATGACGTTGCTTGCGTGGTAAAGATGGTCGTTGAAGCATTACGCGTTGTGAAGACGTTTACGAGGTAAGTGTACCGTTGTAAACGTAATGCGTCGAAAATGCTTCGTGGTAAAGGCTGTTTCCCGCTAGCTTTAATATGTAGTCATTTGAATGGTAATGTATTAACACTGCTCACTTGTTCCAATAATTTGTAAACAGCAGAGCTTTGCAAAATTGCAGTACTCCACCGTATAAAGGCAGTGGGTCTATTAAGTCCAGAGAGTATTTCACTTCATTGTTTATTGCAAGAGTCATCTGGTATGTGACATCAAGAAATCCCTTGGGCTTAAAGTGTGCTGTACAAAAGTAAGACCCATGTACTGATATGTTATAGTCAAGTTTGACAGTTGTGCCTCGGTACTCCCAATATTTACCTCTTCATTTGTATCTATTTTCAATGCATCTTTTTTTCAAACAATTCTGGTAGCTCAAAACACAAGAGAAACCATTTTACATTTAATTATGCTTGAATTTAATGGTTCATACATAATTTCATATATAAGTGCATTCATTGTAAATAATTATACGTTTGTTGTGAACATTTGAACATGAAGGAACAGTACAGCCTGGAGATGAAGAAAGAAACAACAGCCGACATGTGTTTCGTTACATCCGTAACTTTTTCAAGGCTTGAGCGTGATAGACATGTAGGACCTTCAAAAATTGATGAATATGGAAGACTCAAAGGTAAGCGTGAACCCTTCGCCGTATTGGGAGGCGAAATATCCTAAGTCCTAAAAGTGCCAAGATTAAAACATGATGTCTGCTGAGTATTCTCTAATGTGGCCGACCGGTCCCAAGAAACGATGTTTGACTGGCCATGAAGTAGGCGGTTTCCTTCATAAAAATTCTAGGTGTTTCGGTCAGCAACGATAAAAGGCCAGGAAGTGGGTCTATCTTAATAATATGTAGATGTCCGTACTGTATGTGGTGAATTACGTATCACAAGTGGTTTCTTGTTGAGGCCAAATAACCTGCCAACCTTTTGTAGGGCTAAAATATGCCCCTTTCACATTCCCAGTCTGGCATCGGTAAATTCAGGGCTGTGTTATGCCCCTGCCAAAATCCTTCAGAACGTTGATTCTGCAATTACCTCCGCGTAAGGAGTTATAGTCATCTAGTTGACTTCCTGCTGACCAATGGATCCGCTATATAGGTCGGTGTATAACCCCAGAATCAAATCTACTACACTGTTTTTAATCCTTCTGAAGGCATTGAAAGACACAACAATGAGATAGGTAACAGCACAACTTGTTGCACCAGGGCTTTGCAATTTAAGCACTATATAGTCACTCAGATGCTACTGTGGTATGGACGTGATCCTGTTAGTAAGCACATAAGAATGCCCCAGCGCACAATTTATTTCAGATATGCTATCAGAACCGGCCCTAGCAGATGGCTTTCCTGAGGTGCGGTGCATTTGCTGGAGCAGAGTTTTCTGTTGAAAATTTATCGGGTTTTGAAGCTCCAGTTTGTCTATATGTTGTGAATTAAAAATACTAATTGTAATCCTTAATTATTTGTTTCTGTGTGAAATTCTGATTAATCAACACGATTAACAAGAGAAATTACACGTGGGAATGCATATATGTTGCTTAATAATAATGTGCAGGTTTAATTAAATGAATGTTGCTAAGTGCTGTTTGTTTTAAAGCACAAAACGCTTTTGAAATAACGTGTACTAATGCTTTACTGTGTTGCAAAAGGCTAGATAATTGCATACACATAAGGGTATTAGTGGGGTTAACACTGTTTAATCACTATGCTGTGGTAACGTTGTTTTTGTCTCTTTTAATTAAGATGGTCTGTTTTGGCCTGTGATAAAATGGCTGCCGTTTAAAGCCTGTGCTCGAGTGATCGAATTTTGATGAGAGGGCCTTGCTGAACATGGTCGAGAGTCATCTGACCACAGTCTTCGCCTGGTTTAAAAGTTTTCCGTGAGGACAGCAGTTCTGGGCGTGAGTCCAAGAAACCTTGGAGGACAAGGGAGCCACAATGAACTTTGTGATTACAGTGATGGTTCCGAGGAAATGTGTACGCGAAAGAAACATTTGCAAAACTCGAGTTTCCTTCTTCCGTCTTTTTATTTTTGTGATTTTTCTGAGCGGAGATTTTTCCAAATGTAGCAATGCTACATCCTTTCCTGCTCGCTTTGCTCAGCGGTTCAGCGGATATTAAAATATTTTATGTTGCTTTATTTTGTAAAATTTCCTATAAGTATTGTTAGCCTAGAGAGGGTCTAAGGCCACTTCTTCCCAAACCTGCGTTGGTGAGGATCGATGCTGTGAGGACGGCGACTCGGGAGACTTCTACTGAGAGACCTGTCCTGACCCATTTATGACATTTAGCTAGAATAGGTAATTATGAGAATAATTATTTTGCTTTGATTGAATTTCTTTGAACTAATTTTAGATAAAATACCATTATTTTGAATACAGTGTTGGTGGTTATTTCTTGTCAATTATTGAGTACTCTATTGTGGTTATTATTGTTTATATCATGACTCAAGACAGTGTCAATTTGGTCTTATCGACCTTAGTGTAGATGCAGGGTGTTTAGGAGGTTTCTTTCCACAGGTTCAGTGCTGATAGAGTAATTGAGCGTATGTTAGTGAAATGGGCCCAAGTGTATGGTGAGTGTATGTGTGTTTATCTGTGAAATTACTCTATCCATGGAAGTAGGGAGAATTTATATGCCCTGATCTGCACCAATTTCCTGGTAGCAGAATTTGATGGTTTTGATTATTGTCTTGATCTGATTAGATTGCTTGTACATTGGCTTTTTGATTTGGTATATGTACTAATACTATATGTTGGAGTCGTCGTATTGAGTTATATGTAGTGCTTCTGGAATTTGGGAGCTGGTAGCAGTTCCGTAGTAGGGCAGAGGGAAGTATATACTGCTCTCGGGAAAGACGGGATTGTTGGTCCTGTACGTATGCAGGAAAAACGTGTGACAATTGAAGTTGCGCGTCACATTGTCTGGGTTCGGAATCAGTGACATCGTCGTATGTTACTATTAGAAATATATTTCTGGTATAAAAGGAGTGCGTATGGTAGCGAAGGTTATCTGTGAAACTCTGGTCTTAAGTCCCAGGGATCCGTAAGGTTCGCCGTTAAAGCTTATCGCGGGAGAAGTAATAGGTTTTCTCTGAGCTTGTTTGAAGGACTGGGCAGAGGTAAGCTGCTTGGTTAACGTGTGTTATAATTCTGTAGCGGGACAGATTGTTCGCTGTTCTCGGGAAGGATTCTGTGTGTATGTACTACATTTTCTTGTATGAATGTGCGTGAATGTATGAGCATTTAATTGATTGCAAGACTCTTTGAAGCAGTCCTAGAGGAAACAGTTAATGAATGCATGATAGAAGGGCAGAGTAGAGGGATGTGCTACTGTGTCAACGAGAGTATTAATTCCGTACTGGAGTAGAAGTGAGTGCTGTTTCAGGGAAAGACGGGATTCTTGTGAAAAAGATTTTCTTTACTATTCTGTGGTTAGCGAAGCAGACAATGGAGATGTTTATATGTTGTAACTAATAGATTTTGTAGAATTTGACACGAAGTCTACTGAGAAGGTTTTGTAAAGGAGGGGTAGACGAATGACAGGAGACAGGAGCAGGAGAGACTGCAGCGACTGCTAACGTCAAACAGACCGCGCTTTGATTGGTTATTGGATCAGAACAGTGTTCGCGCTGGGATTGGTGCGTTGGTGTGAGCCGCGCAAGGATTGGAAGGGGTACAAGGTGACGTAGACGCTCCAGGATTGGTGCGTTGGTGTGAGTCGCGCTGTTATTGGAAAAAAAAATCGTACTGTACAGTTGTATTACGGAAGGGATTAGAAAGTTTTGGTAAAAGTTAAAATGTATTACCAAGAAGAGAAAAAGAAAAAATCATTGTTTGGGAAAATAAAACGATGGTTTGACAAGGATAAAGATGTTAAAACAAGAGAAGGTGAATTGTTACCTCCAACGAAAACGCCAGCATCCTTCATGGTTGCGAGATATGGGTATCATACCTGTATATGGTTGGAGAATTGGGTTAGGTATACTAAGGAAGATGGTGTCCTAGCATTCCCAGAACATGGTTCATTTAATCTGGCCGTGTTGAGAAATTTACGGGAGAAAATGATGAGTCTAGAGCCTAGACCAAGGCCGACACAGTTTGAGGCTTTGGTGGAATGGGAAGAGGAAGTACATGAGCGAGAAAAACAGAGGTCTGGAGGCAACTACAGGTACATGTTTGGGAGGAAACATGATCGTGAAACTCATCATGATCGAATGAAGAGATGGTGAGATGCTAGTATGTCAGAGGGATTATATCCTATGAGAGCAGTTGACGAGAGGGAAGAAAGGAAGGGTGCGGAAAGGGTTCCTGAGGCAGAAGTGAAAAGATATGGAGTTAATGAGTATGAGGATGAGGTCTTGAATGACATGATTAACAAGAGACCACCTCCATATAGACCAGAACCAGAAGAGAGCACACCAGTTGTTTCTCCGATAAGAGATACATTGCGTATCATTGAGACAGAAATTGTGACACCTGAGTTAAGAAGTGGTAATCCTTTCAGGGAAAAAGAGAGAGAGAATCGATGTGGTGACGAGAATACGAGAGAATTAGCCAGAACTATATCGGAGCTGACTGAAAAGATTAGAGAGCTGACAAAGAATCTAGAAGCTGTTACGGTACCTGTAACCATAGGTCCGGTTATGCCTATTTTTGAAAAGCAGAGGACGAGTGAAAATGGTTTAGTGGTTCCATATGTTGGGAATAAGATAACAAGTTTGGCTGGTCCCTCAGGAGACTCAGGAAAAAGGACAGAAAGTAGTGATCTGAGACAATACAGACATGACACATGTAGTGAAGGATTAGAAGTGCAGTCTAATTTGAGGTTGGATGCTAGTGATGCTAGTTGTTCAGGGATGCCAATTTTAGAACCACAGAAGAAAGTGGTTCCAGTGAAAAGAACTACTGAAATAACAGCTGAAGATTTGAATGATTGGATGAGAGTCCTTCAAAAGAGGGATAAAGATTCACAGGCAGTTGATGTGGCCAGGTTACGTGTAAAATTAGAGGAGCTTGTTGCAGGGACAATTCCTACAGACATTCTAAAAAACCATCATGATGGAGAATTATTATTTATGTGTAAAAACATCACCTGGAGAGCAAAAAATACACATGACAGGTTAAGAGCAATAGCGAATGAGCAAGGAGTTGACATTGATAAGGTGAAAGCCTTGCAGATGTCTTACAGGCTGGATTTCACGGACAAAGATATTGAAAATCTGAATGGTGCTGGTAGAACAGGACAGATTAAGGAAATGATTGCATTGTTGCGAAAATGGGGTGATGTTGAAAAATGGAAGGATAGGTGGTATAAGAAAAGGGAAGAATCAGTGGATAGGACTTACTCAGCATTTCCTGTGAGAGAAAAAGAGAAAGCAGTGGATGCTTATCCCATGAGAGAAATACCTGGAGGAGGATATGTACATGTTCCATGGACCAGACAGGATATTTTATCATTTACGAATGATTTCCCTCGACTGAGAGAAAAGCCCGTCGAGTGGTATAGGCAGGTAGATAGGTTTGTGAAATTGTCAAAAGTGCTGTGGATTGACCTGAATAGTCTGTTTGATATAATTGTTCCAGCAGACTTGTGGGCTGAGTGTAAAATAGTTGTAAGTTGGCCTACTGAGGAATATCCAAGAGATCAGAGAACAGGAGCACCAGATCCAGAGGTAATGAGGAAGTATGATCAGGTGATTGTATACCTGAAGAGTAAAGTTCCTCCGAAAGAGACAGACTGGGTTAAAATAGATCGAACACATCAGGAAGCAAAAGAATCAGTTCATGCTTTTTATGAAAGGCTGATACTGGCTTTTAAACAGTTCAGTGGGGATGAGCACCTGGGTGACAAAGATTTGAGTCATTTTGTATACAGATTTGTATATGGCCTGAGACCTGAGATTAGTGAGAGAATTCGTGAGCATACAGTGGACTGGCAGAGTAAGAAAATAGATGAGATTCTGAGACATGCAAAGTACTTCAGTGATGAAATTAAAGCAAAACAGAGAAAGCTGAAAGAAAAGGCAATGTGGGCACAAGTGAAGGTTGCGGAGAGACAAGAAGCACAGTTGGTGGAACAGGCAAATAATCCAGGAAATAGGCCCAGATATGCAGGGAAAGGAAAGGGAAATCTTGAGGAAGCAAAAAAGAAGTTTCCTTGTCACAACTGTGGCCAACTGGGACATTGGAGATCTGAATGTACCAATCCAACATTAGCGAATAATGAGAGTAAATCATTAAATCAACAGGTGCAGAACGAGGGGAATAATCAACAGCAGCAACAACAGAAGGTTGTGAGACAGCAGAGCCAAGAGCCAAAACTGCCCTTGCCGCAGAATAGAGGGTCACAAAAGTACAATCAGGATTCGGGATTCTACAATGAGGAGCAGGTAAACAAACCAAGGCGTTCTAACCAGGTACAACAGTATTTGTTAAAGAATGAAGGGAGTGAGTCTGAAGGTGATTATTGACGGTGCCGAGGAGAGGAGGAAGAGTGCATACTTGGTGCAACTCTAGAAATAGACCAGGCAGGACCATTTGTGGATGGGAAAATAAATGAAGAAAGTGTTACTTTTTTAGTAGACACAGGTGCGACAAGATCAACTGTCAGGTCAGCAGATGTTAGAAATCTTCCTCTCTCGGATGAAGCAATCCAAGTAGTTGGTGTAGCAAATACACAAATCAAGACACGTCTTACCGAGCCAGTAAGGGTAAGAATAGGGAAATTTTCAGACATGCACAGATTCGTAGTCTGTGACACTAGTTCAGTGAACTTGTTAGGCAGGGACCTGCTATGCAAAATGAATTGTACAATTTTTTGTACGCCGGATGGAATAGCTTTTGAAACACCAGATGAGGATGTTTTGTACCGAATGACTCTAGATAATAGAGAGAGTGAGATGGTTGGTGCATATGCTGTGTTTAATCCGGAGGATTTGCCTCAAGAGCTGAGAGACACAGTGAAAAGGACAGTTTGGGATTTTACTGGAGAGGATGTGGGATTGATGAATAATGTAGATCCTGTGAAAATTTCAGTGAAAGAAGGAATTACTTATCCTAACATTCCTCAGTACAAAATGACACCAGAAATAATTGAAGGAATAACTCCTATTATTGAGAAAATGATTCAGCAAGGAGTTTTGAGAGAACTACTGAGTAGCCCGTGTAACTCACCGATAATGGGGCTAAAGAAGCCTAATGGGAAGTTCAGAATTGTACAGGATTTGAGAAAAGTTAACAAAATTGTGGTGGCATGTTGTCCCATTGTGCCAAATCCGTCAGTGATTTTGTATCAGATTCCACATGATGCTGAGTGGTACACAGTGATTGATTTGTGTCATGCTTTCTTTTCAATTCCATTGCATCATGACAGCCAGCCGATTTTTGCATTTAGGTTTGGCCAGCGTATTTTAGCATGGTGTCGTATCCCACAGGGGTATACAGAGAGTCCTTCGATATTCAATCAGTTATTGAAAAAATCATTGGAGAGTTTGATCATGCCTGAAAACTCGGTGCTAGTGCAGTATATTGATGACCTACTTGTGGCATCAAAGACACGTGAAGCTTGTGAAGTAGATACTATAGCTTTACTGAATCATCTGGCAGATGGAGGGTTGAAGGTATCTCCAGCCAAATTGCAATTTTGCAAGAAAGAGGTGCATTATCTTGGACACAATATTGAAAAGGGTCTGAGAAAGGTGACTGATGACAGGATCAAAATTATCAGGGGAATGAAGGCCCCAAGGACAAAGAGAGAAGTGAGGATGTTTCTGGGAATGGTGGGTTATTGTCGTCAGTGGATTAGTAATTTCTCCCTGATAGCAAAGCCACTGATTAAGCTGACAAAAAGTGAGATGAAAGACCCATTGGAACTGGATGGAGAACAAATGGCAGCATTTGAGGAATTGAAGAGCAGAATGTGTGAAGCCCCTGCTTTGGGTATGCCAGACTATGAAAAAGAATTTGAGTTGTACTGCAGTGAGAGAAATGGATGTGCACTTTCAGTGTTAATCCAGAAGCATGGACAACTGAGAAGGCCTATTGCGTACTTCTCATCGACACTTGACCCTGTAGCTGTAGGTTTACCAGGTTGTTTGAAATCTGTAGCTGCAACATGCAGAAGTCTGGAACAGAGTGAGGGAATCATAATGGGATATCCTGTAAGGGTATTTGTACCTCATAATGTAGCAATTCTTTTGACAAGAAGCAGAACTCAGTACATGTCACATAGTCGGCTGACTAAATATGAGAAAGTCATACTGGGAGCATCAGATGTGACTCTTGAGAGATGTGTGAATGTGAATCCAGCAACATTGTTACCAGATATTGAAAATGTGGGTGTGAAGATAGAAGATGATCACAATTGTTTGGATGTGCTGGATTACTGTACAAAACCGAGACCAGACATAAGAGATCTTCCATTGCTTGAGAGTGATCATGTGCTGTTTGTGGATGGATCATGTCTGAGGAATGATGAGGGTGTGCTGAGTGCAGCATATGCAGTGTGCAAGGTTTCACAAGTGATGGAAGCTTCACCATTGAAAGGAGTGAAATCTGCACAAGTTGCTGAATTGGTGGCGTTGACAAAGGCTTGCAAAATTGGAGAGAATCTGAGAGTGACTGTGATGACTGATAGTCAGTATGGATTTGGAGTTGTGCATGATTTTGGCCAGCTTTGGCTGCAGAGAGGTTTCTTGACGTCGAGTGGGACTCCAATAAAGAATGCTGAAGTGATTGGAAAATTACTTGAGGCGATACAGTTGCCTAAAGAATTAGCAGTTGTGAAATGTGCTGCTCATGGACAAGGAGATGATTTTGTAACACTTGGAAACAGGTTTGCAAATGACATTGCACAGTATTGTGCGAAAAATAATCACTCGATTAATAGGCAACGAGAAGGGGAAATGTCTTTTTGTTCTGTGATGTTTACTAATGTCCTAGAAACGTGGGATGAGGTGAAACAGTTGCAGGATGAGGCAGGAAAGGAAGAAAAGAAAGATTGGATCAAGGCAGGTTGTGCCCCAAGAGAAACAGACCATGTTGGGGTCTATAGAGATGGTAGACCAGTCATGCCTAACTCTATGTTGTCAACAATAGCAAGGATGTATCATGGCCAGGGACATTTGGGAAGGGATGCGATGATCAGGTCTTTTAAACAGACTTGGTACAATGCAAAGTTCAGGACGATTGCAGAGAGCATTTGTCAAAGATGTTTGATTTGTCAGCAATTTAACACTGGGAAAAAGACAGTGGTGAGTCTGGGAACGATAGGCAGAGAAGGTGGTCCTTTCACGAGAATGCAGATTGATTTCATTGAAATGCCACAGGTGAACAGATTGAGGTATGTTCTAGTGGTAGTCTGCTTGTTCTCAAGATGGGTGGAGGCCTATCCGACTAGGAGAAATGATGGAATAACAGTGGCAAAGTTATTGTTAAGAGAGTTGATTCCTAGGTACGGATTTCCAGTAACGATTGAGTCTGATAGAGGTGGACACTTCTATAATGAGCTCATGAGTTTAATTTGTGAAGCATTGAGCATACAGCAGAAGCTACATTGTGCATACAGGCCAGAGGCTTCTGGCGTGGTTGAGCAGATGAATGGCACAATCAAGAACAGGATTGGTAAGATGTGTTTAGCCACTGGAATGAAATGGCCTGATGTCTTGCCTCTAGTGCTAATGACTATTAGATCTACTCCAGATAGAACTACTGGTTTGAGTCCACATGAGATTTTGATGGGACGTGCAATGCGTCATGCATTTGTGCCTGTCAATAAGTTGATGACAATAACTGATGACATGATTTTGGATTACTGTAAAGGCCTGGCTGACGCAGTTCATTCTGTGTTTCACCAGGTTGGAGAAGACGCTACCACACTTGAGAAGAAACAAGCTCATGATCTGAGTCCAGGGGACTGGGTGAGGATTAAAGTGCACAGAAGAAGAAATTGCTTGGTTCCAAGGTGGGGAAGGCCAAGACAAGTCATTCTGACTACGACAACTGCAGTGAAGTATGCTGGTGTGAAAAACTGGGTACATGCAAGTCATACTCTGAGAGTTCCAAACCCAAAAGATGGGACTGGTAAGGAGTATTTTGAAGAGTCAGATTCCAGTGATGATGAAGAAACAGAACCAGTGAGAAAAAATCGAAATTCTGAAAGAGAATCAGAGGAGGCTTCAAGAGAACCATTGAGAGTCTCAGAAGGGAGATCAGATTCTGTAAGAGAGCCTGAAGTTCCAACAAGCAGTGGAGGAAAAAGCAGAGAAAAGAGCAGTTCCACAGAAACTACTCCTGAATCAGAAGAGAAGGAGGTTGGAAAACCACTTGAGATTATACCTGAAGAAGCAGGGTTAGAAGAAGATAGAGAGGGACAGATTGCGGAAGACCCCCGAGGAGGTGTAGGGAACATTCCTGATAAGCTAGGTGAAGGGACAAGTAGACAGCAAGAAGATTGCGTGTCGGAGACCCGAAGAGGGACAGAAATAGGGAAGTCTCAAACAGTGGTGAAAAAGACTGTGGAACGAAAGAAAACTGCTGAAGAACAAGAGGTATTTGAAACAGAATCGGATGAAAGTGAAAATGAGAAATCAGAGGGTCGAGTTCTGAGAAAGAGAACTTGGATTGGAGAAAGAAATAATAAAGAAACAAGACCGAAAAAGGTTATAAGAGGAGATCTTTGGCCTAATAACAGAATAAAGAGGCTGAGATACAGACTGATACGAGCAAATACCTTGAAAGCTGAACAAGTGAATGAGGTATCGAGTCAGAATCCAGCAAAAGGTGAAAAGCGAAAGGAGTCGAAAGAACCAGAGGAGATCAAAAGGATAAGAAAACCTAACCAGAAGTATAGGTCGCCGGAATGGACGTACGTGGCACTGTCTAAAGGTGAAGAGGCAGAAAGTCAGGGAAATCCAGAGGAGACCATACGTGAAGTGGTTGAGGAAGATACAGGTGAAATCCTGAAAGTAATCTTGACTGACATTGGAGAAAAGTCGGATACTGAGGATGATGTTGGAGATCTAATACAATTTGATGTTGAAGAAGATGAAGTAAAGAGTGATGAGTATCCAAATTGAATGAACAGAAGAAATCACTTGGAGAAAAGTGAAAAGGAGAAAGTCTGAAAATTAGTTGTTTGAAGTAATCCAGAGTTCTAGAAATTCCAGTAGTGGAGTAGTAGAGGCTAAGTCAAAAGACACGGTCAAAGTAGTAAAATGGCTAACATAGAGAATAATCAAAGTAGATGTGCCTTCTTGAAAAGATGGTGTAGAATGTGCTGCTGCTGTACTGGATTATTAATGCTACTATGGGGTGTATTAGCTTTATTAGTTACTTTTAGAGTTACAATAGGTACATTTGAGATACATACTGAGAATGTGACTAATGTAGAGAAGAATTCACAGAAAGTAGTCCCAACTAGAATTAGTAATACTTACATACATAAAGATAGGTCAATTAATGATTTTTCTAGTAATGTTTTTTTAAAATTGTTATATGAATACGTGAAGACAATGGAAGTAAGGGATTGCTACGTATGTATGCAGTTACCTGCATCTGTTTCAGAGGGTGTTACTTATCACCATTTACCAGCTACGTATGGAATTTCATGTAGTGTATTAAGTAGTGTTTTTTATTTGTTAGGGAAAATAGATTATGTGATGTCTAACAAAGATAATATTTTTGGGCAATTGTCTATGAACAAAAGGCTGAATCCAGCTAAAGAAGCTAACATTTTTGGTGAGATTTTTATTGAGAAAGAAGAATTAACATTAGATTACATTTTTAAGAACAATTTAACTTGCAGTTTGAAAGAAGAGGAGAAGGCTTTCCTAAACATGGTGGAGGAAAGGAGAATGAGCATGCATGAGAAGGCAGGGAAATACAAAGTGAGTGAGACAATTTGGGACATTGAGATGGGGAAAGAATTGAGAAATGGGGCTAGTCCAACTTTAGCTCTAGATGCACCACAGAAGGGTAAGCTATGCATTACAAGAAAGAAATCCCAATATGATACATATTTTGTTGGGACTAGTGAGTGTCATGATACATACTTCATTGCAACAGGATGGGGTTTCAAGGGAGGAGAAGATCCAGTTTTCCCAGGAGTGTATTATGTTTGTGGGAACAAGGCTTATTACAGGTTGCCTGACCATTGGTATGGCACGTGTTATGTGCGCCTGGTCTTTCCAAAGATCTTTCATATAGATAAAATAGAAGATGTAGAACATATTAATTTACTAACACGTTTTAAGAGAGAAACTTGGTCTGAAATTGTAGGTGATATTTTTGGAGCTTTAATTCCAGCAGTGGGAATTTCTTTGAATGCTTATGGAATTAGGAAACTGTCAACAGTGGTGGATCGCTTATCGACAAATACCGCTGGAGGGTTTCTTTTGGTGAATACGGAGATGATTGCCGTACGTGCCATGTCTATGCAAAATCGACTTGCCCTTGATATTCTATTGGCCAAGGAGGGTGGAGTCTGTGGAATGCTGAAAGTTCAACATTGCTGCACTTACATTCCTGATGAAAGCAAAGACCTGAAGGTCTATATCAAAAATATTACTGATTTACATGAAGAATTGGTACCACTGGAAGCTGAGAGTATCTGGACAAAAATAGCTAATAAGATAGTTGCAGTTAAGAGTTTTATTGCAAAAATAGGTAGTACTATTATAGGTAAGATATTGTTTCCTTTGACTTGTATAATTGTTGCTTTATTGATACTAAGATTGGTGTGTTTGTGTTGTAAAAACAGGGGAGGGAAAAAGAAATTAATTAAAAGAAATAGTGAAAAGAAACATAAAAGGTCAAAAAGAGATCCACAAGAAATAGAATTAGAAGAATTGAGGGAGAATGTTTACTTGGAAACAAAGAGGGATGATGAAAGGGAGTCTGGTGTGTAGTGTTGTGAAAAGAGAAAAAAAAGACATTTTCAATTTCTCCTAAAATGGGATTAAATTTACATAAATTTTTTTTTGGGTTGTTTATTTGGTGATAAAATCACCAAAGGGGGGATTGCTGGAGCAGAGTTTTCTGTTGAAAATTTATCGGGTTTTGAAGCTCCAGTTTGTCTATATGTTGTGAATTAAAAATACTAATTGTAATCCTTAATTATTTGTTTCTGTGTGAAATTCTGATTAATCAACACGATTAACAAGAGAAATTACACGTGGGAATGCATATATGTTGCTTAATAATAATGTGCAGGTTTAATTAAATGAATGTTGCTAAGTGCTGTTTGTTTTAAAGCACAAAACGCTTTTGAAATAACGTGTACTAATGCTTTACTGTGTTGCAAAAGGCTAGATAATTACATACACATAAGGGTATTAGTGGGGTTAACACTGTTTAATCACTATGCTGTGGTAACGTTGTTTTTGTCTCTTTTAATTAAGATGGTCTGTTTTGGCCTGTGATAAAATGGCTGCCGTTTAAAGCCTGTGCTCGAGTGATCGAATTTTGATGAGAGGGCCTTGCTGAACATGGTCGAGAGTCATCTGACCACAGTCTTCGCCTGGTTTAAAAGTTTTCCGTGAGGACAGCAGTTCTGGGCGTGAGTCCAAGTAACCTTGGAGGACAAGGGAGCCACAATGAACTTTGTGATTACAGTGATGGTTCCGAGGAAATGTGTACGCGAAAGAAACATTTGCAAAACTCGAGTTTCCTTCTTCCGTCTTTTTATTTTTGTGATTTTTCTGAGCGGAGATTTTTCCAAATGTAGCAATGCTACATCCTTTCCTGCTCGCTTTGCTCAGCGGATATTAAAATATTTTATGTTGCTTTATTTTGTAAAATTTCCTATAAGTATTGTTAGCCTAGAGAGGGTCTAAGGCCACTTCTTCCCAAACCTGCGTTGGTGAGGATTGATGCTGTGAGGACGGCGACTCGGGAGACTTCTACTGAGAGACCTGTCCTGACCCATTTATGACATTTAGCTAGAATAGGTAATTATGAGAATAATGATTTTGCTTTGATTGAATTTCTTTGAACTAATTTTAGATAAAATACCATTATTTTGAATACAGTGTTGGTGGTTATTTCTTGTCAATTATTGAGTACTCTATTGTGGTTATTATTGTTTATATCATGACTCAAGACAGTGTCAATTTGGTCTTATCGACCTTAGTGTAGATGCAGGGTGTTTAGGAGGTTTCTTTCCACAGGTTCAGTGCTGATAGAGTAATTGAGCGTATGTTAGTGAAATGGGCCCAAGTGTATGGTGAGTGTATGTGTGTGTATCTGTGAAATTACTCTATCCGTGGAAGTAGGGAGAATTTATATGCCCTGATCTGCACCACATTAACTTTTAAAAAGCAAGTAAAAAGGTCTTGCTTATGCAAGAGCTATTGGCCATATAAATGTTTTTAGGTCTTGGCTAGGCAGCGCATGCGCTGTCTCTTTGAGACATGCTGTATCTGGAATATGGGTTTTAAGCACTGCCCATCTGTTTAATTGACTCCTTTGACTGTGCTTTGTAAATGCCTGTTTTTCGTTGGTTAATTTGAGTACTGCCCCTGTAACATGTGCTCTTACTCTTCATGTTTTATTACACTTTGTGAAGCACTCTTTTTTTGCTTGCATCGGCTAGCGCTTAGCTGATTGCTGCGTATTCTTTCTTCAGTGCCTGCCATGCCAATTAATTTTCATCTCTCCCGTTGGCGTACCCTCCCTCCTCTCACTACCACCTCTCACCCGTTGCCTACCTCAGCTCTGAGTAGTTGCACCGAGAGGGCATAGAGAAAAGGCAGCCCGCCCCTCCTTGGCCGATTTTTATTAATGTTGTTGTGCTTGTAGCCCGGAACTTAGGCGCGCGCCACGCCTATTCATTTTCATCTCCCCATTTGGGTGACCTCCCATCACTACTTCCCGCACGTTGCCTGCCTCAGCTCAAAGTGGTTTCACCAACAGGGCAAAGAGGAAAGGTGGCTCTGCCCATTGTTGGCTGATATTTTATTGAATGTTGTTGTGCTCGCAGCCCAGAGCTTAGCCAGTGGCGTAACGTAAGGCCCCGCAATGCGGGGGGGGGGGGAGCCCCCAGCTCCTAGTCATGTGGGGGGCCCCTCCGTATCAGTGATACTATGATTCATAACTATAATATGAGTAGGACAGTAGGTTTCTAAGGGTCCCCCTGCTTCTTGGTCTTATTGTGTTTGTCCATCCGCCACTGGGCCAGTAAATATTAATAATATATTTATTAATATATAGGCACTTGGAGCAGAGTCAACATCTATAGACAACCGAAAACAAACTGAAAACAAGGTTCCTCTTGCCCATGCGCCTAGGTGTCTCCTTTTGTTCAAGGCGTGGCAGGGAGGATCGTGTCATAATCATGCGCAGTGTAAACTGCATGTGAGGCCATTCACACGCTGCCAGCCAAAGCATGCCACTAGTGTGAGTACCGTTACCATGTTCAGTATTTCATGCCATATTATCATCGGCTTTTGTTCTATTTGCGTCGTGGTGCGGGCACGGCCCCCTCGTATTGGCTATTCTCCTGACTCGTGCCCTCTCCGCAATGGCTGTTCCCCTTTCCTTCATTTCTGGGCCCCACAGATGTGACTGGGTGCCGGGGTGGTCATCAAAATGTCGAAGAGGCCCAGGGTATTTCTTTGTTTAAACATGAGAAGCAGAATTGCTTTCACTTAGTACATAAGGAGAAGCGATTACACGTGTCATGTTTAAAGAAATAAATAATAACCTTTTTTGCATTTTGACAACTGCAGGGTGGATGGATGCCTCTGGGAATCCGGGGTGCACAAAACAGCCCTGGCATCCACTTAGTGGTCCGTCAAAATGCAAATAGGGTAGTTCTTTCTTTAAAAATGCCATGTGGCATCGCTTAGATTTGTGTACTAAATTGAAGTGATTTACTGTGCCATGTTTAAAGGATGAAAAATAAGTAGTTGTTGTCTCTATGAAGCTACATTCATAGGAAGAGTCTTACTGTGGCAATCAATGGTAGGTGAGAAGAGAATGTTACAGAATTAAATTACTTCTTTGGTCTTTTTGAAGCCAGTATTATTTTACTTCAAGAAATGCTGCACGTTTACTTACATTTTACTATCTGTGACTCAGAGTATCCTGGCTGAAGCTTTGGTGGTGACAATAGTTCTTTTATGTGAAGTCCACCTTAGTTGTCAATGCTTCAACATCATTTCAGAGTGCAGCACGTGGGCAGGGGTCAGGAGGGTAATTTATAATTCTGGTGAATGTTTTTTTGCTGGATGTTAAGGTCAATGGATTTTCCTGTTTATTTTCCCGCATGAGGCTAAAATGTTTTCTCATTGCCTTGTGGTGAAGACTAATTGACAGCATACTGTTGGGTTTATATTTTCACGTTTTCGGATTGTAAAAATGTATTGCCCTCCAAGATCCATGCAGTCTGCATTCGGGGCAATGACTAAGTCCAGGCTTACATTTTTTCACTATCCTTTGAGTAAAAAGCCACATGCACCGGCATCAAGTGAGTGGTGGCAGACCAGAGTGACATTTGTTAATTAGACCATGTCCTGAGATGTGTTAAATAGCCAGACAGATGGCTCAGTGTGTTACACTGCTTCTGAGACTCACGAGTTTGAGCCCTACCAAAATGAACTACTTCACATACTTTTGAAGTCTATGAATAAAATACAATTTCCTTGGATAATACCAACACCTGTGCTGCGCTTGGAAACATCAGATATTAACTGTTAAATAAAAAAACTAATTACTATGAAAGTGGTCTCCCTTGAAGCTAGTCGATGTGGAGCACTTCAGAAAGTATGTCTGGCATGCCAGTGTTTATTTGTATGCAAGAGGGATAAGGTACAGAAATATTTACTTTCCGTGGCCTACTGAAGACAATATAATCTTAATATCAACTTGCAATAATGTTGCATCCATTATATCAATTTACCACAGTATTGTAAAGTAATTATATATTTGCTGCTCTATTCTCCACCTATACTTACCTTAGGACATAAACATAAGGGGCATTATGAACAGTACACACACACACACACACACACATATATATATATATATCCTTACAGTGTAGTGGTTGTAAAATTCTTCACATGCAATATACCACATCTGTTATAGTGGCCCACCACTGGCTTATTTCTTAACCACGAGCCACAAACTAAAAACAGCAAGTTCCATAGGAGTGCACATGTGTCAGAGGGGCGCAAGCGATCCAATGTAAGTGAATCACCTGTCTTAGGTTTGCCTAGCCATGAAAAAGTGCTACGAGTATCTGCTTTGCAATATTGAAATCGCTTTGGTGATTGATTTTTTCATTCAGTTTGTCCCTTTTAAATGTGTAAAACATATTGTCAGGTGACTACGTTCCACTGCCATTTATACTGTGAGGTGTCCTCAGCTGGGGTTAAGGTGTTTGTCCTCAGGAGGGACGGTGTCTCACAGTACCTCACCAAATTATATAATTTGTGCCAAAATTCTAAAAGAATGCCTTGATTCCATAAGTTGTATTGCTATCTAAACATTGGCAGCACAGTGTTGCAGACAATAAACTGGAAGGTTCACCTTGGCCTGCCCTCACTGCCTGCCTTGGTATCATCTTTGGTTCAGGGTGGGGTGGGCCATGTCATAGTCATGCACAATGTAACTGCACGTGAAATCTTTCACATGGCACGAGCCACAGCCCAACCCACTGCAAATCTGAGTACTGTAGACACCATTGTCTATTTCTCCTACTCTAGTCTCTTATCTATCTATCTATCTATCTATCTATCTATCTAGGACATGGACGTCATTTAGGGGTCACCAGGTGTTGCAGCTGTGACACCTGACTGGCTTGTTCTTTGTGATCCCTGGCCTAAGAGATGTCAAAAGCAGTGCCAGAAACACAGGAGCTGCTTGTCCTTATGGCATCAGATGGGGCTTCGCTCTCCTGGTTTTCTACCAATTTGTTTGCTACACTAATAGTGAATAACATTGTTATTCACTATTAGTGTAATAAAAAATAGAGTACAATCAGCTGGAATGGGACTTTCCCAGCAGCTAAGGTAGGTAAAAATGTTTTTAAATGTAGGTTGTGTAACTGCTTGTGGGTGAGAGTGTATTTGTGTGAGAGAGAGGGTGTGGGTATCGGTGTGTCTAAATATTAATGTGACAGTGAATGAGAGTGAGAGTCAATGACAATGTGTGAGTATGAGTGAGTCAGACCTAGTAAGAGTGACTGCAAGTGAGAGAATGAATGAGCGAGGGAGTGCTAGAGAGTGTGAGAATCAATGTGAGTAAAAAAGATTTAGAATGCGTGAGTGAAAGTATGACTCAGTCAGAAAAAGTGAATTTGAGTGACTGAATGAGTGAGAATATGTGAGTCAGAGTGACTGAAAAGTGAAAGTGAATGAGAGTTAGGAAGTAAGAGTGTGTGCAAGATAGTGAGTGACAATGAGTACAATTTGGTGAAAATTAATAAGCGAGTGTCAGTGAAAATAAGTGGACCTAAGTGAGCATGAGTGAGATTGTGATAATATGCTGTTTGCCATAGCATACTGAGGGTGATTGTTGATGGAGGCACCCATGGCAAAATGCTGGCACTGGCATACTGGAGGCAATTCTTACCATGACAGGCAGTTGTGACAAGTAGTGACATACTGGAGGTAGCTGTTGGCATAACAGTATAATGCTTGTATTGACATGATAGAGGTAATTAGTTCTGAAGGTAGTTTTTGACATAATGATAAAATACCCGTACTGGCATATGAGAGGTAATTGGTGGCATATAGGGCACCTGTGGAAAAATGCTGTAGCTGGCATACTTGAGGAAATTCTTGGCATTGGAGCATCTGTGTCAAATTGCTGGCACTATCACATTGGAGGTAATTATTGTCATGAGCGAGGGCAACTGGGGCGCATGAAAGGGGTAACCATTAGAAAATGCTGCCTTGACATACTGAGGTAATTGTTGACGTGTCACTCAAGGTATGTAGATGGCATTTACAGCAAAAATTCTGGCTCTGGTATATTGTTTGTAATTTTTGGCATAAGAGGGCCATGATAAAATGCTGGCCTGGCACAAAGGAGATCTTATTTTATATATTGGGGCACCCATAGCACATTTTGAAAAAATTGTGTCAACTCCAGTGGAGTGTCTCGTTCCACTGGCTTGGCACATCATTCAAGGACTTGACTATTTAAAGCGTCCTTTCGGAGACTATGGCTTTGTAGCAAAGTTGTGTGAAAGTTGTTTTTAAAAAAATGCACTATTTGACAATTTTTTCAAAATGTTCTCATGGGCAGGCCTCTCTTAGAAGAGGTCTGGCTCACTTGTTTCACTTGGTCACTACTATTCAGGGCTAATATTATGCCCCACAACTTTCAAAGATCATGTCACCACCTTAATATATGTGGTATCTAAAATAGACATGTATGTGTTGTGTTGTTATATAATCATGCAGCAATGATAGAACTTCAGTAATGTCACTTATTGTAATGTCACCAGGGTTAAGGTCATGTGACATGATCTCCTGTGAAAATTCAGAGTCAAAGGTCGTATGATATCACTGCCTGTGATTTCATTAAGGCCAAAGGGCGCTTCTTGTCATGTAGGGTGACAGAGTGCTTTACATCACACACATGCTACCGAAGGCAATGAGGTCTAAAATATGTAGGAGTCAGAGTCCTTTGTTTGTCATCAGTACTAATAGATATCATATGTTCAGTTCTTGGGCTAGAGAAACACAAAATCAGGCATTAAAACTCAGGATCAAAAACATAACATGGTGGTTGGTGAAGTCTATACTAATGAGAATTTAGAGACTACTTTGAGAGATTTGGGAAGGATTGATGAACAAACTGTACATTTCTAAGCCCATGCTTGCAGTTTACACATCTCTTTCATACCACTTCATAGCTCTGTCAGCCGTGAGTGGGGGGGCCCCCTCCATATACTTTGCAGAGGGGCCCCATCAGGTTTTGTTACGCACCTGCGTAACTATGTGTCCTCTGTGCGAGTGTCTTGAGTAAGGTTAAACTAAATGAAAATGAAATGACCTATTTAATATGCCTCATGTTACAGTCCGTGCTGATCTAAGCAGCAACTCTTCCTTGCCCATTCTAGTGTTATAGGTATGGTATCACATAAAACTCTGCAACACAACTCTCTGCTGCTTGTCTGGTCCTGCCAGGGGGTTTATTTTTCAAAAATACTCAAAAGACAGAGGATATAAGAGATACATGGGATATCAAATATTACACAACACTGGCACTGCAGCCAAATGTGCTAGGGGCATTGTACGGTAGCACTTATATAGCGCTTATTAACCCTAAGTTAGGTGTTAAAGTATTTGCCTATATAGGCAACATCTTACACTGTCCAGGGTGTACGATTAGAAGGATGTTGTCTTTGTTTTCATCATATAAGATAAGTGTTTGAATGTTGTGTGTGATGACCACTAAGGTGCAGTTATTGTGCAATAGGATGCAGGGCTTAGCAGTGAGATAGATAAAGCGTGGGAGGCAGGTGCACAGTTAATGTTTTTCAGTAAGCTGGCAGCTTTGGTCTCTTTATGGTATTCCCTATGGTCAGTCCACTAAGCTAGTTATGATTGATTTAAAGATTTATAAAGCGCACGTATGCCCATGGGCGTCTTGGCGCTACATAGAGACAGAGAATGCCCGGGAAATATCACAGCTTGGTCTAAGTGGAGGAGAACAACCAGGTTTTTACCTCTTTCCTGAATGACAGCATAGAGGGACTGTTTTTGATTGTGATTGGGAGGAGGTTCCAGGCCCTTGCTACGTGTAGCAGAAAACTTCTCCCCCCACCTGACCTGTTTGTATCTTGGGATCTGGATCCGTTTTGCTTGGCTAGAACGAAGATTCCTGGATGGCTCATACAGTCGTAAACGGGTTTTTAAAAACTGAGAGCCACTCCCATGCAGGGCCTTATAGGCCAAACATACAGACTTAAATGTTATTCTTTTTTCCATTGGGAGCCAGTGTAGGGATCTTAGTCTGCGTGCAATCGGCTCAGACCTCGGGATGTCCAGACTCAATCTTGCCGCTGCATTTTGCAGGCGTTGTAGTTTTGCTAGGTGCTGAGCCTGTATCCCAGCTATAAAAAGCATTCCCGTAGTCTAGCCTTGATATGGCCAGGGCTGTTTTGCAAGAATCTAAGGGAATAAATGGCAGGAGCTTCCTTATTATTCTCAGAATATACCAAATGGTTGATGCCAGTTTGTTGGACTGGGCGTCAAAAGTCAGTTTGTCTAGTATGACACCCAGATTTTTCACTCTGTTTACTGGAGATGGGCGATGTCCTAGACTGAGTGGCCACCACTCCGGAGACCAAATTTCCATATCAGTACCTAGCAACATGACTTCACTTTTATCTCCATTTAACTTTAAGCAGTTACTCTGCATCCATTGCTTAACTCGTATCATGCAGTTTTGAAATTTTTCTGCCGTCTCTTTGAGATTATTTTTGATCGACACCACTATTTGGGTGTCGTCAGCGTAAGAGACTGGCAGAAACCCACAGTTCTTAATGATTGCATCTAGGGGCTCTACATACAGATTAAAAAGAGTGGGGCTCAAAGATGACCCCTGAGGTACCCCACATGCAGAGCTAAAAGGTTGTGATTTTACTTCTCCAAGCTCCACTGTAAAAGTTCTGTTGGACAGATAGGAAGCAAACAATGATCGGGCCGACGAATGCACTCCGGCTTCAGCTAGACGGGTTAGAAGTGTGTCATGGTTTACCGTGTCGAAGGCCGCCGAAAGATCCAATAGGATCAAGGCGGCCTTCCCTCCAGCGTCCAAGACATTCCTGAGTTCCTCGACTGCCAAGATTAGTGCTGTTTCCGTTCCATGTCCCTCTCGGAAACCAAATTGCGAGTGGTCTAGGGCATTTGTATCCGAGAGGAACAGGGACAGCTGCTTATTTAATAATTTCTAGAGAACCTTTGCGGCAAAAGGAATTCTCGCAATGGGTCTGTAATTCCCCGGTATCTGCGGGTCCAGATTCGTATTTCTTAAAGTGGCAGCACAGAGGTAATTTTCCATATGTCTGGGAAGCGGCAGGATTTTACTATTTGAGAGAATAGTCTGCCTAGTTGTTCGCTCCCCAGCGCAGGAAATAGATGCATAACCTTAGGTGGGCAAGGGTCAGTTAGGCTACCAGACTTAGTCGTCTTAACTGTTTGAAGAATTTGTTCCACTGAAGGTGGCACGAAGTGGAAACAGGGATTCTGCTCTAGTGGGCGAGATTCATCCTTGGGTTCTGTGTGTGACTGTATAGGAGAGACCTTATCGGTCAGTTTGAAGGATTCGTAAACTGAGGTCACTTTATCTATAAAAAATTGGCCCAGAGTGTTACAAAATTCAGAGCTGATTACTACCTGTTTGTCGCTGTCGATTTTTGTCAGTTTTTTAACAGTAGCAAAGAGTTCTTTGCTAGAATTCTTTGCCTCGTCTATTTTTCGAATAAAATATTTGCTTTTTTTTTCTAGTATTAATTGTTTGTACATGGTCAAGGAGGTTTTGTATTCGTCTTTCAGCTGTGGATCATAGTTGGTCCTCCATCTCCTCTCAGCCCTTCTGCAATATTGCTTTTGTGCTTTTAGTGAGTCAGAGAACCAAGGTTGGGAAGGGGTTCTTCCCCTAGAAGTAACTTTTTTTTGAGGGACTAGTTCATTAACGGCTGCCTTTAGCCAGCTTGAGATTTGATTTGTAGCGATGTAACTGTCTGGTTCCAATTCAGGAATAGTAAGAGTAAGCTGCTCCTTTAGTTTAGTGGAGTCTAACCTGGCCCAGTCAAAATATGATGCACTCCTAGGTGGAGAGGCGGATGTGTTTGGAACTTTTTTTACGTTGATGGTGAATGTTATGACCTTATGGTCCGACCAGGGAACCAGTAGGATGTCTAAAAGCTTGATGTCGGGATTAGAAGTGAAAATCCCGTCAAGAGTATGCTCAGCTTTATGGGTGTTCTGATTAACAATCTGAACCATAGCTAAATTGGCCAGCGGATCACTCAGAGTAGCTGTGTCCGAACTTTTTTCAAGATGCAGGTTGAAATCCCCCAGAACGGAAAAATCAGAGCCTTTCACACTGGATTCCAGAAATGGGCTAAGCAGTTGGGCCCTTAAATGTGTAGTTGTTTGTGATGTTGATCTGAAAGAAAAGGGTATCGCATTCTGGGTTGCTGCTCTGGTCCGAGTCCTTAGTTTGTTTCTAAAGATAATGGCCAAGCCTTCACCCCGTTTCCCTTTCCTGTCCGACCTGTTGATTGAATATCCCTCTGGGATTGCTAGTGTTAGATCTATGTCTGAGGCGTCAACAGCCCAGGTCTCGGTAATGAAGATGAGGTCTAGTTTTTGGGTTTCTATTAAATTGGCCATTTCTAGGTTGTGCTTGACTAAGGAAAGTGAGTTGATTAACCCGGCCTTAACGATTTTAAAATTTGACCCGATAGGGTGATTCTGGAATGGAGTTAACCTTCTGCTGTGTGAAAATTCGAAGGAGAGTCCAGATGGAAGGTGCGATCTTGACCGCCGAATACAGCGAGAAAGAGCAGCACCCGATGTCGAAAGAATTCAGTTGGCGATAAGCGCGAATACAGCGGGAGAAAGTTAGACCGCCGTATACAGCGAGAAAGAGCAACATCCGCCGGTTAAAGAATTAAGCTGGCGAAAAGATCACACCTTCCATCTGGAACATGGTTCTTCAAATAATTAAAGAGAAACGAGCGAGCTCGCACCAATGCTTTTTCAAGTATTGAAATAATACAAGACACGTCCCCATATAGAGAAGGCAAAGAGACTTGCAATATTTTCCCTGTGTTATAGATCAGCTGATCTATCCACCGTTGGATTGAGTTTACAGGTCCTGATGAGAGCCCCGCGATTAGAGGGGGCTTGAAACGCGTAGACCTTTACTTTGGCCATAAGAACCACAAATTAATTTGAAATTGTTGAACATAGCCACAACTTTGTTTAGCATTATTCTATGGCTTGTATGGAAGAAATTTTAGAATTTGCCAAATGTTGGTATTGAGAGATGAGAGGATGTATGTTTTGAGTGTTTAAGTTTGATGTGGGTAGTGAAAGAGTTGGGATAGAAATGTATGAAAAGAATGGATGGAGTGTGTAAAGAATGTAGGTGTCATTTATACAATTTTGTAGTCATAACTTTGTGTTGTCTTTTTGAGGTTTCGACAAATCACTAAATTGAAGGTGTGAAAAAATGAATAAAAGAATTTATTGATTAACTCGACGGAAAGAGAGGTCTAAGGCTCATGTTGTTTTCTTTCAATATGTTCCCTCGCAATTAAATGCGAGTATAAAGAAAAGTATCAGTGAAGATATAGCAGAGCAATTAAATTATTGTATTCTGACCCTGGGGCCAAATTGAATATTATGAGGTTAGAGTCTAAAGAGATTTGTATTTCTAGGGGGACAAGGCCAGGGTGTCCATGTTCACCATTACTCTTTGCGCTGTACATTAACCCCTTGATTGTAAAATTGGAAAGCAATTGCCAGATCAATCCGGTGGTAGTAGGGAAAGTGGAATATAAAGTATTAGCATACGCAGACAATATAAAGATAGTCACAACAAACTGTGGTTGAGATTGAGGAAACAGCAAAGATATTTGGGGTCTACTCAGGGTATAAGAAGCAAAATCAGGGAAAAACGCAAGTAGTCTGCACTAGCAATATTGGGCAGACCGATCCCAGGGTAGTGAGCGAGGCAACTTACTTGGAGATATGTATCGCTTCAGTAGTGGAAGACGTAGTGGACTTGAACTTAAACCCCTTGGTACATTCAATAGAGCAAGATCTTAGAAGAAAGAATCACCTCTTCTTGTCATTGGTGGGAAGAGGGAACATAATATCAATGACGGTCTTTCCAAAACTAATATATTTATTTTGAGCTATTCCGGTAGAAGTCATTCGTAGGCGGCTAACCAAACTTGAAAGCTTAGGTTATGGTTTTCTCTAGGGGTTTAAAAAGACAAGAAGAACCTCTCAATTCATGACGCCACCCAAGAATAGGGGAGGGTGGGGGGTACCGAACATAACCATGTATGATTGGGCATGTAGGCTAAAAAATATGGGAATCTTAATTACGGAAAACACACACATGCTTAGTTCAGCAGAATTCCCTTCAATTTATGAACTTATAGCTTATAGTGGGGGGAAAGCTAAAGGTTTGTTGTTGAAAAATGTGGAACCTGGCTATTACAAAAAAAATAAAAAATTCAAGGTTTTGGTAAGTGCATTTCGAGTTTGGCGACAATGTAAAAAGAAAATACATGTAGCCAAATATAATTAATATATGCCACTATGGGGGGGGGGGGGGGGGGTGGGGACACACCGAAGCCACCGGTGATATTCCACGACTCGATAGTAAGGATTTGGGCGCAGAGTATAATCCTGCTGTTAGGAGGTCTATTTGCTGGAGAATATATGAGCGCATTTGGAGACCTTCAGGAGAAATTTCGGATTATGTATCTCCAGATTCAGGATTTTATGAATACGTTGGTGAAGACCTCCTGAATAATGACTAAAATGCCTATTATCGAGGCAATCAATAACAGAGTTAAGACTGGTGTTATTTATGATCTATTAATGCAAAACCTACTCGACGATTTAGAATCTGAGAAGACTAAATGGGAAGGTAGGTTGGGGGCAGAGGGTTCGATAGTGCAAGAATCCTTAGATATCGGTGATGAGGTATTAACAACTGGCTTACTGAGCGAACACTTTAAAACTTTGTTTTATTTGTATTTTACACCAGCAAAATTGTTTAAATGGGGCAGGAGAGATGACGATCGCTGCTATCGATGTGGGGATTCGGGCATTTTAATCATGCCCGTTTTATCTTTGTCCGAGATTAGGGTCTCTTTTTCATGACATGGGCACATTTTTTTAAAAAAATCATCGGAGGGTAGATAATAATCAACCCTACATTGGGGGTATAAGGAGTAGTAGAGGACTTAATGGGAAACGAGTTGGCAAATTAAGATGGCTATATGCTATTTATTGCTATGGCAGTGGCATGGATATGCACTGCTACAAGCTGGCTTACCCCAGAACCTCCTTCATCTTACGAGTGGAGATCTAGATTTTTGGCTATTTACAGTTTGGCAACAAAGCTGAACGAGTGTAAGGGGCGAAAATCTCAGAAATAGGGATCCGGATATGGTGGTCGGTCTCTCAATGGTTGAATGACTATGAATTGCATCCATAGATAATGCAGTTTTAATAGCAAGGTAAATAATCTTGTCATTCGCTGCGCTATCAGGTATTGTATGTTAATTGTACTATAGGTCTCTTTTAAATTCCCCTTCTATTGATCCCCACCCCCTTCTTTCTTTCTCGGTTAAGCTTGTAGCGAAGCCCTTGAATTATCGGGTATTGCATATGCACTGATCTTTGATCCTTGTTGTATTGCACTAATCTGTGTTTTGTACGGTTAATTTGCATAGTCTCCATTCTCTATTTGAATAATGTCTAACTGAATAATCTATCAGCTGCTATGTTTATTTCGTCTTTTATGAGTTAATAAAGAAATTGTCGGGTCGGTGGACCTCTGATGTATGCTCCAGTTATGGTTTTTAAATGCAAATTAAAATATTTTACAAAACACGCATTTTATAATGCAATAATCCATTTTAAAATGCAATAATCCATATAAAAACACATCTGTGCATAAATCACTGGACTGTTACTCTAGGAGATTGATGGATCAACGGAGTCTGATGTAACAAATTACCTTCCCCACCCAAACGTTTAATTTCCTCCTTACACAACTCATTTGCACAGGCCATTTTAAAACAATTGATATGCAATGGTTTGCACTTTGTTTTAATTTGATTCGTCAAGGTTATCATTTTTTGCAGTCATGTCTCAGCCGCTCTGCTTATCTGTGTAATAAAATGCAATGAACAACAGGGGAAGGGTGTTGCAAATCATAGGCAGCCGATTCTCTGCTGCGCTTTGTGTGTGTGTGTCGAATCTAAATCAGGTGAAATCAAATTCCTCCAAAAGCTACCTGGGAGCAAGACTGCAACAAGCATTTGCATTGCAATAGTTCTCACATTTACAAGAATTTGAGCTATTGGCATTGTAAATGACAATGCCTTTTATTAATGTGTTGTTCTTAAAACAGATAAATAAAAGGCATTGTCCTTTACAATGCCAAAAGCTTAAACTCTCACAAATGCGAGACCTATTGCATTGCAAATGCGTTCAGCGCGCCCCTGCTATAAAGCTAAATAAAAAAAAGCGTTAGGAGAGAGCGTGTCCTGCCTGCCACGGCAGGCACGATAAAGCAATTTGAGAAAATAGTGTTCGGAGGCTGTAATTAAAGCCTACTGTAACGGGGTGTTCTCTTGGGAGGTTGCAAAATGAGACAAGGCGGTACTAAGAAGGGACTACTAAGACTACTGACCAATGAAAAGCCAGAGTTTACAGTAGACAATGACAAGCCGATGAAAAATATGGGCGGAGAATCGGCGGAGCTTTAAGTCCATACCTGAATACAGCAAGCCTCACAGAGCAGCACATGTGCTGCCCAGGCTTGAATTAAAAATCATTGGCATTTATAATACCAATTCCTCCAAAAAATGCGAGACCTATTGAATAGACTTTGGCGGGCCGCGCTGATAAAAAGAAAGGTGCAGCTCACCAAAGTATATATTTTCAGTATTATATATTCATAATCACCTAAAAATGGCATGGTCAGAGATGGGAGGCATTAACCTGCGCATTGTTTTTAAACACAAAAGAGTAAATAATAAATGGAGTTGAAAACAGAGCAAATCATATTGCCACACCCACTAACCATGCCGCCCCAGCCTCTTCCCCCATGAAAAGTTAAGCTGATGGCCAGCAGAGATGTTTGCTGCAACTAAGTGCACATAGGTATGGAAAAAAAACTTTTTTGCATAGTTTGAAACAAAATGACTAAGCCATAAAGGGAATTCTTTTTGTATTTGCCCTAGCCTATCTTGCATGCATTAGAGAACCGAGAAAGCCCTGCTATGGCAGTGACCAATTATATTTACCCACTCGCCATCACCATCCAACAAAGCTGGTCTCTCGAAATGCAATAGATTTTTGTAACTTGTGATTAAAAGAGCCTACTCTAATGTCCTGTGGATGTTTTTAACGCGCTACCCTTTCACTTCACTCACTCATTCATTCAATGTTATGTTTTGACCACACAGCTATACATTTCGTCGTATCCAAAAGGACTCAAGTACTAACCCTATACAAACAACTCTTAAATTTTTATCATCAGTCTGCAAAGCAGAACAATATAAACTCTAACTGATTATCTTGCCCTCATGACAGATTAGACGAGGGTCCGCTGGTTTCTGCTTAAGGCCACAAAAGAGCATCTGTCCTGATGGTACTCAGAAATAAACCTATCATACTAGTGTTTGGGGTGCGACTGTATACAGAGTTCTCATGCAGTCCATGTTGGAGTTATAGTTACAAGGGCTGTCACCCACCTCTACCAACTTGTGACAATTCAACTATAAATCTGCACTAGTGATTTTAAAGGCGTCTACAGAAGAGACAAATGACTGGTAGCGTTAGCTGGTTAGGTGAGCTGCCAGTTAAATTAGTGAATGTGCAGCAGGTGACCCATAATGAGCCTTTATTTTGTTGACAGGCTTAAAAAGCGACTATATCCTTAAGCCGCCATCCGCCCTGCATTTATGAGAGACAGGATTATTAATAGTGGCATTTGTTACAGTGCTTAGAAGTAGCAGAAGTGCGGTATAAGGGTTAATACAAAATTCAGTTATTACGGAAGTTTCCACACACTCACTCGGACATTGTATCTGAAACATTTTGTAAACATTTCTATTTTTTGCAAGTGGCAAAATACACATTATCTATAACATCTTACCAAATCCGAAATTTGCGCAAACTTGTCAAATGGTTTAACGCAGCTAGTCGGAGAAGGCCCTATAACGGAGTCTCGCCTCCACCTCTAAACAAGCATTGGCATAGCCAATAGGTCTCGCCTTTGAGACCTTATAAGTGTTTAGCCATGCAACATCTGCGTAACTAAATACTTATAAGGTCCCAAAAGCGAGACCTATTGGCTATGCACAGCGGCCATGCGGCCGCGAAAGTGAAAGTGATCGGGATCCGATCACGATCAAACATCAAAGCGGCCGTAAGTGAAAGTAATTGCGGTAAAACGCGGTGCGCGCGCCCGCGCACATGCACTGTAGCTCTAGGCTGGCCTGGTAGCACTTTTTTGGAGCCCTCTCAATAAGTCTCGCCAGACCAGCGCATGCGCTGGGTCAGGCGAGACCTAAAAACATATTGTGCGATCTTGGGTAAGTCGCCACCGCCCGAGAGATTTTCCCGGTAGACAATTAATTATTTCCGAACTTTTAATTGCCTTATGCAGCAAAGTTAGCAACTGAAATGCCAACAGGTCCTTGGCTGAATGAATCACGTTCAAATGCTTACTAAGCATCTGCCACAGCGCGACCTTCCGGCGCACCGCGCTTTTCGTTCTGCAACAGACCGGATTCCCTAACCGGTAGCCAAAATACTAGATGAGTTCCTTCAACCGCAACTCGCTTAAATTTCTTGCAGCCCACATGCTATTTATTGCGAAAAAAACAAGCACTTCCGGGGCGGTGGGCGGTGTTTCTAGGGTCAGCTGAGCAATCTGTTCCGGGTCAGTATCATTTTGTGACCAATCGCAGAACAGGTGAGGATTGTGTGACAGCTAGTCCCTTCTCGTTTGCTGTAGCTTTTGGTATAATGTGGTGTGACTTGCCTGGCCCCTCGTTCGTTTTCGCTGTTTGAAGTCACCTGGTGTCGTATGCAAGAGGGAAGCGTTGCGACTTAATGATCCTGCGTTGGGAGGTAAGACTGGCGCCCTGAAACCCACGCTCATCTCCAATAAAGCCTCACTTAAGAACCGAGACACACATCTGAGACAGAGGACTGCTGCGTGGTACATAAATAAAAGTACCCACCACATAAGGTCCACGCAGAACTCTATCTGGTCTGTTTTTTTTTCTAGTTACTCATGCAAGATGCTGACGGCCCTGAACCATTTCGAAGAGGCGCAGCAGCGAGCCTGGCGTAGCATAGTGCCTGGTTAGCGTGCACTCCAAAACTTTTTGTAGAGTTTGACACCTGGCGGCCTATCTAAACAAGCATAGTTAGTTATGCTGTTGTGAGGCTACTCAAAATAACAATGACTTATTAGGTGACAACGCATTCCTAATTCTTGAAACACTAAAGAATCTACACAAACAACAGTCCTCTAATGACCACAACAAGTCATTCAAGATGCTGTCTTGCAATATCACCTAAGCAAGAATGGCGTAAGACCGTGCATATTCACATATATATATTCACCTCAGTGATTTAACACCCAGCCGAGAGATCAGTCTGTAACCTACATATCACTCATGCCTTAAATGTACATATGTTGTGAGCAATTAAAGCTAGTACTAGTCTGAACCTACCAGATCTGTTTTGTGGGAAATGGAAGACTGCGTGTATTGCTGTATGCGAGAGAGGGAAGCTTGCTTTGCTACTGCCATATTGTCCTAGTTCTGAAAAAAGGAATGCTTGAACTGCTGCTGCCCTATTTGTACCTGTCCTCTGATGGCAAAGGCTGGGCTGCTCTAACTTTACTTAATATTATCAACAACAACCGTTCTCATTGGAATCCTATATGTATACTTTATAACACAAAAGCACAATTGCACAAATAGAATAGAGTAGGATGTAAATAAAGAAAGCCGAAAAGGAGTAAAATTAGAACAAAAAAATCTTATATATCACACCAAGAATTTCAGTCTACAGGACGACGTGTCCCATAGAAGACGTAACCAAGAAAGACCCACTTAGTGTTGGTTCCCTGGCATTCATCATGTATGCGCACCACATGCTACTACTTACATACACAGTGGGTCATTTTTGATCAACCTCACTAAGGAGTTTTTCGTCTATTCTTGTCTTCTTAGTTGTCCCTTTCATTGTATGGTCCTGATGGGACACCATATTGAATAGAGGTCGAAACGTCGCAGCTGGTGTCAAACGAACTTTGTAACAGAACCTTTTACTTGATAAAAGGGTTGACTGTTACCATGTGTATATACGTATTTAGATCTTTTTGTTTGATTTTGTATATTTGTTTTCTTTTTGTGTCTTTCTTGGTTCTGTCTTTTATGGGACACATTGTACTGTACATATGTGTATATTACAATACACTGAATAACACTAATATTCTTGGTATGATATAAAATAAAAATAAACTACTTTTGATTCCTTTTGTGCTTTTTTATTGACATCCTACCACAGCTCTAATTGTGCTTTTGTGTTACCATTAATATAAATATATATATATATATATATATATATATTACCTACTGGCGGTCGCCAGTAGGTAGTTATAGTTAGGACCCTGTTTCCATAGGAAATCCGCAACATTCTATTTTGAATAACTTTGGCGCCGGTCGACGAATCCTCGCGAATTTTTCAAAATAGGTGGGGCGCTACGCTCCGCTCCTACCCTGAAAGTCTCGGGGGGATTCGTCAAGTGGGGGCTGAGAAAAAAGGGGGGTCCCAAAACGCGTTTTCCCCATGCATTTTTCCATAGGACCTTTAGACACAGCTACAGCCCGAACGGCTGAACAGAATTACTTGAAATTTGGCAGAGAGGTAGCCATAAGGTCAAGGAAGTGCCTTTTGTAGGTTTGGTGTAAATCTGTTCAGTATTTCCTGAGAAAATAGCATTTAAAAGCATATATATATGTGGGCGGAGCCTAACCACACATCTCATCCAGAGATCTGATTGGCTGTCAGCACTTCATCCAAGAAGTGTTGGCAGCCATCTTGGGACCAATATACATGATAGCACCTCATTAAAAAGCATTGCAGTTAATAGAAGGTTTTAAGACTTTAGTTACATTATAAATCATTTGTTGATGGTACCATACTCATTTTAGGAATTGTGGTATGTTCTAAGGTGATTTTACCATGTGAAAAAGCCTTCTGCTGGGATATCATGATTGAGAGAAAAATATTTTCTCATGCTTTTACCACAGAGGTTTGGAAGGTGATCTATAGGCTAAACTGAGAGCTTATTTTCTGTAAATTCACATTATCTTTCTCAGTCATGTGAGAATGAAGTCTGACATTCTCAGTAAAACATGTACATCCAACAAGGGCAGAGACTGTCAGTTGATTCCTTTGTGTTCTACTGCAGCTTCCCAGAGTGTTCCAAAGAACTACTAGAGCGCTAACAGTCCTACTTATGATAAACGTATGGCACACCTGAAGCCATCTTGCTTGGATTAAAGTGGTAACTCTTAAAACATTTAATTTTTAAAAAGGAAGAAAATGAGGGGGTTCATTTTTCCATAAAAAGTATGATTAGTGCTGCAGAAAGAAAAATTAGGGCACATTTTGAGTGACTTCTCAAATCCTCTTCTATTTCATTAAAAAATTCTGACATGCAGACTGAAACATGCACTTTCAATACCAGCAGCAGTTTTCCCTGGTGAGCAGTAGCTTTACTACAGTGATCTAATGAGCAAAAAGAGTGCTAACATTCTGAATTTATGGCAAATGTGTGACACATCTGAATGCCTTCTTGATGGAATCAAAGTAAAAAACTGAAAGTATTTCCTACTGAGGAGACTGCAGTAAATGAGGAAATTAGGAAACTTCATAACAAATAAGTCTCCCAAGATGGCCACCAGAGACAAAAGAGCCCAAATGTAGCCCAAATATCACCCAGATGTAGCCCAAGTATGGCCCAATGACAGAATGTCCCAGCATGTTCTTAAAAACAACTAGAGCGCTTACTGTCTTCATTATGACAAAAGTATGGCACACCTGAAGCCATCTTGATTGGAATAAACTGGTAACACTTAAAACATTTAATTTAAAAAGGAACACAATGAGGAGGTTCATTTTGCCATAGAAATTATGATTAATGCTGAAGAAAGAAAATGAGGGCACATTTTGAGTGACTTCTCAAATCCTCTTCTATTTCATTAAAAAATTCTGACATGCAGACTGAAACATGCACTTGTAATACCAGGAGCAGACTTCCATGGTGCAGTAGTTTTACTACAGTGATCTAATGAGCAACTAGAGTGCTAACATTCTGAATTTATGGCAAATGTGTGACATATCTGAATACCTTCATGATGGAATCAAAGTAAAAAACTGAAAGCATTTCCTACTGAGGAGACTGCAGTACATGAGGAAATTAGGAAACTTCATAACAAATAAATCTCCCAAGATGGCCACCGGAGACAAAAGAGCCCAAATGTAGCCCAAAATCACCCAGATGTAGCCCAAATATAGCCCAATGACAGAAGTGTGCAAAACACTTATTATTTTGTGTTTTTGCAGTGTTATATAGTGCAGACTTGTCAGGTATTGGAGTGCTTTACATGAGCATTGGTTACATCACACAAGAACAAATTCATTTTGGTTGTAGACATGGGGAGACTAAGTGATTTGACCAGAATCACAGAATGTCGAGCTGAAGCAGAAACTTCAACCTGGTTCCCCAGTTGCAAAGTCTGCAGTTCTGGAAGTAACACCACATCCTCTCCCCTAAGTGCAACATTTAATCAAGTGGTCAACTGGATAAAAAACATAAAGATAACAAATAATTTAAAAGTGCTTTGTCGCTATTTGAAAACTCAGAAAATATGTCCTTATTTTAGTCTTTTAGAGCACTAACCATAATTTTGATGCCAATAAGACCCTCATATATGTAATTTCTAAAGGAAATGCTCTAGGTATTACAGTTTTGATTACATCAAGATGATGTCAGGCGTTCCACACTTTTGTAATAAATATAGAATGTTAGCAATCTAGTTGTTCATTAGGATACTGTTGAGAGGCAGAGGCCAGGGGCACGGACTCTGAAAATTGAAGGCAGGTAGGAGGGTGCAAAGGCAACAATTTAACCACACTGAGCAGGCAGGAAGGGCCGTGGAAGCACAACAGACTATGGAGGGCAGTGGAAAGGGGGGCAGGGGCAACAAACCAACAATACAGGACTTGCAAGAGAGGCTGTTGGAGGGAAGATCTATTACGGGTCAAGGAAGCTAGGGGCGGTCCCCAGATCCCCGGGAGCCACCACAGAACTGAGCAGGAGAGTGAGTCAGGGACAAAAGGGGCACCTTAATTTGAGCCGGGGTGCCTAGGAACGCTTGCTCCAAAAATGAAGAAAACAGACATATGAGACCTGGAATTGGAGGCAGAATACAATGGCAGTTTAATGAGAAGATGCAACTTCAAAGAAACCGCAGAATAGAGACATAAAGTACAAAATACAGAATCCAGATAATCATACAGCTGTTATGATATTCTCTGTATCTCAATTAATGTACTGACAGAGAGAGAGAGAAAACACATCTATAAATGCATCATGAGAAACAAGTTACACCAAGGAAAATGTTACCTAGGAACACTCACGTTTACTCTTAGAGCAAGCATTCCTGCAATTACAATACAAAATCTTTTAAATGCAAAAGTAAAGAGAACAATGGTTAAACATAACATGACATTTCATATAGGTAAAATAGAATAAGATACTTCAAGCAAAGCAGAGCAAGACATTTTAAGCAAAGGAAGACAAGAGCTCCCAGCTCTTGGGGAAAACCTGCACTGCCTGTTAACCTACATACAGACGGCGAGGTTGTCCGTCGATATCTGTGGGTGCTCCCTTTTTATATCATTTTGTGGGCTCCTTTGCACGCTACATCTACCTACGTATGCTACCCAAAAGCTTCGTCTGCAGATTTTACCAGACATTTCGTCATTTACCCACTTAATGCTGACAATGGACTGGGTGAAAAGGTCAGTCTCTCAGGCCAATCGCTTATCGTAAGTTCCATAGAGCAAGCAGAAAATAATGGGTATTGTACGGGAATTCAATATATTCATGTATAAAATCTCATCAGTTCTCCTAACTTGACGCTCTGCGGTTGCCACTTCCTTAAAAGCGGGAAACCTGCCCAGGAAGCAAGTACCAGTCCAGGATGCAGCCTACTGTATGTCGACAGCTTCAGGGGGATGTTGAACTTTGATACCGAGCACGGAGCACTCGGGTAGGGTGGGGGCTACTAGTTTGGAGCAGAAGGCCTCGCAGACCTGCCTTCAGACTGCTATACACTAAAATTGCAGAGCTATGGTCAATTTAACAAAGAGGCCTACATATTGAACAGAAGGGCCTACACAGGGGTTTTATGCTGGCTGAGTGGTAAGGATGTCTCAGGATAATTATATAGCAACACAGGACCCGCTGGTCAATTTAATACGGCCTACAAATGCAGCTGGCAGGGCAAGGACAAGGGTCTCATACTTCAGGTGTGGACAGAACGGGCCAGGGGGCCCCTGTGATACAAAATCTACCCTCCTTCAAGGCTGTGGCAATGTAATAGACCATTGTGGGCAGAAGGAAGAGGCAATGGTAGTACAACCATACATGCCAACAGACCCGATTCAGCCAGGAAACGTCCAATGTTTTTAAGCTCAAATGGGCTTTATTTGATCTGTCTCCTGTCTACAATATCCTCTTTTTCAATGTAACTCAAAGGGGAAAATCAATACCCCAGTTTTTTTTCAAAATCTCCCTCTTACCAAGTTCAAAATGTTCGCAAGTATGGTACATTGGATCATGGAAGGAAATGGGATAGGGACATGGACTTGGATAACAGAGGACAGGAGGCACATGGAGAGGTGCACCAAACCGACCCTGCAGGGCAGGCATCAGGGTTTGCAGCAGCACAATACACCACACAGGGCATGCAGGACGGGAGTGCAGCACAACAATCCATAGAAAGCAAGAGGGAGGGGACACGACCATGCACATGGACAACAGAGAACAGAGGGGCAAGAGGCAATGGTAGCTAGCTGACCATAATGGACAGACAGGAGAGAAAGCTGCAGCATAACAGACCATAAAGGGCAGGAGGGACGGATCAGGGGCATTACAATGGAACAGACAAGCCAGGAGGGAGGGAGTAGGGCTGGGGGCAAGGGGGCAGGGCAGGAGCAGCAAGATAGCCATGGAGGTCAGGCAGGATGGGCACTAGAAGCAAGACACACCATGAAGAGCAACAGTGAGACTGTGATGGCATACACACAGACCATGGAGGGAAGGTGGGAGAGGGTCAGGGGCAGCTAACTGACCACACAGGGAAGGTGGGAGGGGCCATGGCAGCACAGAAGACCATGCATGGCAAGTGGGAGGGTTAGTGGCAGCACAATGGCTATGATGGGCAAGAAGGAGGGTGGAGGGGCATGCACAAAGGACGATGGAGGATAGAAGGGAGGACCTGTGCACAGACAAGAAAGTTCAGGGGAAGGGACCTCACAACAGACCACACGGGGCAGGCAGGAGGAGCAGTTGCAGCACAACAGACCAGGGAGGGCAGAAGGGTGTGGCAGTACAATGGACCATGTAGGACAGGAGGAAGAGGATAGGGGCATGGCATGTGGACAGGCAGGGTGGAGGTGGCAGGGACAGGTTACAGTCATCTGACAATGCTAGGCAGGTGGGAGGGGAGTGGCAGCTCAACAGAACACTCAGAGTAGATAGGAGTGGCAGGTCCATGGGACATGGTGGGCAAAAAGGATGGAGCAGGGGCATGCACAAAGACATCGGAGGGCAGGGGGAAGGAGAATAGGGGCAGCAAGCTAAGCACAGAATTTAAGCAGGAGGTCAATGATGGGGCATAGAATTGGGCAATGGAGGGCAGGAGGAGTGGACTGGTACATCATACTAAATTGAGGGCAGTGGCAGCACATCAGACCATGCATGGCAGGAGGGAGGAGGCTAGTCCATGGATTCACACAACAGAGGATAGGGAGGAAGGGGATGGGGCAGCAAGCTAACTGTTCTGAGAAGGCGGGTATTAGGAACTTTATTGTTTTTAAAACATTGTGTCTGTGCGAACTACTTAAAAGATGAACAAGTATGCAGCATAATCTCACTTTTATTCAGGAAGAAGAGGACGTTTGTGACTGTGACTCCGGGCTCACTTGGCAGAAACACCCCCTGACCCTCCACCCCCTATCGCAAAATGTAATGCCTGTGAAAAGGGTAGGTGAACACAGTGTTATATAGAACATAGTCCTGAGAGCACGATTGAAAATGAAAACTAGATATAGTGTATGGTATAAACTATGCACCAAAAAGTGTGATATAAGATGAACCGGGCGTGAAATATAATATGCAATACGTTGTGCGCAATGACAGATTCATTGGAGAGTGCGAGATAGCACAGACACTAGCGCGTGCTATGCGATATGCGCCTTGGAGTGTAATATGCACAGGGCAGTGTTGTGTAACCTAACTAGTCTTTAAAGTTGTAATATAAAATATGTGCTGGGGAGTGTAACGTTGCATATGCACTGTGACAAAGATATGGATCCCAGATTGTAATATGTATGGCATAGCACTGTGCGTTATAACATAGGCATCGAGGAAGGCACGTTAGATGGGGCAATATAACCCGTGCGAAGACAAGTGTGGCATGACATATTCACGGGGTGGTGTTACAGTGCACATGGGCTAGAGAGTGTCATAGCATATGCACTAGCTAGTGGAATACAACACAGAGGTGTGTGGCACTCGGCAGGCAATGGTGGGTGTAACACAGCATTGGGCTCTGTCAGGAGCGCCCTGTGACTCTCAAGTGATGTTCGTCCCCTTTCCAGAGAGTCAAATAAAAAGTATTACACATCCGGATGTGTGTTTTATTAACCGTGAGGGGGGTTTCTTGCATAGTTTTGGTCGAATTTTTGTCGAATCCCCTTTGAATGGCTTGGTGTGCATGTGTATTAAATGTGCCCGTCAATAGCTACCCATGTTTGTATAAATAAACGACAAGGGTGTCTACCGGGATTAGGCACGGTAGGGCATCAGACATGTCAGAGCTTCACTAGTGGTGTAAATACATTCCACGTGGATTCATTGCATGCATAGTCGCCTTTTAATGAATATCACGCAAATCGTCATGGTGATAGGTACGTACGGTTTGTCCAGCATGTCCTAGGTGTGTCTATAAATATATATTTTTTAAAAATAATAAAAAACAGTGGCCGGCCCTGGGGATTGGGGTCAAAAAAATATAATTAGGAGACTGGCCCTGGGGGATGGGGTCATCAGGGCCAATAAATTAGAATAAGAAGGGGAACCAAACAGCCCCCCTTCTTAAAAAACTAAAATAAATAAAAGACTGGCATCGTGCCGGAGGCCATGCCCCCTCCGTGCAGCACTCTGCAAACGCGCCCCCAACAGGCATCTCCAGTATGCGCCAGGGAGCTGCGCTGCAGCCAGGTGTTCTGAGGCCAAGCCCCTTTTTACACCTCTCTGCAACGCAGCTCTGTGGCGCTTACTGGAGGTACCTAGTGGTCTAGTTTGACCCTAGGGACCCTTAGGATTCAAGGGGACTTAATCTCTCAACTTAGAACAGCCACAGGGCGCGTTTACACAGTGGTGAAGGGAGGGGACGGGGCCTGAGGTGACGTGTGCAAACACGCACTATGGCACGTTTTAAATTGGGGATATAATTTCCCTTCAATACTGAGGGCCCCTGGGGGCTAACTAGCCCACCAAGTGCTTCCAGTAAGCGCCACTGAGCTGCATTGCAGAGAGGTGGTCCAGGCCGTGCCACTTTTTACACCTCTCTGCAACGCAGCTCTGTGGCACTTACTGGAGGTACCTAGTGGGCTAGTTGGACCCTAGGGACCCTCAGGATTCAAATGAACTTAATCTCCCAACTAAAAATGGACACAGGGCTTGTTTACACAGTGGTGAAGGGAGGGGACGGGGCCTGAGTTAACGTGTGCAAAAACGCCCTGTGGCCTGTTTTAAGAGGTAGTTTTAATCCCCATGCCCTATTATATACTAGGGGCTTACAGAGGAGGTCATGCTAATCACAGGGGGACCCCAACGCATAATGTTCTCTAGTGTATGTAGGTGTTTTCACTGTATTCTAAGTGTCTTTTAACATAGCACTGGCTCTAGGACTGGTTAGTCAGACTCAGTTACCACCAGTATCCGTCTGAAAAAGTTGAGGGTACAGGATGATTTTGCAACAAGGCTTCTTTCTGCTCTTCTTTTTGTTCTTTCTGCACGTTATCCTTCTTCCTGCACTTATCTTCGTATTTAAGGACTTCTGTTGCTTCTTTCTGCACTTCTTTTGTTTCTTTCTGTGCATTTTTTCTTCTTTCTTCACATGTCCTATCTCTGTAGGCATAGTTAGAAATTAGCATTTAAAAAACCTTTGAAATTCACAGAAAAAACCATAGGTTTCAGGCACGTTATAGTTAGGAATTAGCATTTAAAAAACCTCAGAAATTCACTGAAAAAACCATAGGTTTCAGGGGTGTTATAGTTAGCTGGACTTTTCACTTGTACAAAACCATTGAAATTCCCCCGTTATAGTTAGTTCAGCTAACTATAACTCGCGCGCCCGCAATGCACTGCTGATGACGTCACATATTACATCACTCATGACATGGTCAGTGACATCACTCATGACATCACTGATGACATCTCAAATGACATCACTGATGACATCACTGATGACATCATCCAGTGAATGTGTGTTTTTCTGAAAATTAAATATGTTTTATATATGTATATCTCAAGGTCGATGGAAGAATAAATGGGTATATAAGTGTCTAAATGGATGATTTGTGTTTGAAAAATTGATTGTGTAACTGACTGATGAAGTGTATCATAGTGAATACATGGCTTAGTGAGTAATGTTTAAATATGTAAATATCTGTATCAGTCTCTCACTTTGTGTATAAGTGGCTGCATGGGTTGGTGAGAAGCTACATGGGTGTCTATATAGGTTATTAGTTGGTTTTTTGAGTATCAGTCTGAGTGTCTGCATGGTTCGGTGGGGGTATTACGTAGTGCATAGGTGCATGAATGAGTGACTCACTGTATGTGTTGAACACAGCATGTGTGCAGGACTGTATGGGTGGATGAGTGTGTGTATGGGTGTGTTAGTGAGTGAATGACTGTCTCTATAGTGTCTTTATGAGTAACTACATATGTTTTAAACTAGTATATGTGACTATTGGTGTATATATGTGAGTATATGTGAGAGTGAGAGATTGAAAGAGTTCCTGTATGAATAAGTATGTGTTTCTATAAGTGATTGTTTAAAAGACTAAGTATGTGTAAGTTTCCATAGAAGTAAGTATGGTGGTGTGTGTATAACTGTATATGCAAGTAAATGTATGTTTGATTCTTTATTAGCATGAGTGACTATGTGTGTGAGTAACTCTATGGATGAGTGGCATTGTGTAACAGGATGTATAGGTGTATGAGTACATATGATGAGTGAGTACATGTATGAGTGACTGTATAGGACTGTTGGTGAATGAGTGGATATGTATGTGGATCTTAGAATTACTGAAGAGGTTGTTGTAACTGGTATTGGTATGTCCATTGTTTTGAAAATGTTAGTCTCTATTTTTGAATGTGTGTATCAAAGGTTATATTAGGGTGAGAGGAGGTCTGCCACTCTATCACAAGGATGATGTCATCAGTGATGTCATCAGTGATGTCATTTGAGATGTCATCAGTGATGTCATGAGTGATGTCACTGACCATGTCATGAGTGATGTAATATGTGACGTCATCAGCAGTGCATTGCGGGCGCGCGAGTTATAGTTAGCTGAACTAACTATAACGGGGGAATTTCAATGGTTTTGTACAAGTGAAAAGTCCAGCTAACTATAACACCCCTGAAACCTATGGTTTTTTCAGTGAATATATATATATATATATATCCGTTGTTGATGATAATATGTAAGACCCTGTTTTTTATTGAGTAGGGTTGCCTCTGTCTTTTCATACAAGCCGTAGCTCTAGCGGTACTCTGAAGTTAGCAAGCTTGCACTGTTTGTGTTTCCAAGTTTTAACTCTTCTATGAAGAGAGGGTTTTCCAGTGCTGTTACCCCATCTTATAAAAATACAATGACTATTTTGAATGCGCTTGCGTAACATGCTCATACCAGTCAGAAGCTTTTGTGGACCAAGGGCAAAAACTAGTTGTGAGGCCCTGAACCAAAGAATCTGGTTTCAGGCACAGCTTCCCAGAGTGACCAAACTGTGTGACCCTGGACGATTACGTTTCTTCCCTTTGCCAACTCTTCTGTGATCATTACATTTGAGAGCACCTTGAAATAGTCTGTTTCAGGGCATGCACTGTACAAAAATCTTCTCTCCCATTTAATTCAATTGACAATGTTGATTCATCTCTTACAGCCACAAATGCCATGTATGGGTGTCGCAAGACAACTGACTTGTCTCTTGCTCACAAATACAATTGTCATCAGGATAGGAAAGGGGATGGCCCATCCAGGATCATAATTCCAGTGTGTCTATTCAAGAAACCAGGTTTCAATCCTGGCTTCCAAGGTTAATCAAACAGTGTGATCCTAGGCAATTATATTTCTTCCTTATGCCTCAGTTTCCATGATCATTATACATCTAATAGCATCTTCAAATAATTCAGCTCAGGATGTGTGGTGTTAAAGACCATAATATTACTCCTTGTAAAAAAATAAAGGCTCATAAAGGAGAAAAAAGACTACTGGTTTGTGTCTCCAGTTATTATTAAAACTGTCGCAGCAGCAAGGTTGGTTCAATAATTTTAATAAAGGCCACCTCGTAAAATCTAAAGTGCTAAAGTGAAGCAATCTAAAAGAAACTTTTTTTTGTAAATGTTTGTACCTTAGTTATAAAGGGCAGTCAGTGACACTTGCAGTAGGTAGGTGTAGTAAGCTGGCTCTGTATATACTATACCAAAGTAAGGTATAGTGTGCACAGAGTCCAGTGGGTCCCCAAAAGTAGGCAGAGGCTACAGTAGAGAATACCTTGCTCTCTATTTGTGGTAGTGTGGGCGAGCAGTAAAGCTTTATCATAGGGGAGTATTAAGCATTTATTGTACACACTCAGGCAAGAAATGATTTCACACACTCAAAGACTGAACTCTGGCAAATTTGTTTTGTATAAAAAATATTATTTAATTGTATTTTATTTCTAGAACCAAGCCAGGCCTGGTACGGGTAAGTGTAATAATACTTTGCATGAATAATGCAGTTAAATACAGTTTGAATGCAATTTGATTGGGTACAGGTAAGTCACTGGTTCATAAACAGTTGAAATTACTTTTCAGTTACTATTGAAATTACTTTTAAAGTTACTTTTCAGATTACTTTGTAAGTTACCTTTTCTACTCGGTGTGATATGCCTAGATATCACACTGGGATATTTCCTAGATAAAAGGTGAGTAAATCAGTTTTTATAAGTATACAGTTCCTTAAGGTTTCATACAATTTTCCAACTCCACCCATAAAAAAAAATTCACAGTAAAGCAGTCAATTCAATCCTATAGGAGGAAATGAAGTTATCGGTTTACAGGTAAGGACTTAGTTTTGGGAGTTGTTTTTCTGGGGTTAGAACAAGGGTTCCCCCAGGGTCAAGGATGCACTCCAAGAGCACCCTCAGCAGCACTAGGGCTTCCGCTTGCAGAGTGCTGAGGCTCAGTGTTGTCCAATGGGGGATACGGGGCCTCTATTGGTGGCTGCTTACGAGCAGGCCACAATGTTGTGGGAGCAAAGCTCCTGGAGTTAAGCTCAGGGCAAAGGGGGGGTTCAAGGTAGCATCCAAAGTGCTCCCACAGCAGCACAGGGGCGGCATGGTGCTGTTTTGGAGTTGGGTGCCCTGTTTTCAATGGGGATTCTCTGGTTGCAACAAACACTGCAGGCTTGGGGACAAAGATCTTCTGGAGACGACCACCGGCTGGATAGGTAAGTTGGGATATCAAGGGATGCCGGGACACCGTTTGTTGGGCCACCCAAGGCTGTGGGGCATCGGGTGCAATGGTGTCTTTTGGCGTCGGGTTTTTCTTACCGGCTACAGTCACGGTTGGGGGGGATCCTCCAGAAAGCGGCTGCAGGCATCGTTGAGAGACTTGAGGCAGGTCAGGGATCACCAGATTCCAAGTCAGGATTGCCCAGGAGTTTGGTGTTGGGCCACTTGAACTCTGGCCGTGGGCTTCGGGTGCAGAGTGGTGCAGACTCCCGGATTTGGCCGGAGCCAGAGTCTGTTGGTGAGCAAATCCAGTGGTCACAGGAGACAAAGTCTGGTTCGGGAAGGCAGAGCAGGTCCTCCGGGTTCTGGGGGGCTGCTGGCTGCAGGACACACTGGGATTTCGCTGGAGCAGGTTGAGGTCGGGACAGGCCAGTAGGACTGGGACCCAAGTCATTTGCTGTCCTCCTCCTCCTCTTCTTCCTTCAGCATGGCTCTTCAGTCCTGCTTCTTGTATCCTCTTGTCTCAGGAAGAAAGGATCAGGGTTGCCTCTAAATACTAAATTTAGGGGCGTTTCAGGTAGGTAAAGGTTGGGACCAATGGGTCTCTCCCTTGTGGTGGGTACATCCCTTATTATGCCACCCTCCAGTGGGAGGGGGGCATAAGCCTCACTCTGGTTGGCTGGGTCCCCCCATGTTCAAGATGGCTGGGACTGAGAGTTGCGCCTCTCCTCCCCCACCTGAGGGGTGGGGTTGGCAAAGGTGGGCCCACCTCTGCTCTTATCTTGGTTTTCCCGCTGCTTCTTCTGCCCAAAGTGGGGGTTAGAACCAGTGGGGGCCAGTTCCTGGGAGCAGCAAATGGCTGGGGTAGCTCACAAAGGTGGCAAGCCTTTGAAGCTTCCCCTTCGTGGACCCTTGCCCATCCTGGGGGAGGAGGCTTGGCACCTCTGCCCAGGAGGTGCTTTGTTTCAGGACCCCGAGAGCGGGAGGCTCTCAAACCAGGAGTCCAGAAACATGTCTGGGGGTGGCAGCTGGCGAGCAGCCAGTCAGGCAAGGCACTAGAGTCAGGTTGTTTTTCAGTGGGTATCTCTAAGATGCCCCTTGAGTGCATTTTACATTAAATCCCACACTGGCATCAGTGTGGATTTAATGCGCTAAGAAGTTTGATATCAAACTTCCCAGTTTTCAGTAAAGCCATTATGGTGCTGTGGAGTTTGTAATGACAGACTTCCAGATCATATACTCTTTATGGCTTTACTGCACTTACAATGTCTAAGAATTGACTTGGACACTGTAGGGTACAGGGCTCATGCATCTGTACCCTCACCAGTGGCTTAGTGCACCCAGCTAGAGGGGTGGCTGACCTATGCCATAGGCAGTGGGTTGTAGACATGACACACAGGTATGTGTGCCATGTCGACTCTTCACTTTGCTCTGCAACAAAACACTCAGCCTGAAATGGCAGTGTGTGTGTGTGTGTGTGTGTGTGTCTAAAGGTACAGGGCCTCTAAGGTGGCACAATAAGTGCTGCATCTCCTAGAGGCCTTCCCTTGCCACAGTGCCTTTGGTACGCATGGTGCCTTTTACAAGGAACTTGCATGTGGGCAGAGAGTTGCCAATTTGGGTGTGCAACAGTATAGATTTAGGGAAAGAACATAGGCCCTAGGTACCTGGTTGCCAAGAACCCAGGGCACACTTAGAGCATCAGCATCAGGCAAAAAAGTGGGGGGCAACCATGCAAAAAGGGGCACTCTCCTAAAGTAGGTCAAGGGTGAGCTATCCTTGTTAGTGTCCATGGTGCTGCTTTTCCAGAGAGGCTGTAACAAAGAAGGATCTGATCAGAATTCTGGGACCTGGCCGTAACTACCTTACTAAAGCTGCTCTATTGGCACTGGTAGTGTGCAGGAGATGCTTTGGTGTTGAGGGCATGGTTCGCAGTCTGAAGGCTTAATAACTCGCGCTTCCTACACCCTGGTTGCTGTGAGTGTGGCTAGGCAGCTCAGGCTTGATTTGTTTCAAAGGCTACAATTACAGTGTCTCGCCCTTCAAAACATCCTGCACGTCCTCATATCCTTGCCAAAAGCATGTGCAATGCCTCTCCAAGGAGTGGGGCCAGAGGGAGTTTGCCCAATTTACCCCCCGGGCCCCAACCCCCATCTGAGGCTGTTGAACATGCTGTATGGAACATGGACTGTTTCACAATTTTTGATGTGAGATACCCGTATTCCTAGTGAAGGCTCCTGATTCCACAGGGGTAATATTGAAGTACCGAAACATGATGACGGAATAGAGAAAAAGGGTCTGTTTCTTTGCTCTCCTGTTTTTAATCCTGTGGTAGGGAGACACCAGTAACTAACATTTTAGCTCACCACATACAATTTTAATATAGGTCTGACATTTTAACAAAGGCAGAACAAAAATTTAGACATAAGTGACATAGCTGCTCCGAAACTAGGGAGCCCATAATAGGAGTCTTACAGCCAGTGAACAGTAGTACTCTTGAATGCTTCCCAGTGGAAGATATAGACTAATGAAGCCTACCTCACTATGTAAGTGAGTGTTCATCATCCTATAAGAGCACATGCACGTATGTTGATTCCGTTAGAGGTTTCACAGTTTCATCCATGAGTTTTGTACTTCTCATATGTTTATAGAAATCATACAACAGTTTTCAACTCTTCTCTCTCTCTCTCTTTAATGTGTTATCTACCCGTGTTGAACCTGTCCTGTATGTTTGCGAGAATCATGCTCTATTCCTTCTGCTATTGCCACCTGTTCTTAACTTATGTGTGTTACGGACGATTGAGCTGCAGCTATACATGTTGTACCTTTATTGTGAAGCTTGGTATAAAACTTTTCCATTGGGCATAAGCAAAAATGATTTAAATTCAGCTGCGGTTTCTGCATTGGGGTCATGTGGACATTGCCCCCTTGTCACCCAGACCCCTATTAAATGATTACTTTACTTTTGATTCCCAGCTGACATTGCCTATTAGCCGTGGCAGTGTGCAGCATGGCCCGGGCAATTTGCCTTTTTGCAGTAGTCAGGTGAGGGTGGGCGGGGTCGGACAGGTGTGGGGGGTGGAGCTAGAATGGTTGATGTGACGGAGCACAGTTCTGGGCTACCTTGGGGTGAAGTGCACATGTCAGTTTGGACAGAAGCCTAATGTTATCGACCTCATAAGGATGAAAGGCTGAGTGGACTCCCTTCAGGATTTGAACCTGTGACCATGAGGTCGAACTCAGGCCCCTAAAGTGGACGCATTGGTCCACTAAGCCACCAGACCCGACTTGAACCCTCGCCTACCTGCAATTATAGGAGCCCGGGTTGGATTACATCCATAGCCCCCCAAGTCTCCAAAAGAGCGTTGGCAGCCCCTAACCAGCCAATCCCCACACTGCTCTCATACTGTTTACAGCAAAGGAGCAAAGCTAGGATTGGCACAGTAGTCGCAGGGGGAGAGACTGGAGGACCGTCGGTGAACTCCTGTGGCGGCAAAGTCACGAGTGTTCTAGTGACGGACCGGACGGTGAGGGAACCTGCTTCAGCATTTATTTTTGTTTGCGTATATAGCTCCTAGTGTGTTGGCTTGGCTTTTTATGTCAGGAACTTTGAGTCATCGGGCTGAAAGAGAGCAGCTGCAATGTAAACCTCTAATCCTAGGCACAGCGCTCAGTCTCCTGAGAACTACTCCACGCCATGCTCTGCTGCCCAGCAGCAGTCACTGCTGTGACTCCTGGTCTCTTGGGCTCAGAACGGGCTGTAACCGAACACCTGAACCTAATTTCTGTGAAATTAGAAACCCTGCAAAGCAGAGCGGGCCCATTCATTGCATTCTGGGACGCTTAGGGAACAATACCCTGCGGAGAGGAACCTTGCAGGTGGAAAGTGCTGCAAGTCCCAGGGATAGTGCAGCAAGGCCAGGAGGAAGAGAGACGGTCCCAAGAGAGAGAGTGCAGAGCTGCCCGGGCATAGTCACTCTAAAAATGTAAACCAATTGTACATACAGAAAAGCTTTCTCCAGTAGAAATGTGGTGCCATGGGTTTACTGCCCAGGGAGGAAGGCTTCCAGGTAAAGCAATTTTAAAACGCTGAAAACGTGAAAATATGTGGAGAGATTTTTGTTAAACTGCACTTGCTGTATTTATTTCCCCTTATTGCTAAATAGTTTAAAGGCAACTTAATAATAGATACATTGAGATCAATTAATTTATTAGGGACTTTTTTTGGGGGGGAGGGGGGGTGTTAAGTCTAATACGTACGTATCTTGGGCCCTTGCACTTTTCTTTCAATAGGCAGGTGATTTCTTAAGGTTCTGTAGATGCTTCCGCTTTTGTTTTTCTGCCCGCAAGTTCCCCACACCTGTTTCAGTGGACATTGTTGGCTAGTCCTTGTTTGCTTATGTGTTTTTGTTTGCAGTGAAGTGATCACACAAGGGTAAAAGACATTGCCAATTACAATACCAATAGCTCTAACTAAAAAAAAAAAAGCGAAACCTATTGCATTTCTAATGCTGGTTTCTCATTTGCTGGCTGACTTTTCAACCTGCTTGATTCAATGAGTTAATTAATCGTTGCTTGAACGTCATTACTTTGTTGAGATGACAGTGTTGGCGGTTTGAGCTGGTAGTTATTTGGTCTGCTGCTCATGTGGCTCTCCTTTCTCCTGAAGTTATCATCCTTGCTCTTCTCCCTGTTGTCTAGCCTTCCACTTCTCAGGTCTTTGCAGCTTGCATTACTTGCTGTTCGCACGTTCACCTCACTCACCACTCTCCTAGCAGCACCTCGACTGCCTGTGGGGTACTGGTGCAATATCTGAGGTCTGGTCTGGCGAGAAACCTGTGTATTCCCTCCAGACAGGATCCTGGAGACAAAGGAAGAAAACAGAACAAGAGTGAGGAAGAAGAGGGGGTTGCCTGACCCTGATGTTTCACTATAGGCTACAGCAAACTCCTCTTACATTTGCAGTTCATGGAAAAAAGAATTTTGTATAATTTACAAATAACTTTTTACAATGGGTTCGCCAAAGCTGCTTTTGATCAGGTTTAATTCCCCACTTGTTAAACTATTCACAACACTTATTGCCAATGGAAATCGGCTAATGTTTGTGAACATTAATCGCCTTTAAAATTAAATATCGAAGACCTCAGTAACTGGATGTATCTGTGGCAGCTGGCATGGCTCGCGAGTTGGGTGGGCGTGGCGGGGGGGGTACGCATGGGTGCATGGAGGGGGCACGCATGGGTGCATGGAGGGGGCGTGATTGCAGGAGGGAATGAGCATAAAAATTTTAAAAAACGTACCTTGCCGCCGGGTCCCGCATCTCTGCTCCTGCTCTCCTGCCTCCGACTTTAGGAACAGGAAGCAGGCAGCCAAGATTCCTCCCCTAAGCTAATCACAATGCTACAATGTGTTGTGATTGGTCTGAGTGCCGTGACACGGCGCACAACCATGGGCTGAAGGGACGGGCATGTTCTCCACGCAGGCTGTAATGCAGCCTACATGGAGAATAAGGAAAGTGCATATGACTGGTTTCGGCATCCCGAGAGGGCCGATCAAACAGTCCTTGCGCACTTACGAGTGGGTAAACCACTCCTCCCATGCTCTGCTCCGAGAGCAGAGCGGCCCCGCCTACCAGCCCGCAAAGCAGCACAAACATCAAATGATGATAACTGAAAGTTATTATCGTTTTATGTTTTTGCTTCTTGCACTGTTTGAAAGCAGTGGGGCGACGCTCCTCCGCCATAGCGGAGGAGCCGCTAACTACATCTACATGGGGAGGCCGGTATGTATCGCACCCTTTACTCAGCTACTAGATATTGAAACTGCACAAATGCTGACACAAGCCAGAACCTGTACTGAGGATTACTGGTGAATGCACATTTGAGACCAGAGAGAGTGGCGTACAATTTAGGCTGTATCATGGGGTATACTAAGGGTAAGACCACAGAGCAGTAGATTTGCAGTTTATAGTATCACTTGGAATCCTGACCGCTCAAACTCGCCCAAAAAGGTAAGAGAGACAAGGGAACCTCATGGAAAAAGAATCCTTCCTTAGTTCTGGTAAACCCCAAGTGTTAGAACAGGACTGTTTGGAGTAGCAAAGAAATTGGAACATGCACAAGTGAGCTAAAAAAGGAAGTTTTAGAAAGCCTGACAGACAGGAGGGAGCTTTCATCAAGGACCACTGTCTGAAGAGAAAGTAGAAGTGATCATATGAAGCTCAGCCACTCCTGCTCTGCATGGACGGGCCTGTAAACAAGGCTTCGTAGAGTGCTGCGCTTTACAAATAATGAAGAAATAAGCCGAGATCACAGTGAACGGAGGAAGGGGCTCAAACCACATACCACAGAGTTTGCCATGTCAAGAAAATCTGAACAAAACGCAGTGTCATAGCTAAGTTTTTGGTGGTGACCCCTGGAGAAGTTGTTCCTAAATCAAGGCTTAGATTTTACTGTGGCTTCAATCGCTACACTGATTAGAACCATGGTTCCCTCCTCCTACTGATCAGGCCGACTCAGGGTAATGCTTCAAACATCATTGTTCCAGGCGAAGCCATTGGTACCTGTACGACAGCGTCTCGCCTTGGTGAAATCCTGGTCCCTATCGGTCTAACCTTATTTTATAAGTCATGTTCTATCTAAACCCTTACTGCCTTTAACAGGTTGGTCACTAGAAGGCACTAGCCAAGAGCTCTCTTGCATCCTCTGCCATAACACCTATAGTGCTTCACCGCACGGACAGAAAAAGCACGTACCACTTAAAGGTGGCCTTGGCTTCACCAGCACTCTACTGATGTCCCAGACCCTCCTCGCATACCGCCTGAGTAGGGTTTCTCAAATTAAACAAAGCACATGCACAGTTCACTGTCAGTGCAACCAAACTGAACGTGTTCTGCATAGGTCGCACATCTCTTGCATAGCTGCATCTTTGGTACAAATAACAAGATGCATATCTTACCTGCTTGGCCTGAGAGGTATTTATGTCTTGGAAGGAATAGAAGTGATAAGGTTACCTTTCACCACATCAAGCAGCTAAACTCCTATATCAGGGTCATTATGCTGCAGATTATTACTGCTGTGAAAACAAGTTAAGTGAAAAAAAAGACTAGAGTGTGGCTAGTAGCCATGAAACTGTGGCAACAGCACCGATAGCCAAGCTAGAGAGTATTTTGTCACTTGCAGACATATGTATGCTTTTCATACTGACATGTTGCAAAGCACAGGACTGGCTCCAGTGTGGTTCAACCTCCTAGTTAGTAACTGTTTGCACTGCAGGAGCTTTTGTAAATAAGGATCTGGAGAGTATGGACAAAAACTAGACCACCTTCAGTTAAATCATGAGCATAAAAACCATCAGCCGTTGCCGAGAGCTAGGCGGAGACTGTTTAACTTCAGGCTGGACAGGCAAGGCCGATGTCTAAAATTCTATAAGTCAGCATGTTCGGAGCACCACTTAGATTGGTAAATATAACAATTGGGTATTTCTGAAACTTAAACTGGCAGAAACTGATGACCAGGGAACTGGTTGGAAAAAGAATTACTCTGTTGATGCCACTTTCCTTGTCGGTCAACGTAATTTAGTCTGTTTTTTGTGCAGTGTGGAGTTGGGAAAGGTACACTGGCTGGCAACATCCACAGCAGCATCACAGAATAAAATGATGGATGGAGAGTTGAAACTTTTCAAATACTTGCCCCAGTCACAAATCTAGGTTTAATCCATTGTTATTTTGTTCGCCAAGTCACCCCATTGTGGACCCAGCCATATGCAAACCAGTCTTGACCCTGCTCCCCATACGAACAGTCCGGTCTGGACTGCCAAGCCAGGTCCTCCCTGGACCAGAAACAAGCATCCTGGGACCAGGTTCGGAGTATCACTCCTCATCAGCCAGGCTAGCTTAAATCCAGTGGTGCAGCAAGCTAGGAACCCACATCTGGGCATACCCATAATCACTTGGGGCACACATAGCAACATCACAAAATAAAATGATGGACGGAGTGTTAAAACTTTTCAAACACTGACCTCCAGTCACAGATCTAAGGAGCAGGGTCAAGACTGATTTGCATATGACTGGGTCAAAACAGGGGTGGCGTAGTGAACAAAAGAACAATGGATTTAACCAAGCTCTCTTGACAGGGGGTGAATGTTTGATTTATTCAGCATTCTGTCCATCATTTGTTGCTGCAACATCCTCCTTTCATAGACGCAAACCCAATGCATCAGCAGAACACAAACCGATTTAATTAATGCTAATGTATTTGTTTGGAATGTTAATGCAATTCCATGTTAACATCATTTACAATATCAATGAATTAAAGAGTAGCAATGCATATTACTGAATGCATAGAAGGTAGTGTGTATAGGTGCATGTAAGTATTACTTTAATGTTCTGTTTTTCGATTAACTCCCAGTTCCCACAGTAAAATTGTGTACCTTTTTGTGTCTTTTCCTGCAGTTAGCAGAGATGGACTCGTCTGCTTTCACCATTGACCCTACATTGAGATTAAAACCCACAGTCTTACAGTTCTCGTGTTTACAACAATGCAGTGTTGTGTTTTAATGTGAAGGATTGCAGCTGCTTTCAAAGGTAAGTGTCTTAAACGTTGCAGGGCTGTAATGCGATCATTTTATGTAAACATACAGTAAGAGTAAAAGTAACTGCAAGCATGAATGGAAGGTCCTCTATACAGAGGGTATTATTAAAGAAGTGGAGGAGAAAAAGCACCCCTGCCCTTAACAGTTTGTGATCAAGATCTAATTCCACAGTTGTTAGCTTTGAGCATAGTTGATAATGCCTCATTCGTTCCCATAAAGAAGTCATTTTAAATGTTTGCCATTGTTACCTTATTTATTAAAGCCGCTCAGAATCGCTCCATGATGCTGATAACTGTGCATGACTTCAATCTGACACCATTCCGGGAGACGTGCAGAAACATTACAAAGACCGCCACATGTTTAACAATGACGGGAACTGGTCATACCGCGTTATAACTTTATTGAGAGCAAGCCCTGATGAAGGGCATCGTCCGAAATGCATTGGGCACAGTCATGTTAAGGACAAAATGCTTATTAACCCATAATCAGGATGGATTCTAGGAGATGAACATTATTCATGAAAGGAAGAGGAAATAAAATTTCACTTTATTACCTGAATACAATTTGCGAACTAATTTTCTTTGAGTGTGGGTGGGGACGCTACCTACTAGTTGGGGGTAGCGCTACTAATTTAGCATGACTTACAGGTCACAGGTTCAAATAATGGTGTGCTGAATCAGCCCTTTGTCCTTCCTAGGTGGACACATGCAATACCTTTTAAACTGGATTTTTGTAGCACCAATTATCATTGTTATATAGAAGTATGTGCTTCCTCAGCAGCTGGTAGTCTTGTGAGGAGCGGGCTGCGGTGAAACTTATCCTAGTTAGTCCAACACTGAGAAACAGGTAGTCTTTGGCAGCGCTGGGACACTCTTGGGTAGCAGTGTGCTTTATAAATACCTTCACAGCCACACGTTGCCATCAGCTTCAATGGCTGTATTAGCCAAAGTAACTGTACGTTTGTGTTGTTCTGGCTCACCTTTTTAAAATTTGATATTGCATATCAATTAATTTATTCATTGTTTATTATTAAAGAATTTCTAGCTTCTTTTTTGGTAGTGTAATAAAAGATACAGTGCTTTCAATTGGGTGATTGAACATGCAGTGATAAATGAGTAATAATGAAAAGTTTATCATATAAAAACAAAAAGACGTTTTGACTCCTTTTGTTATTTTTAGGGCGAGCCTAGCGTTGCAGCAGATGTGCTGCCGCTTTGCGAGGCATGCTGTGTTAGGGTATGTTTTAGAAGTGGTGTGGCAGCCCCGCCCATATTTTACGTTGGCTGGTGTCGTTGTCCATGGTAAACGCTGGCTTCCGATTGATAATGAGGCTCCTTAGTCCCTCCTTGTTACCACCCTGTCTCCTTTTGTGACCGCCCATCAGGACTGGATCTTTTACTTGCGGCGTTACACGGTCTCCTTCATTAATCGGTAACCACTTTTTTTTATTTGCAGCGCGGTCGCTTTCACTTTAGTAGCCGCGCTTGTTTTTTAATTGCATCCTCGGTTTCATACAAGTTTAACTTCCGGTAAATGCGTCTGACCGCATGCGTGTTACTGTAACTTTAATTATAAATTGGACCAAGAATACAGTTTCTTTCGCCCTTCCAAAGCTTGGGCGCTTCATTTTGAATAAAAACCTTGAGGTCACTGCTTCACGTCGGGTTCTCACTCCGCATTGTACGCCGACGCGCCTCTTTTAATTAGGAAGGATCTTGGTTTCGGGGCCGGTTACTCACAGCTCGCATGTCAGTGACTTGTGCTCATGTATTCGAGTTTCTGATTACTCAAGCGTGAGTCAGCCTGTACTCACTTCTTGCCCTTATTGTCTTCAGAGTGCAATGGACTTCAAGTTCTTGATGCAGTGCCCCCAGTCCCTCAAACTATATATACACTCACAAAGGTAAAATATCTTCTTTGATTCCAGGCCCACGACTCTCCTCCCCCCGGCCCTCTAAGCGTCCGGGGTGGGGGAGGGATAGAGCTTGAGCGAGAAGTCTCGCAATGTAATGGTTACTTTTAACAAATTGTGTATTTTCAGTGCTTGTGGACGCAAAAAGGGGCAGCTGTGTTCAGCATTCACAGTGCTGCCAGGTGCCGAGCGATGAGTATGCAATTATCCCTTTATTTACCGGATGGTAGTCTTTGCTTTACCTAATGGACTGTGTAAAAGCTGTGTGCCATGATTCCTGTCACCAAGGTTGTCTAACCCAGATGTTTGCCAACATGCACACTCACTATAAACCTTTAATTCAGGAATAGGAGAGGTCCTACTTTACTAAGAAATGAAATAATGCTCTTAGCATAAGAATTCCCGAGATGTGTTGTAACTCATTTGCTTACTTGGTTTCGGATGAAGGGTACCAGCTGGATGGCTCAGCGAGTAATATACTTGCCACTGGGAACGTGGTTACCTGCAGGTCACGTGTTCAAATCCTCAAATAAGGTCCGCCTCAGCCCCACTTTCCTGGTTTGGTGACCTGGGTACCAGTGAGGTTGGTGATTCCAACACCTGTTACTTGCAGTGCTCAGGGATGGCAGTAGATTGACTTTTCTGATGCTTGTTTTATAAATGTATTTTTTCATTATCAAGGTAAGGGGTGTGTTTCTCTTTGTAGACTTCTCTCCCTACACATTTCGCCATGGTTTCTGCCTGAGTTGAGCAGAATTCCATCTGCTGGGATAGGTTCCCACTACAGGGGGTTGTGAAATGGGTTTGTATTAAGTGGGTCTGAGCTGTGATCACCACTAACACACATGAATTTTGCCTAAGATATAACGCGGGCTGCTTTTACATGTCACAAAGAGAGGATGCCTTTCTGTCTGTATTTCCTAGCGGTTTCTTCATTAAAACACTTATTTTTAGTTTTTATGTAGTGGAGACTGCATGTTTGTGAGGTCGAGTAGTGCCTTGTAGGAAACAAGAATTTGAATTGAAAGTAGCACACAAATTTCGGAAGCGGCTGAATCAAGGCAGCCCGGGCTTTATTTATTAATGTACAATGCCCCAGTCTATCATTTAGCCCCGTTTACTGGCTCTGAATTTTGCCTGATAAGAAAATTGTGGTGAAAGAAAAGCAAGCCATGAGTCCAGGATCACACAACGTTGGGCAAATTTTAAGATTAGGTCCGAGGTTTCCTAAATCCAAATTCTGCAAATTTGGTTTCCTTAACAGCTTGATAGACTGAATGAATAAGGACTACCGAGATACGAAGGTGGTGGTGTGTGTGTGGGGGCAGGGGGGAGTCGTGAGGGGGAGAATATTTATTTTTTACAGTGTGCGTTTTAGTTATTATAAAATCGCAATGTATAGAAATGTAATTCTTAAAAGTAAATGGGCTCCCAGTGTGAGGTGGAAATAAGTCCCTCATTTACAAGATCTTGAGCTATTGGGCTTTGTACATTACAATGCCTTTTAATTATGTGTTAATTATCAAAACATATAAATAAAAGGAATTATCATTTACAATGCGAATAGCTTAAACTCTTGCATATGCGAGACCTATTGCATTGCAAATGCTTGTTTAGACATGTAGAGGGGTGACCAAAAGATCTGGATTGGAGGCACTGCCAAAATATGTGGATGTCATCTGCCTTTTCCTCGCCACACTTAAGGCATTTCTATACCTCTCATCTTCCCAGAATCAACATCCTTTTCGGCGTTCATTATGCCCTCTGCACTGTAAACAGATGTTTTTCCTGACGGGGGCAGATTCAGTACACATCTAAAGAGTAGACATCAATACTTGCCATAAGGTTTTCACGTCCAGCGTCGGCAGGTCCCTCCTCCAGATCTCTGTTGGCAGGGTAATGACTTCCTCTCTACCATGTAATAGCATTCAAAATTACTTGGTGACTTCTTTACGATATTTCCTTTCCCATCTTTACCTAATCCCTGTGCCCAACTTGCCAGTTGGTAACACTTGAATTTGGAAAGGTTACCCACTGTGATTTCCGACAGGGAATACCAAGATACCAGAGAGTTATCCTTTATAATTTGACCCCACCTATTTACTCCCCCTTCGATCAGAGGGCTTGCCAACTTGTCTTGAAGGCATTCGGGAGTCCCCGGAGAGTTCCATATTGGTGCGGAACCACTATAGTATGGTATTCCTAATGTCCATCTGACTTGATACCATAGCTTGCAAGCTGACTACAATATCTTCAACCTAACTTTTTGAAATACTTCAGATGTCCAAATTTATAAAGGAAATAGTCCCCCTCGATTGGTGAACTTTTTGTTATGGCTTTAAGAAGCAGGGTAAAGGCAGTAGAGATTTATGTTCTTTAATTGAATAGCCCAACAGTATTGATAAAAATATGGACTTGCAATGCCCCCATGTTGTAGTTTTCTACGTAGTTTCCTCCATGCGATTCGCTCCCTTTTAGAAGACCATATGAAACTGCTTCAGCTCCTCCTGCAATTTCTTAAACCACTCCAGGTTAAATTCTAAAGGTATTGCATTGAAAAGAAACACGTTTTGGGAGTACTGACATTTTTAAGACTTTAGACCTTCTTAGGAAGGAAAGTGGGAGGGCACTCTGCATCTTTAGTAACCTCCTGGTTCCTGTTGCTGCTTTATTAAAGTTAGCCTGAACCATTTTATCTAGGTCTTTCACCACCTGAATTCCCAAATATCTTATTTCCTCCTTGACAAGCAGACTGTTGCAACAAGTATTCCATTCCATAATTTGTTTTTTTGCTGCTTAACCAGATACCTTACCAAAGTCTTCCAAGGTACTTGGGATCAATGGGAGCGATCTTGCCAGATCTCTTGTATACATCGGCATACAAGGCAACCTTTTTCTCTCGCCCATTACACTCCATCAATCAGGAAATTGTGAAGTGCACTACTCACCCGTGAGGGTCTCAAGGAGTGTGGGGGGGGGGGGGGGATTGCGCAGGTATGTCTCACCCGAAGAGCCAGGTCTTGAGCTCGTCCTGAAAGCTTGCAGTGTGGGGGTTCGTCTAGTGCTGAGGGGGGGAGTTCGTTCCAGGTCTTGGCCGTGATGTAGGAGAACGCTCTTCCTCCGGCTCTGCGAATGAGTGAAATTTCAGCCAGGGCAAGGTCGGTGGATGTATCTCTTGGGTGTGTAGAAGGAGATTCTTTCATTGAGGTATTGGGGTGCGGTGTTGTGGAGGGATTTGTAGGCGTGAGTGAGCAGCTTGAAGTTCACTCTCTTTTTGACGGAAAGCCAGTGGAGGTTCCGTAGGTGCTGAGTGATGTGATCTTGCCGTTGGATACTGAGGATGAGTCTGGCTGCGACGTTCTGGATGATCTAGAGTTTGAGGAGTAGAGATTTATTCATTCTGGCGTAGGGGGCGTTCTCGTAGTCCAGTGTGCTGGTTATGAGTGTGTGGGTGACGGTCTTTCTGGATTGGGGGGGATCCATTTGAACGTCTTGCGGAGGATGCATAGGGTGTTGAAGCACGTGGAAGATACAGCGTTGACCTGTCGGTTCATGGTGAGGGTGATAGAGATCAGGGTGTGTATAATATTCCCACTACCACAGATAGAGTAATCTCACAGTTACACGCACATACATTCATCATACGCTAGGGCCCATTTCACTAACATACGCTCAAATACTCTACCAGCAGCAATAAACCTGTGGAAAGAAAACTCCTAATCACCCTGCATCTATATCGAGGTCGATAAGACCTGGTTATTGTGACTGTCCATAAACATAATCTATACAACCTATACAGCAATAATCAAATATAATACACAATAATTGACAAGAAATAATATCCAACACCATGTTCAGGTTATATTGCTTTATCTAAAATTAGTCAAAGAAAATCAAGCAGCATAAATCATTTTTCTCATAGTTACCTATTCTAGCTAAATGTCAGAACGGGTCAGGACAAGTCTCTCGGTAAAGTCTTTCAAGACGAAGTCCCTTCAGCATCAATCCTCAGCAACGCAGATTCGGTACGCGGCAAAGGCAAATGGCAAGTGGCAAATGGCCTCTCTAAGCTAACAATTCTTATACTGAATCGAACAAAAGAAAGCTACATAAAAAAGTTGTAATGTCCGCTGGACCGCTGAGCAGAGCGAGAAGGAAAGGATGTAACCTTGCTACATTCGAAAATCTCCGCTCAGGAAAAATCACAAAATGAAGACTACGGAACAGGAACCAAGAATCACAAATGTATCTTGTTAGTTCTACTTCTCCTCGGCAATGAGACCAATGCTCAGAGTCTTTCTCTAAGGCTCCTTTGTTTTCCCAAGGCTGCCAAGGACGTTCCATTTCACTCGAAGATTACCCAGGCTGCTGATGTCCTCACGGAAAATTTTGTAAGGCAAGCAAGGACTGTGGTCAGCTGACTTCAGGACCATATTCAGCAGGGCTCTCTTCCATCACGGTTTTCTACTTTCAAATCGAGGCCAGGCTTATCAAATCGGCCATCTTTGACTAGGCCACCATAGACCACAATAGACCATCTTAATTAAAAGAAACAAAAACAACGTTACCACAGCATAGTGATTAAACAGTGTTAATCCCACTAATACCCTTATGTGTATGCATCTATCTAGCACTTGCAACATAGAAAAGCATTAATTCGGAAAGCGTTTTGTGCTTAAAAATAAACAGCACATAGCAACGTTTAAACATGAAAACACGCACGTTATTGTTAAACAGCACATTTATGCGCACCCACGTGTAACTCTCTCTTGTTAGGACAAACGGATTGATTAATATAAACACACTCGCACAAGACAAATAATTAATTATTAGTAATTAGAAAATTAATATGACAAATAGACATGCCAGAGCTTCAAAAACCAACAAATTTTCAAACAGAAAACTCTGCTCCAGCAAGGGAAGAGTCTAGTATGATGCTGAGGTTGCGGGCATGGTCCGTCGGTCTGGGAGGGTTGCCGAGGGCGGTGGGCCACCAGGTGGTGTTCCATGCGGAGGGGGTGGGTCGGAGGATGAGGACTTCAGTCTTCTCCGAGTTGAGCTTAAGGCAGCTGCTGCTCATCTGGGATGCAACATCTTTCATTCCTTCCTGGAACCTGTGGCTGGTGATGTCGGGTACCTTGGTTAGGGAGAGGATGAGTTTGGTGTCGTCGGCATAGGATATTATGCAGAGTCTGTGTTTTCTAACAATGGTAGTGGGGGGCCATGTAGATGCTGAAGAGTGTGGGGCTGAGTGAGGATCTTTGGGGTACTCCGCAGCTGATCTCAGTGGGTTCGGCGAGGAAGGATGGGAGTTGAATTCTTTGAGTTCGGCCGGTTAGGAAGGAGCAGATCCAGTTTAGAGCAGTTCCCTGTATACCAGCGTTGTGGAGTCTGGCAGTTAGTGTGTGGTGGGAGACGAAGGCTGCTGAGAGGTCTAGTAGGATGAGGGCAGCCATGTGGCCTTGGGCAAGGAGGGTGTGGACGTCATCTGTGGCGGCTAGGAGGGCAGTGCTCTCTGATCCCGATCTTTTGGCAAGAAGTGGGTAAGGTACTTATACAGGTAATGGGTCAAGAAGTTCAGATAAGCCTGGCACTGGTGATATTTGGGGTCAAAGATGGTAGAGGGTTAACTGTAAAATTGCGTAAGATGCAAAAATCCTTACTCTTTGTATTAATATTGTTGGCACAAACGGAGATCTGTTTGAAATGGGTACTCCCTAGCCCCCCAATGTAATGGGAATGGCTAGCATCTTTCCAATGGGTGAATAATTTAGTCTGTAGCAGTTCCCAACTAAGAGAATAAAGTTCTGGGAGTTATAGGAACATTGGTTTAAGTCTATGCAAAATAACAATAGAGGTTAACTTTGACTTATGAAATTAGAATGTCCCATGATCATACATTTAAACAATATCCTTAGTAGGGGAGTTTCAACAAAGGCTATCCAAAGAATTCTCCAAACAAACAAGGTTACTTATGAGGCTCTTGAGCCTCTTCGAAGGAGTGCCATGGCCCTAGTTCCCTTCTCCAGTGAGAGGTGGAAAGTTTACGCCGTTGTTTCTCCGTATTGAGCTCCTTTTGCCTTCTTGCTGCACAAATGAGAACAATTTTTTTTAATGTAGAGAAGTGACTAGCAATGGCAGCATTCTCATTAAATTAGACCTGTAGTAGCCTTTTGGGCTCATAATGTTCCAAGGTTTGGTTTCTAGCAAGTTCTGATTTTGCCGCCACCTTTCCGCAAATCTACAGTGACTTGGAAGTAAGCAGGAAGTGTTTGTTCCAGGGTTGAAATGCCATGCGAGTCAGTACACAGTCGCAGAGTAACCTGTTTATTCACCAGTTCCTCTTCAAGCTCTACCCACAATGAACTGGTTTCAAAATATTCTCCTGACAAGGGCACAAATAAAGCTTTTCCCGGGGTGGGAATAAGAGGTTGTAGGGAAAGTCATTTTACAATTGTTCATACAGATGTACATTTCCTCTTGCATAAATGGAATTCACTAACGTTTGCTAGGAATATGACTTGTGCCTACTTTTGAAAGTTCTTGTGAATTCCAGAAAGTCTTAAATCTGCATAAATTCAAGCACATATACTTGTCGGCGCGCTTCTGTGACTTTCGTTAAGAACTAGGCTCCTAATTTATTTTGTTACGCCTATAATGTTGCTCTTATCGTTGAACACTGATCATTACATCTCTATCATGAATCTTCGTTTTGTAGATACTAGCATCCGTCAAACATTTTATGATGCCTGAGAGAATTACTATTTAAAGTTGTAATAATTAAACAAACCTTTTAAGTTGCACATTTTATTGCGTGTCTTATTTTAAAAGCAAACCATCTCCAATCTTACTTTAACCCTTCTGCATTAATATACCCGCAACCAGGAAGCATTCTAGGAGCATCATAATTAACTTAAATTGTTACATTTTGTAAGCAAGTACACGTTTTTATACTGGAACCTCTGTCAGTAAAACAATCTGAGCTCAAAGCTCTCTGCATTTCTTTGGAGAACTTGCCCGAATAGTAACAGCGTTGCATTAATGACTCATATATACAAGTCTGAACAATATACACGTATGGATACCTTGCCTTAATGGCAGACAATCCTCTTTCACAGATTCATGTAGTGGTACTAGCAAATGAATGGCAAATTTAAGATTTGTGCTGCAGGAGATTGGACCTACTTTGCAGTGGACAAAATAAAGATGAAAACCTGTAATCCTTAAAGCCCCTTCGGGTGACAGGAATACCACACACGCTTCCCATAGCGATTTGGAAAGCAGTGAATCTTGGTCACTCATTATGCCCTTCAATTGGCTAAAGGCATTTCCTGAACTAAAAATTCTCTGGTTTAGGTTTTGAAGAACACGCACTTAGAAATCTCAGTTCTTGGTCTCCTCGAGTTGTAATGTATCAAAGATGGTTGTATAAAAGACTCCACATGCCAATGCTGAAAAACATGTGCACTTAAGACACATTCCAGGCGTTTCACTGTTGCCAGACATTATTGCCTAGATACAGATTACGGCGCAGCAGTGTCCAAAGAGTGCATACAACCCTCTTCCACTCTCCTGTGTCAACCACATTAATCACCAGAAACGCAAATGTGTCTAGAAGAGGCGTGTAAATATGTACATGTTTCCTAACTTAACTCTGCTCACCTCACTCTGAGCTGAACTCACGCTGAGGAAATAGCCCGGTTTCCCTCCAAATCATTTCCCAAGGTTTGCCGATGTGCCTTCCACCGTACTTGAGATCTGGAAGAAAGAGTTTTGGCGTTAAACAGCTCTGGGGGGATATAGATGAGGGTTTTTAAACAAGCATCACAGGGACTACTTAAAAGTGCCCAAACAGCTTTGCAGGGATATTAAGAAAGTACTGAGGCCAGACTAGATCTGTGATCTTCAAAGGCAAATCCTGGACCTTTAAAAAAAAAAAAAAAAATGCCTGAGCACTTAGCCATGCCTTTATTTAAAAAAAACCGAGTCGTTCATTGGAACAGAAAATATTGTTACTGCACCAAACCTCCAGTGTTACATTATACTTCCCAAATCATACCGCTGATACTAGACCATGAATCCACTATTATACCAGTATGACACACCTGTTAGGCCACACATCTGAACCTATATCACCCACCTGGCACTAGAACACATCACTTTGCTTAATTATATTTATTACGTTTTTACACTGCTTTTGTCAAAGAGCTTAACAGAATGTATTGATGTAATGAACAAGTTACTTACCTTGTGTAAGGCTCTTTCTGGTTGATACTATAACCGCAGAATCCCTCGGGCCTCAAACTGCATCGGGAAATGTTTCATGCAACAACTCCTGTATGCTGGCAGGTGGTGTCATCGGGCTCTGAGGGGGTTCCAAGACACATCCAGAAGTGATGCTACAGAACCACAGAGAGGTACCCCACCTGCAAACTGATGTTAATTTCACAAGCAACGTCTGTGCCCTCAGATGCAGAGACTAACATGCTGAGTGACGGATAGTGTTCTTACCTTAAACCGGGACCTTATAAACTAAAAGATGTCTGCTTTGCAGAAAGGGAATAAGGGGTTGCGGGCGAGTGGGAGGTGAGGAATTTGTAGCTAGGTATCCACCAGGAAGAGGTTACCTAAGTAACTTGTTCTTCTGATGGATACTCCTAAATGCAGATGTCACATATCTGAATCAATGCCAAATTAGTACCCACATTAAGGAGGGAGGTCTGGGAAATGGACTTCACACCAGGGAGCCCTGCAGAACCCGAACGGAAGGACCTGAGAACCAAGACACCAGTAGATGGTGAAGCTATGGACAGAATCCCATGTGGTGGCTTGTAGATGGCCAACACAGGCACTCCCCTAGCCAAGGCATTATTCGCTGCCTTAGTCTTGGTGGAGTGAGCCTTTAGGCCACTCCTTTTTGGCCAATACATGGCTCAGTTTGATAGACAGGACACAATCCACCTAAATAATGGTCCATTTCTGGACTATAGGCACCTTCTTTGCAGTGGTGAATGTTAAGAGGAGTTGATCGTACACCTGGTCCTCCTCTTTAGAGCAATGTGGCAGAGAAAAAAAGCAGGGCGCATCATGAGACTGCCTATTATAGAAGGCGGCCGCACCATTGGTAATAAGAATGCATTAGACCTCAGCATCAAGTTGTCCAGAAAAAAGGTTGTTTGCAGCATTGCTTGTAATTCAAAGATACGTCGCACCAAAATGATCTAAACTAGGAAAAAATAAGAACCAAATTGAGGTCCCGTTATGACATATTGATAGATGGAGGTAGAAATATATGTGTGAACCCTTTCAAAAGGCACATCACATCGGTGACTCAAATAAAGAGAGCTTAAAAGGCAAACATACAAAAGTCAAAAGGGTCAAAACGTAATATTTGAAAGTGTCCAAAGCAAACCTTGCCAAGGCTAGAGCAAAACAAAATGAAGCAGATCAGACAACTTTGCCAGAAAAGAGTCAACGCAGTTGTCCAAGTACCAAGGCACAAAGTTAGGCCAACGGGATTAGATGGATTTTTTGGAAGGGTGGCGAACCACCAGAATCCCATCCATCTCTTTCGATGGCAGGGAGTGCAGACTGTGAAGTTTCTGATGCAGAACTCTGCTCTGTTGATGGGAATGCAGATCCTCCCATAGAGGTAGGTGGAACGGAGGACAGATTCTCAGATTCAACAGTTCAGAATACCAGACTCTCCATAGCTCCAACCTGCGGTTGTCAGGATGAGCTGAGGCTGGTCTCTCCTGATCTCAAGGCTCGGGGAATAAAAGGCAGAGGGGAAGTCCAAAGAGTAGGTGAGAGTCCCAGTGAAGGTGGAGCGTGTCACCCAGAGAGTACTGATGGGGAAATCTGGGGCACAAAAGGAATGATTTTGAGTATTCTCGTCAGTTGCGAAAAGATCTACCCAAGGTATGCTTCTCTGGGCAAAGATGTCTCAAACTACCTTTTGGTGCAGACACCGATCCTGGTTGGCAAGATGACATATGCTAAAGTCATCTACTCTGGTGCAGAGAATGTATCAGGTGATTAACTATTCATGAAGGTCTAGCCACCACCAGTGCCCCAGCACTTACATGCACAGTGCACAAGACCCTTGTCTGCCCTGCTTGCTGCAGTATCACATGTCGGCCGTGTTATCCATCAGAACCTGAACGGACTTGCAACTGATGGAGTGAAAGAAAGAAGGAAGGAAGGAAGGAAGGTCCAGAGGGCCAGCCAGATGGCACCACTCTCCAAAAGGCTGCTGGAGTCCACCTGAGACCAGGGGCCTCTGATCTGTACCTCATCCATTCAGATGCCCCTTTAGTCCACATGTTATACATCCATTCCCCCAGGAGCTTTGGATGGGTCAAGGAAAATGGCCTGCTGCAAGTCAGGGTGGCATCACCATTGAAGGTCCTGGGCTGCTGCATCAGAGATGCCGGTGTTGTCCAAGAGACACCCCAGAATTGAGCCCAGTAAAGGAGAAGGTTCCACTGCAGAGCCTAAATGTGGCACCAGCATGATGCATAAGGACAGGAGATGAAGAAGCTCCATCTTTTAGGGAAGAACAATACACAAACCTGAAACTGGGATCACTGCCTGAATGTCCCAGGCTCGTTGTGGGCGGAAAGGCCTTCAAATCCACCCGTTTCAGGATGCACCGGAAAAGGGAATCCTATTCACTGGTCTAAGATGGTATTTCGGCTTGTAGAACCCCAGGGTGGACAGCAACAAAGCTGCTGTCTGTAGTTGGTCGGCGACTGACTGACGCAACCTTGCTTACAAAATCCAGTCATCGAGGTACAGGAATATATGTAATCCGACATACGAAGACGGACTGCAACCTTTGTGAACATCCCTTGGAGCTAGGAAATGGTTGGGTAGCTCGTTGCAGAGGCTGAGAAAGCTGCTGCTACTTGCAGGCAAAGACACAATTACATACACAAAACTTCTGTTACTAATGGTGGAACTAGCAGGCAGCCCCCAGTAAGCTGCCTGTTGCCTGGCTACCCTTAAAGGGATACAGAGCCAAGTCCACTTTCTTTCTGAACAGTCTGGAGCCATCGAACGGCATGTCCATCACTGATGCCTAAACATCCCTGGACAATCTTGTGACGTGAATCCAGGCATGGCACTGAATAACTACACTGGGACCAATAACGTTGCCAACACAGTCTGTGGTGTCCAGGCCAGCCTGCAATACATATTTGGCTGTGTCTTAACCAGCATGCATCATCTGTGCAAAGATTTTACCAAACTCCTCTTTAGGTAAGATCTTGTGCACTGTGTCCCAAAGTGGGTGGAACGGCCCAAAGACACACAACAGTCAAGGACCTAATAGCCAAGCTGGTAGAGGAAAAAATCCTCTTGCCAATTGGATCAATTTGTTTAGCTTTTCTGTCAGGAGACGCAAAAGTAAAGGTACCGAAATTCACCTTACTTGCAAGTAGCCTGGCAAATGTCCATGACTAGTACAACGCTCACCAGCACAGTGGATGGAGCCTTCGCTCTGATAGACTGAGTGTGCAAACCATTTAGGGCTGCTTTTTGACTAAACCATAGGAGATCTTAATCCATAAAACAATCCATCTAGAGACCGTCCTCTTTTGCACCGTTTGTCCTTTCTGGATGAACTGACAAACAGTTGGTCATTCTGTCTATAATCTTTGGTCTGAATGACATCCTTTTTGGATCAAGGAGATTAAGATATTCTTCCTCCCTGGAGGGGTGAGGTAGTGGGTAGAAAGCAGGCAATATAATGGAGTGCCCTATGTGGAAGAGTTTGAATACCTTTGGCAAAAATTAACCTTTTGTGCGGAGGACTAATTTGTTCTTGAAGAAAGACGTGTATGGCGGTACCACAGACAATGCAAACACAAGGAGATGATGGACGGAGTGCTGAAACTTTTCAGACACTCACCCCCAGTCACAGATGCGGGTTGAATCCATCATTGTTCTTTAGCTCACTTTGCCACCTCAGTGCAGACCCTGCTATATTCAAATCAGTCTTGACCCTGTGCCTCCTGGGAACAATCCAGCCCGAACTGCCAAGCCAGTGGAAACAGGCAGCCTGGGACCGGTTTTGTAGTAGACCTCCGGTTTCCACATAGACTTGCCTTTATGTCACGCTACATTAACTCTTTGCCCAACGCGTTTCAAGGAAATGCTCCTCTTCGTCAGGGACTCTCTTATTAAAACAAAAGGAACGGCCAGTCCTTCTTTTATTTTCATGGCATCAGCATGTTTTTCATTAATTACAACCACCAGTTGGCCCGCATTATGTAGAGCGGCATGCTGGGACATGGAGTCCCTTACTATTCCCTAAGTGGGTTCAGTTCCTTTTGACCATGTTAAAAGCATTCTTATTTTCCTTTTGTAGGACTCGTGGCACTTGAGGCAGGTCTGTTGTAAACTTTGGAACTCTGCGCTGCATCCAGCTGAAAATCGTTTCCAGCAGCAGCCTCTCATGTCTGTATGTAGATGGTGCTCCTCCCCAGGACAGGACTGCCCTGCTGTAAGCCAACCCAAACCATAGGGGGGGGACAATGGACATCCCTGTCTTGTACCCCTGGCCACCACATAAGGCCTAGAAATATGAGATCCAGTACGGGCCCATGCCGTTGGCTCCGTGTATAATAGCTTCACCCAGGCGCGCAACACCCATTGGACTCAAAGGGCTTCAGCCCCCCCCCCCCCGTCGTGTGTGGCAGCCCGGGCTGAGACACCTTCCCGGGCAAAAAAGCAGCCGCACCCGAGCATTTCACAGGTCTTTAAAAGACCATTTGTATGTTAATGAGGCCTCGCTGCTGTTTCACCCCTTCTAAGAGCCCCTGCAGCTCCACTCTGTCTATTGCTTAAAGTTCAGCCCCCCCCGAAATTTTTGCTCAGCCCCCCCCCGAAATTTGGCTCTAGTTGCGCCTCTGGCTTCACCCAACGTATATATTCCCGCGGTATACCAAATAGTGAAAGCGCACAAAGCATATAATGCCAATGTAGGGTGTCAAACGCTTAACGCAAATCAGGTGAAATACAACCGACCTCCGCGTCCCCTTCAGGTATTAGAATAAGTATCTGATGTAACTGTCTGTTATTCAATGAAGTGCTTCTACCCGGAACAAAACCACATTGATTCATATGCACCAATTTAGGCAAATAAATGAGTAGTTACTAGCTAGTATTTTACTAAGGATTTTGTAATCTGTGTTTAACAGGGAAAGGGGGCGATATCCCGCCATTTCAGTTGGATTTCGACCCGATTTTAACAGTGAAGTGACCAATGCTTGTCTCGTGGTGAGGGGCAAGAAGCCTGTATCGAACGCCGCATGGTACAATTTTTCATGGTTTGGGGACAGCAGTGCAGAGAAAGTTATATAAAATTCAGCGGGCACAGAGGCGCAACTAGAGCCAAATTTCGGGGGGGGGGGGGGCTAAGAAAAAATTTCGGGGGGGGGGGGGGGGTGAATCTTTTAAGCCATAGCCAGAGTGGAGCTGCAGGGGCTCTTAGAAGGGGTGAAACAACAGCGAGGCCTTATTAACATGCAAATGGTCTTTTAAAGACCTGTGAAGTGCTCGGGTGCGGCTGTGGGCGCCGGGAAGCTGTCTCATCCCGGGCTGCCACACACGGCGGGGGGGGGGCTAAAGCCCTGTGAGTCCAATGGGTGTTGCGCGCCTGAGCGGGCAGACCATCGAGGCCCGGGGTCTTATTATGTGGGAGGTCTTTTATGGCCGAAGGGATTTCAGCTTTTGTTACAGGCTTACCCAGCTCCTTCTTTTGTATTTCTGCAAGTTGGGGTAATTCTAAGTTCTCAAGAAAGCTATCCAGATCTTTCTGCAATTCCACAGGTGCAGCATATAATGCTGCATAATAGTCTCTAAAAGCCTTATTTATATCATCTTGTGTGGTTACCGTATTTCCCTCTGATGTGCGCACTTCGCGTATAGGTGTAGGAGATGAGGCATCTCGTATTATTCGTGCAAGTAATGGTCCAGCCTTGTCTGCTTCTGAATGTAGTTTTTGCGTATAGGTACGATAATCAAGCATCCTCAGCTTTTCTAACAGTTCAGCATACTTAATTTGTGCTTCCTGTAATTCCTCCTTTCTAAGTCCTGCAGGTGTTGATCTACCATAGATCGTAGTTCTACTTTTGTACCAAAAGCCACCCCACATGACCGTCTTAAACGCCTCCTATTCTACCTGGCGCAAACTCGCAGTGTGTGCGTTTTTCTTTAAAATAATTCTCTATAGCATCGGAGAGGGCAGCACGATGCATAAGGTCCTCCAAGGAGATAGGTTGTAATCTCCAAGTTGGGATTGGTGTAGGGATCTTGCCCCATTCTAGGATTAATTCTAAGGGGTTATGATCTGATAGTGTCTTACCAAGGTAGGTAGCTTGTGCGGTGTTGCATATTAACGGTGTAGAACAAAAGATCCTATCGATACAGGTATGCAATAGATGTGTAGAGGAATAAAACGAGTACTCTCTGCTGTTTGGATTCTGTACCCTCCATGCATCTTCTAGTGCCCAACCCGTCGCCCAATTCACTAGTGCCTCAGACTGTTTCCTACTGTTTGTTCCCGTTGTGGGAGGGTGTGAATGATCCTGATCTATGTTTAGCACTGTATTAAAATCTCCGCCCACCACCCATGGGTAGCCTTCCCAATCTACTAATACCGCGTTTAGTGATGTGAAGAATTTATCCTGTTCTGTATTAAGGGCATAGATACTTCCCAGTATAATCGGCTCCCCATCTAACGTGCCGCGGAGAAGAACATATCTACCATTTGTGTCAATCCGTTGTTCCGTTGCTAAAAGTGGGGTGCCGGCCCTGACCCATACAGTGGCTTCCCTCGCAAATGCAGAATATGATGTGCTGAATATTTGTCCTCGCCACTTTCTCCTAAGTTTAAGAGCCTCACTGTTTGTAAGATGTGTTTCCTGCATTAACACTATGTGGGCTTTTCGTCTGTTCAGTTGTGCATATATCCAATGTCTTTTATGCACTGACCCCATTCCTATGACATTCCAGGTCAAAATCTTATATTTCCCCGCAGTAGTCATGTTACACTCTGTTTTGGTGGTGCGTAGGTAACCCATCGCAGTCCTGGTGACATGAAAGTGTACGACAGTAGATGAGTCTTGTAAAAACGAAGAACATCAATCCCCAATGCTAGGTTACCCCATAAAACAGCAGAGGACCAACCCATAACATCAATAAGAACTGCATGACCTAACATTTCAAACAAATTTGCAGTTGCAACGGGGTGGGGAGGACTGGCAACCATTATCTCTAAGTATTCCAGGGGAGTACATTATAGCGGAGTAGTCACATAGCCGGTCAACACCGGGCACTATCATTGTATATATAGAAACAGTGCTCCCAATATTGGTCTATTAATAAACAAGTGTAAAAGCCAGTATTTTAGCACTACTACCCTTGTACTAAACAAACCATTAATTTTAACCCATGTAGTCGTTCACCATTTGAGGAGTAATAGACGGAAACATTGCTAAGCTACTTTCTGAATCAGAGTGTATAGTGGAGTCCTCAGAGGAGTCATGCGAGTCCACCGGCCGTGTGTCTGGGGCGCCCAGCGCCACAACCGCTTGTATTACAGAGTGTTGGCCATCAACAATTTGTTGCTGAGAAGGACTTGTTGAGACTTCTTTTCCAGGTATTTGCTTACGTTCTTTAGTGCCTTGGGAAATCTTAGGAGTTCTGTGTGTTTTGGCTGTAGAGACTGTGAAGTATTCGGTGTGATATCTGGCGTTAGTGTGACTTCCATCCGTTCTTCAGCTTCATGTGGGCTGTCCAAGAACAAGGATTTTTGTTTGTAAATTACTTTCAGCGTTGCTGGAAACAGAAGAGAGTACTTGAGGGTATGGCTTCTGAGCTGCATTTTTACTCCTTGAAATGATGCCCTCAATTTTTGTACCGTTTAAAGTAAAATCTGGGTAGAGAGAAATTAGTTTGTTTTCAAATTGTATTGGCGCTTTTTCTCAGGTAGCCCGCGGAAGGATATCGCGGTCTTTGAAACTCAAAATACACGCAATTAGTGGTCTGGGTGGGGCACCTGGAGGGGGGGGCCCGGACCGGAATCCTGTGGGCCCTCTCCACACTGAAGAACCCCGTGAGACCCTCTGGGGCAATCCCATCTTTAAACCATTGTTCCATATATTGGGTAGGATTAGAACACTCGCTGCGTTCCGGCAGTCCCACTACTCGAACATTGTTGTGGCGGGCCCTTCCTTCTGCGTCATTCACTCTGTCGAGTAGGCTAGAGAGTTCTCGCCGTAAGTATTCGAGGTGTTCAGAATGATTTTTATGCTGGGGCATAATCTCTTCCAGTTGCAACTTGTGGTTACGACCGTATCTGCCAGCTTACTGTGATCAGCTTTCAAGAGCGTAAGTCCTGTTGCAAGAGTGCTCACCTGTCTCTCGATTGCCTGTCTACATTCTCGGACCTCCTGAAGAATCTTGTCCAGTTTGTCGGCCTATGTATCCACATTAGTCGGGGGTATGCAGTCTTGGTCAGAGGCACTATTGTTCTCATCCTGTTCTGTCTGATCATGCTTCCCCGGCGCAGGCAAATCCATCTGTTTCCCTCTAGTGCGACCCATTATGGCCAGAGAAAATAAGCCTTGTACCCAGGATATTGTGCGGTGCTAGCAAACAATATAAACACTGTTCGCACCCTCTGGTGCAGCAATGCGGTGTGGGTGGTATGATTAGGCTTAACTCAGCGATGTACTATACACGTGGCAGCGTCTGTACCAGAAAAAGTCCTCATGACTCTTCCAGTGTGCAGATCAGGTCCCAAAGTGGAACAGATTGATGGCAATGCTGGAATGCAGGGACACTATCTGTTGGAACTACAAGGAATCCGTGTTAATGAGAGCTCTCAGTATTTTTTAGGCTTACAGTCTCTTTGTAGTTCCAGTACCTCATTGGACTGTTCTTCGCCCAGAATTATGACTGCATCACGCTAAACAGACAATGGGAGGAATTTCAGTGGTCTTATGCACTTAACAGGGCAGCCGCATCAGTCATTAGTGTTTCTGGCAGTCACTACCAGTATGAATGTAAATTCCCGGGCTCTCCAGACCCCTCTCACAGTCCCGGGTTCAGGGACGTGGTCGCGTGAGACCTCCCACCTGTCTGTACTAGGAATGTCATGTGTGGATATCGTGGGGCGGATCGGGCTGTCCCAAGTATTTTACCGCTCCACGCACCCCAGGTATGTTCTACTAAAACATCAGGGGTCATCTTTCCTCAGCTGCCAAATATATATACACACTTAGCCTCAGGATAAGGATTAACTGGGGGATGGTGGTCTGCTACATTTATGTGCCTACCTCTTTTAATAAAGACACACAAATGATGGACGGAATGAAGAGCACCCCCAGTGAAGAGATCTGGGTTAAATCCATCGTTCTTTTGTTCACCATGCCACCCTAGTTTAGACCCATCCATATGTCAATCAGTCTTGACCCTGCTCCTCATGGGAACAGTCCAGTCTGAACTGCCAGGACAGACCATCAATGGTTAGATCTTTGTTGAGAAGCCTGGAGATTATAACCACCAATCCATCAAAAATGTGGTCTCCACCATCAGGCTACTTCTATAAACCAACTTCTGGACGCCCTTTAAATAAGCCTGTTCCTTTGGCTGCCCAAAATAGATTTTTAGCATTGTCCAATTTGGATACTCAGGACTGACTACCGCTGCCCTCTGAGACTAATGGTGCTGATTTATATATTTACACGCACCCCACATATAACTGAGATACATGATCACGCTGTTATAGTTAAGGCTCCCGATAACTTAGATCTTAATATACTTAGCTGGAACGTTGCTGGTCAACAGTCAAAAATACATTTAGCAGATTGGCTGAAACTAGTTAGACAGCAGGACATCCTTATGTTCCAAGAAACCTGGGCTACCAAAGAAATAAATATATATTGAAGGATTTGAATGTTTTAATATTGTAGCCCCAAACCCCAAATTTGGTTGACCGTCTGGAGGCTTCTCGATTTGTGCGAACATCGCTGCAGGAGGTAGCGCTAAGATTTTACACACACAAAGTGATATATTTTCAACCTTACTATACAAAAGGGGAGTGTCGATTTATCTACTTAATTTTTAGAATAATGACTTTCACAGCACACCTAATACAAAATTTATCAGCCTATTTTATTTCAAGAGCGTAAGTCCTGTTGCAAGAGTGCTCACCTGTCTCTCGATTGCCTGTCTACATTCTCGGACCTCCTGAAGAATCTTGTCCAGTTTGTCGGCCTATGTATCCACATTAGTCGGGGGTATGCAGTCTTGGTCAGAGGCACTATTGTTCTCATCCTGTTCTGTCTGATCATGCTTCCCCGGCGCAGGCAAATCCATCTGTTTCCCTCTAGTGCGACCCATTATGGCCAGAGAAAATAAGCCTTGTACCCAGGATATTGTGCGGTGCTAGCAAACAATATAAACACTGTTCGCACCCTCTGGTGCAGCAATGCGGTGTGGGTGGTATGATTAGGCTTAACTCAGCGATGTACTATACACGTGGCAGCGTCTGTACCAGAAAAAGTCCTCATGACTCTTCCAGTGTGCAGATCAGGTCCCAAAGTGGAACAGATTGATGGCAATGCTGGAATGCAGGGACACTATCTGTTGGAACTACAAGGAATCCGTGTTAATGAGAGCTCTCAGTATTTTTTAGGCTTACAGTCTCTTTGTAGTTCCAGTACCTCATTGGACTGTTCTTCGCCCAGAATTATGACTGCATCACGCTAAACAGACAATGGGAGGAATTTCAGTGGTCTTATGCACTTAACAGGGCAGCCGCATCAGTCATTAGTGTTTCTGGCAGTCACTACCAGTATGAATGTAAATTCCCGGGCTCTCCAGACCCCTCTCACAGTCCCGGGTTCAGGGACGTGGTCGCGTGAGACCTCCCACCTGTCTGTACTAGGAATGTCATGTGTGGATATCGTGGGGCGGATCGGGCTGTCCCAAGTATTTTACCGCTCCACGCACCCCAGGTATGTTCTACTAAAACATCAGGGGTCATCTTTCCTCAGCTGCCAAATATATATACACACTTAGCCTCAGGATAAGGATTAACTGGGGGATGGTGGTCTGCTACATTTATGTGCCTACCTCTTTTAATAAAGACACACAAATGATGGACGGAATGAAGAGCACCCCCAGTGAAGAGATCTGGGTTAAATCCATCGTTCTTTTGTTCACCATGCCACCCTAGTTTAGACCCATCCATATGTCAATCAGTCTTGACCCTGCTCCTCATGGGAACAGTCCAGTCTGAACTGCCAGGACAGACCATCAATGGTTAGATCTTTGTTGAGAAGCCTGGAGATTATAACCACCAATCCATCAAAAATGTGGTCTCCACCATCAGGCTACTTCTATAAACCAACATCTGGACGCCCTTTAAATAAGCCTGTTCCTTTGGCTGCCCAAAATAGATTTTTAGCATTGTCCAATTTGGATACTCAGGACTGACTACCGCTGCCCTCTGAGACTAATGGTGCTGATTTATATATTTACACGCACCCCACATATAACTGAGATACATGATCACGCTGTTATAGTTAAGGCTCCCGATAACTTAGATCTTAATATACTTAGCTGGAACGTTGCTGGTCAACAGTCAAAAATACATTTAGCAGATTGGCTGAAACTAGTTAGACAGCAGGACATCCTTATGTTCCAAGAAACCTGGGCTACCAAAGAAATAAATATATATTGAAGGATTTGAATGTTTTAATATTGTAGCCCCAAACCCCAAATTTGGTTGACCGTCTGGAGGCTTCTCGATTTGTGCGAACATCGCTGCAGGAGGTAGCGCTAAGATTTTACACACACAAAGTGATATATTTTCAACCTTACTATACAAAAGGGGAGTGTCGATTTATCTACTTAATTTTTAGAATAATGACTTTCACAGCACACCTAATACAAAATTTATCAGCCTATTTTATTTCGTCAACACCTTAAAGCACAGTTATGGTTTTGACAAAATAGCTGACATTTGTCTGGGGGGCAATTTTAATGTCAAGCTCCCCAGTAAAGAAACTGCCGTTTATAAGGTCTAGCAGCAGAGGACAAATTTGTCACAGGGGTGAGGAGCTAATGGAACATCTACGAAGCCATGATTTGAGCAATGGTATAGATATTGCTGCTATAACTAATAACTCACCAGATCCAACATTTAGAGGAAGGGGTTGCGCCACCACTATTGACTGTTTTTATTTCCACCGCCCTTGAGGACTGTTTATTGAAAGTTAAAGTTGTTCCCACATACTACGGCGATCACAGCCCGATAAAAGTAGTGTTGAGACTGTCCCCAAGGCCAACATATAAATTTGAATCTGACGCCAGGAATTTGGTGCCCTCTACAGATAACTTAAGATTGTTTTGGTGAGGGGTTCGATATCCGTGTCATGGAATTCACTGATTTGGGAAGTTGACAACCAAAATCGTCCTTAAAATGTGCAGGGTTTTACCCTACAGTGATTAACCACACGTGGTCATCATCCGGTCTGAAGAGGTTTGCTTCATGTAAACTGCCACCATTCTTGTTGGGAAATAAGGTATAATTACAGCAGGCACAGGTCCAGGTAAGTATTTTGATTTAGTGTGCTGCACACGTGTGATGGAGCAATAATGGTGATTGCGTTCCTCAAAGATGATTGTGTATTCTACATAATGCAGATCACTGCCTTAGAACCATAATTTGTAGAACATGAATCACAAGTCGGCACGGACACCTGTAGAGCTATATAATGGTCTGTGTCTTAGACAAAATGTGCATATTTAGGGCATGAACAAGTGGGGTACACTAGATTTACCAGAATCAACTATTGAAGAGGAACTCAATGACAAGAAGAATCAATATTCAATTGTGATAGTGGTAAATAAAATAATGAAATAGCAGTTTGAATAGAAGAAGGGAACAACTGTGAGAACAATAGGTTTTCATGTTCAACTAGAAAGATACTTGTACAGAGCTCAAAACCACCTACTACTACACTGACCAATGCATGCAGTATTCACTTTTACATTGGCTTCTGTTTAGGTCATTTTAAAAAATGTGCATCAAAAAACTGGGTTGTGTGCCCACACATTCATAATAATAAAAATCTAATTATGAGACACAGCTGTCTCATTTGTGTTGGGATTTTTTTCTGTGGAGTAAAAACTCTTACTTATGCGTATGGTCAATTATCCCTATTGGTCTAGTTATGCAGTCATCAATATATTCATTGACTATATTCAGGGACACTGGCATTATATGATTTTGCTGCTGTGGTGCTTTCTGCATAATTATGGATTTGCTGCATTTGCCACATAATCCATCATTTGCTGCATAATCCCCAGATTTTAACCCCCCCAAAAAATTCTAGCTCAAATGGATCTAAAGTTACTAAAAACGCAATTACACTTTTTGACACAAAGAGGAAGGCCCTTCGCAAATGTTGACTGTTCACCTTTCTGTTGCTCATTGCTGTATTTGGGTATTGAACTGGTACTAATTAAGTGAAACCCTTTCCTAGACCATGTTAGCATGTGTAAAAATAGCAAAATAATGAAGTAATACTGTCATAAAATGTAACGCATTATGCACCATAATTCCAGTGGCCCCGACGATATCGACCCAGTTACGAGTATTTCTTGACATACCAGGATCATCTGTTACATCTTTTATTGATCCTCGGCACCTTTCAGCTGTGGATTGGAACGTCTGTACTGTTATCGGTGTTTTATGCTGATTTTGATGCAGATTACCTGGTACAAGTGTTTGCAGGTCTAGGCCAATCCAGTTGACCTGTCACACGTATTTTCTGGTCCATAATAGCTTGCATCCCCTACTTAATATGTTTCTGGGCTGTTCTATGGACGGTACAAGAGTCTTCGATTGTGAATGTGCATTCCGCTTCCATGTTAGCCAGTAAAAAATCCCGTACAAAGATGGTCCCGATACTCTAGTATCTGATTTGTGTATAACAGTATCCCGTTTCAAGATGGCTTTCGCGTGTACATGTTCACATGGTTACTTCAGCCATCTACCTTTTATGTTACAGTAAGCATCTGAGAGACGTCGCTGCCGCAGCCACTACGATCCAAAGCTGTCTATATGAAGAGCGGCGACCACTAAAATGGGAGTGCTCATTATCGAGGCGTTCTATGGAGGTTCTCACAAGCAACTGGCGGATCTCCTCTTGGAAGAATTTGAAAACTCTGTTCTCTGCAGCCTGCCTGCCAAGAAGTGGCACTGGAGGGCACGCACCTCTGCCCTGAATTTCATGCAGATCGTGCCAGCCAGCGACCAGTATAGCATCCTGTTTGCAAGCTCAGTGCTTAACCTAGCTGAGCTGGTCGCCTTACGACCAGACCTCGGCACGCTCAAGAAGGTCCTCTACTTCCACGAGAACCAGCTGGTGTACCCTGTGCGCAAGAGCCAGGAAAGAGACTTCCAGTATGGCTACAACCAAATTCTTTCCTGCCTGGTGGCCGACGTGGTGGTATTTAACTCGCTTTACAATATGGAGTCATTTCTGACGAACATCCGTGGCTTTTTGAGGCTTATGCCTGATCACAGGCCCGATGACCTGGAAGGACTGATCAGGCCAAAGTGCCTGGTCCTCCACTTCCCAGTTAGGTTCCCGGATGTTAGTAAGTTCCTCTTGCCACATTGCAAGCGTATCCATTTACAGAGCACAGCTGCAGTCAAAGGGGAAACTTTCCTAGTTCAGAGCGTGACTACTCCACAGCAGAACATCCTTGCTGGGAATTTGATGGAGAACAGTGCCCAAGATCGAGAAGGCGTACCTTTTCTCGCACAACTTGAAAGACCACAAAACACAGAGGCTACAGCAGATGAAATGGAGGTGTCTAACGTACCACAGAATGCAAAATCAGGCCAACAATATGGTGAGAACTTTGTAACGCCCCATGGTAATATAAGTGAAACTCTCGAAGAGCAAACGCCACTACACATTGTCTGGCCTCACCGTTGGGAGCATGACAAAGACCCAGAAACTTTTTTCCAAGTACTGCTTAAGCTTAAAGGCCTCTCACTGCGATTCAATGTGTCTGTCCTTGGAGAAACCTATACAGATGTGCCAGATGTGTTTCTGAAGGCCAGGGAGGCGTTGGGGAATTCTGTGTTGCATTGGGGCTACCTTCCTAGCAAAGAGGACTATTTCCAAGCCCTGTGTATGGCTGATGTTGCGGTCTCAACAGCTAAGCATGAGTTCTTTGGTGTGGCAATGCTGGAGGCCACACATTGTGGTTGCTACCCACTGTGTCCCAAGGCTCTGGTGTATCCAGAAATCTTTCCAGCTCAATATCTGTATTCGACGCCTGAACAGCTGTTTAAGAGGCTTCAGAATTTCTGCAAAAGACCAGATATTGCGAGGAAGCATCAATTCAAGGGTGACATTTTTAAGTATTCGTGGGCATCCCTACGCAGCAGATACAAGGCCCTACTTGAACCAGAATCAGTTGTAAGTTTATGACAGAGGGAGCAAAGTCTACTGCTTGTACTGCAGTTTAGATTATAGAAAAAATGAAATCAGAGTTTGACACTACGTTATTACAAAGTTATTAGTTGCAAATGATTCTATCTCTCCAGCAGCCTTAACAGAGGGACTCCCATGAAAACAATGCATATTTTTTGTTTTAACTAACTTACCTCCTCTCCTCAAACCACTCTAAGATCTCAATCATGAGTCCTGTTGATAAGGAGATCAATGACGACAACCTGTCAATAGAGTGGAGCGCTAATGGTTTATCATAGCTGGTGTAGAACTGTCTACCACTAAATGACGACAGAGCAGATTCTAAATTTCCTTCCAGCACTCAAATCCCAAAAGAATACAGATTGAGTGAAAAATATGATAAACGTCTAAGTGTTTACATTTTGTTTCTTACGCACTTCATACCAAAGGTAGCTTTTCTCCCTTTATCTACATTTTCATTCATTTACATTAGGGGCAAAATTATAATATTGTTGCCATTGCCATATTAAAAATGATCACACCGAATCAATGTATCCTCTGATTTTGGAAGTACACTACTTAAAATTTGACTAAATTTTGTAAGGTTTTACTCCCCTTTGTAAGGATTCGACTTCAAAAATAAACATAGCATTATATAACTTTTAATTAGTAAAACGCAATCATTATAACTGTATAACTCAAATGTACTTTAATTTTCTGAACACGATGTTAAAGATCACGCTTTTAATTGGGATTTAAATTCACCCTGCGGAAATATGTAAGTTTCACCAAAATTCAAAATGTTTTTTAGGAATTTGTTCATCCTAGTTATCGGCAATTGTAACGCATTCGGGTGCTTTTTAAAATACTTTGTAGATGAAGGCAGCGCTGGGGTTATTGTCATGTATGTGACATTGGTGGTGTTAAATGATTATATTTAAAGGCGCTGGTAAGATTTTATGCGGTTACTGCAGCTACATTTGCTTGTCAGTGTTTTAAAGTCTGTTTTCTCGTTCACGACGATTCAAAACAGTGACAATATATTATTATACAGATTTTCCAATTTTAAATAATTTAAAGCTACAACACAGATGTCATTTAAACCACAGTGACAATTATGACATGGTAGCGTCTTATGTTGTGCCCGATGTAGCAGGCACGCCACGTTGGGTCATGTGACCCCAGCCTAAATAAACGGCGACACGCGTACGTATGGTCAGTTTGGCGTACGACGGCGATAGCCAGCAAAGCAACATCCTGGCTCCTGTCCTTATTTCATGTAGAAGCCACCCCACACGTAAAGCACTCACCCCGACGAGGTCACGCGGCACTGCGACCCCGTCGACATAACAATTGGCGACGAGCGTGGGCGTGCCCCGTTTCGGCACTGCGTGGCGGCCGTGAAGGTATTCACGAACCTTGCGGTGCTCGTGCCACGGTGCACTTACGCCTGGAGGAGTGACTGGGACATCGCCACTGCCGAAGTGTGCAGCAGGGTGCTGACTGACGATTGTCACATCAGGACGGTGAGCGGCTGCTGCGCTTTGATCTCCCTGCCGTGGGTGAAGCCTTTCATTGTGTGGCCGCATTGGTAAGCGTGCGCGCGCTCCCTGCAAGTGCGGGCGCCTACTTTGGGATCACACGTGCCCTGAAGGCTCGCGGCTGCGATCGGCAGCAAGCCGAGCGCATTGCTTCCTCGCATCCTCGTTCCTCTGTGCAAGTCAACACCTTGGGGGAAAAGAAAAGTGAAGAAACATTACAGTGCGCAGCAGAGGACTAAACAAACAGAACGTCACGCTTCAAAACGCTATCAGTGGGAGAAACAGTGCACAGAGGTGGGACACGGTGCTGAAGAGACAAGGGGAGCACCATCAAGATAAGGGGTGAGGCGCACAGCATGCCAGCAGCAAAATTAAAGCAGGTAACAGCAAGGCAGTGATAAAGACCAGGCAACAAAGGTCAGCAGAGCGTCATCATGTCTACCATTCCTCCTACAGAACCATTCATAGTCGAGGGGTCCCCATCCGCCATTGCACCAAAGTGGAAAGACTGGGTTGAATGCTTGCTCATCCTCTTTGAGGCCACGAAGGTCCATAAGGACCAGAAAAGAGCCATGTTGCTACACTTAGGGGGCAAGGACATCCATAACATTACCAAGACGCTCGCCGAAGTTACCCCCAAGAATCACCACACTAAAGGCTCTCAACGGACATTTTGAACCAATGGCGAACCAAGATTCTGAACGGTTCATATTCCGACAAGCGTGCCATCTCCCGGAAGAATAGTTAGACACCTTCCATGCCCAGCTCAAGAACTTAGTGGCCACGTGCGGATTCAGAGATGAAACGGAGGAGATTAGGGGACAGATAATTCAAGGCTGTGCGTCGGCCAAGCTCCGCGAAAGGATTCTAGAGGAGTCAGGGAAGCTGCTAACTGACATATTGACACTTGGTCGCACCAAAGAATTATCAAAGGCCCGGGCGGCCCACATGGAGGTGGCTCTTCAGTCCCCGGTGAAGACGGAACCCGTGAATGTGGTGATGACCAAACCAGCACCTCGGTGGAACAAGAAAGACACCTGGACCGCGTCCCCAGGGAAGGCGAAAACCTGTGGGTATTGTGGAGGACCACCTCACAAAGCAGCAGACTGTCCAGCAAAGGGCATGAGATACTCAGGATGTGGGCGATTCAATCATTTCGAGAAAGTCTGCAGGTCGAAAAGGTATCGGAAGCCCCGTCAAGTGGTCAACATGGTACCAGAAGCGGAGAGGGAGCCCAGCGACATGGATGACGATGATGAAGAGGAGCGGGTGGTGCACAAGGTGCACATGATTGGAACGACCACCCGGAAGGCACGATGACTGCCCCAGTGCAACATCCAAGTGGGGCCCCATGACGTCATGGCAGTGGTGGACACGGGTGCCACAATCAACCTCATGGCCGCTGCCTTGTATGAGACCATGGATCCGGTGCCAACGTTATACCCTACGGCGATCAGTGTTCGCCTATGGTCAAGACACGCCACTGAGGATAAGAGGAAAATTCAAGACCCTGATCTCACATGGCACACATTCCATTACCACCAACATATATGTAACGGAAGATGAACAAGGTATGCTACTAGGCTGCCGGGGTGTGGAAGATTTGGCGGAAGTGACGTTCGCCTTTGGAGTGCACCAGGAGTCCGTTCAACACATCTTGGCGGAATTTGCGAATGTATTTGAAGGAATTGGAAAATTCAAAGGCAAGGAAGTGCATCTGCACATCGACCCCACCGTACAGCCGGTGGCCCTGCGCCACAGGCGAGTGGCCTTCCACCTGGGTCCTCTAGTGGAAAAAGAGCTAAAAAAATTAGAAACAGCCGGCATCATCGAGAAGGTGACAGGGCCCACACCGTGGGTGTCCCCGATTGTCGTTACACGGAAGCCCAAGCAACCGGGGGCTGTCAGAATTTGTGTTGCCATGAGGCTGCCGAAAGTGGCCATTAAAAGGGAACGTCACATTACTCCGACCATAGATGACCTAATTGGGAAAATGGCCGGAGCATGTTGGTTCTCCAAGTTAGACTTGAGATCGGGGTACCATCAGCTGGTATTGGATGAAGCTTTCCGCAATATCACCACCTTCTCTAATCATGTTGGTCTGCGGAGATACACTCGCCTGAGTTTCGGGATTTCCAGTACGGCGGAAGGGTTTCAAAATATAATACATGAGCTGATCATGGACATCCATGGAGTTATCAATGTCAGCGATGACATCATGGTGCACACCAAGACAATCCCGGAGCACAATTCACGCCTGACTCAAGTGCTCCGCCGCCCACAGGAGGCCGGACTTTCTCTCCACAGGGAGAAATGTGAATTCCTACAGAGGAAGTTACAGTTCTTTGGCTACACTTTTTCTGCTAAAGGGGTCGATCCTGAGAAGGTCCGTGATATCAAGAAGGCCGCTGCCCCCACCAATGTCACCGAGGTCCGCAGTTTCCTTGGGATGGTGAACTATTGTGGGCGTTTTATTCGAGACCTCACAACACTCGCCCAGCCACTGAGGGAACTCACGAAGGACTCCACACCCTGGAAATGGGACATGGAACAATCTAAAGCCTTTAGGGACATTAAGGAAGCTCTTTCTGAAGTGACTACTTTAGCCTTTTTCGGTCCCAGGAAAATGACATTGATTGCCGTGGATGCAGGTACAACAGGCTTGGGAGCCATATTGCTACAACGGCGGCATCCGGAAGAAGATTGGGCTCCCGTAGCGTTCGCCAGCCGGTCTCTCACGGACACGGAGCAGAGGTACTCCCAGATGGAGAAAGAGGCCATTGCAATACATTGGGGGTGCTGTCACTTTCATCTCTGTATATGGCAAGCCATTTGTCGTAGCCACAGACCACAAACCCCTGGTGGCGCTGTTTTCAGAGACTTCCACCAAGCCGCCACCCAGGATCGAGAAATGGATGCTGCAGCTGCAAAACTATAACTGCACAGTGGAATACCAGCCGGGATCTAGTAATCCGGCCGACTACCTGTCGCGTCACTCTAGAGCAGCTACTGAACAGGAAAGGGAAGATACCGCTGATATAGAGGAGTATGTCAGGTGTGTCACAGCTCGGTTGTGCCCTATTCCCCTTTCCATGGACGATCTAAGGGAAGAAACGAGTAAGAATGACTGCCTACAACGTGCGAAGATGGCCCTACGACATGGCAACTGGCACAGAGCGAAGGAAGAGTGGAAGATTCTGACTGTAGAGGCCCAGCGCATGATGGACAGCCCTAACAGCCCAGGTTGTTCAACTGGCCCATGTTGGACATCAGGGGATGGTCAAGACAAAGTCACGGCTTAGGACCAAAGTATGGTTCCCCCTCATGGATGAGCTAGTGGAAGCCACCGTCCGTTCTTCCCAATCGTGCCAGGTAACCGGGGAGGCTCCTCGACCTGCTCCTGTAATTGCTGAACCCAGGCCCCAAACACCGTGGTCATGTCAGTCTAGACTTTGGCAGTCTGCCTGATGGCTGACACATGTTTGTAGCCATTGACGATCACTCTAAGTATTCTGAGGTCGAGATTATAGCATCACCCACTGCCACTGAAGTGATCCCAAAGTTGGAGAAGATTATGGCGACTCATTGCCTTATCCAGGAGCTGCGAACGAACAATGGACCCATCTTTCAAGGGCAAGAACTGGCTCCATACCTCACGGCGCTGGGCATTCGGCACCGGAGGATCACGCCATGGTGGCCCCAGGCCAATGGGCAGGTAGAGAGGTTTATGCGAACTCTGAATAAAGTGATACTCATTGCTCATGACAAGGGTCAGTCAGAACTTACCATCTTCACGTTTCTACGAAGTTACCGCCAGATACCTCACACCACTACTGGAGTGGCCCCGGCTCATTTACTTATGGGGAGAGTAATCACCTACTCTATTCCACATCACCCCCAGTGGTGCCCTGAGGTGCTTGATAATGCTCAGGTGGACTCTCAACGGCTGAGGGCCTACAATCGAGTGAGTCAACGGCGGCGTGCGCAATCTGTGAGACTTGCAAAAGGGGACCTGGTGCTACTCAAGAACAGGATCACCAGCGGCAAATTTCGTTTGCCCTATGAAAGAAACTCTTGGACTGTTGTGGATGTAAAGGGTACCCGAATCATTGCGACCCGGGGAAGAGAGACAGTGACGAGAAACGTGTCGCACTTTAAAAAGTTCCAGCCAGCTTGATCCTCCCCAGGACCTACCCTTATGAACCCCTCCCTGGGGGCCATGGCCTCGATGGACGTGAATGAGGACCAGAGACCAGCTACCTCCCGAGTAGGGCGGCGTGTTGAAATCCCTGACAAGGCTCCAGTTCCGAAGGACGGGCCTGATAATGCTGTGCCCGGAGATGGGCCTGATGGTTTCCTGGACGATCGAGGTGAGGTGTCGTCTGGTGCCGAGGCCTGCAAGACCCCGGGGCGCAGCTGTTCCCGGTACCGCCTTCGAGAGAATCCTGAGCCGACTCGCAGGTTGCAAGATTATTTCACGTAAGACTGTTCTTATTAAAATAAGTGAATGTTGTTGAAAGTGCGCCAGTAGCCGGTGTGGACTGCCAAAACAGCTGGGCGCTATGCTTGCGAATTTGATTATGGTTTTGATGTTTGTTGGGGAGGAATGTTATGTTGTGCCTGTGATGTAATAGGCATGCCATGTTGGGTCATGTGACCCCAGCCTAAATAAACGGCGGCGCGCGTACGTATGGCCAGTTGGGCGTACGACGGCGATAGCCAGTAAAGCAACATCCCGGCTCCTGTCCTTATTTCATGTACAAGCCACCCCTCACGTAAAGCACTCACCCTGACGAGGTCGCGTGGCACTGCGACCCAGTCGACATAACCGCATCTATTGATTGCAATGCTCTCTTTCTTAGTGAAAGAACGGAAGTGTGACAAGAACTTCAATGCTTTGTCAGAAACTCGTAAGGAGTAAGTCCTGTAGTTGTTTGCACTCCGTCGCGAAAGGGGTGATGTAATCAGTTCGGCTTCTATTACTAATTTCTCGCAGGCTGTACCATTCCAAGATGGTCGCCGGATTGTGGTTGTGATGGCAAGTCTGTCTTCTGTCTCCATTGAGTGCGCTTCAACTAACACGGAGAAGTTTGAAAGGGAATGGTATATGGCTGAGATAGGAAGACCGGCGGTGGACTCCTGGCCCTGCAGGTATTCACGAGTTCGACTTGACGTTGCATAGGCGAAGAAAACCGGGTTTGACTTTTTTCCTTCATGTTATGTCACAGTTTGATGACGTACGGAAGCACGCTTTTGCCTCAGTCAGAAAATAATGTACTACTGGTCAGGTGTGATGAGCGCAGCTGTTCTCAGCCACTTTACATGTGCTGTAAATACTTGTGCCCTCTGTCCAGCAGTCTGATATAAAGAAGGTTACTTTGACTGTTTTTATTCTTGTACCCAAATGTACTATCCATTCTCGACATGTATTTTCACTTTTACCTTGCAAGTCTGTCTATGCGTTCCTGCATCCTTAGGCAGGCGGTTGAAAAACATGAGAGGTATTTATCATGAAGTGGACCATTTGCAGGCTCGGCTCCCGGATTCACAACCTGGGAGAGCCAAGAAAAGCATGGGTGGCCCTTAAGAAGATGAATGGAGTTGCTTAGCACCTCCCAGGTATTCTGGCGGGTTTTTGTTGGGGGGAGGGGGTGGGCTAAGCTTCATACTCTACCTAGTACTGAGGTCATGCACATTAGTTTAAATTCTGCCTGTCTTGGGAGTTGTACCAATGTGCCTAATCTCTTCTTCTTCTGTGCAACATAATCCTTTCTCTCCACCTCAAGCATTTCTCTCTCCCCCTCACCCTCCTTTTCTTTTCACCTCGGTCTTCACCTTCCACTTTTTCTGCCTCACTATTTCTCCACATCTGTCCTTGCCTTGACTTCTATTCTCTTTGACCCACAATCCTCTTTCTCTCACCTCACTCTTTCTGCTTCACTCTCTCCACCTCTCCATGCTCTGACTGTCTCCTCCGCATTCTTCTTTCTTTATCTAACCCAACTCTTATCCGCCGCTTCTCTAAGTCTCTATTTCACCCGCCTCCCTCTATCCACCTCACCATCCTCTCTTCCTATCCTCCCTCTTTGCCTCACCCTCCCTACTCTCCTCACCCTTTTGTACCTATAACCCTGGTCTGCTTCACAATCTCCTCTTTCTATTGGTTTTAACCTAGACGCTCTCCACCTCACCTTCTGTCAGTCTCTCATTGTAGGATTAAGATTGTGTGTATTTAAAGGAAGCTTGCTGCTTTCGTAAAAGTGGTTGTGCATGGGTGTGCGTATGTGTGAACTTGCACTCTGCAATCCTGCTGCCCTTTACCTGTTCTTCACTGGTGCCCTTTAACATTTTCAATAACAGCAGCACCAAGGCCTGAAATATATACTTAGTGAGACTTGGGAGCCATACATGTTTTAAAAATATAGTAATGGCCTATGCAGCTTTTTAAAGTTGTGTATAGTGTCTACTACATGTACTACACATAATAGCAGTAACTGTTGGAAGATCAAACTAAGCTGAACCAACCAAATGTCAAATGTAGGTATGTTTCAACCCTTAGCTGTCCACTGTGCTAAGAGTACGTTTTCCCGGATTGACAACTGGACTATCAATTTGTGGCTAGTTTTTCAACCAACATTTGACTATCCGCTCCTTGAGCAGAATGCATATTAGGGGAAACCCAGAGGACACCTACATCTCATTTAAATGCTTCAAAACTGAACTCTTCTAAATTGTGACTAGCATGTTCCCTCTTTCCCATGTTTTCTTTTCTTCCACTAGTATATCCTATTCCCATCACCCTTCACTTCCTCACCCTTGTGTTCTACCACTCTCCTCTTAACGCTCTGTTTCTTCCCCCACAACTTATCATTTGCTCATCACCATTCTATCTGATATCTTCCTTTCTCATCATTTTCATACTTCACCAGCTTCATCTTCCACCTTCACCAATTCATACTCCTCTCCCATTACTCCCATCTAATCGCCTTTTTTAAGTGCATGCCTACCAATCGCCCAAATCGCTCACCATTATCCTGCTCCTTTATTCTGCTTTCCCAGACTCCTCTTTCATTCTACTTTGTCCACTTTTTTTAACACCATCTTTATCGCCTTCTCTAATTTAACAGTCCACACCCTCCAATGTCCCTCTAATCAATATCTCTTTATAGTTATCTTGCCTTCCACGCACTTACTCTTATTTCATCCACATCTTTCTTTACCATTCAATGTCTTATCCTTCTTTTTCTTTTCAATTACCATCCTATTTTCTATTCTGACACTCTCCTCTAATTACCCTCCTCCCCTTCTCATTTCTGCACTGCATCACCATTTCCTCTTGTCCGGATTCTAAAATTGTTGATCATGTTCACTACTCTACAGAGTCAAAGGTGTAAAAACTGTGAATCTTGGTCTTCAGGACTACTGATGAAAGGACACCACCCAGCTGCTAGTTATTCAATAGCTAATAATGGTGCAATATGTGTTCTGTCTTTCGGAATGCCCCAAAAGACTTCATTTATCTGAAGCTCATATAGCAGTGCTGTTTATCCAGATCTGTGACTCTGAGCTGCGCTGAATTTTTATATAGATGGTAGGATGTACAAGGTGTCCCACTCTGGTGTCCGAAATGAATGTTTGACAAGATTTGAACTTTACAAGTCACAGATTATAGGAACATGTTGGCGGCAAGTGCATTAGCACAATCCAACAAAAAAAGCTACCATAGCCCTTAAACACCGTCTTTTCAAACAGCACCCAGAAACACTTCTATGCAACCAATACTTCAGCACATCTGAAGGTGTCATAACTAATGATTTCATATTCTACACACACAAAAGAGCCCAATGGAGAAAAACCCTCTACTCAATGCTTTCTATCTCTACATCTAGGAAAACCTTGCACAGCTTAAGACTCTCAGTAGCCCCCTCAACAGCACTCAATGCAAAATTAACTATCTCCATCTTTAAAAATGGGATTATTCTCATACAGAATTCTGACCACAACCTAGACCTATTCAATGAATTCTTCCCCTTCATCAAACAGGAGGTAATTAAAAATTAGACAGCCCCATTTCCAGACCAACTCAGATCTTCTCTTGACCAGCCCTAGATTTTGTCTGCCCACAGCACTGCCACCACAGACAGCCCTCCCCACCACGCTCCACCACACTTATCAGACCACACTATACCTCTGTAGCCACTCCTCCAGAATATGCAGAGACAACCCCCCTGCTACCCACTTCAGCACATGTGCTCTCAACAATTCCAATAGGGCCTTAGAGAGACACATTGACAGTGTTTACACTACCTCATCCACGCACACAAGGCAAGAGTATAAACCTAAATCCCCCTCCACACATCCCTCTCCCCCTCATATTCTTCACATCAACGAGACTCAAGAAAAACACACTGCTCAGTACACCATGCCCCAAACCTCATCCTCCTGTTACCATGCCGACATTGAGTCTATACTGGGGGAAATTACGCAGGTACGACAACAACTAAAATCCGACCTACAGAAGCTAACAAGACTCACTGCTAAACTAACCCACAACAGGGGGCCCTCGGAAATACCTACGAGTAATAGGCTGATCCTCCATAATAAATTCATACACCATTTGGACCAGCCATTAAACTCCCAGACACCCCAGCTCTCACCAAACCCCACCTGAAATGTATACTCCTAAATTGCAGATCGACCTGGAAACACGCAGCTGACCTTATCCTTACCCATGACCTTGACCTACTACTTCTAATTGGAAGATGGCTAAAGAACGACTCTGCACCAATCCTTGCATTCTAATTCCCGCCATGCTATGACATTATAAGAGCAGATATACCGAAAAGGACCGGGGGTGGCATAGCCTGCATACACCGCATCAACCTTACGGTGACTTAGTCACAAACTATCTACCTTACCACGTGCGAATACCTAGGCATAAGCATTGCGAGCAACAAAAGGCCTCTATGTAAACTACATTTGATCTACCACCCTCCTGTCAACAATCTCGCATTCACTGAACAAATCATGGAAATCATCTCTTCCAACCCTGCCTCCAAATCTTCCTCGGTGACTTCAATCTTCAATGGAACAACCCCACAGTTAACAGCCTAAAAACTTTCCTAACTGACCTCAAACTTGTCCAATATTGCGATAGCCCAACGCACATCTTGGGCGTAATACTGGATCTTGTCATTGCTAGGTCAACTCCATGATACTTACATCGATCTTCCCTTGTGACTGGATTGATCATCACAGCATCTCCTTCCTCATCACTGAATCAACAAAGACAAATTCCAAAAAGAAACACTCGCGACCTTAACCGCAGCGACCTGACATCCATCACCAACAATTTACTATTGTCACCAGCGGACTTGACCGATGTCTACGACCTCACAACCCACTATAACAACTCGATGACTAGCATTCTTGACACAATGACGCCCTTTCAACTAAAAAGACTGTCCTCTAAAGACTCCAAACCTTGGTACAACGGGAGCCTAAATGATCAACGTCGCAACCTAAGACTAGCGGAACAGGCCTGGAGATCTGCACCGTCCCTAGAGCACCTTAAACAACTAAGATCAAGGAGGAGCAACTACAACAAACACATCAAAATCTCAAAAGCTAATTTCTTCAAAGATCAACTAAACAATGCTAGGAATCGACCAAGAAAACTGTTTGAAATGATCAAACATCAGTCCGCTCAACAAAACACTGACTTCTCATTAGGCCCCAACCTAATTGCAACATATTTGCCTCCCACTTCTTGGAAAAATCTAAAATGATAGAAATAGAGCTCCATACAGCAAATGAACAACTCACATTGGCACCCCCACCTAACCCCCAAGCGCCGCAGTCGGCACAAACCCCTAGCCAACATGGATTTACCCTATAAAATAAAGCGTCTTGGAACACTTTTAAAAACCTTGACGAAAACGACACCCTTAAGTTAGTAACAACACTCAAACCATCAAATCACTTCTGCGATCCGGCTCCAGCCAACATCTTCTGCGAGATCAAAACTGCTCCTATACCCATCTGGACAAAGATAGTGAATGCATCTCTATCGCAAGGAACCCTTCCAAACTGCCTAAAAGCAGGACAGGTAACCCTAATTCAAAAAAAAAAAAACTATAACTGACCACACAATCCCAGATAAATATCCACTATTCCTTCCCTAGCAAAACAGCTGTGGAAGTGTGTCCATGCCCAACTATGCAACCACATAGCTCAATTCCACCTCATCGACCAGTACCAATCAGGGTTCTGGCCGCATCACAGCACGGAAACTGTCCTGACCTACATCGTCGATGACGCACTCGGAATACCAGATCAAATCGAATCCTGCCTCCTAATCCTCCTAGAACTATCATCAGCCTTCGTTACAGTCCAACATAAGTCTCCGGGACCTACTTGAACACAGAATGGGTTTATCAGGGGCTGTTCTAAAGTGGTTCGCCTCCTTCTTAGACAACTGAACTCAAAGAATCAAGATAAACCAATCGCTGTCCACGACCATGCCGGTCACCCTTGGAGTCACTCGAGGTTCCACCTTCTCTCCTACCCTCTTCAATCAATTCATGGAACCCTTAACCGAAATTCTGAAACTCTCCAATATTCATTACCACATGTATGCGAATGATACCCAAAATATCACCTCCGGTAGTATCCGCCTACTCAACACAACTTTGCAAAAAACCCACATCTGGCTGTCAAACTCAATGAGCTAAAAACAAACTTTCTCCTAATCTCCCTACCACAAGGGTACGGCGACATAGAAAACTGGATGAAACACTTAACAGCCTTCAACTGCAAACCTCACATTATCGATTCCACAAGATCACTGGGAATAATACTCAAGAAGAATCTCACCATAAGGGAATACATTAGCACAGCCACCAGAGGAGCAAACTTTCATATGAACATTCTCAGAAAACTAAAACCCTTCCTCAACGACGAAGACCGAAAACCAGCCATTCAAGGTCTAGGTATACCCAGAATAGACTAAAGGAATAGAACCCTATGTGACTTGCTGAGATCCAGACTGACTCCTCTAAGAGCCTCACTCAAGGCGGCTGCAAGACTCGTCACTGGCTCCAAAAACAACAACCACATCACCCCTAATCTAAAGGCACTGACCTGGCTCCCCTATGGGGCAAGCTCACAGCTAAAAATTGCCTGTATTGCACACACAGCCCTGCACTTCAACGCACCAGAGTATTTAGTAAATGAACTGGATTTATCAGGCAGTAGCAGAACTATGAGAAGCACCAACACCCTGCTACTGAAACCGCAAAAATTTAGGAAAAGGAAAACCTACAAACGCACCTTCCCTGGCCTAGCAACTAGGATCTGCAATGCCCTGCCACCGGCAATCAGAATGAACCCCTCCACCACCTCCTTCAAAAAAGAAGTCAAACTACTTTTAATGAATAAAACTCTCTCCTGATCCTAGCTCTGGTGCGAGTTGGATATCAACCAGACGCTGCTCACCTACCAGGATCCGCGATGAACTCGAAGCGAGAATAACTAACACACTCCAGACCTTCAAGGGGAACCTACAACATTTATGATGTCCTGTTAGCTACTCAAATGTATGTGACTAGTTGATTTAACTTTTGATACCCTCAACGGGCCTAGTTTGCGCTATATAAAAGTTTATAAATCAAAAATTTGCTCACTGGATTCTCTTATCTTTATAGGATCTGAGGGGCTACAACAGCGCTATATTCCTTTATCTACTCGTGACAAAAGAAGAGCATTTGTTGGGACAAAATTAATGCAGTCACCGTCGCCTCAAAGTATGGTGTTTGTGCCTTAAGTTCCTTCTAATTATATTAGGCTCATTGAGTAGCTCTGTTGATTAAGAGTAGGCAGTGCTACTATAGGAGCGCCACCAGTGTTTTTAAGTCTCGACTAGGCAGCGCGCATGCGCTGCTCCAGGAGGGCCTTTAGCCATCGGTCTTCACTTTTCAAGCACTCGCGCTTCTGGCGGCATCCACCTTGCGGGAGTGAGCAGTGGTGCAGCCACGTTAATTACAAACATATGGCCGCTGCTCGCTCCCGCAAGGTGGATGCCGCCACAAGCACGAGTCGAGTGCTTGAAAAGTGAAGACCGCTTGTTTACGTCGTGAAGCACTTCCATCCGCCACTGCCTCTCTTCCATCACTGCTTTTTAAGGTTTATTAAACCAGCGCGACAGCTGCACTTGCTAAGCCGAATAGTGAACAATGGCAGCCGCGCGCTTTTCTTTTATTCAGCGCTTGTTTGTTTCTAATATTCGGCCTCTTTCTGCTCTCCCATGTGCCCCCTTCGAGATCCTCCTCTCCTTCTGCATCCTCCTACCCAATAGTCGTCGTCCACCACGTCTGCCACCACCACCACGTCCGCCACCACCACGTCCGCCACCACCACGTCCGCCACCACCACCACGCCTGCCACCACCACCACGCCTGCCACCACTACCACGTCTGCCACCACCACCAGGTCCGCCACCTCCACCACCACGTCGACCTCCACCACTATGTCCACCTACACCAGCATGTCCACCACCACCACGACCACGTCCGCCACCACCTCCACGTCCACCACCACCTCCACGTCCACCACCACGTCCACCACCACCATGTCCACCATCACCACGTCCACCACGTCCACCATTACCACGTTCACCACGTCCTCCACCACCACCAAGTCGTCCTCCACCACGTCCTCCACCACCACCACGTCCTCCACCACCACCACGTCCTCCACCACCACCACGTCCTCCACCACCACCACGTCCTCCACCACCACCACGTCCTCCACCACCACCACGTCCTCCACCACCACCACGTCCACCACCACGTCCTCCATCACCACCTCCACCATCACCACGTCCACCATCACCACATCCACGATCACCACGTCCACCACCACAACCACCACCACGTCCACCACCACCACCACGTCCACCACCACCACCACGTCCACCACCACGTCCACCTCCACCATGTCCACCACGTCCACCATGTCCACCACGTCCACCACCACCACATCCACCACCACGTCCACCACCACCACCACGTCCACCTCCACCATGTCCACCACGTCCACCATGTCCACCACGTCCACCACCACCACATCCACCACCACGTCCACCACCACCCGTGACGGGTAAAGTGTCACTGGAGGGCAGGGGTAATGGTAGTGTCAACCCCGGCTGTACATGGGACATTTAAGGATGCATTGGGTGCGGGAATAGGGGCTAGAAGTATTACACCAGACCCAAGATACATTTTAAAGAGGCGCAATGTCACAGGGGCTCCTCTAAAAGCACTCGCAGCATCTCTACCTCACAGTGGCATACCTGCACGAGCCACTCACTCAAAACAAGATTTGGCACAGCCAATAGGTTTCGCCTTTGGGACCGTATAAGTGTTTAGCCATGCAACACTTTGTTGTTGCACCAAGGATATTGTGCTGGATAACTAACACTTATAAGGTCCCCAAGGCGAGACCTATTGGCTATGCAAAAGCTTTTTTTTTTTTTTTTTTTGTGGATGCCTACCAGACAGGGCAGTTGTCTGGTTTGCTAAAGACATCTTGGAGACATTCAGAAAGCTTCTCTGGGAGTCCATTCCGCCCATTGCTTACCATTGACTCTGTGGTTTGTAACTCACATTTGCTTTCTTTCTATTTGCTGGCTTTATTTGTTGTAGGCTGTCCAGCGTGTCTTTGAGCATCCTGCGAATCATCAGCTGTTTACCATTGTGTTGGGGTTTTCAGAGTGGAGAAAAAACAGGCATCCAGCGAAGTGTTGATAAGTGGATTTATTTCAAGAATGCCAGACAGCACAATGACGATCCCTCCGCTTCAGGTGTCAGACTGACCACCTGTAACGTCATTTCCAGAATCCCCAACCAAACACATTCCAAACGGAACCCTCAAGAACACATTGAACATAACACATCTTCCCCCCCTTTTAACTCCCACAAAAAATAAGTGAGAACCTGACCCACACACCACACAAAAGATAAAACACCTAACACCCAAAACATCTGATCACAAAACTACACCAAACGGAACACAAGACCACAGAATAAGAGACAAGAACACAAGCAGACATAACAAAATCTAATAACACTAACTACAAGTGCTTAAAAATGAATCCTCATTCCAACACATAATCTTTCAAATGTACAGGAGCACGCAGCCTTCTCCGATTATCCTTTGCAGCGAACATGCCCTCCATATTGGTTCCCCCTGGTACCTATTTTGCTCCTCAGTCAACGCTCTGCCAGACATGTCTCCTTCACCCAAATTCGGCATATAGTTCTCACCCAAACGAGCCTGGACTGGTATCCCAGGGACATTCTGCTCAAACATGTACCATCATTCCGTGCCAGAGCCCTCAGTACCATCTACACCATCCACCAGCCTTTTGTTCCCCACCAAAACCAAACTTCTCTTGCTCCACCATTTCCCATTCTCTAACATGCTTAGATACCTTAATGACACGCGTCTTAGAGAAAAACTTAGAATTGTTCTTCTTGACCCCTCATTGGTCTCTTCACCTTAACATCTCCCACTTGAAACAGAACTTCTTTCACTTTTTTTATCTTTGTCATAATTCAGTTTAGTTTTTGGTTGAACATTCTCTACCTTGTCACGTACTTGACCCCGATCAGGCAATCTGTCCACACTGTGTATGATCCAACACCCAACTGGGACTGAACTCGCAAGATCCATATCGTCCCTTTAACAAAACAAAAGGAGAGATTCCAGTATGGGAGTGCACGGTATTTTGATAGCTCCACAATCTTTCTTGCACAGCTTCAGACACGTGCACCCGCCATTTTAGCCATCTGAATCATTTTCTTCAACATCCTGTTCACCCTTTCCACCATACCATTGCCCTGCAGACTATACAAGGCCACTGTCAGGTGCTTGACTCCAAACATCCTCAAAAATGATTGGATCTCTTAAATTTTGAACTGGACACCATTGTCAGAGACTAAAGTCTGCGGAACTCCTTCCCTGCGAAACGTGTCTTTCAACAGTTCCACTACAGCAACGGTAGTAGGTTCTCTTACAAACGTGCATTCAACCCATTTTGAGTAATAATCTATCCGCACCAATGCATACCTTATATCTGAATTAAGTTCATACATTCAGCCTATGAAATCCATTCCCAATTTTTCGCAAGGACCATTTAGAAAACTCACTGGGTGAACTGGAGTGTTGCGTACACTTAATTTTATCTGCCTCCTGAAAATGTATACACCACCCCACATGAGTCTCTACTTAAACATCAATTCCTGGCCAACAATAATACTGACACAATCTTTTTTTCGTGCCTGTCATACCAAGATGCCCCTGATGAGCAAAAGCAATTAGGCTAGATCTTAATTCCAACGGGGTAAGCAGTAAACTTCCCCTCATGATTGCATTATCCTCAATAGTTAACTCGTCCTTAACCTTCTGATAGTACTTCAGCCCGTCATGTATATGCCAACCCTTGACAATGAGCTCCTTAATTAACTTTTAAGAATTATCACGTTTAGAGCACTCCATCCATTCATGTTTGCTTATTGTTCCCCCAACACCATTAACCCATCAACTACACCTACCACACATTCCACATCCTGTTCGGACTGATGCTCTGAAACTCCTCAATGGGACACCTGAAAGGAAGAATCTGCACAAGAATTCTTCCCACCTGGAATATGCTTGATTGTAAAACTAAATTCAAACATTCTGGATAAAAACCTCACCAATCCTGGGCTGACCTTGTCATGAGCCTTCTTTGACATTAAGTAAACCAGAGGCTTGTGATCAGTAACTAGGACAAATTTTGTTCCCCCACAAAAAGGTCTCGAAGTGTTTGGTCACCCAAATACAGGCTAGAGCCTCCCTTTCTATTGTACTGTACTTGTGCTGCGTAGTAGAGGGAGACCTTGAAGCAAAACCAACAGTGTGTTCTTTCCCTGCTACAATTTGTGTCGGAACAGCCCCAAGGACCACCCAAATTGCATCTACTCTTACTATGGATTGCACATCCTCCCTAAATGCATTGAATGCGGGAGCCCTCAAATGAGATTTTTCAAATTCTCAAATGCTGACATCTCGGACCCTCCCTAGACAAATTGTTCACCCTGCCTCAAGAACTTTTTAAGGGGCACTGTTTGAAAGGCTAAATGATCTGTGAATCGTCAATAATATTCACAGAGTTCCAGAAAAGACCGTAATTGGTCTTTGTTTTCCGGTCTAGGACTGTTAACAGTCACCTTGACCAGATCAGCTTTAGGCTCGATCCCTGCTCCTGAAATGTGGTGTCCCAGATAATCTATATCACTGAAAAAAAAATTGCATTTCCCTCTCCTAACTTTAAAATCATGTTTTTCAAGAATGCCCAGAACCTCACGCAACACATGCATGTGCTCCTCTGTATCCTTTGTGAAAACCAGAATATCATCCTGATACGAAATAATTTTTATTCACTCCCTAAAGAACCTGAACATCAATTTCTGAACAACAGAGGCCAAACCAAAAGGCATCCTTAAAAACCTAAAAGTCTCAAACGGAGTGTTAAAAGTAGTCGAAGAGTGAGTCCTCCGCCAACTCTACTTGATCGTAAGCCTCCTTCAAGTCTATACATGAAAAAACCTTGGCTCCACCCAGTTGAGCAAGCATCTCCCAAATCTTAGGCAACTGGAGCAGTCAATTCAAATATTCTTAAGTGACCTAAAGTCATTGTAAAGTGCGATGTCACCCATGCCCTTCTTCGCCATGACAATGGACGAAACCCATTGCGAAGAGTCAATAAGTACAATAACCATGTCTGCACACAACTTCTCTAGGTGCTGCATCAGCTGTCCCCGAATACTCAGTGGGACAGTTCATACTTTGTGTGATTGGTACAGCATCCCTCTCAAGAATGATTTTATGTTCAAAATGATGCCCCAGACCGAGTTTATATTAAAAAAGAGCACCATGCTTGTGGATCAACTGCTGAAGAGCATCATCAATTGCTGGGAGTTCCACCAGAGAAATTGGACACGCTGTGTCTGGTCTTTGAAACCATTCCAAATTTTCCTTGATCTTTCTATCCTAAAATATTATATCCTTTTTTTGCCACATATACTTTAGTGACAATTGATCTGTCTTTGAACTTGACAACCTCAAAAAAGCAGCCGCTCATATCTATATCATGCCCTCCAAACGCAATTGTGCAAACATCCTGTGGAGATAACTGAATAGAGTTCCATTCTTTGTAGTATAAATTATCAGTTACGAATGTAATGGTGACCCGAATCCACTGTGACTTGGACTTCGACATTACCAATGACAACTGTGGAAATGAGATCACTGTTGTTTTATGTACATAAGGCTCTCTCTTCAGATTCTATAGAGAGGATTAACTTGCTGGTACTTTGAATAGCGCATACATTAGAATCTATAATCTCATCCTGTTGCTCAAGTATGCCAATTTTTTTAGTATTCTTACACATGCGCGCAAAATGTCTATTCTTTCTGCACTTCATGCAAGGTTTACTTATGGATGGACAATTTTATGAATTTGCCAAACGCGTGGTCGAACCACATCTGAAACAGTAACTTTGCTTCCTGATTTATGGAGCCTTATGTTTGATAACTTTTTCGTTTTGTATATCCCTGCATTAACTGATTCAGCATCATACTCGTTCTTGAATTTATTTAGTTCCTTTGAGGCTAAGAACGATCTCTCAATACCTCTAATGTCTCGTTTAAACTGGGGTTCCTGCAACATAGAAGCATCTTGTGTTTTCTTGTTAAAACAATTCACCATTAATTGATCATAAGTAGGAACATATATTACCATCAAATTCACGTGTGGCAATTAATACTCTCAATTCAGCCAAGAAATTATCAATGGAATAATGTTGTAGCTGACACCTGGTATAAAATCTGTGCCTTTCCACTATTACATTTGTATCATCGTTGAAGTGGTTACTTAATCCCAATACAGCTTCCTCGTAAACTTCCCAGTCAGTTCCAGCAGACTGCTTAGCCACTGGTAAATTGTCAAAAATGCATGGACCTTCCGATCCCAAACAGTTATACAGCAGCGTCAATTTCTTTCCGAGTCTACGTCACTCCACTCCACGTCACTGCGCTGTACTCTGCATTACAGCACTCTACGCCACTGCACTCTTCGCCACTTTAATTTGCACCACCCTGCTTTATGCCAATGCACTCTACGCCACTATACTCTACTCTGCACTCTTCGCCAGAGCACTCTACACCACTCTAGTCAGAGCTCTACTCTATGCCACTGCACTCTATGCCACTGCACTCTATGCCACTGCACTCTATGCCACTGCACTCTATGCCACTGCACTCTATGCCACTGCACTCTATGCCACTGCACTCTATGCCACTGCACTTCACGCCTCTGCACTTCACGCCTCTGCACTTCACGCCTCTGCACTTCACGCCTCTGCACTTCACGCCTCTGCACTTCACGCCTCTGCACTTCACGCCATTGCATTTCACGCCATTGCATTTCACGCCATTGCACTCTATGCCAATGCACTCAATACCAATACACTCTACTCTGTACCTCTCCACTCTATCCCAATCCACTTAATGCCACTCTAACCTACTCTTCACCACTGCACTCTATGGCACTGCACTCTATGCCACTGCACTCTATGGCACTTTACTATTTGCCGCTCTACCACTGCACTCTACCCTGCATCACTCCACTTTATGCCACTTCACTCTATGCAGGGAAACTCCACTACACTCTACGCCACTCTATTTTACCATGCACTGCTCTACTTTAGGCCACTCTACTCTGCAACACTGCACTCTGTGCCATGGTACTACTGCATGCCACTGCATTCTATGGCACTCTACGCTATGCCACTGCATTCGACCCTGTACCACTGCGCTCTACCCTACACAATTCCACTCTACCCTGCACCACGATACTCTACCCTACTCTGAAAGAGTATACTCTATGCTGCTGCCCTCTACACCACTCTACTCCACGCAACTCCACTCTATAACATTGACCTCTACACCACTGCACTCTACGCCACTACTCTTAACCACTGCACTCTATGCCACAATACCCTACGCCAGTGCACTGGACAGCATTCTATGCTAATCTACTTTTCACAACTGCACTCTAGGCCTCTATATTCTATTCTGTAACATTCAACTCTACACCACAGCACTCAGTGCCTCTTTGCTCTACACTATTGCACCCTGCGTCACTGCACTCTACACCACTTCACTCTTTGCATTGCGCTGTATGCCACTCTACTTTGCACCACTACAGTCTACATCAATGCACTCTATGCTAGTCCACTGTACAAAGATCTACATACCTCTTCTCTGTGCCACTTCACTGCCCGACACTCTAGGCCGCTCCACTCTACGACACTGTATACCACTTCACGACCCTTTACTCCACTCTGACACTCTTCGACACTCCACTCTACGATGGTCTACTAAACTCTACACAACTCCCTCTGCACCACTTTACTCTTCCTATGCCACTCCACTCCACTACACACTGCTCCACTCTAGTTCACTACTTCACTCTACGCCTTTCCACTCGATGCCACTCCATGACACTTCATTGTATGACACTCTACTCCACTCTTTGCCACTACTCTCTCGTCTAAGCTGCTAGCTTTTAACTATGCTTAACAGCGGCCATGCTAGTGTGCAACATTGCTAAAACGTATTGGCAAAGCCAATAGCTCTTCCAGAAGGTAGACCTGTTGTCTTTGCCAATACTTGTCTTTTAATGGGAACTTGCACTGTCCCACCCTATGCTATGTCTGTGTTGTGTTTGTGTTACTTGTCAAATGTCTTCATTTCAGAAAAGTCAAAATGTGGCATTGACTGTATTTTTTCATATAGTGCTTCAATTAAGAATAGCATAAAAGCAAGAAGTAGAACAAATAACTAAGATCTAAATTCTAATTGCACATTTTGAATTACTTGCCATGGGATGGCAAAATACTATCCTATTATTTCTGCCCTATGCCATCTCTTAAGTACTATGTGATGAGAGCTTTAGTTTCTCTTTGTTATGGTAGGACCATCACAAGTTGTCCACCTTTTCACATGTGCATGGTAATAGTCATTCACACTCACTTATCACCAGCTCCCAGGCACTTCAAGTAACCCAAGGCATTGGTGTTTTTCATGAATGTTAAACAATTGAACAGAGAAAGCAAGGCTGCTGACCCAAATAAATCATTAAGAAAAAAACAATGTTTTTCTACTTGTAAATCGGCCTTGGGAGAGCCACGGGGCTACCTTGGAAGGGCATGCCCCTAGAACCGGGCATGCCCCTAGAACCAGGCCTGACCATTTGATGCTTTTCTCAGCATACAGACAGACTAAGCTTATCTGAACTCCATAAAGTCACATTTTACAAAAACGGATACAACTAAACGAAATATAAGTTTCTGCAAGCTTGCAAACATAATTACCCTATTTTGCAGTTTAATATAGCACAAACTCAGCCCAAGGGCATTTGAACACTTTACAAAGTGCACCAGATGACATTACACAAGGTTCGAATTTTTTTGGGGGTAGACACAGGGAGAATAAATAAATTGCCCAGAATCACAAGTTGGTGAGCCCACGCTTGGACTCGAGTCAGAGTCCTAAGTTCCTGTGTGGTACCCAAGTTCCAGAGTTGGAAGTTCTGGGTTTTAGGCTACATCTCCTATTGCAGAATGCCATATCCCTTTTCATTCGATTACCTTCTAGACTATTTTTTCAAAATTCCTCCTTATTTTACAACAGCCTAGAGTGTTGATCTTCTGCCTGACCCAGCAATCACATGTGATGCTCTTTAAAGCATTTACTTTGGCGGAGGAAGGCACACGCAGGTGGGAAGATAATGGGACAAGGCAGACGTGCGCTAACGTGCTAGAGAGAATAGCTCCACTGCATGGGAATTCCTTGCACCAAGCTACTCTCACATCAGGCCTGACGTCTCGTGGCTGTGGACACTTATCTTTGAACTCCCTGATCACCAGAATAAATTGTTTGGTTCATGGAATTCCTTGTCTAGCTGATATTAGTTGTCGGTCTCTGCACTGGCAACAAGGTGACTTTAGTCCTGTGTGTACTGCCTTAACTTCATAAGCCTTTTCTTGTTGTTGTCCTTCGAGGATGAGAAACTCTGCATCCAGAATGAGGCAAGAGTCTCCAGTCCACCACTATCTCCGTACAATCTCCCCTCTGTCTTTAAAGCCCTGTCTCTGTGTGAGTAGGCCATATTGGATTCTGTGAAGCCCATTGTTGTATAGATATAACAGAAACATCCCTTATCCATTGTTGTCGCTATTTGCTTTCACTTCTCTTCCAGAGCCTTCGTTGCCATGGTAATATTATATTGGGAGGGTTACTTTCAATTGGTGCTTGGCAACATTGCATGTGGCTTGTTTACCAAAGTCTCATCCAGTTTGTAACCAGTCATCATCTGCTGGCTACCTTTATTGTTTTTGGCCCTGATCCCTCTTTGCTTCCAGTGTTTGTGTATTTCTTGCTTTTTAGGTCGAGCCTGGGCAGCTCATGGGCTCTCTGTGAGGCATGCAGTATTCGAGTATGGAGTTGAAGGTCCGTCCATATTTTTCATTGGCTTGTGTCATTGTCCTTAATAAATTCGGGCTTCCGATTGGTTGGTTGGCTTGGCTTGTTTGTCCCTCCTTAGTAACGCCTTTCCTTCATTTGTAACCTCCCATGAGGACTGGCACTTTTGCTTCTGTTGTTACACGGTATGTCTTGTTTAGCCTTTAAGCATTATTTTCTTTAATGAGTTTCTCCTACTGCAGACACGACATGCTTTCCTGCAACATTCAGGGCACCATGCACGCTTACACTTTTCAAGCAGCCTTGGCGCCCGCTTCTTTGAAGTGTCATAGGTTTCGCATTTACAAGAGTTTGATCTATTGACATTGTAAATGTCAATTCTTTTTATTTGTGTTAATTATCAAATCATAAATAAAAGGTATTGTCATTTACAATACCAATAGCTTAAACATTCATTGTAAACACCTATTGTATTGCAAATGCTTGTTATATAGTAGAATTGGAGTCGATATGTTTGCATATTAACTATCCTTGTGAAATCTCACTGGACTGATTGTCATCTAGAACACACTTCACTCAAGTAGTGCTTAGTGGGGCTTAGTGTATTGTAGGGTGGCTGCAGCAGACTGGATTGTCTGTCTTAAGGTGGCATATTGACTAAATCATTAGCCTTTTCCATGCGTCGGACGGCTGGCGGCTGGCCGACATTACGGTGGGCGTGTGCGGAGGACGGCCGGCAGTCGGCCAAACTGCTCACGCATACTTTTTTTCTGCACTCCGCTGCGGCGAAGCGGTTAATAGTCAAAGTCTAGAAAACCCATTTCCGGGCCTTGTGCTGGAAAGAAATCCAGAAAAAGTATCAGGCAAAAGTGTTGTATATTGGTTTGAGTGCAATGCATCTTCCCTGTTTATCTACCTTGCTGCTCAGCCAGTGTGGGTGAACAGTGGAATGTTGGTATGTGTCATGAGATGATGGCATGTTGGGGATGCCTGGTGGATGAGTGTCTGTTGAGAGAATGGACTGAGCAGCAAGGGAGCTGCTCCTGGTGGGGCTTCTGTAATCCTGTACTTAAGACCTGAACTTCATCAAATAAACCTACTTAATTACTATACCTCGGCTACACCATTCACTTACTACATTTGGTGACGATCTGGAAAGACTCTACACGTACCTCCTCATGGATTTCAAGTTTCCAAAAGAAACTACAAGGTAACTGCAGGAACCTGCTGAAACTTTAAACTACGAATTTAAAAGAAACTTGGCACCCTGAGCCCCACCAGTGACCTCCCACCGGTCACCCACAACATTAATGTGCCAGTTTCTACCTGCTGTTTCTACTTGCTGACCTGCTACCTGCCTGCACAGAACTGAAGTGTGCCAATTCCTGCCTGCACAAAATTGAAGTGTGCCAGTTCCTGCTTGATCACAACGGAAGTGTGCCAGATCCTGTCGACCACAACTGAAATGTGCAAGTTTCTGCCTGTGTGACCTGTACTGTGAATGGCCTGCCTTGATGCTTTACTGCCTTCCTTCATACTTCAGAAAACCAGTACCGGGACAAGAAATGTCAACTGGGTCACTGAGCTCTGATCTGCATCCAAGAGTTCAGAACCACTGAAGGGGAGCTGAAAGCGAAGAAAGAGATACAGAACCGGAGAATGGGGGCAAAATCCGGTCGGTGTGTCGCATGCTTCTACAGGTCAGGGGGCTAATTGTGAGGCTAAGAGCCGACCGAGCTGAAGTGGATGGGGATCTGATTTTATTCATTTTACCTGCGGAAGCAAGTGGTTACGTGCTGCCATCTACTGGAGGTCAGTTGGACTTTCATTTTAATTTGGGAAAATGTTTCCCCGAGCACCATTTCAGCCGTCAGTTACCGTTGCATTTTGGAAGAACTTTGCCGATTTTGCCACTGTTCTTGTTTGTGCACCTCTCCTATTTTTGGAGGAAGAGTCACCGTGGTTAGGTAATTTCTGTTTTTATTTAAAAAAAAAAAAGAAAAAACGTAAAAACGGTCACCTACCTGTAGCGTTCGTTGGTGTCAGCGCGAGCTGTGTCTTCGCCTCGCGCATTGTCCTGCTGTTTCTGCTCTGCATAGACATGCCTGCAGCCACCCGGCACAGCGTAAAGTACGTGCCACCATCTTGTGCTTGATAGTAATACCATAGTTAATTGTGTATTCTCCGGTCGAGTTATTCTTTGCCAACCACACTTTTCTTCGTGTCAATTACGATAGAGTTATTGAGAAAGGCATCACTCCGTCCTGTCATCGGCACCTCAGCGAAATCTTCACACTTCTTGGTGATTTGTGCGGACACTGTGTCACTCTGTGGGTTACGCTGTTCTTCGAGGTCTGTTGGTATTTCATTGAGTCGGACTTTGTTGAGCTAATATTACTCCGTTCAATGTCTTTATGCACACTTTCTTCCCGACTGTTTTCACCTAGACTTGCAACAACAGTACATAGTAATGTGGGGATAACATCAGACATTTTATCTTGCTGTAGCTTTCAGTTACGATTTCAGCATTGTATGGGAGTTTTTACTTGTGTGCTTAATTCCTACAGTCAAAATGTATATTTTAGCATGCTAAAAGTAATTGTTCTACTGTTTTGGGGGTCAGATTTGTTTGTACAAATAAGTTTCAGTTAGGGAGTTTTTTGAAGTACGCATTTTATAGCCTGTGACCTTCCACTTATGCATGGATATGTCACCCACATTATTACTGAGTGTTACTTATCTGCATGATATGATTATTCACACTGTTTTGTTTACGAATTTCAGTAAGGGAACTTTTATTGATGAAGTTATGCATTGCAATAGCCTACTGGCTATGTGGCCTTCCACCTTTTTAAAACAAAATTATTGCCACTGGATTCGTAACCTACAATTTTAGTGTATGATTTATTTTAATTTACAGTGCTATGTGTTAGCATTTGGGCATGTGACTTTCCACCTTTTGTTCAAATTATTGCCCGTGGATTTGTCACCTACATGGTTCCTACATGTTATTTATTCTACAGTACTTTGTTTATAAGTTTCTGTATGGGAATCGTTATTAATTTAGGTATGTATTGAGATAGCTATTAGCTACAATTCTCTAAAAGGTGTTTTTCACTTTCACATGGTACCTGTGAGTGACCTCACACCTTCTTTCTACTTACTGTCATGTGGATTTATTTTAATCCTTCCTACACTCCCTTTTCTTTTACTGTGTGTATAAGAATTTTACTTCTTGTGGTGTCACTTTTTGGGAGTACCTTCTTGTGCTTTTCTTTCTTGCGCTTTTCTTTTTAAATGCTTGACTTTCTATGCTTGCCATCTCCATGCTAGTCTTGCCAACTGGTATGCCCTGCTGGTAACGTAGAGGTCAATTTTTTGTATTCTTTCTACAATTTTTATTGCAAGATTTACGTTTATTGAAACCATAGTTTGACATTTTGTATTTCTTTATGACCATTCTTTCTTTGCTTCGTAAAGGTGGGAAGAGGTGATCATGTGTCATGTCATTCTTTGTTAATTAATTTATTGCATTCATTTATGGATTTATTGCAAGTTTCAATTTTGCTATTACTATGCTCACTACTTGTATTATTCATTTGTTTCTGTTCCTTAAAGGGGGAAGGTGTGTTGTATCTTGGTTTGAGTGCAATGCATCTTCCCTGTTTATCTGTCTTGCTGCTCAGCCAGTGTGGGTGAACAGTGGAATGTTGGAATGTGTGATGGGATGATGGCATGTTGGGGATGCCTGGTGGATGAGTGTCAGTTGAGAGAATGGGCTGAGCAGCAAGGGAGCTGCTCCTGGTGGGGCTTCTATAATCCTGTACTTAAGACATGAACTTCATCAATAAATCTTCTTATTCATCATGCCTCGGCTACATTCTAATCTTATTTCAAAAAGGTTTTATTTTTAAGGACCAGTTTGATAGAGGAGGTTTTCAGATTCGGTGGGAATGAACCTAGTTCCAAGAATTGTTGATCAAGCTTCCACCTACCTCCCCTGCAGAGGTTGTTGAAGGATACCTTAAAAAACTTTAGGAGGTACCTGGTCTGAAAGTAATCCTAAAGACATTGTCGCGACTCCCCTTCCCACATGCTTTGTGTACTACTCGGCAGCCTTTGATGGGGTGGCAAATAACAAACTGGGATATATCTCAAGCATTACTTAAATCGGTTGTCTCCCTCCCTTCATTCTGACACATGGGTGTGTAGTAAGCTTGACATGGGTGACAAAGTCTCAGAGAAGATTTACACAAATGTGGGTCTTAAAACAAGACTGTGTCTTGGCCCTGTTGTTGTTTAATCTGTATACTGCTGCCCTCGTTGGGTACTAACTCAGCCAAAGGAATTCCCGCCCTGGGTAGGGCCTTATAAAATGCAGATTATACAATAAGCAGATGATTTGGTTATTTTAGACCAAACAAAAAGGGGGCTGCAGCAGGTGCAAGATGAAATAAACAAATATAATCTAAGCAATAAACTGACGGTAAATGTTAAGAAAACGAAAATAATGGTTTGGAATTGTATTTATTGTATACCAGTAAACCTCTTATACAATTAACCTCCATCAAGAAAAAAAGCGAACAATTTAACCTTCCACCTATGCAGTTTAAACACAAATTTACACAGCCCTTTTGCAAAAGCTACCATTGGGGTCTAAAAAGCAAAGGTGATTCCAACGATCTCATATGGCCACCAAGCTTATCCAATAACATTTTCATTGGCTCTAGATAAGTTGCAGTGTACTGCATATAAGTGGAGTTTTCAGCTACCACAGAACACTCACTGCTCCCAGACACGTTAGTTTGATTTTTACTACAGAAGATTTAGAGTGCAAATCGTCTTTTATTAAATATTATTACCTATGCATGTCAAAGTTGGCTCTCTCAAGTTGGCGTTACTAGAGATCTTTAAGTGACACAGCAATGCATGGTTCAAACAGTTACGGCAAATAACGATTTAAATGTGGGCATGGACATGCTCTTAAGTAGCTCTCTCTCTTACTCCGTATTAAAACTTATTTAAAAGCAAGTACTGGAGCTTTCAAGGAAAATTAGACTTAGAATCTTATAATCCATTGAGCATTTGAAACCAATCTTCCCCTCGTGTGAAACATCTCAAATGCAGTACTACCTAAAGGAACCTCTAAGCAGACACTGCAGGAGTTACATTTTGCAAGCAAGATCTATGACACTACCTATTCTCAATTACAGATCGATTTGCAGGAATAATTCAACTGTCACCCGGCAATGTAGGTTTTCCAAATATGAAAGTGAAGCATCGCACATCTACTGTGTTGCTGCCCCAAATTTATATCCCCACACTGCATCCTGCTCAAACCGATGTTTTAAAAACCGGATACACACCTGCATGGACGCGTTAAAATTCTGCTTCAGTAACTGCAATATTAGGGAGCTTGCCCGGTTTGCCAAATATATAAGAACAATTTCCCATAGAATTAAAGCTCTGAAAAATATCAAATAATTAATGTAGCTAATAAGGCAATTATTTACCCCCAGAAGCAGATTCAGGAAGCAGCAAAAGGAGTAGATCTTTAATTGATTCTTTAAGATTTCGCACACTGTTTAAAGAACAATTGCACAACTTTTAATGTTAGATTCTTTAATTGACAAAGGATGATGAGACCAAAGATGCAACATTAATGAGATTTCCATTGAAAGAATAATGGCTTATGATTGCCCTAAAGAACTATATGACTTGATATAATTGATCACATGAATTGCAAGTAATTTCATCATACTGAAGATTTCATTAGATTCTTAACTGTTTTTACACTATTGTTTTTATTTTTTATATTTTATATGCACTCTTCACTTCTTCCAGTGTTCAAGTTGTTAAGCTCCTATCGTACAATAGCAGTGATGGATGGTAAGGATAAAGGTTCCAAAAAGTGCTGACTAGCCTTTGCAGGAGGCACAGGTAGTGCCCGATATAACTCATTGTAGTAGGAGCAAAACACATGCAATATACCTACACTAGTGCGAAAGACTGGGCCCCTATCCTATACAATCTCCTTGATTGGTGGGCATTGCACCTCTTGGTGAACCATCCAAGCAAGCAAGCAAGCGCCTAGGTTTGTCACCTGTTGCATGAACTTGAGTGGTGTATTCCATGTAATTATAGCAGCGGACACGTTCTAACAGTGAAGCATCATGTGCTTTTGCGTCAAACAGTGCGTGGCGAATTGCTTCATCTTAGGGATAGCGATGGTCCATGTTCGTATCTCCTCTTCTGCGGCTTTCAAGTCCCGATTCAACACCCTTAGAACTCCAGCTATATTCTGCATACAAAATTCCCTATTCTGCATACAAAATTCCCTAGTTACCACCTTGAAGGAGTCCCGTTCTATGGCACAGGTTGTTGCTGATGCATGAGCTGCAAAGTAATTGGTAATATGTATGCACTGTGCCTCTCTGTGGAAATGTGGATTTTCCTGATCAGTTATGTCCCCTATCTTGGACCCCAACGATTCTATGTGCATGTCACAAGTACATGTGTGTTCCCTCCAGTTCCAGTTTCCAAGACGCAAACATATGTGTGTCTACCGTCGACATGTTCTCTGTCAGATCCGCCATCAATGGGCTGGATATTCAATTCCTAAGTATGAAAAGCCACCGACTTTATATGGCTAAGGTACTCCATTTTTACAGTTCAGGCAAGTAGGCCCGATTCTTTCCTCAAAGCCTTTCCCTGCTCTCTGTCTCTGACAGTTTCAGCTTGAGCTCGCATCTGTATCCATGAACTTTGTCCTACTCCCTGTGCAGCTAACGGTGCCTGCCTCGGCCAGTTTTCGCCTGCCTGCCAAGAAGCTGTATTTCACCTTCGAATTATCTAGTTTGCTCTTCAGCCGATGCATTCCTGTCTAGTGATTTAGGTAAACATTTCCTTTAGCTCACAGGCAAAGGACTCAGCCTTTCCGTCCTCCTGCAAGTGATTCATAGCCCTGTTGCCATGGAAAGTTTTCTGCCCCTCGCTTCTCATATAGACACTTAGACGCTTGTACACGCACATACAGTTAGTATAGAATAGATTCTGTCCGAGAGTCCTTCCTTGTGGATAACATAGTTCTCTAAACATAGGATGTTAGATATGATTTGGGATTAGGTTGACATGACCCCCTAGACTTCTCGTCTCCACATGTAGAGCTAAATGTCAAGTCCCCTTCACCCCCTAGTTGCACGTCAATCACACGTCATGCTGCTGCGCACGCATCCATGTTAAGTATTATCGTATAGATCCACCTATGTAAGATAATGAGAGCCAATCATGTTTCTTTTTGCTCCTTATTACGCCTAGTTTCAATTACGTATCACTATGTTAATTTATCTTATCAATTGTTACGCCTTTCTGCACTTGTTTCATTGTAAATGTATGACCTATAAAAGTTACTTCTTGTCAATAAAGTATTGTACTTCACTTCCTGAACCCTCGTGGTGACGGAACCTGAAGGCCGCGACTCGAGTCGGCCATTTTGAATGGAATAAAGCCCATTTAGAAAACCTCTTATACCACGGATTCTGCCTCTTGTTATTCTGAGCTATTTTACTTTATTTTAAGGATTCCGTATGAAATTCAGTTTCGGTAAAAAGAATATTTACCACATAATGGCGCCCGAAGAGGGACACTTTCTCATCTCACGCGCCGGCGGTGCGTTGCAGGCCCGGTCTCCTGCCACAGCTGGACGGACCATAAACGCGTACCAGCAGGATTTCCTGTAAGCTCCCTCCGGTCAAGCGGGGGCGACTGAGGCTGCGATCAACCCAGACGAGGCGGTGAGAAGTGCGAAGTATCCCGACCAGAGCCTAGCTGAGAGAGCAAGATCCGAGGTATACAGAAGCCCACCAGGTTTTTTCGAAATCCCGATGTCCAGAGGGTCCGCTATCCGCAGTCATCGAGTCCTGTCCATTCTCGGAGGCCTTCCGTTTCAAGGAGCTACTCGGTGAGTACCATCGCCGAGGAGGCGTGTTGACGCGCACATAGGTTGTGCCGGTCAAGACGGATTTGGGTACACAAATCCGGTCTGCACTGTTTAGCAGTGTATATGTACTGTTTAGCAGTATATCAAGTATTCCGAAGTATTCAGTTATTGTCAAGAATTCAGCGTGGTGATTAGTTAGGCAGACTGTCATCATTGTCGGTTATTGTTAAAATGATTAATGTTCAATGTTTAAAGTGTTCAAATGTCTTGCATATTGTGGTATGAAAGATTGTTCTTTGTTCACTGTTCATTATTGTGTTTTTTCGTATTAAGTGAATTCAAGAGTAAGTATCAGATCAGTTGTCAATATGCCGCTCTTCTCGAAGTTAAGACAGATTACTACCAGAAAAGGGGTGCTTGAAGAAGCAGTTCCTATTCCTCCTAGGGACACTCCAGGGCATTTTATGTACCACAAGCATGGCTTAGATGCCATATTGTTTCTTGATCTATGGGTAGATTATACAAAGGGATTGCCGGAAAGTCAAAGGTGGCCCGCAGCGGGAACCTGGGATGCAGAGTGCATCATGAAAGTGGAGGAAGAGTTATGGAAAAGAAAGGTCAGACAGTCACAGAAAGACGCTGTTGAGTTATGGCGTAAAGAATCTCATAGACGTACAGAAAAAGCACGTAGACAAGAAGAGAGGAGTAAAGAAAGTTCAAATAAAGTTCAAGAAAATGTATTAATTGAGGAAGGTATCCGAGTGAAGTCAGAACAAGTAAATAGACAAAGAAATGCTCTTATGAATGGTATGTATTCCCTTCTAGCCGAAGGACTACCAAAAGCTGTTCCAGGGATGCCAAAAGACTTGCCACCCCCGTTATTTCCAATTAAGGTACATCAAAAAGGGCATCCCAGAACCGCAGAAGATGTTTTTCTTTCCTCATATCTAGACGACACAGCTCCCGAGTATACTAACGCCACACTACATAGACCGTCTGGCGGAGGGGTTCAACGTCAGGATCAGGTATCCGACCCCGTGCAACAGCAAGTCCCGATACAAGCTTCGGCAAGCACATCTGTCCCCGCAGTCGATTCTACAGTGGTATCGACACCCATAGTTGCTGTGTCACGTTCAACGAACCCATTCACACCCGATGCCCCAGATGGGGCCACGGGAGGTGCTAGCAATACCTTTACACCACCCAGAATAAATAAACTTGTCTTTCAAGAATCAGCGCATTCACGTACACCTAAATTCGTAAGTGAACGTACGCTTAAGGAACTCCTTGTAAATTGTAGATATGACCCGGTGGTTGGTAAAGAGGACGAAATGGTCCTGGCATCATTACGCATCAGGCGAGCCGCAGAGTATTTAGCAAGGTTACCAGGAATGACTACGCATCTAGATAACATATACCATTTTGTTCAAACAGGACGAGATCCAGGATGTATTAACAGAGCTATGGAATTCCAGAAAGTAGAGATACAGGGGGAACTGTTACGTTTCCTCATAAACTGTGTGATCAGAAATCAAGACCGTCCGGGGGTAGACCCGAATGCAATGCTTATTCTTACAAGATGGAGTCAGAATATATCAGAAGGGAGACACGATAAGCAAAATTGTATAATAGCCATGTGCCGAAAAATCCGTAGAGAAATAGAGCGTATTCATGAAGAAAGATTGGGAACAGACGAGTTCGAGCAAGATGAAGTGTCCGAATCAGGGAATTCCGCAAGACAGTCAGAGACCATAGCCTATGTAGGCAGAGGAAGATCCTGTGATAATGCTAGATGTTTTTCTGATCCCATACACTCTGTATGCCCAAATAATAGCAGAACGTATCCGACGCCTGTAATAAATCTGAAGTCTCCTGAACATTTGTTTCAAGCCGCAGATAAAATACTACGAGAACGAAGGGGTTACCACCTCCTCGATTCCATGGATGAGCAAGAATTAGCCAGATCAGCTGTTCACTGGATTGACAGTCCTGAAAAATACGGTGATGAGACCGTAGCACACACGTTTTTTAATCTCAGTGCAGATGAACAACGTTTAGCTGGAATCTATATGATTCAGCAACTCCTTATATTATATAAGAGCCAACATGCTGACCCTGGTCCTTTACCTGATATATTAACGGAACTACTCACGAACAGATGGAGAGGTTCTAGTAACAAGCTAATTAAAGAGATATTAGTGTCACGTAAACAGTATGTCCTTTTTGTAAATCCGGATTCTCTCTCGCTGCCCCACAGAGAAAGAACGCCGTACTATATGGATAGACAAAATCCTTTACGAGAAGTGCACCCAATAAAAGGCGAAGACAATGAGTTTCACCGTGTATTTGTTTACACACCCATATCAAAAATGGAATTATTAGAAATGAAGAAAGTAGTACCTAGTCATGACAAAGACCCAGCGGGTTTCCACCGAGAAATTAAAGACATGTTACTAATGGGAGAGTACACCTTTCCTGATATTATGACGATATTAAAGGTGCTTTTGCCTGCTGGCATCTATGAAAAACTGAAAGAAAAAGAGTGGGAAGTGGGAGACCAAAAGATAGACTGGACAGCATTAGCAGAGGAAGAAAGGGCCCGAACTGCAGGTTCAGGGCTCGGGGATAAAGTTAAACTGTTACCAGGTTTACTAGTACAGGTACTGCCACGTCTATTAACTACAAAAAAGGAAGATTGGGGTGCAATCACAGCCTGCAAACAAAAGCAAGATGAAGACACAAGCGATTATTATGCTCGATTTGAAAAATGTTTTGGTATAAACAGTGGTATAAAAGCAAGTAGTGACTCATATCCACATTTATTTGTGACCAAATTAGTGGAAAATGCATTGCCTCCAGTGAAGAATAGAATATTGAAATTCGAGAGTACCTGGCAAAGTAACACTCCGTCACAAATGCTACAAATGTTACAGTATCATCACAATAGAATTAGGGATGAACAAGAACACGAGCATAGACGCATGAAGGATACAAAAATGAAAATGCTAGTTTCTCAGACAGTACCAGCAGAGGGTCACAAAAAGGGTGTGACACATTCTGGTGATTCTGCAGCTCCTGTAAAAGGAACCTGCAATTACTGTAAGCAACTAGGCCATTATGTACACGATTGTCCAGTCCTGAAACGTAATATAGCTACAGGTATTGCAAAAGAGAGACCACGATTAGTTAGACAAGATCAGAATGAACAAGGAGCTATGCAGCATGGACAGTCCATGCCAGTTCAGCAACAGTCCATGCCAGCCTCACAGCAGCCCATACAGTTTGTGCCAGCTGCACCACCGTTGCCTGCTACTGCCACACAAACCACAACACGACAAATGTATCAGACTGCACAATATGAATATCCTGAGTATCAGCGTTACGCATGAACAAGCCTAGAGAGGGAAGTTGACTTACCGCTCATCGAGATTCCTGTAGATCAAGAAGGACCGTATGTACATAGTGAATTGTTAGGTCAAGATAGAAAATTCTTACTCGATACAGGGGCAAGTCGAACAACTATAAAACGTAGTGAAGTTCCAGGGGCACCCCTCTCAGGCTCTCAAAATGTTTCCCTTGGTTTTTCAGGAAAACCTATTGTTAATGAAGTATCACAGCCTCTCCCACTTACGATAGGACCTTTGACACAAACTACAGATTTATTGCTTACTAAATCATGCCCAGAAAATCTGTTAGGAATTAAAACTCTGAAAGCACTAGGAGCCATAATATGTTGTTCTCCGGAAGGAGTAAGGTTGTTTCTACGTGATTTTAAAGGTCACTATGTGTCTAGGGACATGGATCCCCGACTACAGACTTTACCAGTACATCTATGGGCACAAGGCCCTACGGATGTTGGCTGCATGAACATTACACCATACCGAGTCACATTGAAAGCAGGAGTGGTACTACCACGAATGCGACAATACAAGTTACCACATGATGCTGTAGTGGCTTTGCTGAAAATCATTGATGAGCTAATTGCCCAGGGAGTAGTTGTAGAAACAGACTCCAATGTATGTAATTCACCGATAATTCCGATTCTTAAACGAACTGATCCTACTGCCCCACCAGTATACCGATTGGTTATTGATTTGCGTGAACTAAACAAGTGCATTGTACCACAATTTCCTGTGGTCCCTGATATATCATCATTATTGACAGCAATTGATTCCGAAGCAACATTCTTTACTGTAATTGATCTCAAGAATGCCTTTTTCAGCGTCCCAATAGATCCGGAAAGCCAATATTTGTTCGGATTCAGTTTAAATGGGCGCAGCTTTAAATTCTCACGCGCTCCCCAAGGATTCACAGAAAGCCCCAGCATCTACAGCCAAGCACTGAAACGAGAACTTGACAGTATCCACATGCCAGTCAATACTGCACTGCTTCAATATGTCGATGATCTGCTGATCACCGCGAGAAGCGAACCTGAATGTGAAAAGGCTTCTCTGACAGTTTTACATTTTCTAGCCGACAAGGGGCACAAGGTGTCTCCTTCTAAGCTGCAATTCTGTGTCCAGCGAGTTATTTATCTTGGTCACTCGCTGTCCAAGGAGGGAAGGCAGCTTACACCCGACCGCATTCAGTTAATTGCTAACATGTCAATACCCCAGACCCAAAAGGAAGTGCGGGCTTTTATAGGCCTCACTTCATATTGTAGGCAGTGGATCCCTCAGTACGCATTTCTAGCAAAACCACTCATTCAGTTAACCACACAGGAGGCAGCCACATCGACTGTTCTCCCTTGGACTCAGGAACATACACAAGCTTTTGAAAGCCTAAAGGAAGCTTTATGTCAAGCACCTGTTTTAGCAACACCATGTTATAGCAAACATTTTACACTCTTTGTTACAGAGCGTGAAGGTACTGCCTTGTCAGTACTCACTCAGGATCAAGCAGGATCACGCAAGCCATGTGCTTATTTTTCCAGTACATTAGATCCCGTAGCTCAGGCTTTGCCTGCATGCCTGAAATCAGTGGCGGCGACAGCTTTAGCAATCAGACAAAGCGATGCCATAGTATTAGGACATCCATTGACAGTACAAGTACCACATGCAGTAGAGGTTCTTGTGAACCGAACACAAACACAACACTTGACCATAGCAAGACTTACCGGTTATGAACTGACATTGTTTCAACCACACATAGAGATCCGACGGTGTAATACATTGAATCCTGCTACACTATTACCTGTAATTGGAACAGACCCACTAGCTCATGATTGTGTTGAAATCATTGAAATAAAGACGAAACCTAGACAAGACTTGACAGACGTTCCATTGTTAGATCCAGACCTGACGTTGTATGTAGACGGATCGTGCATGAGAACAAGTACAGGAGATTTAGTGGCCGCGTATGCAGTCACAACAGACACTGAAGTTATTGAGACAAATTGTATAGATACTTTGTCAGCCCAAGCAGCAGAACTTATTGCTCTAACACAAGCCTGTATTCAAGCCACAAATAAGAAAGTTAATGTATACACTGACTCACGTTATGCATTCGGAGTTGTACACGACTTCGGCGTACTGTGGCGAGAGAGAGGTTATTTAACCTCCCATGGTGCCCACATTCAGCACGGACCCCTCATTCATGCCTTGTTAGACGCAATACATCTACCCACTGCTATATCGATTATGAAATGTAAAGCACACACGAAGGTTACTGATATCATTTCTCAAGGCAATGATTTAGCTGACAGAACAGCTAAACAGACTGCTCAGAATCGCACATTAGACATGACAAAGCCAATAGTTCAGACACCAACACAGTGTATGACAATTAAGGATCCCGCACTTGACGTAATTGACATACAGACACATGCTACTGCAGAAGAATTAAAGAAATGGACTGAACTAGGAGGGATCCAGACAGATCAGGGATGGATGACGAAGGAGAAATCTGTATGGTTTCTTCCTGACTCTATGGTCCAAGCCATTATAGCTACAATTCACAGCCCGGCGCATTTAGGAGAAAAAGCTATGCTAGATAGCATTCAACACATTTGGTTCAATAAACATTTACGAGCAGCAGCTAAACAAAAGGTCCGTACCTGTATGATATGTTGTCAGTTCAACCCGGGAAAAAGTGTTCCCGTAGAACAGGGTGGATTCCAGACTCCTGATCATCCTTTTGAAGTGCTCCAAATGGATTATATCCAGATGGAACGATGTCGAGGATTCAAATATGTTCTTGTAGTTGTCTGCGCTCTCTCCCGATGGACTGAGGCGTACCCAGTATCAGATTACACGGCCCCGACTACTGCCAAACAGTTAGTTCGAGAATTCTTCCCACGGTACGGGCTACCACGTGTTGTATATTCAGATAACGGCCAGCCTTTCTCATCCGAATTAATGAAACATGTCTCACTTTTGTTGGGATATCAGTGGAAGTTCCACTGTGTCCGACACCCCGAGGCAGCAGGTCTCGTGGAACGACATAATCAAATTTTGAAAATCAGATTGTCTAAAATATGTAAGGAAAAAGGTGTTGACTGGATAGTAGCCTTACCAGTTGCACTATTTTACATAAGAATGGTAGCACACTCTCGAACAGGGCTATCCCCGTATGAGGTGATCTTCGGAAGGCCACCAAATATGTGGGGGACGCCTGTACCACGTAAAATAACTGATGTTAATTGTAATATGCTGACAGATTACCTGGCTTCCTTGATGTCTGCACTACAATCTTGTCGTTCACAGGTAGCTGCAGCTTTTCCTGACAACACTGAGGTGAAACCCCATGACGTTGCTCCGGGGGATCTGGTGTTTGTGAGGAATTTCGATCGGCAAACCCAATTGGAGCCCAGGTGGAAAACACCGAAGCTAGTCCTGCTGACCACAAGAACAGCCGTGAAAGTGGAGGGCCGCAAAGGATGGATACATTCCAGTCACGTTAAGAAATTTCATGGACTATCCTCGGATATAGACACTGTGCCCTGCACTCCCTCACAGACTGATTCAAAACTTCCCTTTGTTGAAAGGAATGACTCTCAGAACTATAAATTAAAACTTAGGCCCAAACAGTCGAGCAATTTGATTGTTTAAGTCCTCTCCAAGGTGAAGCGGTTGAATTGTCTCTGACATGTATCCCTTGGACCTGAGTAGAGAAAATACCAGAGAAATGTTGAAACGACAGGCGTATTGTAAATCACTGCGTAGCTACTGTGTGAGGACGTTATTAATTCTGTTTTTATTGAGTGTTTTAATAATCATTACGAGTGTGATTTTGCACATATATCATCCTATTTCTAGACATGTTTATAATATTACTGCTGAACATTCTTTTAGTGACCTACCGCCACATGAATTATCTTATAGACTTGCGCTGCGCAATAACACCTTCATTAGTATGTTACATCATTCCCATCAGACTAGTAATGCCACCAATTGTTGGGTGTGTGGCCGACTCCCTCCCTATCAGAATAACAAAGGAGTTCTGCCTTTCTTTCCACATCCGTTCACACACAATGGCTCCTGTGGAGCATGGTTTAGTTTACTAAATTCCATAGACCCAGACACAGCAGTTTATCAACAACATTGGATATGGGGAAATCTGAATCTAGTTTTATTCAAAGTCTGTCACCCTAATAAGGAGGGTCACCCCAGTAGAACAGGAACTGATTTAGAAAATGAAGTGTATAAATTAGGTAATTTTACGCCTAACCTCATGATTTTGAACGTCAAATCCGAAGTTGAATTAATTCTGCCCACTATGTCAGTATTTCCAGTTAAGGGTGAATTATGTGTGAGAAAAGTTGGTTCCATACACATGGGCCATAGCAAATGCGTTACTACAGTAGACTATAGTGATCAAGGGAAATCTTCATTTAGAGCTTCTCGCCATTCTTACTTTATATGTGGTCAGACGGCATATATGCGTCTGCCTCTAGATTGGGATGGTACCTGTTACATAGCATTCCTTTTGCCACCTGTTTTCCTAGCTCCCCCTGATTATTATCGAAATGTTCATTTAGTACACAAAAGAGAGCGTAGAGATCTCCCAGTTGTCGATTATACTGAAACGGCATGGGACAAGTATGTAGATTTCAATAAAGGTATCTTTCCTTATATAGGTACAATATCAAATAGTAAGCTGATACGCAGACTCACCAAGACTCTTGAAGCTGTAGTAAACGAGACTATAGCCGCCCTAGGCAATCTGACAGAGGAACAATCAGTGATGAGAATTGTTGTTCTCCAGAATCGTCTTGTCCTTGACGTCATCCTGGCCGATAGGGGCGGAGCTTGCAGGGTCATCGGATCCAGCTGCTGCGTATTCATACCAGAAAATTCGCCATCTGTATATAAAGCTATAACACACCTTCATAAGATTGTAAGCCAGATACACGAGAATCCAGGCACTTGGACGTGGTCCGGGTGGTTTTGGAGTGTGATATCAGCCTGGGGATGGAGAGTTCTATCCTTCCTAGGTATTGGCCTTCTTATGCTCTTCAGTTGTTGTTTATGCCTACAATGTGGACCAGCGATTTGTGGTCTGTGTGCCACATCATGCATTCCATATCAAAGTTCTCGTTCTAAATGCCGGAAAAAGAAGGAAGAAGAAATGATGCTCCATGAGCAAATCGATGGAATAATGAAGATTGATATCTCTTGAAGGGCAAGTAGGGGACAAGGAGGGAATGTGGAAATGTGGATTTTCCTGATCAGTTATGTCCCCTATCTTGGACCCCAACGATTCTATGTGCATGTCACAAGTACATGTGTGTTCCCTCCAGTTCCAGTTTCCAAGACGCAAACATATGTGTGTCTACCGTCGACATGTTCTCTGTCAGATCCGCCATCAATGGGCTGGATATTCAATTCCTAAGTATGAAAAGCCACCGACTTTATATGGCTAAGGTACTCCATTTTTACAGTTCAGGCAAGTAGGCCCGATTCTTTCCTCAAAGCCTTTCCCTGCTCTCTGTCTCTGACAGTTTCAGCTTGAGCTCGCATCTGTATCCATGAACTTTGTCCTACTCCCTGTGCAGCTAACGGTGCCTGCCTCGGCCAGTTTTCGCCTGCCTGCCAAGAAGCTGTATTTCACCTTCGAATTATCTAGTTTGCTCTTCAGCCGATGCATTCCTGTCTAGTGATTTAGGTAAACATTTCCTTTAGCTCACAGGCAAAGGACTCAGCCTTTCCGTCCTCCTGCAAGTGATTCATAGCCCTGTTGCCATGGAAAGTTTTCTGCCCCTCGCTTCTCATATAGACACTTAGACGCTTGTACACGCACATACAGTTAGTATAGAATAGATTCTGTCCGAGAGTCCTTCCTTGTGGATAACATAGTTCTCTAAACATAGGATGTTAGATATGATTTGGGATTAGGTTGACATGACCCCCTAGACTTCTCGTCTCCACATGTAGAGCTAAATGTCAAGTCCCCTTCACCCCCTAGTTGCACGTCAATCACACGTCATGCTGCTGCGCACGCATCCATGTTAAGTATTATCGTATAGATCCACCTATGTAAGATAATGAGAGCCAATCATGTTTCTTTTTGCTCCTTATTACGCCTAGTTTCAATTACGTATCACTATGTTAATTTGTCTTATCAATTGTTACGCCTTTCTGCACTTGTTTCATTGTAAATGTATGACCTATAAAAGTTACTTCTTGTCAATAAAGTATTGTACTTCACTTCCTGAACCCTCGTGGTGACGGAACCTGAAGGCCGCGACTCGAGTCGGCCATTTTGAATGGAATAAAGCCCATTTAGAAAACCTCTTATACCACGGATTCTGCCTCTTGTTATTCTGAGCTATTTTACTTTATTTTAAGGATTCCGTATGAAATTCAGTTTCGGTAAAAAGAATATTTACCACATCTCTTGAAAAGCAACATCTAATATACCTTTTGAGACTTGCCAGGAAAGAACTGGGTGATATGGCGCTGCCCATCTAATACCTACAAAGTGGGTAGCATAATCCGGGATCACCCACCCTAGATAATCACAACCCAAGGGATAAGTTCTGGAGAACAGATAAAACGGTCTAAACGAACTTATAGGTCATGTGCGGCTGAGTAATTTGAGTATAGATACAGGTCTGAATTATGAGATCTCCATACATTTAAAAGGAACCACTGAGTCCCTTTTAAATGCATGGAGTCACCATTGAGTGAACTGTTGTGAATACTGACGGGCTGGGGCATTGAAAAGCAGTGGGTGCGAGCGTTCCAGGGGAAGATGTCAGATGTTATTAAAGTGCCCTCCCACCCCCCAGAGTCCACGGGATACACACCCATTGCACAAGGACCACAGACCATGTAGTCCAGAATCCCCCCTGCTCTGATTTTGGCGCGTATATGGTGCGTATATACATCCCAAAAGAACTGGCTGATTATCTAGATGCCCTTCTGAGAACACTTATCTACCTTCCCAGTCCGTCTCTGCTCTGAGACTGAAAAGGCAATCCTGGACAGATCAATAACAAGGCTCCCCGTGCATAAAACGAGTACACTATACCATAAACCTGACCTCGACAGTGTTTACTGAGTCGCTGAAGTTCACAGTCCATGAGATGAGTCATCTAGTACTATGCTGACGAGCCATGGTGCCATTATTTGTAGGGTAAACAGCCCCTCTCTCCACCCTCTGTTCCATCCACCCCCTTGTATTTGTTAATGAGTGTGAATCTGTATTGCTTGTGACTTAGAGGGAATACAATGGGGTTTAACCAATAACAATCTAACAAAAAACAGAGCCTGCGGATATCAGCTGCGCACCCAAACGTATCTCAAAATTGCAAAAAGAACAGATGATTGACGGAATGCTGAACCAATCAAACATTCACCCCCAGTCATAGATTGGGGTTAAATCCATCTTCTTTTTGTACGCAACACAATACCAGTTTAGACCCAGCCATATGCAAATCAGTCTTGACCCTGTGCTCCCAGTGGAAACAGTCCAGCCCGTACTGCCATGCCAGGTCCTCCCTAGACCAGAAACTAGCATCCTGGGACCTGGTTCGGGGTTTCACCCCTCATCACCCAGGCCAACTTCCATCTGGTTGCATTGCGAGCACGGGACCCATGTCTGGGCATACCCTTCCCACTTAGGGCGACAACTGCACAAAGAACAGATGATGGATGGAATGCTGACCTAATCAAACATTAACACCCAGTCACAGATTTGGGTTAAAACCATTGTTTTTTTGCATGCCATCCCATTCCAGTTTAGACCCAGCCATATGCAAATCAGTCTTTGGGAACAGTCCAGCCGGAAATGCCACAGTTCTCTCAAAATTAGGAAGTTGACAATTCACTGTGTAGTGACGAAACTCAGGAGGGGTTGCGACCAGTAGATCTGCAAATCACATTACAGGTGTATGCATTAATAGAGTATACTCAACAGGATATATTTTGTAGGACCTTGAAACTTGGGAATTGGAGCATTATAGCAAGTATTCTGCTGTCTGCGGTATAACAATTGGGCCAATCAGAAGCGCCCACCCCCAATTTTCCGATCCTGCAGAAGTTACGTCATCATCACTTGTAGCTGAACTTGAGTCGTGCAGCGTGAGGGCGAGGCATGACGCAAGACACAAGCAGCTTGTAAAGCAGATATTTGGCGCTGTCGCAGCTTGTTTGGGGTGGGCAATCGTGTAGTATCCTTAGGTTTATTACGAGTACCATTCTCTCGGCCCCGTCACCGACCATGCCGTGGTGCTTGATTGCTAATCCTGGGCGGATGGCAGCTCTCCTCGAAGTGAGTCTCAACCCCATCCCGGGCTGATTCGGGTCCAAAATGAAGTGAGTACGATGTTCAAATATAGTTTGCAACTTCGCCGGGAACATTAAAGAATTCTGAACGATTAGGTCTTGAAGACATCGTTTCACTGGGAGGAAAGAGCAGCGCTGCCGCTGGGTTAGCAGTGAGATGCACTCTGCTTAATACCATACACTCTGCTTAAAACCATGCACTCTGCTTAAAACCGTGCACTATGCTTAAAACCGTGCACTATGCTTAATACCGTGCACTATGCTTAAAACCGTGCACTATGCTTAAAACCGTGCACTATGCTTAAAACCGTGCACTGTGCTTAAAACCGTGCACTATGCTTAATACCATGCACTATGGTTAAAACCGTGCACTATGGTTAAAACCGTGCACTATGCTTAATACCATGCACTATGCTTGCACTATGCTAAATACCGTGCACTATGCTAAATACCGTGCACTATGCTAAATACCGTGCACTATGCTTAATACCGTGCACTATGCTTGCACTATGCTAAATACCGTGCACTATGCTAAGTACCGTGCACTATGCTAAATACCGTGCACTATGCTAAATACCGTGCACTATGCTAAATACCGTGCACTATGCTTAATACCGTGCACCGTGCTTAATACCGTGCACCGTGCTTAATACCGTGCACTATACACTATGCTTAATACCGTTCACTAACCTAAATACCATGCACTATGCTTAATACCGTGCACTATGCTTAATACCGTGCACCATGCTTAATACCATTGCAAGATGGCACCTCAGTGCTATGTTAAGTTTTATTTTTGTATTGCAGGCTGATGCCAGCCACGTTTGGGTGTCAGCATGTAATGCATCTTTCCTGTCCTTGTTGAGAGGGCGTCTGTGTTTTACTGCAGATGGATGTGTGGGTCGAATGCAAAATGAGCTAGTGGTTGGATGAATGAGTGTTTGCATGCCCTGTGGATGCCAAAGCCCTTCCGTGACTGAACAGGCACTTTTTACTTACGAGCCAGACCCACTGGCATTCCCAATATATATTTTAAGGTCTTCTATTGTAGACAATTGCAGTACTATAAAAGCCCACATTACACGGGGAGCAGTGAAATATTTTCCATATTTCATCAAAAGCCCATCATAATGGCAGCCTCCGCTGACCTTCACCATTGCCAATTGTTTAATAAATTAGGAAGAGTGCCAAACATCTGAGCTGGCCATAGCTCATTGTTTAATTACTAGTCTATTTGTGAAAAGCCAAGAAAAACCATACCATTGTAAATGCTGCGGTTATCCTCGTTTCCTTTTGCAGTGATGGCGGCGGCTTAAACTGTCTCTTACGAAGCCTCTATCGCTTATTTAAAGAAACATTCGATTTATGAAAATGAAGCATCCGAATTACAATCCGGGTCCTCTGTAATCTCTACTTTTCTGTCAGAAGCTAAAAACATGCCCACATTTTGCTCTGCCTTGCAAGCAGAAATCTTTCTATAGCCGACAATGTTTTTGTAATTTTTTTTTTAAAGGGTATGCGTTTTGATATGAAACACTATTTGTAACTACATAATTAAGTATTCTCTATCTTTTTCATATGTATTATGACAAAAAATAGGCGACTCTCCTGGGTGTCTCAATTCATCAGTTTATTTCCATATTCCCTCACGTAATTTGGTTAATATCCCCAGCAACATTCACTATAGGATACGCCGTAATTGTTTATTTTCAATAGACAATGAAATTTTGAAGATATATCAAAATGAACTACAGATCTCGTAAGTCAGTAGGCTAAATCTCAATACATCTTTTATAATAGATTCTACTGTGCTGTTGTGACAAATTAACTGGCACTTTATTTTGTCAAATTAAGCTAAAAAAAAGATAAAAATGCTTTCTTGATTTTCACGATGATGGCATGAAAAGTGATGCAAGTGCACACACAAAAAACAGTAACCCAGGCCCTGCTGGTGTCCCGCCGGCTTGACTGCTGCAATGTGCTCTACTTAAGAACTTCTAGAGGCAGACTGGCAATGCTTCCAAGAGTACAACATGCAGCAGCCCGCTACGCCACAGCCAGGGTTTATGGGGAGGGAGACCGACCAGTAGCCGCCTTGCAGCACAGCTGCGCCCCAAACGACACTATCTTGTAAATAATTGACGAGCAGGGACAGGTGTTACTTGGTAGTCAGGAAATGGCGGGTAGATTTCATAGGTACTACACACAATTCTATACCTCCCAGAATCCACCGGATGCGTTTCGCGACTACCTTGAGCACATCCAGATGTCCTGGTTGACGAACGCCCATAGAGAATACCTCATGTCCCCTCTTACCCCAGGAGAGGTCAGGCAGCAATGAAATCCTTGCGAATAGGCAGCGCCCCTGGCATTGACGGGCTCACAGTCTTATTTTATAAAATATTCCAGGACCAGCTGGTCCCCCCATCTCATGACCCAAGCAGGAAGCATGCCCCCCACTATGAGAGAAGCATTGATAATCCTGTTACTGAAGCCCGGGAAATCACCAGAGGCTGGTTCCTCATACAGGCCTCTATCCCTGATTAATGTCGATACGAAGATTTACGCCAAAATACTATCGAACCGATTAGCCCCACTGCTGCCGCTGGTGGTGCGCCCGGAGCAGGCAGGAATTGTTCCGGGGCGCAGCCTCACCACGAACCTGCACACTATATTTGGCGCTTTTCAGAGGCTGGATCCTGGGATTAAAGCAGCAGTGATTTAAAAAAAATATATATATTTTTTAATAGACGCCGAGAAGGCATTTGACTCTGTAGAATGGGCCTTCATGAAAGGCGTCTTGCAAGGAATAGGGGTTGGGGATATTTGTATTCAATTAGTAATGACCCTTTACGCTCAACCTACAGCTCGGGTTAGACAAGGCAGGGAGGTGACTGCTCCAATCGACATTACCAAAGGAACTCGCCAGGATTGTCCTTTGTCCCCACTACTTTACGCCTTAGTTGCTGAACCCCTCGCCTGCGCATTGCGGGAGTACCATGGGCACAGGGGTCTGCACTTCCCGGGATATCGCTTGATAATCTCTGCATATGCGGACGACACTTTGCTGTACGTCCGTGATTCAGAAAGCAACATTAACCCAGTTCTCGCTGAGGTGGTCCAGTTTGGGGGTCTGTCCGGACTCCGAATTAACTGGAACAAGTCGCTGGTGTTTTCACTCACCCCAGTGACTGCCCCGGTCAGGATGGACTACGCCCTGCAGGGGACCGTAGACCCAGTCCGCTACCTAGGAAATCTGATCCATACGGACCCCGCAGTTGTGATAGCAGAAAACTACGGGAGGGCCGTCTCCAAACTAGAGGACGATATCGCTAAGTGGATCAAATTGCCCCTTTCCCTAATAGGGCGCATCTCCTTAATGAAGATGGTGGTACTGCCTTGGTTTCTCTTCTTATTCCTGAACATCCCGATACTATTGCAACGCTTCGTATTTGAGACCTTGGGCAGATTGATGATAAAGCTGGCATGGGCGGCGAAACAGCCCAGAGTCCGGTGGGATATATTGACTCTCCTGTACGCTGCTTGGGGATTGGGTGCCCCAGACTTAGAACTCTATTGCAGGGTCGCTCAGGCCTCCCATGCATATCACTGGCAACATGGACCTCCTGACTTGCCATACCCGTTTCTCGAGCGTAATGCTGCCGCCCCCCTTACTCTTTCTCAGTTCCTATTCACTTCCCAGTCCTCAGGCATGGGATCGCAGACTCCTTAAACTCCACAGTGCATGCCTGGGGCAGGCTACTCAACTTAAGGTCGGGCGCTCTTATGTATTCTCCGCTCATGCAGCTTGATTGGTGTGTCTGGCTCTCAACGATTGGGGACTGGGCTGTCCTTCGCTCGATGAGGCACATGGCTCTCAATGTATTGGGGGACTTTTCTCAACAGTTTATTATGTAACTGGGAGGACTGTACTGCAGGCTCGCGGGCCATTCGCCACTGGACAGATTTCAGTTTCTTAGGGTCAGGCATGCATGGCGACAGCTGCTGGGGGACGATCTGCAGGAGCCTGAAGAGTCTGCTGCGCTTTCTTATGTCGTCAAAGCTAAGACACCAGCCAAACTTATTACAGTCCTATATTCCATGGCTCAAGAATCGAGGAAACTCCAGTTAAGCAAGGCGATGGTGGAATGGCAAAGAGACCTGGACATGATAATTGACGATAAATGCTGGAAGTACTGCTCCGAGGCCATGAAAAAGGTGTCCCTGAATGGCAGGCATCATCTGATCCACTTTAAATACATCAACAGAGTTTACTACACACCTAGCAGGCTGGCGAGGTACGCGCTGAGAGACACAGCACAGACCCAGCACAGTGTGACAGATGTACGGAGCCAGAGGCTGGGTTTTATCACATAGCAATGTCATGCCCCAGAATCCGGATATTCTGGGAGACGGTGTTTGTAACTCTTAGCAAGCCTCACACCTGACCCTCTGGTTGTGCTTTTGGGTTATGATCGGGAGATTATGCTAGACTGCAGGAAATTGGTGGCAATAGGGTTTCTAATGGCTAAACGCAGGATTGCAATGAGTTGGGCAAAAGGGCCTACCCCGCATATTAAAGACTGGAGCTCGGACATGCTATATTGCAATACACAATCTGATGCATACAATGAACTCCTTCCCCCTGCAGTGTCGACCTAAGGGAATATGGGGCCTCTACCAGCAACACTTGGCGGGACTGGGTTCGGGAGGGACCGTGAGTGCTCTGGGGTGAAAGGGCTATGACTGATCAATAGCTATAGGTAGTCTAGAGTGCACCAAGATTACGTGCCTTATCGCTCTGGAGGTGAGCTGTAAGCGCTGTCCCCCCGGGACTGCCCCTGTGCCAACATGGAACTGAGCAAATGTAGCTAATTGAGCAAGCTCTTCCAGCATATAAGGGATGCACAAGGCCACAACATGTCTTTTATAATGATGATTTGTTTTGCTGGGAGGGACGGTCGGGAAGTTTAATTGTTATTGTAGTTTTTTGCACTGGTAATACCAATATGGAATAACAGTTGCAAGAGTTGTATCAAGTGCATAAAATGTTATAACTATAAAAAATAAAAGAAACGCAGCAGCCCGGATGCTATTAAGAATTCCGAAATGGACCTCAATTAGCTCCGATTTGGCTGAACTTCACTGGCTTCCAGTTAAACTCAGAATCTCATTTAAAGCTCTGTGTTTCACGCACAGGATAATGAATAGAAGGGGTCCCAGTTATCTCTTCCCCTTGGTCAATGCTTACACTCTTTCCAGAGTACTCAGATCTGGAGAAGCAGTGCTGGCAGTGATTCCCAGAGTACGTTGTGCACGACTGGGCTTTTGGTCTTCGTGCAGCCGAGCTTTGGAACTCTATGCCACTCAACCTAAGACTCGAACAGTCTGAGGCAAGTTTCCGCAAAAATCTTAAGACCTGGCTCTTTAGACCGAGTTAGAAGCCTACTTGCTCATGACTTTCCTGACCCTGATATGATGCTATGCTTAGCGCGGGGACACTCCTTCGGAGTTACCAGGCACTTTATAAATTCTAAATTCATTCATTCACTGTTATGAATGCACACAAACAGAACTACATTTCTCAGTAATCTCTAAGTAAGGAGGATAAAAAGGATTTCTCAAATATTGTATGGAAATGGAAGAATCATTATACACGTGACCAAGACCCCGGTGAAAGCACGTTGTGGTAGTTGGAATGGTGCACCACCATTTTGGAATATGGAAATAAATTTGTAAATTAAGACGACCTGGAGTGCGGCCTATTTTTTTGTGCCATAATTTATCCCAGGAGTGGTTGCCCCAAGAGGCAGTACCTGATCAACTGGTGGCAAAATGTGGAACCATGTTGGAGCAATATATATATATATATATATATATTTATATATATATTTTTTGTAGTTCCTGTTAGGTTAGGCCTCCATTGAGAAGGCATGTTTTTGTTTTCTTAATAACTTTGACAGTGTTCGAATCTACACTGAATCTCCCGAAAAAACAGTGCATCCAATTTGGGTTCAGTATGGCAAGTTTGGCACAGATCTACATGGGTGGATGTATGTGGAGGGGTCTAAAGTAGAGTTTCCGATTTTGACTCCATAGGAATCCTTCATCTCTGCTTCAGAAAAAACCCTGAACTGTATTGCACCAAACTGGGCATGGAAGTAGCACTTTACCTAAGGGAAAACCTATGCTTGGTTTGGTGTAAATCCATTTGGTAAATTCTGAGAAATTAGTACTTGCATAATGTTATATAAATGGGTTAACAAGTTAGAGATAACTGGACTATTAACCTGCAAATGGGTTCGCGGACCATCCGTGGACAAAATAAAACATCCTATTGGATGAAGGAGTTTATCCTGCCTGTTGTTCATATCTGCAGACCTGAACCTTCTGGCCACAGCAGAGAATAATTTGTTGCAGCCACCATTACAGGTTGTGATGCTTTGTCCCTCTGAAAATAATTGAAAGGAGCCCTTTTAAGTTAATTTAGGTTAAAAAGGAGACAAGTACAACAATGTGCTGGGTTTGGATAGCCCAGCACAACTCCAGTGTCCATAAACTCTTCTTCAGGGTCCTCAAATCCTGGCAAGAGTTTGCGTACCCATGTGTTACCCCCTTTTGAGTCTGCGAACCCTAGGTCAGTGTCCGCAAACCCAAACAGGCTTATGGGTCCATTTTAAGCCGCCTGCTGTGTCCATGATTGGCCGCCCACACAGCATCCATGCAAACCATAACTTGCACACCAAATGCATTATTATGACCTCACAGTATATTTTACCAGTAAGTGCTAAAAGCCTAGCATAAATAAACAAAACCTATTTAAACCACTAAATAATACTACATTCTTAGTAATGTTTCATAGTGTTCAGGACAATGTGATATGGAATCTAATCTGTAAGAATATTTGACGTTTACAATTGCATCTGTTACAAGAAGGGTAAGGTCATGATCATTACACTTGGTGTGCGAGTTATGGTTTGCATGGCTTTTGTGAGAGTTACGGATTGTAGAGGTAACCGTCACTGAATTTCCTTGGTTTTTAAATTTAGAACCATGATTGTGTTTTTTAGGTAGATGTTTTTACAACTGGCTGTCTAAATCCCAGTAGAAATGTGTTGGGCAGGGAGAATCCGTCATGACTTTGGGTCTGATTTGTATCTTGATGGTATGTATACTTCATCGGAACGGTGATAGCGTATACATACTGCCAAGAAAAAGGTGTGCCCACCCAATTAAGATGCGGCCAGACCATCGGTTTAATTATGACGGAGACTACTCCGTCTCTCACGTGATCCCACTGCTCTGCAGAGTGAGGGCCGTCGGAGTCAGACATCTAATTCCTCCCACCGAATTTGGATGGGCAGAACTAGAGGTCCGTTTTCACTTCCAGTCACCGTCAAGAAAACCTTGGTGGTCAGGGGCAGTGAAAACTGCTAAATGCTCACCTCAGAAGCAGACTGCCATAGGGAAGGGACCATTTTCTTTTTTAATTCCAAAAAAGAAATCCAGCTTCAGGATTTTCTTTTTGAAAATAAAACAGTTTGGTGCAGAGCTCTGTCAAGTTGATGTAGCCCACCACCAAACTGTAAACTGCATTTACAGGAACTGCTGTGAAAGAGGTTCCTGCCAAGGCTTTAGAGATTACCACCAGCTTGGCGGTCATTTCCAAGTAGGCGGGCAGCACCTCCATCAGGGCGATGGAGTAATTTACTCATCGCCTTAGTTTGTACACCTTCTCCCTTTGTGGGTGGGAGGAAACAACTTGGGTGGGGAATGGAAGGCACATGGAGGGCAAGATGGGGAGAGGTAATCAAGGGTGAAATAGCAATGTGGAACGAGTGAAGGAGAAGCACATGGGCGAGAAAGGAATGGGAGGAAGATACAATGGTGAGCATAACCCAGAGGAGGGTGGGCAAGGAGAGTGGACGAGGGAGAAGCACGCGGACGACAGTGAGCAACACGGAGTGCAGGGGAGGGGAAGAGAAGAACATGAGGGAGGCATCTGGAAAACACATGCATTGTCATAGAGTGCATACCTAAATAGAAAAAATTGTCTTCACCCAAAAAAACAAATGGCGCAAGAAATGGAAACCTAGAAGCCAACCAATCAGAAAGACGGCTAAGAGGCAATGCTTCATGGGAGGGACAAACGCAAGATTGACAACCTGGGACACAAATAAGAAGCAGGCAAATATGATTGACCATAAAGCCCACCAATGATAAGCGTTTGGCTAGCTCCAAGTCCTTGTATGTTCTTGGTAAGCCCACAATGTGTGTTTTACATTCGACCTAAAAATGGGCAGACTGAATTTTCCTGTCAAATTCTGTGCTCCAAGCTTTAGATCTTTAATCCTTCTAGATGCATTTCTTTAAAAAGAGCAAAGTTGAGTTGATAGTCCTTTGCACAAATGCCTTATGTCTATGACCTTGTAAGTAAGGCTTCCTTTAGAGATGAAGTACAACATATCTGCTGTTACTTCCTCAGCCCACCATTATTAAACCGGATACGTCTTTCTTTTTTCCTGACTTTCAGCTTCAACACAACTTAGCGAATAATGAAGCCCCCAGTGAGGAGACGTGTGGCACCTCTGCGTCTTGCGATAGACCCGAAATTCTTATTGCGTCGCAGGCGGTGTGTCTGGTTGAAGAAAGAAAAGATCCGCCTATTGCGGGCACTGAAGGCGCAGGCCCAATATAAGGAGCTGGACTTGGAGATGTGCAAGATGGAGCTGCCAAAGAAATCCGAGGGCGAGGTTTGTATGAGGATAAGCACCTTCTAAGCTAGAGCACAAAGGTGGACCTGAAGGCCTCTTGGAACTTTATTGGTCACAAAAAAGGGCATGCTGTGTTCTCACTGCATCAAACAGCAGATATTACAAGTGGAGAGGAGAGAGATCTAGGAATGAGGATTATATACCCAGCACTGCCCTGTCACATGAGTAACTGTGAAAGGATGCTATGGACAAAAAAGCAGATTGAGAAGTTTGATTCTCCAGCATGAATTATCTTTCAGAGGTTATCGTTCTTTTTTAATATACCAGTCTGAGAATCCTCAGATATTTTAACCCCTTGGCTTCTAAGCCTTTTCCTCTAGAATGCTAAGCCCTTTGTTTGCTCTTTGGTGTATTTTGCGCTTATACCTGTTGAACCTTTTTACACATAACATGAACAGAACATATAGCGTGTATTTGTGAAGTGCCCGTTCACTCAAGGGTATCTTGGTGCTGAATAACAGATGTTTATTGTTACCACGTAAGGTATCCATGCCAAATATGTCTTTTTTTTCCCCCCAAAACCTGGGGATTCTAAAGGTGCCCAGGGTTTGTGGATTCCCTTGGAGAGGACTGAGAAAATAGCCAAAATATAGCTTTTGTTTGTGTTGGGGGGGGGGGGGGGCTGTTTAGGGGGAGAGGTTTGCAAAAAATGGGGGGTAAAGTGCTTCGGTAGAATGCCCTTTTTTTTTTACCACAGTTTATGCATTTTTCTAAGAGAGAGTCCATTTTTTAAATAATTTTTGTGGTTTCAACCTACTTGCTGTTTTGTGGAAACGGGTGCAAAACCCATGGATGATGCCAAAAAGCCATACATTTTTTAAAAGGAGACTAAGTTCAGCATTCAGCAAGAGTTAATTTGTGTAGATTCCTCAAGCACTTCCCAAAGAAACTGATGAAAAAAAGAAAATGAACATTAGTAGGAAGAAACAGCCATTTGTAACTACATTTTCTTCTGTAACTTTTATCACAATGGTCTTTTTACAAACGCAATACACCATTATGTCTAACAGACCATTCTGGTCACAGTGATATATTAGGTTTGTAGATTCCCCAAAAACACGAGATGCCCAGAGCAGAAAACTGAGCTGCTGCTTACAATGATTTTTCCTTGTGTACAGACTATACAGACATTTGTATGGTAAAATGAAAAGAATGAAAAATGGGTATGAAAGAAACATATGTATTTCTGAAATGTACACAAGATACTGAGTTTAAGAACAGTGATTATTTGTACACATCCGAATATGGGGCTACCCATAGTATTCATTCGATACCCCATAATTTACGGGTGTGCTTCGACCGATTCCTGTGCTCGCCGACAATACTCCCAGTGACCCGACAAGTAGACTACCTAGACCGTGTGATCTCTGATCACGATGCACATATTCTGACTCGCCAATGGCGACTGCCTTACCCGCCAGTCCCCAACTGGAAGTTGCAGCAGGAATGTTTGGAAGACCCGGTCTTCCAGCATGACCAAACAAACAGTATCGAAGAATATTTAGCGAACAACGCCAACACCGCGCCCACCAGGACACTGGAGTGGGACGCCTTCAAAGTGGTCATCAGGGGGCCTGCATCAGGCAGATAGCGGAAGTCCGCAAGACGCTCGACCAAACCTGCTTAAAGCAGAGCAGGAGTTGGCGGCCTTGCCTAAGGCAGCAGACGCAAGCCTAGTGACCCCAGCCCGAATCGCGGATGCCAAGATGACGTACGCGGAAGGGCTAGCAGACCTCTGTAGATACAATTTAAAACTATATGCACTCAAGAAGCACAGGGAGGGGGACAGATCAGGAGCACTTCTAGCCTGGCTTGCCCGCCAGAATCAGGACATACGTCCAATTACTGAGATCAGAAGCCCAGGGGGCATCATGGTTACTTCTCAGGTGGAGATCCTGGCACTTTTTCAGAATTACTACACGGCGATGTACAGAAGCCCCGCACAGGGCACTGAGGCACAAGTTGACCGATTTCTTGCACCCCTCGAATTGCCCCTTGTCCCAGACAAGGATAGGGATCTCCTTGAAGTAGAGATTACAACCTCAGATGTGAAACAAGCGATATGGGCCCTAGCACGGAATAAGGCCAGTGGACTAGATGGCCTGCCCCTAGAATACTACAGCGGCTTTGCCACATTACTGGTGCCAAAACTGGCGGACATGTATGAGGTGGCGTTGGAGGAGGGGATGTTACCTGCCTCACTACGAGAGTCCCTCATAGTCTCAATTTTGAAGCCTGAGCATGACGCGACACAGCTGACCTCGTACAGGCCAATAACATTACTGTCCTCTGACTGTAAGATCCTAGATAAGATCCTGGCAGACGAATGAGCTCACTACTCCCGCCGCTAATACACCCGGACCAGAACGGGTTTGTGCCGGGTAGGAACACCTCCCAAAACAGATACAATTTAAAACTATATGCACTCAAGAAGCACAGGGAGGGGGACAGATCAGGAGCACTTCTAGCCTGGCTTGCCCGCCAGAATCAGGACATACGTCCAATTACTGAGATCAGAAGCCCAGGGGGCATCATGGTTACTTCTCAGGTGGAGATCCTGGCACTTTTTCAGAATTACTACACGGCGATGTACAGAAGCCCCGCACAGGGCACTGAGGCACAAGTTGACCGATTTCTTGCACCCCTCGAATTGCCCCTTGTCCCAGACAAGGATAGGGATCTCCTTGAAGTAGAGATTACAACCTCAGATGTGAAACAAGCGATATGGGCCCTAGCACGGAATAAGGCCAGTGGACTAGATGGCCTGCCCCTAGAATACTACAGCGGCTTTGCCACATTACTGGTGCCAAAACTGGCGGACATGTATGAGGTGGCGTTGGAGGAGGGGATGTTACCTGCCTCACTACGAGAGTCCCTCATAGTCTCAATTTTGAAGCCTGAGCATGACGCGACACAGCTGACCTCGTACAGGCCAATAACATTACTGTCCTCTGACTGTAAGATCCTAGGTAAGATCCTGGCAGACGAATGAGCTCACTACTCCCGCCGCTAATACACCCGGACCAGAACGGGTTTGTGCCGGGTAGGAACACCTCCCAAAACAGATACAATTTAAAACTATATGCACTCAAGAAGCACAGGGAGGGGGACAGATCAGGAGCACTTCTAGCCTGGCTTGCCCGCCAGAATCAGGACATACGTCCAATTACTGAGATCAGAAGCCCAGGGGGCATCATGGTTACTTCTCAGGTGGAGATCCTGGCACTTTTTCAGAATTACTACACGGCGATGTACAGAAGCCCCGCACAGGGCACTGAGGCACAAGTTGACCGATTTCTTGCACCCCTCGAATTGCCCCTTGTCCCAGACAAGGATAGGGATCTCCTTGAAGTAGAGATTACAGCCTCAGATGTGAAACAAGCGATATGGGCCCTAGCACGGAATAAGGCCAGTGGACTAGATGGCCTGCCCCTAGAATACTACAGCGGCTTTGCCACATTACTGGTGCCAAAACTGGCGGACATGTATGAGGTGGCGTTGGAGGAGGGGATGTTACCTGCCTCACTACGAGAGTCCCTCATAGTCTCAATTTTGAAGCCTGAGCATGACGCGACACAGCTGACCTCGTACAGGCCAATAACATTACTGTCCTCTGACTGTAAGATCCTAGGTAAGATCCTGGCAGACGAATGAGCTCACTACTCCCGCCGCTAATACACCCGGACCAGAACGGGTTTGTGCCGGGTAGGAACACCTCCCAAAACATTCGTAGACTTTCATGTCCAGGACTGGGCCCTGGATTGCTACCCCAGGGTGGCGTACTGATCCTGGACCGGGAAAAAGCATTTGACACCCTCACCTGGCCATACTTATTCGGGACACTGCAATGGATGGGGCTGCTACCCACCTTCAGAGCTTAAGTGCAGCTACTATACACAAACCTTACATCCAAGGTGTGGTTGGGCAAATATATATCACCGCCCTTCCAGATTGGGAGCGGCACCAGGCTGGGATGCCCACTCTCCCCTCTGTTATTTGCCCTGGCCATGGAGGCCCTTGCGATACGACTACGCCAGGAGGGTAAAGCATGGGGCATCCCGATAGCGAGCATTACACATGCCATGTCCCTTTATGCAGACGATCTGCTACTATACATACGGGACATCACAGAGGACCTAAGCCCCACATGGGACACGCTTTCAGACTTTGCAACCGCAGTAGGGCTGAAGGTCAAATGGGCAAAATCAACAATGTACCCTCTGAACCCAGATCTCTCCCCCAGGTGATAAAGTTTGGAGACTCGAACATCACCTGGATGGCCAGCGCCCCGCGATACCTCGGAATTAGACTTTACTATTGGCCCACTGATCTATTTGAGGGCAATCACCATAGGGCCCTGGCCAGAGCTAAGACCCAGGTGAACTTTTGGAAGACTCTACCGCGTTGGCCCCTATCGGCAGGTTAGCCCTATCAAAAATGATCTTAGTTCCACAGTTCCTCTACTACTTCTGTAACACCACTGTCATTCCCCCCCGCTCTTTGTTTCGCGAGCTAGATACCTCACTAGGTTCCCTTATATGGGGAAGTGGATGTTGGAGAGTGGCTCTCTCAAAGCTACAACTCCCGACGACCAAAAGGGAATGGGGTGCCTTTCTTTGAGGCCTACTTTCTTGCGGCGCAGCTCCAGTGGCTCTCCCGCTGGACTGCGGGGAGGTTCCTGGAGGAAACCGCCTCGGAAGCGGGACCCATGACGGTACAGGCGGTCTGCCGCCTGCTCCTTCACGGCGCCAGGCCAAGTTGGCAAACCCCATACATGTGGCGACCGCCCGTGCAAGCATGTTGCGCATTCACTGCATAACAGGCGAGACTCCCCATACACCCCTCCGCTAGCGGGGCTTCCCCGGAATGGAGGCCACTACACTGCCCGAACAATGCGCGTCTGGACGAGCCACTCGATCCTGGAGGTGGGATCCCTGTTCTCGTAGGGTCAGATGCTTACATTTGACCAACTTGTGGAGGAGACAGGACTCCCACAAGGACAGTTCCTACTCCACAGACAAATAACCCTAAGCTGTCGCCGCTTCTGGGACCTCTCGTGGAGAACCCACGACATGGGCCTAGGCGACACCTAATCACATGCTTTATAAGGCGGTCTGAGATCTTACGGCCACTACCCTCACCCTGCTACGGCAGAAATGGGAGGATGAAATAGGGCGCCCTCTACATAAGGAATGGGAACAAGCCCTAGAATATCCGCAGAAAATGTCCTGTAATGCTCAGTTTAAAAACATACAATTCTCTATATTGCACCGCGCTTATCTCGCTCCGGCCTGAATTTAGCGATTCTACCCCATTACGCGATTCCTATGCCCAAGATGCCAGGCACCATATGCAACATTTAAACACATGGTCTGGCTTTGCCCCACGATACAACCCTATTGGTGCACAATACACAAGACACTGCGGGAACTAACAGGGCTCACCAACATCAACACCTGGGAGGCCAGTGGGCTTGGGATATTTTGCAGGAATAAAACCCTTAAAGTTCAGACACGCTTCGCATCCCTAACCCTCTTGTTGGCGAAGAGAGGTATCACTATGTACTGGAGAACCCCAGAGGGACCCCCCATTGGCAGCTTGGGCAGTCAGTAAATGGGGCTCAGTGGAGTAGGATACAATCAGGCAGGAGGAGATTCAGGGAGTACGCAAGACACACATATCCATGAAGTGGGCCATGATCCTCCACCAATTCAGGCAACACGCACTAAGCGACCAGCAACCCCCACAACGGCCGAATGTGACTGCAGCCCGTAACCAAGACACACGAACTCAATCGGACCCACTGGCTGAAAGCTCAGCTCATACACCTAGACACAATGACAGCTCTTGACCCCGCACAGCCTCTGCAGGATGGAATAAGCCAGCGCATAGCACGCATCCTCGCCAGCACCCTGCTGCAGAAGGGCCCTGCTCTCCCCCGCCCCTTCACATAAGAACCCACACAGCAACAACATCCTCCTAATTCTGGACGTCCTTGGAGGAAGATGCTCCATTCACCTTGCCCTACTATCCCAGTTTTCGCCCCAGTTTTATTACTCAAGCCGGTAGTTCCAAGAAGCGGGCAATGGACAAGGCACACGTTTGTCATTATAGCCAAAAGCAAGACACACTACGACAAGACGTGAACATGACAGGTAACTGAATAACCACCCTCAATATCAGTATACCCTTTTCAACCCCGGATGGACTGGTTAAATTACAATGTACACTCATGATACCCATGCTAAATGGTTAATATTATGTCAATGTATGATGTTTATGGAAAACTCGATAAAAATGTTTTTTTTTCTTAAATGGGGTTACCCATAGTATTTCTAGGGTATTTTGCAAAGTGTTTTCTTTCTTGCACACTCTTTTAGGCTTAGAAGCTATAAATGCAGAGAAATGCAATTGGTAATGACAATCGTTTTACTATTCTGTGTTCCCACATGTCTCCCGTTACAAACGCTACCCCACTTGTGTGGCTGGGCCTAGCGCCTGCAACACAAAAGGCCTCAAAACGCAACCTCGAGACCTCATACTTCATCCAGGAGAATCCACGGATAAAAGCAGGGTAAATGGGAGTTTCTTTGCGAGGGTCGCTCCCGCTAGGAAGAAAGACACCCTTGGTGGCCTAGCTGGGTGCTTTCCTGCTGCACGATCGCAGACACTGTGTGAAAGGAAAAAAACTATCCTTTCCCCAGTGTCTCACTTCTTGTCTGATTTACTCCACCTCAGGTGAGAGTATTGACCCAATGCATCCTTCTAGCGTATGCGCTGCAAGCAAATGTCTAGTAATGGTGTCGTTGGTGTGCCGTGGGCATGCTGATATCCTCATCTGGCATGGGGAAGGGCCAGTGGGGTGGCAGCTGAAATTCTTCCCTTCCGTCCCTGGTCAAAACATGTGGTTGGGGATATGGGAGAGGATCGCCAGCGCATCACCCTCCGGTGGGTGATAGGACGTGCTGGACACGTCCTTTGCACCCTAGAAGTGGAGTTAAAGACGTGTTCAGCATGTGCTAAGCACACAAGGGTTTAAAGACCGTCATAATCAAGCTTTTATTTATTTGCTCATTTTAGGTAACTTGCAATTGCTGCATGCATGCTTAAGGCAACCATGCCGCACAAAAAACTGCTTACTCTTCAAGCGCTGTATACGTTTCATGTTTCTAACTTTCAGATAGGTTATGGGTTACCGGCAGATTGAGGTAGCTCGGGTCAACAGGCAGACCTTGGGGGAAGAAGCCAAGATGGCGTTGTGAGCAATCTCTTCCCTGCTCGCTCTCTGTTCCCCTGCCATATCTATGAGCCCCTATTAAATAATAAAGGCTCTTCACCACGGATTCCACAGTGGTCAGAGATGAGAGATGCCGCTAAGCAATTGAACCGCTGAGGGAAAACTCCAGACAGCGCTGGGCGGCAAAATCCAGAAAAGGCTGCGAGCGTCTAAAGGCAGGAAGGGCAGTCACCATAGCTACCATATTTGCTCCAAACAGAGTCAAAGATCAGCTCTATTGGGTTGTCTGACAACTCTGGAGAGATGAGCCAGGGGAGACACCATCCTTACAAGAGACTTCAACTTGTCATCCGTAAAAAAATTAAACTGGGAGAAAAGATGATGTCTCGAGCCTTCTCGAAACATCTCAAAACGCAAATACATTTTTGGGGACTTAAAGGCTTGTAGTGGGAACTTCATCTGGAGGAGAAGGACTACTCTTTCTTCTGCCATTTGCATTTCTCATAGTCTCACATAGACCATTTCAGTCTTAGCAATCATTTGGCGCACACCTTAATTGGCTCAATAGGAGTCTCAGATCACGCCTACATGATTGCTAAGTGTGATCTCTGCAGATCTTGCAGGCATGTGGCACCTAAATCCTAGATTGCCTAGAGACCCCCATACTACATAGAGTCGTAGCTGAAAAATTACTGGATTACTTTAATGACAAAGAAGACAGTATTCCAATTGTCTGTGATGAAAGCAGTCCTCAGGTGGAAATTTATCTTTTTAAGCATCCACATGCATAAACTCGGGGAAATTAGAATCAGATAGCTTAAAGATGAAAGGGAGAACAGGGAAGCATGTTATGTGATGAAACGGAGATGGCAAACTAATGTTTAAGAAACTATAAGGGTTGTACACAAATAGAGCTGAATTTTCTATTCTATACGCAAGAGAGAATAAGACTAGGGTCTCAGCTAATGCTTCAAATGAAAGAAGAAACAGAGGAAATACATCCAGGAAATCAAAAAAAGTCTTGCAGACAGTGGAAGATAAAATGGAGGCGTTCATTTTCTTTTATGAATGCTTATACGTCACGGCTAGACTCACCAATCACGCAAAATGAGATAAAGTGGGCTATGGTCTACAAGATAGTACAAGGCACCAGCCATGGTGGACTGACAAGCTACTTTTAATTAACATGGATAGTATTTGCTAAAATCATACAAGCTGAATGGGGAAGGTAGTTTCGCTCCTAGTCTATGCAGCTATGTATAGCTTCATTGGCATGAGGCAGGCATAAGATAATATATGGTGGACAGTCCATCTGGTTGAAAAGGTCAAAAAAGAGAATCCAAGTTGTTTTGGTGTCTTTGGAAGCGGAGAAGACTTTTGACCAAGTGGAATGGTCGTTGCTGTGCCTGGTAATTGAGAAGATAGGCTTCGGAAACCAACTTATAAAACAAATAGTGATGTCATTATACTGTAGCCTATCCGGCAAGATCACTCTGAATGGGTTGACATCTAAAAGCATTCACATCGAGATGGGGACTAAACATTGGGTGCCCAATGTCCCCTCTACTGTTCACCCTCAGAGTAGAGCCATTGGCTGAGTGAATAAGTTGGGATAGATCAATAGTGGGAGGTCGATGTTCTCAAGATGGGAGACCCAGAGAGGTTGCTACCATCGGTAATGGAGCAGCTGCAACAATTTGAGGTAGTTTCTGAGTTTAAGATAAAAACTAAGTCTGAAATAAACCTGACCTTCCCTTTGCCGAAGGTGCAGGCCATAAGGGATGCTTTCCTGTTCAAATGGGCCACCAAATATATTATATATCTTGGGATCCGCACCACCCGTATGTAGGCCAACTGTATGAGACTAATTACTTGCGCCTGCTAGCAGAGGCGAGAACAGTTCTCAATAAATAGGAGCGCCTAATCCTCTCTAGGACTCACCATATTAATGCTGTTAAAATAAATGACCTCCAAGAATGCTCTATGCATACTAGACCCTAATTAAAAAAAACAGCTACTTTGAACATCTACAAAAAGCAATAAACCGATTCCAATGGAATGTTGCAAGACAGAGAGGATCATTAAAGGTGCTCCCAAGGACGAGGGAGATTGGGGGCCTCGCGCTGCCAGATTTCACAACTTCTTATTGGGCCTCCCAGCTAAAGTCTAGTAGAATGGTGCAGACCCGACACTACGCTAATTTAGGCATTTGTAGATCATGCCATTGTTGGCAGAACATTAAGGGATGTCATTCGGTTACCAAAATGAAACGGACCACATAAGGTTTATTTATCAACCCCAGTTGGAACAATGCTGGCAGGATGGTAACAGTAGAGGAGGGAATAAAGCTCACCATGTTTCCCTCTCGATAAATTTGCATACACTTTCATCCCGATTTCACACTTGGAAGCCCATGCAGGCCTATTTGTGTGATAGAAAAAGGGGGGGGTAGTTTTACCACATGATTGAAGACCTCTTTCAGAATGGGGAGATTAAGGGCTACATGTATCAAATATTTGTTGTGTTCACAAACGGGCCGATTCTCAGAATCTGGCCGTTTGCGAATGCAAAAAATGCTTTTCACATATAACAAACCCTATTTTGCGATTCGGTAATCTGTTACCGAATCGCAAAATGGGTTTGCGATTCGCTATTTGGAAGGGGCGTGTTTAGGACGTCCCTTCCAAATACCAAATTGTTACGGTATGTAGGAATGTTTTGTGACCATGAATGCGGTCGCAAAACATTCGCAATCTACCACAAACTTCAAGTTGGTGGTAACCCATTCGCATAGGGAAGGGGTCCCCAAGGGACCCTTCCCCTTTGTGAATGTATGCAAAAACTTTTTTTAAGAGCAGGCAGTGGTCCCACGGACCTCTTTCTACTCTTTAAAAATGAAATGTAAACTTCATTTTGTAAAGTATCGCCATTTGCTTTAAGGAAAACGGAATGCTTTACAAAAAAATAAGATTGCTTTATTTAAAAGCAATTCTGGACATGGTGGTCTGCTGACCCCAGCAGGCCACCATCCTCGTGCTTTTAGCAACTCCTAGGTGGTTACGAATTGCGACCTACCTCATAATTATTGATGAAATAGGTCGATTTGTGACCCCCTAGGAATCGCTAAATGAAACTCTTGTAGTTTCATACATTTGTAATATCGATGACCTAATTGCGATCCCCTGAATATCGCAATAAGGTAACCGCTATCACAAATGTTGATACATGTGGCCCGAAGTCTTATCCATTGCAAATCTAAGTATTGGTTGAGAGAAGCCGATGCACTGGGTAAAGCAAGGGGAAATAAAAGGGGGGGGGGGCATAAAAGACAAGTTCCCATTTTTTGAACAAATGACAGGAAACCGTAAATGTAGGGCACAGTGGCTTGACTATAAAAGTTACTGAAAATGGCCACTACGTCAGAGGATTAGACCTACAGAGAACAGTAGGATTAATGGCTAAATACCCAGAAAATGTAGTCACTTTTAAGAGGAGGGCCATGTCCATCTTCTTAAAGCTGGACTTGACCCGATTAGCCTATAGTTCACTCCATTCCTGATCTGAGATCAAAGCACTCAGATTGGTTTCCTTCAATGTTTGTTCCTCATTACTTTTACTGGTGAGGGTACGTAGAGTGGATCCGGCTTTTTCGGGTGCCTAAGGCTAGACCCCCAGTAGATTTCCTCACCAGAGAGGATTTAAAGCTCAACTCTCTGCTGCACTGTTATTCCACATCTTGATTGCAAGGCAGAAGCGGTTTAGGGGCAGATGGACGACGCCCAAAATAGCATCTCGCACATTGCTGTTCTTTTGCGACTCGCAATTTGAAAGGCTCTATTTTGCATGTACAACAGTGTGTTTAACACTGTTTGCGATTCCCAATGGGAATGACAGGCCCTCCCAGGGATAGTTGCCTGCAGCAGACCACCATGTCTGGGACTGCTTTTAAATAAAGCACCTTTTTTTATTTTTAAATGCAGCCCGTTTTCCCTTTGCGAGTGGTTTACCACCTACTTGAAGTAGGTGGTAAACTGCAAATGTTTTCTGGCCGCAAATGCAGTCGCAAAACTTTAGTACATAGCATGTTGACTCTCTATTAGGAAGGGACGCCCATTCCTAATAGCGAGAGTCGCAAGTGCTAATTTGCGAGTCAATGACTCGCAAAATAGCATTTGTACATGCTATTACCCTTTTTTGCGGCGGCAAACGGAAGGATCTCCTGTTTGCGGCCGCAAAAAAGGGTCGTACCTCTGGCCCCAAGTTCAGGAGCATGATGCTACAGCTGTATAGCTTTAACCTTACACTGGGCCTTCTTAATGCAGTATTTTTGGGTTAAGGTGTCTTTGATCAGAACTGTTGCTTGTCAACATTTGTGAAGTCCATGTTTCTGATTTCAGAAGATATTACTTCTGCGAACAGCACTAACAAACAACAAAATACGGCAAGTCTGACAAGTGTTGCACATATTTAAATTTTTATGGGTACAAGCATGACAGAAAAACAAAGACCAGAGTTCCCTGGTTAGTAAAGGAAAACCCAGCCAGGACACAGATAGTCTAAAACTCTTTATCAGGATTTCTTGTAGGTGTGGGTAGAATACATTGCATCAGAATATTTACACATTGAAGCAGGCAGACAAGCAGTTTCTATCATGGCCAGCACTAGTGAAAACTATAAAAATGATTAGGCGCCCTTTCGGAGGGGATGCTAAGACTGCAGAAAATAAACTGATTGAGACCCACAAAGCCACAAAATCACTGCCATACTCCTCTGTTTCAACATTGTACCAATAAAATTATAAATCTTAATGAATATAAATTAAATGTAGTAGCAGATCAGAGAATCTTCTATTGTAAAGACTAGGCTGACTTGGTTGCGCCAAAGTGCCAAGAAGGATGTTCCTCTTTCTACCATCTGGCGAGAAGTAGCAACAGTCATCAGCTGGGTGTACCCTGCGCATCCAGTCAAACCATTTCTTGATCCCTCAAGTCTATCATGTTAGTTGATTGTTTTTTTTTTATTACTCCAGAGGTACAATTGGTCATGAGCCTTTAAGAGAGCTTATATTTCTGTGCCTGTAAACCACAAACATTGGACGTTCTTAAGAATTTCAAGCAAAAAGCAACAATACTATTACTACCCTTCAGGCTTCATACACCACCTAAGACAGTGGTTGTTAACCTGTTCACTTTTGTGGACCCCCAATTAATCATTACTCTAATCATGGTCCCCCATCCCCGGTGAATCGTTATTGGATTCTGGAGACCCCTATTGAGTTGTTGCTGGAAGTCGGGGACCCCCAGTAATTCATTATTGGAATCCAGGGACACCCACGGAGTCATTACTGGAAGCCGGGCACTCCCGTATAAGCAGTTTAGATGATTTGAACTGCAAAAAAAATACAGATTCAAGCATTTGCACAACTTATAAAATATTTTATTTAAATCACGTTATATAAAAATAAGTCAAAATTTAAATTTTAATGGGAGGTTGGAGCTTTTCTAAATTCAATTAGGGGTCACTCATTGTTCGTGCTATATTTTCTTTGATACACATGCGCTGCTCCCACAAATCCAGCGATGGATACCAACTTAATTTTTAGTCTCTCGTTTCAAATTCCTACACCTATGCAGAGTTTAAAATTTAAAATGTTACATTTGCTTTATTTCTATATCTCTCAATACTCTTTAATTTTCTAAGCAGTCGCGGACCCACTAAGTAGGCTTTGTGGACCGCTAGGGATCCCTGGACCACAGGTTAAAAACCACTGACCTAGAATATTCACAAAATACCTAGCCACTGAAGCAGCCTGCCTTAGAAGACATGGGTCCCACGTGTATCCTTACTGAACTAACTGATTAGCAAAGATAGATTTGTGTGAGTTGTGATAGGTGCATGGAGCACACTATTCCACATTGGATTATTTGCAATTAACAAAGAAATCGCATGTAGTTTCTTAAGAATTAATCCCGATTCTACACCCATCCCTCACTACAACCCTAATGCAGGGAGTGCAATGCTGCAGGTTTTTGAGACTTATGTTATCATCTTTGTGTAAGTGTGTGTATATATTACACATTGGCGTCGCCACTGTGTAGTTCTAGTTAGGTCAAAGTTTTCAAAGGTGGAGTGTTTTTGTTTCACTTATAAATTGATCCCATTTGACTAGTCTTTATGGAAGTTTTCAAATAAAGAAGTCATCCACCTCTGCTCCTTCAAGGAAAGTTTTACCCTGAACTGTTAAGCCATGGCCAAGAGAAGGGCAGTCCTACAATGTTATCCTGTGTTAATTCCAATAGGAAACTGCTCTCGAGCATAAAAAAAAATCGCTGAACCGAATTGCACCAAATTTGATAGAAAGTTAGCATGTTAATTAGAAAGTGTGCTTTTTTTAAAATTTGGTGTAGACCCTTTTGTAATTTTTCAGAAAGAGATGCTCCTGTTGGTCATTAAGAGCTTGAAAATGTAGGTGTATCAAGCAGTGCTGCACGTAAGCAAATCAGTTTTTTATTTGATTGGATTATGTTTTTGATCTACTACTGTATACGTGTCAAAGCAAACCTTTCTAGTAATCACCTACAGGGAATCTGCAAAGAGTTCCTCAACAACTTATTTAGATGACTCATTGTCATTATTTTATGCCATCCTGAGTAAAGCCTGTTTAATGCTTGTGGCAGTGAAGTTATTTGTCTGTAACAGTTGCTCTTTCTTTGTTAATTTTGTATATTAATTTGCAAACCTCCACCGTCACCAGTGCACTACTAAGAGCCTAAGCTGCTGCTCGAATACATCTGAAATGGTGGCTTCGGCCAGTATTAAGCGTTTTGCACATTCATGGGCTCGATCAAAATCATTTGCTACAGTGGATGGTCTACTACAGTGAAATGCAGATTCAGCTATGAAAAATATAACCACTTTAGAACAACAGTTGCAAATAAGTCACCAGTCTATCTAGAGGATCCCATAGGGGACCACCTGCAGCACTCCCTTATGGGAGGAACTGGAACCAAATGGATTCCTTTCCACATTTAATGCTTATAAAACTGAATATAGTCCGCTTTTTGTGAATAATGTTTGTGTGAGATCCTTCATCTACTATGGTTACTCGCACACTGTGAATTCAAGCTGTGCTTCTAGGACAAATTCCCCGAAAGCTCACACTTAAACCAGAATAAGGTCTGTTGTAAACTAAACCCCAAGTACCATCTTCTTTTATGCCACCTGCTGCTAAGGACTGAAACCGGGAAGCTCACAAGAAGCTAATGCTCATCAAACCTGTTTCTGAGGATACAGCTGCACAGTTGTGTTCCAAAGAGTAATTTAGTGCCCACATGTTTTATAAAGGCGTGTTACCTTTGTCTGTTGATGTGACCAATTCAAAATGATCATGAAAAAGTAAATGTTTTGTTACTTCTACTTGTTATAATTGTGGCGATGTGTAAATGAGTGAACTGTTTCTCTATTCTTCTAAATGCTGAAATGCATACCCTTGGGTTTGCAAATGATTCCAAACTTGTAAAAGAATTTTTTTTTACTCTATTTGTACTAGAAATTGTCATTCTTTTGTTCCTAGATAAGGCATTTCATCCGAGGGCTCAAAAGTCGAGTGGCACGAGAGGCTATACGAAAGCAGTACAGACGTTATCAGGCAGAGAAGTGTTGGGGAGAACAGATCCTTGCGCCTATCGAGGTACCTAGAAGTGAGGGAGGCGTTATCCTTTGGCAATATCAGTGGGGAGGTGCATGCATATTGCGTTTGCTGGTGACAAGGCATATTAAGGGGAGTTATGTGATGTTTGCAGCATTTGCGACATTCAATGTCATGCTTTGCACACTTCTGCCATTTAGTTTTGGGCATAGATGTTGCAAGTAGGTGTTTTCTTTGAAGTAGATGTTTTGGTTCAGAGGTCACTCATGAACCTCCCCCAAAACCCATAATACACTAGGAGAGAACTCCACCTTAGATTGTGTTTTTTCCCACCGTTTGGTTCATATGTACCTCTGGGACTGCCAATCTACAGGAGCTAATATTTAAGCATCAGATCACCGGAACTTCTACTCACAACACTCAAACATTGTGTAACCACCAACTACTTCAGGTCGGGTCTTATGAGAATGACTCTTTGGGATAGGGAAAATGCACTCTACAGTTCTATCCTAAGTGTAACCGCAGGTTCTCGTGGTCAGATCATCATAGGGTCTGTAACTTTTGTCTTTTGAGGGACCTTAGGATTTGACTTGTTCAGGCTGCCAGAGCATGCTTTTTCCAATGACTCTAACTTTGGAGAGAATCCTTCTCTAGGGCTCCAATGACACCCACACCCAAGACAAAGACCTCCGGTTGTCCTACCTAACACCTTCTGAGGATCTTCCTCCCAGGTAGAACTCGAGCAAAGCTTCAGCTATAGGGCAAGGAACAGCCTCAAGCGCGCCATGCCTGAGCCCTGAATCACCACTGAAAAGGCCTCTGCAGTCAGGACTGACCACTGATCTCTGGCCAACTCTGAACCGAAAGCCAGTCTTTGCTCGAGAAAAGCCTCACAAACATTGTGTCAAGAGACTCCATCTCAGTTGCGAGAGTCTGAACGGCTCTTTGGGGCACAGGTAGACTCAGACGTTGAACTCAAAACATCACCAGATTAGGCACCAAGGCAACCAATTCAAGAAGATCAGGACAAGCAGCCTGATCTACATAGACCCAATCATAGGGCACATCTTAGCTCGATCAACACAAGCTACAACAACAGGCCAACCCAAATCCAGGGAAAGACTCTTTACATTTGAGGTGATAATCTTTGAGGACCTTAGAATTTTCCCAATTTCCAAAAAGACTATACTAGGCTCTGGGAGCACATCTTGCCACCTACTCATTCTCTGTCCCCTTATTGCGGCAGATTTTCGCGACCCCCTATGAAGAGCCCATTACAACAGATAATGGAGAGGACCTTTGGCATGACTTAATTTTGTATCCTCAGAGACACCGATCATGAGAACCGTACCAAGTTAAGCCCTCTCCACCTGAAGACCACACCTCGTATCATTCAGTAATCCAGCATGTGGGTTATTATCGTAAGGTTAGACTGCATGTTGTGAAGGAAGAAGGAGACTTTATGAAACATTTCCAAAAACAGAACCCCCAGGGTAGTACCTGCCCGTGCTAAAATGCTGCACCGTAAACTTTAAGGAGCCTGTGAAGACCAGGTGATCACATCAAGCGTCAATAAAAAGTACAATGCGGCGCCAGAGGACCACTTCTACAGAAGTGGCCAATAAGCCTCTAGATTCACTGATAGTGCATGCGTCTCAAAAAAAAAAAAAAAGGGCTTTCACCCAGGGGACATCCCTCTGCCCGACAGAGAGTGAGTGCATTGATGCTGCTGCCAAAAGAATATCTGTGAATGCTACTTCTAAATGGTGACTACTAAATGATACAACAGGGGCCATATTACAGATGACTACGCCAGTGCTAATTGTCGCTGTGCGCCCAAGTATGTGTGTGTTTGTGTGCGTTTGTGTCTGTACGCTAATACAATCTGCGCACAGACGCACATAAAGACCGAGTTCAAAGTCTGCGCCAATATCATGGCGCATTACAGACCGACCTCTGTAATGCCGTCGGGTGCATACTCGGGCGCACAGAGACAATTAGCGCTGGCGCAGTCATCTGTAATACGGCACCAGGTAGCACTGTGAGAAGACTGAACAGCTGGTAAAATGCCTTTCAGAGACTAACAGTAGTAGATGTCCTGGAGATGAAGAGAATATCAAATTCCAACTTTAGATGTGCCCTGGATGCAGTTGATACTGCATACTGCTCCCATAAAACAAGTACTAGTGTTCGCCAATAGTATGCCTGGCTAAGAGTCCCAGAATTCTTACCAGAAATCCAGAAAAACCTCCTAAGTATAACCTTTGGCACAGTGCACATTGTCAAACCTCCGGTGAACACAATGTTGGAACACTCAAGATACACCCTTATAAGTTGGACTTTAGGAGGCAACAAGCACAAGCTTGAACCAAGTCAGCAGCCATCTCACTATCTCCCCAGTACCAAACACCGCAGTCCTTTCAGGAGAGTTCGGCAACCAAATCTTACTCTTGGAGAGGCGTGAGGAGCAACACCCATGGTAAGGGTAGAACCACCCAAAGTAAAGGCACCCCAGTTTCAAAGCTTGACCTTCTAATTATTTCCACAGTGCCTGTCAGTGGAAAAAGTAAGGTTATGTCTTTCACAATGGGAAGAGATAACCTCGGACAAATTGATACTTTCTGTTTTTGGCCACGGCTACTCTCTTGGGTTTCACACCACCCTACTCAGTATTTTATCACTGACCACAGCATCAGTCAAGACCACTGATGGGTGCTGCAGTGGGAAAGGGCCGCATGCTTCTGAAAGGAGCAATAGAACCAGTCCCACCAGATCCGTGGGTACTTTCTTATCACCACTAAAGACAGAACAAAGCAGAGCTGTTTCTAGACCTTCAACCTCTCAATCTCTACACGATATCCAAGCACTTCAGAATGACAACTCTGCAAGACGTCATTCTGCTGCTGTGCATCGGGGACTACATGAAGATCCTTGAACTCAAAGTTGCCTACTTTCACATCCCCATCCTCCCGGCACACCACCAGTACCTCTGGTTTGTGATAAAGGGAAAGTATTATCATTACAAAGCAGTACACTTTAGGGTGACAGCAGTTCCATGGATATTCACAAAACGCATGTCCTTGGTGGCAGCACACCTTACTGCAATGCTATACATGTCTTTCAGACCTGGATGAGTAGTTAATGGAGAGCAGGAGCCTAGAACGGTGCCACGGTCGCACTCAAGAAGCAGAGTCTTTCCACTTCACATTAGAGTTAACGGTGCGTGTCAAAAAGCCTTCTTCCTCACAACCGCACCCTTCCTTAGGAGCCATACTGAATATGGTAACAGGCAAAGCCTACCTAAGCAATGAGACCGGGATGACATTTCAGAGGCTGATTCTCCTTTGCCAGAGTTTGTGTTCTCTAATAGTGAGAATGATAATGAAACCATCTTCTGGAGTACCTTGCCAGATAACGGTCAAAAGGGACTGCTCAGTGGGAAGGTCTATTGTTACTGGAGTCCAGAGTTTAGCACAACCTTTTATGCTGTAACGACAAGAACGCATTTCTAGGAAGATTGTTCCTCGACCTTCTAGCCAGAAGTGATCACCCACACAGTCTCCTTCCTCACTGGGTGGGCAGATTTCCTGGGCCAACTGACCGTCCAGGGCCAAAGGTCTCCTCCGCAACAAAGTCTGCATATCAGTGTGCTGGAATTGATGGCAGTTCAGTTTGTGCTCAGAGCAATAAAACACTGCTCTCTTGCAGAGAGACCATGACCACACTGTATTACCTTCAAAGATAGGTGAGCAAGCACTCACTAGTTGTCCTGGCTCGCACAGACAATCTAGCATCGGGCCATTTAGCATTAAGCCTTCTCCTGGAGGAACACCTCAAAGGCATAGACAGTGACTTTTCCGACCTGCTGCTCTGAAGAGAAGACCTCAACAAACATGCTAATGGGAGATCGAACCCCAGGTTCTTCAGCAATACTTCCATCATTTGAAGGACCACTCCGGCGAACTCAGAATCCCAAAGCTTTGTCTTCAGGTATCCACACCAACAGTCCATGGGAAATGCTGAATTGATCAAAGATGTTTGTGTATTACATTACCATCACTACTTCTATACTGTATGTAGTAAGGACAATTAGGCAGGATCTTATGAGGCTCACTCTTGTAGCACCCACCATTGCAAGACCACAGTGTTACTTGGAAATATATCTGCACCCACTCAAGAGGCTGTCTCTATAGCTAGAGCTCCACTCACAGCATTACACTCCGCTGCAACACCCCAACCTCCAGGTACTGTATCTTGCGCTTTGACATTTGAAGTCTTAGACTTTGGGTGTTTTCATCTTCCAAAATAGTGCGTGCTAATTCTTAAGGAGTCCTAAAAGCCCACAACAAGGGCTTTTATGCCACCAAATGGAAAAGATCTGTTTACCACTGCTACTGTCTAAGTAAGCAGCCCTCACAGGCCTCCGCGCAAGACATTATGTGCTACTTGTTCCATTTACAAAAGCCAGAGTTGGCATATATGTACACCAGGGTACATTTAGCCACTAAGGTTGCTTACGTATTGAATTGACAACACCAGTCCATGTTCAAAATATAGGTCATCAAAGCCTTTAAGGAAGGCAATAAGTGCCCTTATTCATACCTGGGTCATGGGGCTGACATTTGAGAAGTTTCACTCTTTCCCATTGCAGTTTCTGCCATGGAAGGTGGCCTTCCTCATTGTAACACTTCCCGTTCTAGAGTTAGCGAACTGTAACTGTTAAGGTAATCACCCCCCCTTTCCATGTCCATCAAACCACTTATTTGCCCATTTTCAACCTCCGCCTAAATCGTTTGCGGAAAGGACCTTACACATCCTACATGTCAAAAGAGCCCTCGTGTATTATATTGACCATTCTAACTACTTTCTAAAAACACAGCAACTATGAGTAGCATTTTGCAAACCCCACAAATGGAACCCAATTCCTAAGTGGGCCTTGCTAGAGGGATTGTTGAGAGTATTCAAGTTATCAGTACCAAATCAGACATAAACTACCTGTTGTGCTTGGGGTATAGCCCACTTGTAAGAAGGCTCTCTATTTGCTCTCTAAGGTTTTCATTGGTAATATCCCACTTGCACACATGTGTAAAGCTACAACAAGGTCTAATATCTAACCTTTCACCAACCATTATTATGTGGACATTCATGTCTGCCAAGAAGCACAGATCAGGCAACCTGCCCCTAACACTTTGTTTCAAAGCACTAACTCTGGCGCTTTAGGGAGAAGGGCTCTGCTTTTCAGTCTATTGACCGATGAGATCGGCAGCTGCACATGGAAAATGTTAATTACCCGTAACAATTAGTTTGCAGCTTGTAGTGCTGTAGATTCACATGCACCTAGCTGCCTGTCTGAGTTTGATCTCATGGTGTGACATTTTTAACATAAATCTGCTCAAAATATATTTCTGCATTACATCAATATACATAGACTGTAGTGCTTTGCATCACAACACCTACTGGCTTGCTCCCACATGGAAAAACACAATTTAAGGGGGAGTCTGTGTCCAGCAACATTGTGGACTTGAGGGGGACTTCAAACCGAAAAATCGCTTCACAAAAAAAACAGCCCTACAAGCTTCAAAACGATGATTACAGGCAATTAATTTAGGTAACATTTGCCTTACACTGGGAACAGGGGAGCCCATGGATAGAAAAGACACTACCTTCTGTTGTACATAGACAAGATGGTAGACCACTAGTCCTATATTTAATCTCACTGACGTGAAAAAAACGAAAGGAACCTTTGAAATCGACTTTCATTGCAGCTCCATGAAAAACAGAAACACTGTGATAAGGAAGTAACACTTCATACATCAGCCATCCTACTTTACAAAGTGAGTAAAATCTTAAAAACAAGGGCTCTTCAGGCTTTAAATGTACCTTTTGATCTGTTTATACATACACCAGGTTGCTTACTACCATCACAAGCAGAATACAAACTAAAAGTGCAAAGCACGAAGAAGAACCACCTGGGCCCAAAAGACTTGATGGTTGTGAAATAAACAATTATTAAACACAATGAAATCCTGGTTTAATGAGTATTGGCAAAGCAATAGGCCTTGCCTTTAATACTGGGCTGTCACTGACCTATTGGGTTTGCCTATGGATTCTCTCCCTCCAACCTCCCCACAGTCTCTGCCCCCCCAATAGTATCTGAGCATGTGCACTTATGCACAGTGTCTATTTTGAATCCTTTTCTTATGCTTTTAGAGAACACATTTAAAGTTGGCTGCTGCGCATTTGCCGATCTTGTAATTATATATTTATAAGTTTTCTGAAAAAACATAACAAGACGGCCACGTTTACTGCGCGCAGTCGGCAGACATCTTGGAATATTTTTTTCTTAATCTAGATGGCTGGCTGGATGACGATATTCGCTTTGCCATGATTTGTGCCTTTATTCAACACACACTGGTAAATCCCAAAAAACATGGGTGATGGCAACAGTAAGCGACTGCCAGGTCATAGCCTATAAATGAGGATAAGCATATAGATGGTGGTGGGCTACAAGGGCCAGGGAAAATATTATCACGGGGGACTGCCTAAAAGTAAGCTGTGTCCCAAAAGTCAATGCAAAACGTATGGGCAAAACCATGCAACCTATGAAATTCCATTGCTATAAGGACAGTCCAACCAATGATTAAAAAATGCCAACAAACAGTGGCTGAAAGCCCTGACAATAACCCCTCTCTACTGTATGTGTATATTGTATGTAGTAGCGTGTTTGTAGCATGAGGTCTCCGACTGATGGCTACCACTGTCTCTAGATGCAACCTCACAGTTGGATGAAAGATGAATGTTACATAATAGAATCATTGTGCAGGTGTCAGTCCTGATTGGAAATGCATTAGCCGCCTCTACTTAATAAACAACACTTGTAAAATGGGCAAGTGTAACAGCTGAGCGCACACTGCTATACTTTCTGTCTGCTCTGCCCCTTAGTTGAGGCACATTTTAAGTAACCTTCTTCCCCTGTGCGTTGGATAACCTGGATAGAGACAAAGTACCCGAGTACCCCACAGCTAATTGGGGCTAAAGGCTGTTTTCCTAGTCTTAACGAAATAGCTCAGTGTACTTTTCCCCAGATTGCCATAGTTTATTCTTTTTACTTTCTCAGATCTACACCAAAAGGTTTTAATGGTGGCTGCAAATACTGTAATACGTTACTGTGGAAAATAGAAGCCTCTTCTCATTCTCCGCGCTCCTTTGTTTTCATAGGTGTGGACGGAACTGGCTGAGAAAGTGTCAGATAAACTGGATGAAGCAGTGACTGCTGCGTTTTCTCAGGTATGGGACAGTCATCTCTTTCATGTGCTACAGATTTCCATGTGTCACTGAATTACATATTTGCTAAAAAAAGAACAAAATAGTTTTCTGAAATGTAATGGACAAACATTTAGAGGTAAAAATGCAAATGTTAAAAAAAAGTTGTGACTTGCATACATGCATGTGAAATAGAAAAATAGTGTTACAAATATTTAATTTTACTACCTTTGCCCTTTTGTCATTATGACCCTTCGTTTAATCTTGGTTACTTCTACCTAAGCTCTAACCAGACCCTTTTAACCCTTACTCTGTTCCTTACCAAACCTAGCCCTGACCACATCCCTTTCAACATCCATAAACAATCCCTTACTCTTACCAGACATTAACCCTATGCCTAATCCCAGTCTTTTACCCCAAATCCAACACCATCTCTTAATCTAACTCTAACCCTAAACGTAATCTCAACCATTCATCCAATCCTATCCATTATTCTTACTTTAGCCTTTTTCCTTATCTCTAACCCTTCACCTTAGCTATAACCCTTTACCACCAATCAGGCTCTTAAGGCAGTCCATCCACTGCCCTGATGCTTAGTCATAACCCTATATTAAAAGGGCCTCTCCAAATTCTTTGCTTTAGAACGTGCACACAGAGTGCTGGTGCAATTACCCTGGGCCCCCCCAGCGTCCTGTAGTGGAAAGCCTCTTATATTAACGAGATAGAGATCCCCTCCTGCAACTAGCACGTGTACATGGCCTTTTTGCTGTGGACATTGCGTCCCTCTACCCTGATTTCACTCTCCAGGTTCCGGCTCAGAGGTCATTGTTTCTAGCGGTGAAAAAGAAACTGCACTACTTGGGACTGATTTACTCCCTCCTTTTCCTGGCTTGTCTGCGAGTCCAGGCTGAAGACCAGGTACATTTCTTTACTGCCCATTCGCTTGAGCTCTATAATGAGGGTACAGCAGCCCACGATGCCAGCGATCTAGGCATAGAGGTGCGTTCTGACCTACTCCCTCCGAGGTGGAAGTAGAACAAACGAGGGCAGTTCAGACTGCTGCGCTCACTGGTGATTAGCAAGGGTTCCACTCTTCGTCCCTCCCCGGGGGATCATAGCTCTGCCTCGGAGTCCGGAGACTCTGTTATACCAGGGCTGGAGAGCACTATGGTGGGCGTTACTCCGAGATCGCTGGACGTTATTGTTTACTGCTGTGTGGTTTTGCAGTGACCCTCATTTTGACTTTCTCTCCTTTTCCACTTGTACCTATTGTTGTTTCGGGGAGCAGATTGACTGTGTAGCCCCTTTCTCCTGTGTTTGATCCTCCGGATGTGGGTGAGATTGGAGAGTCGTTTGAAGGGGGGAAGGGTCTTGTCCGATGCATCCCCTTGTATGTGTTTGCATGTCAGTGTGCTGCTTCTCCGTTCTCTAGTTGTCCCCCATCTCCTCCCCCATGGAAGGCTTCTTTCGTTCTGGACCTTGTTAACCCATTGGCCTTTGTTTGGCTTCTCAATGAGCCTTGTGTTATGGTGTGTTTAAACTGGATTGTTAAGTGTCTCAGTCCTCGGAATGGGGGATGTTTGTTTTTTGTTATTACTTGTTTTTTATTTTTGTTTCTTGTGGGCTGTGATCAAATTAACTGTTCTTTATATATATCAAAGTGGAAATGGATCTTCACCCAGGTGAATCGGTGCGACCCTTGCATCACATGGATATAATAGTAGGATCGTCACACACTAGTACCACCAACCGCATCGTGTTTCATCATCGGATCCTTATCCACCTCACCTAGTGTAAGTGGGTGGGGCTCAATGCGGTTTGTAAGCGAACCTCTTACTAAAACCTAAGTGCAAGTAAAAAAAAGTCTTGAGGGTCCGAATTCTTGTTTATTAATAAGGTCCTTTAGCAGGGATAAAACAGTGTGATGTTATGAGTGCATTGACCCCTAACATCTATAGCTCAGTAAGGCCAACATGTTTCAGCCTGTTACAAGTGTTACTCCGAGTCGGCAGGCTTTTTTCAGGACAACTAAATCCATAGATATTCTACAGATAGTGTTAAATACCAGCTCCTAATGCCGGTTTACACAGTACGCTAAACATGAAGCCTACAGTCATAAAGACCATATAGGACCTTTTCTTCTAATGTTCTATGACTCCTAAAAATTCAGGCTCCATGAGGTAGTGGTGGTGAGGCTATCCATGTCAGCACACTTACACCAAGGGACATCATCCACCCTTGCACCTATTCATTTCATCTCTTCACATTCCTCCAATGATAGTGGGTGAGGATCTTATTAATATATATATATGATGCAAGAGTCGCACTGATTAACCTCAGTGCAGATTCCTTTCCACTTTGATACATATTGAGAGCAGTTCATTTGACCTCCTAAAATGTTAGTTCACCAGTTGTGAGGCTTTCCCTCACTATTGTGTACTGATAGCAACTTTTAAGGGAGACTGAGGGTTGCCCCAATTTAGCTTCTCACTGCCTCTTGTTTTTCTACATGTTTTTTGCAGTCGGCATGCACTTGGCAGTGGAATTTATTTGCCTGGCGCAGTAAGATGTGAATAATGTTGGTGATGATGGGTCTGAATAGGATTCGTGGGACTCTCGACTGGTGGTTTGATGACTATGGCAACACAAGTTAAAGTGCTCACGTGGAATGTCTAAGGCCTCTCCCCCTGCCCCCACTTAGCGTTATAATGTCCTAGCTTATTTGAAATGAAGGGGGGGTCCAAATTGTGTTTTTGCAAGAAACTCTAGTCACTGACTTTGAAGGTCGGCCCATTGGCAGGGTCAACTGTATACCACCACTTTCTCTGCTTTCTCGCGTGGAGCTCTTGTCAGTCAGTCAAGAATATGTTTATTTTGACCTGAATCTTAAAACATCATGAAACTACATATATACAATCATCCTTTTACATATATCAAAATCACTTTACACACAATAAATAAAATTCCTGCATTCCATAAAAACATATTAAGAATCCTTTTTAAACAATCTGATAGGTACTGACTTTAAGGCATATTCAATAAAAACTACTTAAACCATAAACTACCTGATAAAATACTTTTAGTGGCCACTGCAAATCTTCCTAAAGCGCATGCCACATCCAAGACACGCATTTCTGTTAGCAACAATACAGCTTGCTTCCGTTCATATGTACCTTATTTTAAGAAGAGTGACTTTAGGACTGCCTTCCCAGGTGACTGCATTTTCAAACAATTTACTGGGATTTGCAGGCAGTCACACTTTACCTGTAACCCACAAGTGCATCTTCCCTGCTCATCCATCAATGTTGACTTCATATTGCTGCTAATGTGGCACGGGTTTATACAAATTCTTAGTCTTAAAATCTGCGCTGTTAGTCTGGGGTTTGGTAAAATGTCAGTATACAAAAACCCCTCATCGCAGCGCTAGGACTTTAACGTAAATTGAACGGGGGCTTTCCCCTGAAGATACTGCATATCCTGCTCTCTGGCTTTATTCCTTACCAAGGTACGAAGCGCGCCCTTTGTGATCTCTATCTGGAGATTCTTGTTAGGGAGATCTAGACTCAAGATCCTGCATATTTTGCCCATGTTTCTTTTAGCATTCTTGGCCCACCTCAGCTCACTGTGCAAGATCTAATTTTTACACATCAAGATCTTTTGCCCTTCTTGCATCTCTAGGTGTTGCCAGAATCTTGCTGTGTCAGCAAAAGCTAGGTAATTCCAGGATGTTAACGGTGTTTCCATTCTAATTGCCTGGTTCTTGCTGACCTCTGTTACGGCAGCAAGCTTTTCAGGGGTTTTCCTTCTCCATATTCCCAGTTCAATTTGCCACTTATGTATAGTAATTCAGCACTGTGATGAAATTGCCGGCGAACTATAGCTACGTTAGCTGTCAACACAGGTCGTAAGGACATATTTCCATAATACTTGGTAAACTTTTGAAAGCCATTTATTGATGCTTTTGATCCCCCTTTAAGGGTCTTGGTATGTTCTTTCCATGTTAGACTCTATTTGAACCAAACCCCTAGGTACTTATATGTTCGAGGCATGTGAGCTGCAGATTACACACTGTGCATACATCGCCATCTGGTGTTGGGCCTGAATGTTGCAGTTGTTTTTCTCTTGGAAAGTCTTTGGAAGTCACGAGGTATGTGACTCCTCCTTTGGATCGTATTGCGCATGGGCTTCGGCTCCATCCTCAGATTGTTTTTTTCCGCCATCGGGCTCGGTTGTGTTCTTCGCGCTCCAGTTCGGAACCGTTCCAGTTTTCCTGTTCGGCGCGCAATCCTCCCCCCTTCGACGGTATTGTCTCGATCGCGTTCTCCAACACTCGACGCAACTCTCAACAATCTAAGTCTTCGATTCCGGTCGTCGACGAAGGCCTTCGGGCCTACCTGGGCTCCGGTCCTGGCTGATGGAAAGGACTCCATTTAAGAAGTGTCCTCGATGTGGGTCGAAGTTTCCCCACACCGATCTCCATGAGGTGTGCAACCTCTGCCTCTCCCCAGAACACGAGGCAAGGGACTGTCCAGCTTGCACCTCCTTCTGATCGAAGAAGACGATCCGGGACCGACGAGCAAGGAGAACAATGGCTCACTCGTCGACTTCGATCCCCGACGACATCTTCGAAGAAGGCGTCGATGTCCCGGAACAGCACACCGAAGAAGGCCTCGTCAGCGCCTCCGAAGCTGACGACTCCGACGTCGAGGACATCACTCCGGCACAGAGGGGCGTGAGTACAGACGTCGACCCCGACGCTAAACCCCCTTCCACGCCATTGAAAAAGGCTTCGGGCCTAGGTATGCACCAAAAGACTGCTTCCCATACCTCGCTTCCGGGCCCGGTTAAGAAGCCCATCAAGCCTTCAGGCAGCTCGGGCTCGAGCCAGCCTACCCTCGATGCCGAATAAACCTCATCTGCACCGAAAAAGAAAACACCCCTTTCCTCCTTCGCGTCGAGCTTGACACCGAAGCTCTCGGCGCCGAAGACTGGCACCGGCTCCTCTGCACCGATAACACCCTCGGAGCCGAGCAAGAAGCCGAAAAGCCTTGACTCCCAAACCTCGAAGCCGAAAGCCACCTTGGAACCGAGGAAGTCAAAAGACACTGCTAAACCCCACGGTTCGAAACCAAGAACCAGTGCCGAATCGGCGCCTAAAAAACCCACGGCTCCGACACCATCGACACAGAAGGATCTGCCCCTTACAGATGAACCCTTGTAAAGGATCCAAAGACTGGGCATTTGTCGCTTAGCACCAGAAAAAGATCACTGGACAAGCCTGAACCAGCTCCACCACCAAAAAGGAGAGACTTTGCCACCTCCCCTTTGAGGATTCCTTCACCTCCTCCTCCTCCTTCCCCCACTCCATCATTCTCCCACACCATCTCCAGATGAGGATGATGATGATGACATTATCTACGACACAGGGGATGCGGCGGACAACGAACCAACAGGGGACCCTACTCCTACAGGCTCCCCAGACCCATGGGACGACTAAAACATCTCCGACGTCCCGCAGGACGATGTTTACCCTTCTAGACCCTCCACCCCCCCCCCCCCCCCAGAGGACACCATGGGCTTTAACCAGCTACTCCATAGGGCTGCCTGCTACCACAGGGTTGATCTCCACACAGACCCTGTAGAGGAGGACTTCCTCTTAGATACATTCAACACTGCACACAGGTCCACCTCAATCCTGCCGATACTTAAGGGGGTTATTAAGCATGCACCAGAGGTTTTTAAAGACCCAGTTAGGGCCAGGGTCATTAACCCACGCATTGAGAAACAATATAAAGCTGCCCCAACAGACCCAGCCTATATTAAAGGCCGCACCACTAGACTCCCTGGTAGTCTCCAATGTGAGGAAACATGCCAATTCCCAGGCATCAGGTGAGGCTCCACCACCAGATAAGGAGTCTAAACTCCTAGACGCCTCTGGCAAACGGACGGCGTCCCAGGCGGCCAACATCTGGCGTATCGCTAACACCCATTATGATGAGCTGGAGTCAAACATGCAACACCTCCCTGACAAATAGAAACATAAGGCCAACAAATTGATTCAAGAGGGTAAAACCATTACAAACACTTCCATCCGTTGTGCCCTTGATGCAGCTGACACCGCCTCCAGGGCAATAAATACCATCACTCTTCTGCTTAGGCATGCTTGGCTACGCATCTCAGGTTTCAAACCTGAGGTTCAAAGTTCCATCCTCAACTACCCCTTTGATGAGAAACATCTGTTTGGTCCTAATGTCGATATAGCCCTCGAAAAAATGAAGGACACAGACACGGCAAAATCTATGGGAGCCTTGCAGTCGCAAGCTCCTGGGCGCTCCTTTCGCCGTTCCACCTTTAGAAGCAACACCAGAGGCTACCCCGACAGCGCCTCCACTTACTACAAAACCCCTACCCAATCCACCTTCACTAGGGGTTATCAAAGAGGCCGTTACAGAGGTAACAACAACAAAGGCAGAGGCAAAACTAACACCTCCCGCTCTGCCTCCACCCCCACCCAGTGACTTCCCTCCACTTCCCCCAGACTATTCCACTCCAGTCGGGGGCAGACTCCACAATTTCTTCCTGTCTGGGCTACCATCACCTCAGACAGATGGGTACAACAAATAATCTATCCAAATACAGGGGGTAGTGATTACTTTCTTTTAGATGTTTTACCACAAAGCTTTTAAGCTTGTCAAAGAACCAAGCAAGAACAAAAATGTAATCAATCGTGCACTTCTGTAATCGTGTTTGAATGTCTGTCTAGACGGGCAATATTGATCCATGACCCAAACAGAACATTCCCAGTGACCCCAGCCCAGTTGAACTCACACATCTGTACATGGCGTACTGGAGATTGATAAATAATATGAAATATAACTAATATGATTGCGCTCAAATGGAAATCACCAATTATTCATACAGTGCCAGAGTGGGATAGCCAACTTTGGAAGTTGCTGGACATGGAATAATTCACCTGCAAACTTAATAAAATGGGCCATAAATAAGAAGGCATGTGGCACACTTTGGACTATTTGAAAGATAAAGAGTTCTGTATGCTTGTCCCAAAACTCTAAAGTTTCCAACTTGCTGATTAGACTAGGGCGTTGGTCATTAGACTACTGCTAGCCAAATAAGCATGAAATGTGGGGTCGTGGAAAGTGCGCTCAGTAGATTGGCTACATTTGGGTATCCATCTAGGGGGTGGGCGGGGCAAGCATGTGGTCTGGGTAAGCATGGCTTGGGGGTAAGCATGGCTTATAAATGTCATAATAATGATGATGCATACTTACGAACTACTGTTTGGTAATCCCAATGTTGGGGTTTTGCTATCTGAAAATAAATAACATGTCATTTGGCGGGGAAAAGTGAATAATTCCCTGGGCCAGAGCACTTGACCTCCAAATTCCAGATGGCATCTTGGTGAGAATCACAGATATTGAGACTTCTGTCCAGAGCAGAGGGCATGAGTTACTGAAAATGTCATGGTCTGCAATAGGACACCTGCTTTTTGGCATCTGTGTCTTCTCTCAAAGAGGCTTGAAATGCTAGAGAATGATATGGGATGAGCTACCCTGATACTGATTGGTTGGCCAGAATCCAATTTGGAGAAGAATTTGAGGAGATGGCATGAACATTTTCTAGGTTATACGATGCCCTGTCCCGAGGGCCAACAGTCAGTCCAGTTAAGGAGTGCCATAAGATTGACAGCGAAGAGGACCTGAACAGGCAAGGGTGGTAAAGGACCAGTTCTTGTGAATCCGCGCATTGCACAGCATCAGAGAGAAGTCACAAAATGATCTTGGTCCACCATCAAGGGAAGCAAATAATTCTTTCGTAACCTCAGTCCAGATATGTCCTGAAAGAGTAAAGCCGTTCACAAACTCACAAGAGACTTTGTAAAGAGAGGAGCACAGACTACTGTCTTGTTCCCAGCTATACCATTTGTTATTCAACTTTGATTATTGCACAGTTTTGCTTTTGAACTGGTGTTGGGTGTGTGTAGGGCTAAGCTTGTGTTTCAATAGTGTGGATTATTACTGTCTTGGACTCTGTTACTGGTAGCCATCAAACCTGCCCTCTGATTTTTGGTTCATGGTTTTTGTCCTCTATCCTATTGGTGTTGTGAAGCGTTCTCTACCCTCCGCTGTCTTAAATCTCGTTAATCAGCAGAATTCCGAGAAGCTTCTCATCTCTCCCTCCTTTTACTCTCAATGTTTCTTATCCCCTGCTCACCCCATGTCACTTCCTTGTTGGGATGTTTTTTAGTTGAACTTTAAACCGCTCCAAGAAGCGTTGGCTGATGAGGAGCATGTTTTCTATGAAAAGGAATCTAACAGGCCATTTCTGGCAGCTCTTACTGTTTTGTAACCTCTGCCTTTCTGGTTACGATTGAGCGTGCATGTGGTAGCAAGGGCCTTTGGCACAGTTTGCTTTCTGTTGTGCCAACTGAAAGAAGCTGCTTTATATTTACGAAAGGGGAAGGCAGGTGTTTAGAAGATGGGCAATGCTTAGTGTCTTGGGACTGGGTTTATACGTTATTGTTGGCCACAGACCAATGCCTTTACTGTTAGTCAGCTCTAAAAGTGATTGTTGAATGCTAAATTGATCTCAGGCACTGGCAGTTATGCTTCACTTTGCACCCCATGGCCCTGTCTGTAGTAAGATATTGATCTGAAAAACTATGAAGTGGTTTGCAACTCAGAGTGTTTATCAATGGCTGCGAGTAATTCAGGTATCGCACCCATCACATTTTGGTTTTCCATGGGAGACACATTGAGGTAAATTGTTATTCCTAGGCATGAGTTGTCTCCTAGATTTTCCAAAGGACTCTAGCTACACCTCACTGATCAATCAAATAAATCCTGGATTTATAGAGCGCACTACTCACCGGTAAGGGTCTCAAGGCGCCGATGAGTCCAAATGAGGCGAGAATGAGCAGGTGACTTGTGTTCCCATTCAAAGTGGTTGTGGCCTAGCAGTTCACGCTAGACTGTTACTGTTGAATCAGGCCTGTGCTGATTTGTATGCGGTTGGTCTTTTCCCAGCAGACTGGAATGCTGCCCAGACTAACACTGGCAGAGATGACTAGCACAATGCACCTATTACTCTTTATTGTTCTTTCTAATCTGCTGGGTGGTATGTCATCTTGACTCAAGTCAACAATTACTTAGTTTACCCCATATCGTGGTACCTCCTATGCCTGGGCAGCATCCTTAGATGCCCCCCCGTTTTATCATGAAAAGCATCTTGGAACCCAGAACTTCCAGCAAGTATGTCACTCACTGGATTTGAAAGACAGCCTCCCCGTCAGCCATACTCAGAACTCCTCGGTATGAAACCTAGGAGATTAATTGCTATGAAGATTGAACCCAATCACGTTTTGGGACCAGTAACATAAATGATAGATTCTTGTGGGAACCAAGTTTCAAGTTTCAAAGCTTTATTCGACAGCATGTCATAAAAGCAGGTACATCCTAAGAATTTCATAAATACTAAGCTAAAATATAGTAAAAATACATTAAATCATAATGCTGGCGAATAATATCCGATAAAATCAACATCAATCAATAAAAATCTTAAAAAGATCAACACTGGATAAAAAATTAATTAGACTTTTCTTGGTGGTAAAACATTCATTAATCAATTTCAAGGGATTTCAGGGCACGAAGACGTAATATCCATGCCCATTCCAGAAATTTTGCAACAGCAATGGCCAAGCAGGGGGTGGAATCAGATTCTAGAATTCTTAGGGCCTCCTTGTAGCTACGTGTACCCAGATTTGAACATACTGGCTTTAACCACCTAAGGCGGGGAGCACTGTATAACGGACATACAAACAACAAATGACCAATATCCTCAATCCAGTCTAGACAATAATGACATTTGTCATCCTGGGAAGATGACCATTTATGGGTAAAAGCTTTTCCAGGGAGAGACCCAATTCTGAACTGGAAATACAGTTTCCTATCCATGGGCCTCTCTATAATGTCCCAAAATGCCACATAAGATGGTAAAAATGTAATATCAAAAAAACGACCAGTCAGATTGGAGTCTTGGCCAGCACGAGAGGCAGATGTCAAGGTCATGTCCCAGTACAATTTCTTGAGGATTGGCTTTGCTGGAATGCTTGGACCGTTTGGATCATTCCATAAATGCCCCAGCTCCAGTTTTATAAGCAAATTCCTTATTTCTTTGAGCCATAAAATGGAATGAAAACGGTCAGCCCTAATAATATCTTTCAGGGCATTAGCATAGTGTGCAAGTTCTGGCGTTGCCATAATCCGCCGCCAATACAAAAGTGGACGTAGTCGCGCCAGATCTTCAACTTTTTTCCTCCCTAAATCATATTTTAACGGAATCATCGGAGTACTTTGGGGAACACCTGTTAAGCTACGTAAAAACTTATTTTCAGCCAGTCTTAAGCAATTCAAGTTAGCAAAACCCCATAGTTCCGAGCCATACAGGGACGCACTAATAACTTTCATATTGTAAATTTCCAGAGCGGGCCCGATTGGTTTGGTCAATGAGGATTTATGCTTAGAAATGATTGCACCTGCTAGCTGATGGAACTTTAAGACAGTCATGTCAATATGGTTTGACCATTTCATATTATTCTGAAGGGATATTCCTAGATATGTAAAAGCCTCAACCTGTTCCAGCGGGATGCCATTAAATTTAATCACTCCTCTAAAGTTTTGTCGCTGGTTTAAACACATAAATTTAGTTTTGGAGGGGTTTATTTCAAGGTCCCGTTCTTGGCAGAAATCAGCAAATATGTTTAACGCTTTCTGTAGTCCACTTGGAGTTCGCAAAACCAACAGCGTGTCGTCCGCGAACATGAGAACAGGCGCTCTGGAGCCTGCCAATATAGGGGCATCCGTGGGGGAACATCCAAGGTGGTCAACTATCCCATTAATGTATAAGGAAAATAACGTGGGCGCCAAGACACATCCCTGTCGAACGCCACGTTCGACAGGGAATGGGTCAGTCACCTCTCCCTGGCTTCCCCATCTAATTTGTGCGTAATTGTTCTCATGTAAGCGGACGAGTAAGGTTAGTAGTTCCGGGGCCATGACTGCTTGGGCGAGGACCCTCCAAAGTTTAGAACGGGGCACCAGGTCGAATGCTGATCTCAGGTCTATAAAGACCGCGTAAAGGGTCCCTTTGGTCAGCTTCACATTCCTCCAGTAAAGAGCTAAGAAATAAAAAACTTGGTCAATGGAGCTGGTACAAGGTCTAAATCCAGCTTGATATGGAGATAAAATATTATTGTCTTCAACCCAAGATTGTAACTTGTTTTGTACTAGTCGACCTATTAGTTTTTGTGCTGAATCTATGAGACTAATAGGTCTATAGTTGCTTGGGAGTGATTTGTCCCCTTTTTTAAAGACCGGGATTATTTCCGCCCCTTTCCATGAAGAAGGAATGGGAGCACCCATGGCTACTGAATTGGCTAGCCATTGGAAATATTGGCACCAAGATAATCTGTCTGTTAAAAACACATCCGCGGGAATCCCATCCATTCCCGGTGCTCGACCCACTGTTATGCTGTCCAGGGCTAAGTTAACTTCTTCGATTGAGAACACCTGCACTTGAAAATAGATAGTGGCAGGAAGAGGATGTTCTCCTACAGGGGAAGCAGAAGCGTACTGTGGTTTGAAAAAGTCTACCCATTGGTTTTTTGCCACATTATTTTGAGGGGAAGGTGCAGACCCACCTCTTCCCCACTTTACTGTAGCCCAGAATCGTTTTTGATCTTTGGCCTGGCATGCGTGTTTCAAATCCTGCCACTGTTTCTCATCCCAATCTTTCTTAGCGACTAGCTGGGCTTGTCTATATAGCTTCCTGGCTAGTCTCACATCTTCCGCGTCTCTTGATCTCAGAGCAACACTCAAATTACGACGTGCTATTTTACAATTTTTATTAAACCATCCCTCCTCTGGTGGACATCCCTTAATAGCTTTTCCAGTACTAATGGGCTTCATAAAGAACCCTTGGAGTTTTGAGAAAAAGATATTATGGGCCTCAAGCATAGTTAGATGGAAATTGATATTGGTTGATTTGGGACCTAAATTAGCCACCTCACATATGGTCACTTTCTTAAGGTCCTCTAAGTTTCCCATCTTCTCTACAAATCTATCCCATTTGACATGTCGCATGTTGTTCGATACGACGATGTCCAGGGTTATTTTCTCTCCCCCAGTTTTCAATTCTCTTGGGATGTTTAATAGTTGTAATTCTAAGCACAAGGGATTATGATCGCTTTCATCACGTTGAATTATAGACATATCATTCAGTCTATTCCAGGCTCTTACATCCACCAGGAAATAATCGATACGGCTAGCAAACCTGCCATTGTCAAACGTACTTACGCCGAGGCGATCTGACTTAGTGCGCCCATTGGCGGCTCTAAGGCCTCTTTCTAAACAAAGAGCTTTTAGTTGGATGGCTGCAGCGGACCATCTCTTGACTGGTGGGAGATCCAGCTGGGGAATACCCCACCTATTATCCTCTTCGACAGCGAGAAATTGATCCTCGGGGCCAAGAGGCTCAAAGGTCGTGTTAAAATCCCCCCCTACAATTTTTATCGTTTCAGGAGGAAGCACTGCGAGCTGGTGGTCCAAAACTGTTGTCACCTCAAACAAAGTTCCTCTAACCATCCCTCGAGCGTAAATATTAAAAATAGCCATGCCCTGGTCATTGGGCCAAATGAAATTTAAAGACAAAATATCATCGGATGGAAGGTTGGGTTGAGTGATTTTGCATCGTAATGATTGACGTACCCAAATTATTAAACCACCCGATGGTCGGCCTTTCGTTTTTTTAATAGCAGGTGTGTAAAAATTAAGAAACCCAGAACGGAAGACTGGGACCAGAGACCACGATTCTTGGAATAAAATTATATCAAATTGGTCAACAAAGCTGCACCATACGCCAGAATGAAGCTTGTTTTTTATACCAGCAAGATTCCAGGATAAGATAGTCAGTCCTGGATCAATTACGGGAGGGCAAGGAAGGATGTTAGACAATGGGCCTAGTGTCTCGTCATCTGTCCTAGCCAGGTAGTCAATGGTAGAACTTAGAGATTCTAGTGTAACATTTACTGATGGATCAAATGCTAGACTCGCCCCTCCATAATTGCTAGTCGATATCGACCCCAATGGTTCAATGGCGTCAACCTGGATTGCCCGTTTGTTCCCTTCTGTCCCAACGTCTCTAGGACTAGTAGGTGTTGAAGAGGTGGCCACAATATTGGGCGATGGTAAATAAAATATTACGCTCTCAGACTTTTAAAATATAAATAAGATCATGCATAAAGCAAGAGGCTGAGTCTGTGGTATCAGGTTCATAAAGGGATTTATTCCAATAACTCGAGTCAAAGGGAGAATATTTCCATCACCAAAATTGGATCTGGAAAGGGGCTCAAAAGTATTCTCAATATTCTCAAAACATTATTCACAGAGTACAGTATATATACATTTCTCAATTGTACGTAAGCAAAAGAGCAAGAGAGAATGAGATAAGAGCATGTGGGCGTGTAAGTAGGCGTGAAGGTGGGCGTCCATGTGGGCGTCCACTTGATGATAATGGGTAATTTGTCATGTGTGGGTGGATACCTGGAGGGGGTTGCGTGATCTGCTGGAATTGTACTGGAACTTTGCCTTACTTGTGCTTAACTCGAGCATGACGTGTAACTGACGTGGGGCTAGAGGGAGAAAGGGACTTGACATTTAGCTCTACATGTGGAGACAAAAGTCTGGGGTTATGTCAACCTAATCCCAAATCATATCTAACATCCTATGTTTAAAGAACTATGTTATTCAAAAAGAAAGGTCTCTCGGAGTAGAACCTTATTCTATACTGACTATATTAACTGTGAGTGCGTGTACAAGCGTCTAAGTGTCTACACAATATGCGGGGGCAGAAATCGTCCATAGTAACAGGGCTATGAATTACTTGCATAAAGACAGAGAAGCCGGGCCTTTGCTCGGTAGCTGGCAGGATGTTTACTTAAACTACTAGACAGGAATGCATTGGGCAGGGACGGAGGAGATCATCTTGAAGGTGAAATACAGTTCTTGGCAGGCGACGGGCTGGATCAGGCACTGTTAGCTGCGCAGAGAATGAGGACAAAGTTCATGGATACAGATGCAGGCTCAGACTGGAGCTCTCAGAGGCAGAAGGCAGGAAAAGCTTGATGGCAGAATCAGGGCCTACTCGCCTGGACTGAAAAATAGCATAAGTGAACCATATAAAGCCGGTGGCCTTTCGTACTTAGGAATGGAATATCCGGCCCATTCATGGCGGATCTGAAAGAGGACATGTTAACGGTGGACGCACATGTATTTGCGTCTTCATAACTGGAACTGGAGGGAACATACATGTACTTGTGATTTATACATGAAACCGTTGGGGTCCAAGATAGGGGACATAACTGATCATAAAAATCCATATTTCCACATTCCCTCCTTGTCCCCTACTTGCCCGTCAAGAGATATCAATCTTCATCAATCCATTGATCTGTTCATATAGCATCATTTGTTCTTCTTTTTTCTTCTGGGACGAACGAAATCTTGGTGGTGGAATACACGATGTGGCACACAGACCACAAATCGCTGGTCCACATTGTAGGCATAAGCAGCAACTGAATAGTATGAGAAAGCCAATACCTAGGAAGGATAGGACCCTCCATCCAAAGGTAGATAATACACTCCAAAACCAACCGGACCAAGTCCAGGTGCCTGGATTCTGGTGTATCTGGCTTACAATCTTATGAAGGCGAGTTATGGCTTTATATACAGATGGCGAATTTTCTGGTATGAAAAATGCAACAGCTTGATTTGATGACCCTACAAGCTCCGCCCCTATCGGCCAGGATAACGTCAAGGACAAGACGATTTTGAAGCACAACAATCCGCATAGCAGACTGCTCTTCTGTTAAATTGCCTAAGGCGGAAATAGTTTCGTTCACTACTGCTTCAAGGGTTCTGGTTAATCTACGTATCAGCTTACTATTGGTAACTGTACCTATATAGGGAAAGAAACCTTTATTGAAATCTGTGTATTTTTCCCATGCTGTTTCAGTGTAATCGACAATTGGGAGATCTCTCTGCTGTCTATTGTGTACTAAATGAGTATTTCTATGATAATCAGGAGGAGCTAGGAAAACAGGTGGCAAAAGGAATCCGATGTAGCAGGTACCATCCCAATCTAGAGGTAGGCGTATATATGCGGTCTGGCCACATATAAAGTAGGAATGACGAGAAGCTCTAAATGTAGACTTGCCTTGATCACTGAATTTTATTACAGTGGTGCATTTACTATGGCCCATGTGTATGGAGCCATTCTTTCTTATACATAATTCCCCTTTTACTGGGAATACGGACATGGCGGGCAAGATTGGTGTAGCTTCAGATTCAACGTTCAGGATCATGAGGTTAAGTGTAAAATTACCTAATCCATATACTTCATGTTCTAGATCAGTTCCTGTTCTTTTGGGAAGTCCCTCCTTGTTAGGGTAGCAGACTTTAAGCAAAACTAAGTTCAGGTTTCCCCATACCCAGTTGTCTTGATAAACTGCGGAATTCGAATCTAGGGAATGAATCAAACTAAACCATGCTCCACAGGAGCCATTGTGTGTGAACGGATAGAGAAAGAGGGGCAAAACTCCCTTATAGTTCTGATAGGGGGGGAGTCGGCCACAGACCCAGCAGTCTGTAGCATTGCTAGTCTGATGTGAATGGTGCAGCATCTGAATAAAGGTATTGTTGCGTAAGGCAAGTCGATATGATAGCTCATAGGATGGCAGATCACTAAATGTGTGCTTTATGGTATCATTAGTGGAGGAGTGTAAAAGTGAGGCAATAGGAGGAAAAATAGCATGTAGTATTAAGCTGATACATATTATCGTGATGCACATCTTGCTCTTTTTTTTTTTTTTTATATCAATGTTATTGTCCAAGATCTTATGCAAGCCAGAATACATGTTCAACCGCTTCACCACCTAGTGGACTTAATTGATCAAACGGGTTCTGACTTCTTAGATCAAAGTTTAGCTTTGTGGAAACTTCTGGGGAGTCTCCTCTAGAAAATGGTGTTCAAAATCCAAAATCCAAGTTTAAAGTCTTTTTCCTTTGTAAAAGAGTGGTGAAGGTGCACTTTGACTTTAACGGCCGTCCCCGTGGTCCAGAGCACTGACTTTGGCGCCTTCCATCCAGGAGCGATGGAGTATTCTTTGACCTGGGTGTTGTCAGGGAAGGCGGCAGCAACCTGCGAACAACAAGAGAGTAGTGCAGACATCAAGGAAGCCAGGTAATCTGTCAGCATGTTATTATCTTTTAGGCATTGGAGTGCCCCACATATTTGGTGGTCTACCAAAGACCACTTCATCGGGAGATAAGCCTGTTCTAGAATGAGCTACCATTCGCATGTAAAAGAGGGCAACCGGCAGGGCTACCATCCAATCTACACCTTTGTCTGCGCAAATTTTTAATGTCTGTTTATGTCTTTCTACAAGGCCTGCTGCTTCAGGATGTCGCACACAATGGAACTTCCAGGTATACCCTAACAGAAGGGACACCTGCTTCATTAGTACCAGGACATATTTGTAACCTCTACATCTGTTTATTTGGATATAATCCATTTGGAGCACTTCAAAAGGGTGGTCAGGTGGATGGAATCCACCTTGTTCCATCGGAATGCCTTTACCTGGATTGAATTGGCAACAGATCATACATGTTCTGACCTTTTGTTTCGCTGCTGCACGCAGGTGCTTGTTGAACCATATATTCTGTAAGCTATCTATCATTGCTTTCTCTCCTAAGTGTGCAGGACTATGTGCGGTATTTATAATCACTTGTACCATTGAATCAGGAAGAAGCCATGTGGATTTGCCCTTGTCATCCAACCCTGATCAGTCAGTACCCCTCCTTGTTCCGACCATTTCTTTAATTCGTCTACAGTAGCATGTGTCTGTATGTCTTGTACATCCTTGGAAGGATCCCTAACTGTCATGGCTTTGGACACTTATTGAACCTGTAACTTTGTCATGTCTAGTGGGGTCTGAGCTGTCTGTTTAGCAGTTCGGTCTGCCAGATCATTGCCTTGGGAAATGGTATCTGTGGCTCTAGTATGTGCTTTACATTTTAGGATAGCTATGGCTGTTGGTAAATGTATTGCTTCCAGTAGGGCTTGAATATGGGGGCCATGCTGTATCTTGGCCCCATGAGAGGTCAAGAAACCTCTTTCTCGCCAGAGAATCGGTGTAAATGTTTACTCTCAGGTGCTTAGCTCTTATGCACGCTTGTGTCAGGGCGATGAGCTCTGCTGCTTGTGCTGACAATATGTGTATTCTTTTAGTCTCTATTATTACAGTATCAGTAGTCACTGCATATGCTGCCACTAATTCTCCCGCCCCTGTCCTCATGCATGAGCCGTCAACTTATAGTGTTAGGTCGGGGTCTGGGATTGCAACGTCTGTCAAGTCTTGTCTTGGTTTAGTCACGGTATGTATTACTTCAACACAGTCGTGTGGTGAAACGCTTTCTGTACTGGAGGGCAAAAGGGTAGCAGGATTCAGTATGTTGCATCGTCTGATCTCTATGTGTGGTTGAAATAACGTTGGCTCATAGCCTGTCAGTCTAGCTACAGTCAGGTGTTGTGTTTGTGTCCGGTTCAAGAGAACCTCTACTGCGTGTGGTACTTGTACTGTCAGAGGGTGGCCCAGCACTATCAAGTCACTTTGTCTTATGGCTAAGGCCGTTGCTGCAACTGATTTTAGGCACGCAGGCAAAGCCTGTGCTACTGGGTCTAATGTACTAGAAAAATAAGCACAGGGCTCGTGTTTTCCTGCATGATCTTGTGTTAGGACAGATAGTGCTGTTCCATCCCGCTCTGTCACAAAAAGCATAAACGATTTGTTGTAATCAGGGTTTGCTAAAACTGGTGCTTGACATAAAGCTCTCTTTAATTCTTCAAATGCCACAGTGTGTTCTTGTGTCCAAGGGAGGACTTTAGTAGAAGCTGTATTAGGGGCTTGGACTAATTCCCCTGAAAGATCACAATAAAACATGAGAAAAAGGGGAAAGCACCATACCTATTTCCTCGACTTAATTTCTAAGGGGGCTAATTTCTAAGGGGCTTAATTTCTTAAGGGGCTAGCGGGAAGCGAACCTCCTCAGGGGCCAGCAGAAAGCCAATATTCTCCTCCTTCCCCCCCTTTTTGACAGGAGGAAATCTGAAACAGATTTCACTGCTGTCAAACACTATCAAACCCTGTGTCTTGTCAACACTATTAATCCCTGTGTGTAGCTACTGGGCGTAAGCAAAATTATAGGAGATACACAGCGTATTTGAAACGGCGAGAAATCCTTCAAATTAATGTACAAACCTCATTGTGTTAGCTCATAAGCTGGCCAAATGACATCTCATATGCAAATGTCCCTATTACATGAACCCACACCAACCTGAAGTCAATATTAATGCTAGTAGGCCCTAATAGGAATGCTAAATTACCTAAATATTCGGAAAACCAAGTTTAAGAACAGTTGTTAATGTTGATAATTAATAATTCATCTGCTAAAAAAAAATCAGTAATTCTGCAATAATTTCCACCTATACAATAAACAGCCTAATTTAAAAACAAGTCAACTTATGGGGCCACCATTTACAAGAATGAGCTTACTAAAGCAAACTTTAAAAAGGAAATCCTGTCAGATATTTTCTCATTACCCTAAATACCGAGCCTCATTCGTCACTCTGTGGTGGCAGTCCTTATTTAAAACAGGCCTTTCAAGAGTTAAGATGCGAGTGTACAGATCATAATTGTTCCTCAATGTCCAATCTGGAAACATATGACCGAGGCTGCCTGTCTATAAGAGAAAGGCAGTCATGTGAAAAATATTTTAGTCTTGCATAATTTTTCCTTTTATTTCATTCATCTCCAACACCAATTAGACATACACTGATAACGTGTTGTCTGCTATTTTGACAGCATGATAAAGGTAATATCACGTCTGTGAAATTTAGTAATTGTGAACAAGTTCCAGCCAAGCGCTGTGCAAAGATCGCCGTCGTCACGACTATCTCTGTACTTGCACAGGAGAACTTTGTATTAAACGCTAAACAGACTGGTCAATACAACACAAAAACAAAACATATATAAAATACATATGCCAAGCCATCAGTATACCAAGCACAGAAAGCATAGACAATTACACTAACATATATAAATGAGCAGCGATGCGCAATTACAGTACCTACAGCTCAGAGGCGAACATTCTGGCCTGCTTAATTTGTCAGGCTTTTAATCAATAATTGATTTACCTGCCCTATACACCCCCATCTGAAATCACCGTGTCAAGTCTGACACACAGAATCAGCAATAATAATCAAAAACGAAGAACACACGAACCTGTTTGTTTTCTTTTATAAAAACAGAATCAGCAATAATAATCAAAAACGAAGAACACACGAACCTGTTTGTTTTCTTTTATAAAAATGAGCTATGCATCTTCGTCAACACAATGTACCCTAATGTCCCAGACGAAGACGCACCTCTCATCTCTCCTTACAGACTTTTAACCACTGGATCATTTATCCAATGCAACTGGTGGCAGCTTGTGGCCACAATTCAAAAATGTCTGAATTTGAAAATCGTTTTTATATAGGCACATAGCCCTTAAAATTCCAAGCAAGAGCAACATTTTACTTTCTGGCCAGAAGCAATATAGCATTTGCTAAAAAATAAAGCAAATCTTCTCCATAGACATTTCCTCGGGGCACTCGTTTAGCACAGAATAGAACAAGGGAATCTTTCTCGACTTACATTTCTCAGCTGCCCTGTCTTATCAGAGAAGTTAAAAATAGCCCCTCAGCGCGGCCTGAGCCTGGGCTGCCAGCCAACTTTTTTTTCGTTGTTCCGGCTGCAGGCATTACATGTCAGAGAAGCTTTCTAAGCAGTGCCTCTGTTCTGCTCCTCTCACCGGCCCCCACCTACACTGGCTACAAGGTCAGAATCTGTCTCCGATTTCTGTATCACATTCTGCTCTACACAGCCCCCACCTTCTCCTCACTCTGAAGCTGTCAAAGACAAAAAGACTACTCAATTCCAGAAAAATTGCAATAATTTGCCCAATTGAAAAATTATTTTTACATACAATTTGCACTCGGGGTCATAATCTTACCGACTTGACCCAGCACATTGGCTCACTGGACCACCAAGAACACAAACCTGGATTCTGGAACAATTTTGTAAATTCGAAATACCCACAATTTTTCTCAAGCTAAACTTTTCACTAATTATTTTTCATTAACACTTTGTACATTATGGGTGTCATCAAATCACAGGTGTTGCTCCTTCTCTAGCTACACCCCTCTCAATTTCCTATTGACAACGTAGTCAAATGTTGGACCATGTAAACACCAGCTATGCGCTGTTCATTTGGTGGGTGGCTCAAGAACCTTTGGGCTACTATATCATTATTATATGTATCGTGGTACTTGCGGTGGCACTCTAACTGGTCTTTCTACTGGGGCCACTCTTGCTAGGTCCTCTGAAAGGACGGGATAAATACCAGCAACGTCAGTATTTCTTTCTCTGTCAGCCTGCGCTCATTTTACCTACTCCAATTACTCCTGTAACATCTGTTCCTTGGCTTTTCCAGACTCCAGTCTACTCCTCTCTGCTTCGTGAAACACTTACTCTGACCTACTATGTGACTCCTTGCGCCAAAACTCAATGGCATCCTTCCAAGCTGGTCTACATTTTCTCTTTCATAAGAGTGTTTCGTTGTCCATCTACTTGTTCTGCTTTTACTCGTATACCTTCCTCAACTAACACGTTTTCTCGGGCTTTGTCTGAATCCTCCCTACTTTTCTCTTCTTTTCTGAGCGCTTACTCTGTGCGTCTATGCAATTCTTTACGCCATAATTCAATGGCATATTTCTGTGACTGTCTGGCTGTCTTTTTCCATAACTCTTCTTCTACTCTCATGATGCAATCTGCATCCCATGTCCCAACTGCGGGCCACCTCTGACTTTCTGGTAAATCCCTGGTGCAGTCCACCCATAAATCAAGAAATAATACGGCATCTAGGCCATGCTTATGATACATAAAGTACCCTGGAGTGTCCCTAGGTTGAATGGGAACAGCTTCTTCGAGTACCCCTTTTTGAGAATTGATTTGATACCTGATTATTGAACACACTTAATACAATAAAACACGATAATGAACAGTCATTCATACCACAATATGTAGGACGTATTGAAAACATTTAACATTTAACATTTAACGAACAACAATGATCATTAGGGAACTAATCACTTAGCATAATACTCGACACTAACTAGATGATTCTGAATTATATACTAGACATACTAGATATACTGCTAAACAGTACAGATACACTGCTGAAACAGTGCAGACCGGATTTGTGTACCCAAACCCGTCTTGACCGGCACAACCTATGTGCACGTCAGAACGCCTCCCCGGCAATGGTACTCACCGGGTAGCTCGGAACGGAAGGCCTCGGAACTGAACTGGACTAGACCAAACTGGACTGGACTGGACTCGACTCGTGACTTGGATACTTCGGAACTTCGGAATCTGGTGGGCCTCTGTATACCTCGGACACAGCTCTCTCGCAGGTGGGCTCTGGGTAGGACAATCTGCGTTCCTCACCGCCTCGTATGGATGCCTGGTCGCAGTCTGTCCCCTTCGTTGGCCTGAGGGAGTTGGCGGGAAGACCCGCGACGTGCGCGCTTGAAGTCCATCACGGCTGTGGAAGGGGGCAAAACTGGACCTTCATCTCCGGCGTGTGGGGAAAGAGATTAAACTGTTCGGGCGCCATTATGTGGTAAATAAAATATTACGCTCTCAGACTTTTAAAATATAAATAAGATCATGCATAAAGCAAGAGGCTGAGTCTGTGGTATCAGGTTCATAAAGGGATTTATTCCAATAACTCGAGTCAAAGGGAGAATATTTCCATCACCAAAATTGGATCTGGAAAGGGGCTCAAAAGTATTCTCAATATTCTCAAAACATTATTCACAGAGTACAGTATATATACATTTCTCAATTGTACGTAAGCAAAAGAGCAAGAGAGAATGAGATAAGAGCATGTGGGCGTGTAAGTAGGCGTGAAGGTGGGCGTCCATGTGGGCGTCCACTTGATGATAATGGGTAATTTGTCATGTGTGGGTGGATACCTGGAGGGGGTTGCGTGATCTGCTGGAATTGTACTGGAACTTTGCCTTACTTGTGCTTAACTCGAGCATGACGTGTAACTGACGTGGGGCTAGAGGGAGAAAGGGACTTGACATTTAGCTCTACATGTGGAGACAAAAGTCTGGGGTTATGTCAACCTAATCCCAAATCATATCTAACATCCTATGTTTAAAGAACTATGTTATTCAAAAAGAAAGGTCTCTCGGAGTAGAACCTTATTCTATACTGACTATATTAACTGTGAGTGCGTGTACAAGCGTCTAAGTGTCTACACAATATGCGGGGGCAGAAATCGTCCATAGTAACAGGGCTATGAATTACTTGCATAAAGACAGAGAAGCCGGGCCTTTGCTCGGTAGCTGGCAGGATGTTTACTTAAACTACTAGACAGGAATGCATTGGGCAGGGACGGAGGAGATCATCTTGAAGGTGAAATACAGTTCTTGGCAGGCGACGGGCTGGATCAGGCACTGTTAGCTGCGCAGAGAATGAGGACAAAGTTCATGGATACAGATGCAGGCTCAGACTGGAGCTCTCAGAGGCAGAAGGCAGGAAAAGCTTGATGGCAGAATCAGGGCCTACTCGCCTGGACTGAAAAATAGCATAAGTGAACCATATAAAGCCGGTGGCCTTTCGTACTTAGGAATGGAATATCCGGCCCATTCATGGCGGATCTGAAAGAGGACATGTTAACGGTGGACGCACATGTATTTGCGTCTTCATAACTGGAACTGGAGGGAACATACATGTACTTGTGATTTATACATGAAACCGTTGGGGTCCAAGATAGGGGACATAACTGATCATAAAAATCCATATTTCCACACTATGTTCGTGTTCGCCAAGATAATTCCATCTCCGAGTCAATCGCATGCGTTCAAATCAGATAGTACCCCAAACCTATTTTCTAGGCTAATATTCCAGTTGCTAGTAGATTCACTCCTACCCCCTTTATTTAAAGACGGAGTCCACCCTGGCCTCAATGGTACTTTATGTGTATCTCTATTTCTCTTGTGGTAAAAGTACTTAAGAGTTAGCGGGATGATAACTCCTTGTCTTTGCTGCGGGGGTTTTATGTTAGCCAAAACATTTGGGAGGACTTCGGAATTTGAAAAATTAAGGACCACACAATCTCCTTTGAATTTCTTAGGGTGGTGCCCTAGCCATTGGACCCTTCTAGCCATGATAATTTCCCCTGCTAGTTTCTGGTCACCCCAAGGGGACATCCTCATGTTGTTCACCAACCAATGTAAAGATTTGCTGATCAAAGAGGATGTAGTTTCTGTTGTATCAGCAGTCAAAGTAGGGACATTGGCAAGAACCAATGATAGGGGTTCAGCCTCAGTAATACATTGGAATTGGTCACTTGCCAGTGTTCGACCTTTGTGGTTATCTATACTTGCCTTCTGGGGGTTTTTATTAATTCCAGATTGCTGGATTGGGGCATTAGCTTTCTCATTTACTGCGATGCTTTGTTCTCCATTTGGGGACGCCCCATTTACAATACGTACATTTGGGGATAGTGGAATTAGTCTGGTGGCTTCGTCCACTGGTCTATTTATTATAGCGTTCAGCCTGGCTACCTCTGCCATTAGATGATCAATTTTGGTTACCAATGGAGCTATGAGATTTTCTATTTTGGTATCAATCATGGCTACTATCTTCGCAGAGAGCTCAACCTCAGGAATTTTGTTAGAAAGTGACCCTTGTACATCTTCTTTATTAGCACTTTTCTTCTCAGTGGTTGCCCTTTTCCTACCTAGACGAGTCCCATTGCTTTTTAAACTGGGATTTTCTACACGCTCTAACTAGCTTACTTCTCAAGGGAAGAGCGGGAGACTGTGGGTCAACCCCTTCCCCAACCTCCACTATATCTAAGACAAGATCTAATGGCGAATTGGGGGCTAGGGGTGCACAGGAGTCAAAAATATCACTGTCTAAAATCACTAAATCAGTGGACTTGCTACTATTAGCCTGAGAAGGTGAGTCCAAGGGTAAGCCAGACAAAGGAATTGACGGAGGGGAATTAGGAGAACATGTTAGCCCCAAAGATGCCCTCCTATCATTGTTGATTTTGCTAACAATCTGTACCAGATAGTTGTCCATCGTATTTGTCGTAGAGGGATTCCTTTGCTTAGATATTATTTCCATTTACAATGGTGCTGGCTGGAAATCAAGCTGGTGATAGTAACCCAAAGGAGCTAATGATTTCAACAACAATACCTTTGGTAAGTCAATCCCACGGAAGGTAACACGTAGGCACAAACGTCAATGTGGCCCAGCCCGGCCTCTTCCGGCCCCGGACGGCCACAGACGGCCCGCCCTTTGCCCGGGCTTAGCCCGCGCGCGGTCCCGCGACGCGGGGGGCAGGTTCAATTAAATAGCGCCTCCGGGCGCGCTAACAGCTCCGTTTCCGGTTTCGCCACGCTGGGGACCCTGGGTATTGTAGTCCCCTCTGGCGCTCCTCCCCACACAGCGGTCGCGATGGTGCGCGGCGGCGGGAGAGAGGCGCGGGACACAGCAGAGAAGCAGGATCCTCCACGGAACACTGAGGATACAGGTAGGCGGCCCTTTTTAGCGGCAAGGATCGGCGTTCTGGACAGTCAATACTCAGCCCCCGCTCTGCCGAGGGCAGGTTCAATTAAATTGCGCCTCCGGGCGCGCAAACAGCTCCGTTTCCGGTTTCGCCACGCTGGGGACCCTGGGTATTGTAGTCCCATCTGGCGCTCCTCCCCACACAGCGGTCGCGATGGTGCGCGGCGGCGGGAGAGAGGCGCGGGACACAGCAGAGAAGCAGGACCCTCCACGGAACACTGAGGATACAGGTAGGCGGCACTTTTTAGCGGCAAGGATCGGCGTTCTGGACAGTCAATACTCAGCCCCCGCTCTGCCGAGGGCAGGTTCAATTAAATAGCGCCTCCGGGTGCGCAAACAGCTCCGTTTCCGGTTTCGCCACGCTGGGGACCCTGGGTATTGTAGTCCCCTCTGGCGCTCCTCCCCACACAGCGGTCGCGATGGTGCGCGGCGGCGGGAGAGAGGCGCGGGACACAGCAGAGAAGCAGGACCCTCCACGGAACACTGAGGATACAGGTAGGTGGCACTTTTTAGCGGCAAGGATCGGCGTTCTGGACAGTCAATACTCAGCCCCCCTAAAACCTAAAAACAACCAAGCTACTTCATAGACCTTCCCGACAGGCTTCCACTCCCTACTGAAGGAAAGGCAGACATTGTAGGTATGCAGCTTTAAACCTGTGAATGTCCAGTTTTCAGATTCAGCTTGGAAATGATTAAAGGACTATTATAATCTAAAGACAGGAACACTTTAAACGTCTTTACAAGTAAAGTATAGACTTTTCATAAAGTTTAAAACAATGACAGAGTTATTTTGCCTAGTTTATGTCTTATAAGCAAGATATTGTGACGTTCATTGAGAGTAAAGAGTCTAGATGGATGGCTCCCGCTACAGAACATCAGTGATAAAGGAGGCAAAAGAACATAACACACTTTGAAATACCAAGTGCCTGCTGATAGACTTCAACATAACTTTTCCCCTAGACTTGATATCTCTGCAGTGAAGCAAAGCAAATCATGGCCATATTTTCATAGAACTGTCAACTTTCAAAAGTATAGAAAAGCTTTAGAAGGCGGGTTCTCCGGATATCACGATTCTCTTTTAAGACTTGTTGCGTTTGGCAAAACCTCACCAGTGAAGTGTCTGATATTCTTTATTCTGGGCAGGCCTTTCTTTCTCTAATCATTTTGTGGTTCAGCTACATTTGGTAATGAAGAAACAAAGGTTATTGACTGACTATAACTGACTCAAAAGACCACAGATTAACATAGTTCGTTCACTGAGGAGGTTGGGCTGTGGATCAACTGTGAGCTCCATATTCTACTTGTCTTGTTTTGTTGTGATAAGCTCTTCGTTGAACACTGAGCACATAGCTTCATAAATTGCTTATTGTGTCTTTGAGGGTTGAGGAGAGCGGATAGGGAAGTTTGTGATGGAGCTTCCTCATTGTTGTTTTATTGTTCCATCTGTAGATTCTGACCATTGCCGCAACGGAGCCAACTAGCTTGTTGCATTCAATACCAACAAAGCCCACAAACGTCCTTGGAAAGAAGCCTCTCTTGAAACCTGAAAGCTTCACCAACCAAGGTTCATTTTCCTCATCAACATCTTGGAGCCCCACAGAACTGGCATCACCTGAGTCTTGCACCCAAAGCTATACGGAATCCCCACAAGCCTCTTCAGGAGATGGCGTCAAGTCTCATGAGGCAGAACAAACTCTAGACTTTGAGAACATCTATAAATATCTTTTTGAACTTTCTCGTGGAGGTCCGGTGCCGGAGCTCTCTCCTCTCGGTGAGTTTAACAGCAAGGTTGGATTTTAAAACAGCAATTATTTGTTGTGAGGGTCATAATGAAGACTCAATAAATCTTTCTGTGCTTCCCTCGTATTCTCTAAAGCCATCTTTCCACCCTATTTTGTCATTTCAGAATCTGCTGTTGTGTTGGACCTGCTCCTCTCCCTGCCCAAGGAGCTTGAGCAGCTTGACTGCCTGGCCTTGAGGTCTCATATGTACCAGTCCTTCAGAGACCTGAACATGCCCTACCAGCAGGCACGCGAATCCCTTGGTGGCCTCACTGCCAAAGTGGGATTGGGATTAGGTAGCTGCAAACAAGTTGTGGAACCACCATCCAAGCAAAGGGAACAGACTAAAGAGAACTTACAAAAAGACTCTTCATCTTCAGAAACCAGTAGAGATGGGAGAACTAATTTGATTGAAGATCCCACTTGTCATTCCTCGTCAACTAGCCACCAGCAGCCTCCATCTAGCCAGCCGTCAGAGACTCCGACTAACTCAGACAAAAGGCCCTCACAAGACAGTAAAGCTCCCTGGAAAGACCTTGGGCTCTGTCCACTAAATGTGTTCATGGTGCCCCTAAAACTCTTGCATCGGGTGGCTAAGGATGAGGCCTAACCAGATCATTTTGGGACATAACCTTTAGGTCAACTTCTGAACTGATTTATCACGTGTGTAGCTGGTTATGGGGCATTTAAGACATTTCAACTTGCTGTAGCGGTTTTGTAATGTACCCTTTATTGCTCTCTTTTTTTTTTCTTTTCAGCCGCCTCTTGTAAAACCTTAAAAATAAAAAAAGACAAAAGGTGTAATGCATTTCTCCTGATCTGTTGCCCTTTTCTTTCCTACAGCTCAGCTTCAAGAAAATAGCTACCTTGTACTTGATTGTTAGGGGAACAGTGTGACTCTTTATTTTGCAAATGTGTGTGAAGAGGTGCTATGTTGTTTTGAAAAATAGCATGTGTTTGGCCATTAATATCAGGACGAAGGCTTATGCATGCTCATTATTTCATTTGGTCACTGCACGTATAGGGTCTAGTGCATCTTTGTGCTTTCAGCATTGACTGTTTAATTTTCACACCACCAACTGTTGACCTCTGCGTTCATTCATCTATGTTGTTACCCAACTCAGTTGTACTCCTTTTATCATCTTCAGAAGAACGAAAAACCGGCGCCAGCACTGATCATTTATGTGTTTTACTGGCAGTAAAGTGCTGAGGATATGGACTTTGTGCTCTCCTATCATGTTGACAATTCTTGCTAAATACTGTCTGTAGCCGTTAGCCTTATGTGAGGGGAGAACATAGACAGTGGTCCTAGTACTTTTGTGTCTGTTTTGATTTAGACGTTTTGGATCTGGCAAACAGAACTCCAAAGCAGTAGCTATATGTACAGTAAGCAAGATAGATTGTACCATGGTACTTTTTTTTTAAGGTATTGTCTGGGTCTTGCACATGAAGTAGTCCATAAGTATTGCAGAATGCACTGAACCTAGCAATGGTCCCATACGGTGTCACACCCTTTTATTCCATAATGGACATGTTTTTCTATGTTGCAGATGTATGGTCCTTCTCTATACATAGTGCATACTCCACACCAGCCATCCAACACCGCCGCTTTGCCAACACTGGTGCTACACACTCCGCTCCAAGCAAAGAAATATGGTAGTTTGAGATATCTAGATTAACTGGTCAGCTTTTCAAATGCAAATCGTCCCATCATGACACCGAAGTATCTCTTCTCTGTGCAATGGGCATACCCATAGTAGTGTTGGAGCAGAACCCCAATGTTCAATTGTACCACAATAATTTGAAACACCCCAAACATGATTCCGTTGCTGCACCCTTGATCTAACAATTAATCACCACCTCTGTCGTTCAAGGGCTAAAAAATAACATTAATAGAGCAAGTGAGTCATTCAGTTTCTTTTTTAAATAGTCATTACCCTAAAACATATATGAATAAATATAAAATACTACAACATCTGGTGCTAAAAACATTCTGGTGACAAGATCGTGACAGATAAAAATTGATTAAATATACAAATTGATTCAGATTTGTTCTATCAAAGATTTTAGTGGCTGAAAAACTAGCCACTGAAAAACAAACGTGAGCATCAGATAATCATTGCACATGCATCAAAGCTAGACGGGCCTGCTTTAAACTCCTACCCCCTTAAGCAAGAAACAATAAACTCCCACTGTGCCTTTTTATAAAAATTGCAAAACATGACAAAGTGTCTTAAGGACATTGGCTATCACAGCCACAAGGATCAGGGTATCTATCAGACATGCTGCAATTGGAGTAATTGGAATAATTGACGTATAATACTAAATCTAAAACCGGTTAACAAAAAATTATAAGCATTTTGAACAAACCAAAGATATGGTTCCATTCAAAAAGTAGATAGAGCAAATAATGGGACTACTCAATCGAGTCCAAGAGAAATATTTTAAAGATCTATTACAGTCTCAAAAATAAGCAGTACAGAATGTTTACTGTCACAAAGACATACATTTCAGAATACATAAACAGAGATTCAGAATCAGTGCAAAATTCCAATAGTACACCAAAAAATCAATAGAGCATAGTATATGGGGAAAGATCTGTATGCCTCTATAAAACTGTCTGACACAAGGTAAACCAATGTGCTGTGGCAACAAATGATGGACGGAATGCTGAGTGAATCAAACATTCACCCACCCCCAGTCGAAATCTGGGTTAAATCCATCCGTACAGCATTTGTTGCTGTAGCACTTTTCATCCTAAGTGGGATGAGTATGCCCAGACGTGGGTACCTTGCTCGCTGGTCCACTGGATTCAAGCTAGCCTGGGTGATGCCCCGAAACGGGTCCCAGGATGCTTGTTTCTGGTCAACACTTGCATATGGCTGGGTCCAAACTGGGTTGGCGTTGCGAACTAAAGAATGATGGATCTAACCCAGATCTCTTGACTGGGGCAAATGTTTGGTTTGCTCAGCATTCCGTCCATCATTGGTTACTGTAACTAAGTAAACCAACAGCATCTCTGAAGGGGAAAAATAGAGTTTCTCACAAATGGACAGAGTCTCAAGAGGCATTGGGAAGTCTGCACCAAATCGCACAGAGTCCCTGCAGGAAATTGGAAAGTCTCAGGCTCGCCCCCAACAACAGGGTTTTTATACACTTTTTCGCATAGTTAATAAGAAATTGCAAACTTACGGTGGTATGAGCCTATGTCGGAAAATGGCCTATCACAGAGCTATTTGGTTGCCATCCAGAGATGCACAACTCCTAATGATAGATCTGCACAATCAACTATACACAAAATGCTTCTATCATGTCCGCTAGGACACTTCTGCAAAGTTACCTTGATAGACTAAACCTGCTGTAACTATTGCTTCATCAGGAAACCAGCTCTTTTCAGAATACATGTTCTCTAGTAAAATTATCACACATCCTGTGCCCCGAAGACCATTACCTAGTGGAACATTCTATAGGAAGGGGCAACAAACAGGAGCAACTTGTGCAGATTATGTGGTTCATAGAAAAATAATGTCCTTGTTAGTAAAAATGCAAAATGTGGCATAACTACAACAAATATTAAAACAAACTTTTAAACCTGTTGGATACATCGTTTTCAGTGCAGAAATATTAGTTTTATCAGTTATGATTATGGCTAATTTTTATGTGGAATCTATGTGACTCTGGTCATGGAGAAATGTCAGAAACATGTAGAAACGCAACCCCATGGTGCTGAGATATGTATGTGGCCATCCAAATGCCAGAAATGTACTACACAAATGCAAATAGCACTGCATAACAATTTTCTTCATGGCAGGTTTTTCCATAGAGAGTATGATTCTAAAGCTGTTAGGGGATTGGCTGATGGTCGATTCATGCTTATCTAGCACATTAGTTCTCGGTTGCTTGTTGCTCTTTTATGCGGGGTAGTTTTTAAAGTGTGATCCTCACATTGACATTCGATGAGATCATTTAAAAATTAACTCTGAGCAGAAGCAGTGGAAGGACGCTTGCAAGAATTCAGTGCAAGAGTATTGCAATCTGAGGAGAAGGCTGGGGAACACTAAATGTCCTCCGGGGATATTTTCACTTTAGTAAGGTTCTTTTCTGCCTAGGATTGGGGCCCTATGTGCTTGAAGGTAAGTTTGCTGGGTCTCTCCTGATCAGTTATAGATTTGATCTTTGACATGCAAAATAACCAAATATTAGGTGGTGAAGTGATGTGGAACTCGAAAATAATGTCTGTTAGCATAAGCTGAAGCCATCTTGTTTGTGGCACCATTTTGTTAGCTATGTAATTCTTCCGTCTTCACTGTTGCTTGCCTTTCTATTCTGCTTGTCATCAACTTTAGTTAAGTCCTTCTGTACTGAGACAAAGCCATGTACGTGCTGAGAAAAGGCCTGTAAGTGCTGAAATGCACCTGGTTAAAGATGTAACTGTCAGATATTTTGTGCTGCTAAGAACAGTTCTGTTCCCCCTCCCACTTTGCGGACTAAGTGATTGCCCATTTGCCCATGTCTGGCTGTAACTATTTCTGTGTAGGCCTGTACCTTCTATTTGTATCTACATGCTTACTCTGCAACAAAGTCTGTATATAAGCACCATGGTCTGTGTATTCAATGTACTACCGCAGGCAACACTTGAGTGCTGTGTGGACGTGGTCCCACTCATGAGTGATTAATAAACTTGTTCTTTGAATTCCAGCTTCAGTGTCAATCTCTATTTTGTTGGTCTATGGACCTGTGGACAAGATAAGGGTGAACCCTGCACCGGTGTGCTCATTAAAAGTCATATTTTTACAGTTGGCGCCCGACTCGTGGGGCCTCATCGGAGACGCGGCCGTCCAAAGGAGTGGTCTTGACGGAAGAGTGGAATTTTGCTGAGGAGACGTCCTGCATGAGGAGACCCTTGTCTTTGCAGCCGAAGTGATTTTTTTTCCGGTTTTCTTGATTTGACCCTGCAGGTGGTGGCCGGTCCCGACTGAGGTATCCTTTGGCGTTATTTTTACAGTGACCATTAGGTCGACCAAGAGTTTGGCAGTTGGAAGTTGGAGACTCTTGTTTGGTAAGGTCGCTGAAGCAGCACTCTTGATTTGCTTGGCCAAGATTCTGGGTTTTGTTTGTTTGATTTATTTTTTGCAAAAGATAAAGGTAGATAATATGGAGATTTTTCTTTTGAATATTTTGGAAAAGTAATATTTTACAAAAATGTGGTAGCATGCCTGTTTCTAGCACACTCCGTAGGCTGTGTTGCTGTCTTGGAGGTACCAAAATGGATTTAGACAGAAGTCAGCCGGCTCCCCCAGAGGGGCACCTAATAGGCATATGTATATTAAATACGGTATTTCTTCCATAATGTATAGTACACTGTGGAACAAATATACGAAAAAGGGTCCTGATTTACGATGGCCTGTGAATGGGTCATTTGACTTTAAAAAGATTCAATATTTAGAGCAGGGTTTATTCAAGAAAAATAGTCGACAAGATATGTTTGATTGTGTACGAATGTGGGAGAAAGAAGTGCAAGAGAGTGAGGAAAGAAGAAGCTATAGCAGAAAAAGAGCAGCGTAAAACAATATATCTAAAAGCATTGGAATTAAAAAATAGAGATGAAGGCAATAAAAGAAAGAGGAAAGGGAGCGTTGTTTAGAGTTAACTGGCCAGTACCCTATTAGGCGCCCCATTTATCCCATACTTAATAAACCTCAGGATGATTCCATCTTGCACCCGTATAAGTTTCCCTCAGCCCCTGAGGATGATCTTTCCTATGAAGAACATTTTTCTTCAGACGATAAAGACCTAGATAAGCAAGATGGGAGGCAGACTCGCTCTAATTTGACTGTGGACGAAAAAGCCAATATTAGATCCACTGCTCACAAAGAAGCTCGTGGAACTACTTCTGCTCCAGATCTTGTAGCAAAGGTTCAGCAATGGAAGGATTTAGAGCAGTTCTATTTTGTAGAGAAGTTTACCTGGGAAGTAATACTTGGTTTTAGAACAGTTTCTGATAACTTAGAGCCCAAGAATATTAATTCTGATTATAAACAATTAAATGATGGAATTTTCCTTTTGTCTAATATACCTGATCTAATTAGGCGAGTAGTTGAATTAAGACATGATACACTACGTTTAAAAGCGGGGCAAAAATCAGTTAGTAAAACAGTTCAGACCCCAGCGCCAAAAGAAGTAGTTTCGGGGAAAGACAATGACCCTAGTGATACTGTAGTTGCTGTGAGACCAATGCGTGAAGCTGCGCCTTTGTATGTTCCTGCGAAGGGTACGGGAACAAGTGTCGATAAAGCTGCTTTGCCCGGCCCGTGGAAAAATCCTGCCGCTTTCTATGAAGAAGTAGAAGGCGCCATTAGCTCCTGCACTATGACCTTGCCAGATCTTGATATGTTTTTTGGACTAATTTTTCCCCCTGATATGTGGAGAACAATTCGGAAAATGGAGCATATGGTGGTTCTTTGGTGCATTTAAAAGAAATAAATGCGGCTAGGGAACCTGCTCAGAAACCACATCAGGAGATATTAGATCTTCCCAAAGCTATTGTGACTAAGTTAAAAACTCTCATACCCCGAAGAAAATAGATTGGACAACGTTAGCGTCTTGTAAACAGAAAGCAGATGAGTCAGTTTCTGATTTCTTTACACGATTTGAAGAGACATTTCATGACTTTAGTGGGCAGTCATTGACAGATGTTACTGGTAAGCATCTGTTCGGCGACAAATTTGTCGCTAACATGTTGCCTGAAATAGCTGGTCGCCTCAAGGCCAGTGAGAGTTCGTGGACAAAGTCTTCTCCAGTCTCCCTTTTGACTATGGCCCTGTATTATGAGCGTCAGGAATTGGAAGCAAAAGGCAAAGAGGATAAGAAGGTTAAGGATTCAAAGCCGAAAGTTATGTAGGCTCAAGTATATGGTCCACCATTCAGGGGTACTGGTAGAGGTGGCGTGCAGTATATACCCCTGGTATATACCCCCTTTCTCCCGAGCAACTTTGTCTTCTGATCAGTGTGCTTATTGTAAAGAGATTGGACATTGGCGTTCTGAGTGCCCCCTTTTGCGAGGTCAGCAGTATCAACGGGGTAGAGGAAGCATGAGAGGTCGCCCAGGGAATTCAGGACAAAGGGGGGGAATAGGAATTCGTCCCAGGTTTGAGGCAGTTGAACATGGACCAAATTATTCTAATACTTTTGACAGACGGAATCAATATCAAATGTCAGATTATTCAGCTGATGGTCTTCGGGATTCTGATTATGCATAAGAATGCATAGGATGGGGTAAGGAACCGGTTGAGGTCCCAGTAGATCAGAAAGGTCCTTATGTTGATGCAAACATCTTGGGCTCTACTGATCAATTTCTGGTTGATACAGGAGGTACTCGTAGTGCTCAGTCTAAAAAAATTGGATCCTAGGGCTCACCTGTCTGGCGCAATGATAACATCGATCGGATTCTAGCCCACTGTCACAGCCACTTGTATTTAGTCTTGATAAATTCACTGCAGAATGTCCATTTTTGCTTTCCTCTAACACGCCGGATAATATTGTGGGTATCGATATGCTAAAATATTTTCGTGCTACATTACGTTGTTCCCCAGAAGGTGTGCGTGTTATTTTAAATGATAACTATCCAATGGTTGAGAGGTCTTGTCCCAATAAAGAGGATATCGCTCTGGCATCCTTACCTAATACTTTGTGGGCTAAATCAGATACTGATGTGGGACAAATGGTTATCCCACCAGTACATATTCAAGTGAAGGAAGGTGCTTCATTGCCTCGACTGCCCCAATATAAAATATCTCGGGATGGTGAAGAAGCATTGACGCACATTTTTCAGGATTTGATCATGGTGGTGGTTGTGGAAGAAGTCCCTTATAAAACCTGCAATAGCCCTATTCTGTCTATTTTGAAAAAAGACACTGATACTAAAATTTACAAATTCATTATTGATTTACGAGAGGTTAACAAAATTGTGGTGCCCCAATACTCGGTAGTCTCTGACATCACGACACTTCTTACTATGGTTCCTCCTACTGCCACTACATTTAGTGTCATTGATTTGAAAAATTCATTTTTTTCAATACCAATTCATCCTGATAGCCGTTATTTATTCAGCTTCACTTTGAATAATGCATCATACAGATTCTGTAGAGCTCCACAAGGGAATACAGAGAGTCCTAGCATTTATAGCCAGGCATTGAAAAGACATCTTGATTCTTTTCCTGTACCGAAAGGGGTGGTTCTTATTCAATATGTCGATGACCTCTTGTTGGCTGCCGATACCCCTGAACAGTGTAAAGAAGGAACACTGTCCTTGTCATCATTTCTTGCCTCTCATCATCACAAAGTCTCTCGGAAGAAATTACAATTTTGTAGACAGCGGGTTACCTATTTAGGTCACCTCCTGTCTAAGGAGGGACTTGCACTCACACCAGCTCGCAAACAGACCATTTTAGACACTCCTGTGCCCCATACTCAGAAGGATGTCCGTGCACTGATTGGCCTCACTTCTTTCTGTAGGCAGTGGATCCCTAGCTTTTCGTACATTATTTAACCCTTGTTGGCCCTTTTGACTAAAGACACTCCCATGCCTCTCCCTTGGACTACTGAATGCCAGAATGCCTTTCAACAGCTACGTCAAGCTCTTTGTTCTGCACCAGTATTTGGAACTCCAGACTACACTAAGACTTTCACACTCTATGTACACGAGCGGGAAGGTTGTGCCCTCTCGGTTTTAACACAGACACACGGTGATAAACAACGTCCTTGTACATATTTCTCAGCTGTCCTTGATCCAGTTGCCCGTGCACCACCTGGTTGTTTTCGAGCAGTGGCAGCAGCAGCTATGTCTATACGTCAGAGTGAGGGAGTAGTCTTGTCACATAGATTGTGTTAGTACCTCATTCAATCGATGCCTTGCTAAATCAAATGAAAACACAGCATCTGACTAGTGCCGTTTGACAGGATATGAATTGACACTTTTGGCCCCTCATATCACGTTGAAAAGATGTTTGACTCTGAATCCTGCTACATTATTGCCACTTCCAGCTACTCAGTCTCCGTCACAAGAGTTACATGACTGTATATCTCTTACTGAAGAACAAACAAAGGGTCGTGTTGACCTACAAGATACACCTCTTTCTAACGTTGATGGGGAATTGTGGGTTGATGGGTCTTGCCTGAAGTTGTCTGATGGCACCACATCTGCTGCTTATGCAATCACAACACTTCAGACAGTAGTTGAGACAGCTCGTATCCCACAGAAGTCCGCTCAAGCAGCCGAGTTGATAGCACCGACAAGAGCAAGTGAGCTTAGTACAGATTTGCTTGTTAACATTTAAACTGATAGCCAATACGCCTTTGGCGTGGTACATAGGTTTGGCCAGCTTTGGAAAGAAAGAGGCTTTCTCACTTCACATGGGACACTAATAGTGCATGGGGAATTAGTACATAATCTCCTTACTGCCGTGACTTATCCTAAGAAAGTGGCAATTGTTAAATGTAGCGCACACAAGAAAGTGACCGATAAAATAGGAGCAGGCAATGCCTTTGTGGATTACACAGCTCGGGAGACCGCAATGCAGCGAAGTACCACATGTATGTATGTAGTAAAATCACAGGCTGAACGTTGGCATGATGCCAGGCAAGAAGTACTGGACATGCAACAATCTGCCTCTATTGATGAATTAGACCAATGGTCCAAAGAGGGAGCATTGGACGATGAGGGCTGTTGGAGGAATAAAGAAATGACAAAATGGAAGTTACCCGCAGCCTATTTACACACTATGATTCACATGGCCCGGCACATTTTGGAGCATCCTCAGTAGCAAATCAACTTATGCAAGTTTTGGATCATCCAGAGATTGTCGGTATGGCTAAGAAAATAGTCCAGTCCTGACTGATCTCTCTCCAGTATAATCCTGGAAAGGGAACACTAACTCCAATAGGAGGGTTTGCAATACCTACTGCACCTTTTGAGGTCCTGCAAATGGACTACATGCAGCGTGAGCGTTGTAACAACCTAAAGTATGTCTTGGTAGTGGTTTAAATCATGTGTCTGATTGACTGTTGCCATATGCTTCCTTTTTGGCTTTATCAGCGGATGCCCCCTTCAGTTCATAACTATCCTTTTTCCACCTTTTTCTTTAGTCCCCCCCTCTTCTGCCACTGATCCTGGGGCCCTGATATCCGGTTCTGTATTGTTTTCATAATATCCCCCACGGGGAGTTTTTGGTACCTTGAAGATTCGGCTAGGTCCTTCATCCTTTGGGTAAGCTGTGACCTCTTATCCCTACCTTTGTTCTTTTATCTTATCTTGGTATACCTAGGAACACATTTTGTGCTTTTTTGTCTATTGATCCGTTTCACTTATTATTTGTCATTTTCAGACCATATCTACATTATTGACTGCACCCTTGAAGTTCATGTCCATACGTTTGTATCGCATGTCTCCTTAATATTTTGACTGTCGTCCTGGCAGTACAACCCAGGTACGGTATAACTATATGCTTCCTTAACCATCCTTTTCCATGCTGATTAATCTCTTTTCCTCTTTATGGTTTCGAATACCAATTGGTTTTCTTCTATTGTCACGCTCACTTCTTTTACAATCGTGTGCTTTCATTACGTTAGTGCCTTTCCTCTGTTGGTATCTCTGTCTTAAACTTGGCAGTGGGCTCACTGGCATTTCTATATTGAGCTCATCTACAGCTAGTGTATTTTCTCACCTACATTCTCCTATGATTCTTTAGTGTACGGCCTCTATCCCCTTCCCAGGGTTATGTTCTTCATTCAGCTATCCTTGTGTCCCAGTCCGTCTGATGGGTACCCTTTGGCTATCTTTTGAGAATATGTAGGGATGTTTTAAATGACTTTTGCACCCTATCTTCCCCTGATTTTATACACTATATATGCCTATGTTTATATTATACATTTGTCTTTATAGGCCTTTCTCCTTTTGCTTGCACACAACCTTGTCGCTCTGATGAAGGTGCGACCCAGACTTTGGGTCTGACACCGAAACACGTGTTGGCGCTGGAGTAACCTTACTCCCCTTATCAGCGATTTATTTTTTGGGAGAATCAACCTGTATATTGAGTATACTAGTGTTGTATTATGAAGACCAACAAACTTTGGAGTTCTTGTATCAAGGCATCCTGTCTGATGCTCATATGCTGATGTAAATTTTGTGTTTGTTCCATAAGAGTGTATACGGCACATTTCTATGGATTATTTATGTGTTGGAATGTGTGAATATGTATGAGTCAGTGTCTGCTTTTCTGGTTGATAGTGTGTGCGTGTGCAGCCTATGATGTGTGCAACTATTGTTGAATTAATCTTGTTTGATATGTCTTTTTTTATAATGCTAAATAAAAAAAAATTAAAAACATGATATTCCCTATTTGAATGTTTGCATGATCTTTATGTGAAGGGTACCTCATCTAGGACTGTTTCTGTACATATCAGGGACGTATCGCACTAGATAAAAAAATTGTTGGCAGAATTTTTTTGCTTCTGTTTCTTGGTAGTGGTTTGTGCCTTTAGTAAATGGGTGGAGGCATACACTACGAAAGATAATACAGCTCTTACTACAGCAAAGGTGCTCCTAAAGGAGTTCTTTTCCCGATTCGGCATTTGACGAGTTGTGTGGGGTGACAGCGGAGCCCATTTTATTGGGCAAGTTGTTGAGTATCTCATGAAAGGGTTGGGAATTAAGCAGAAGTTTCATGCTGCATTTCACCACAATCAGCAGGACTAGTGGAACATTACAACTCTACCCTGAAATTGAAATTGGCTAAAATACAGGCTCCCACATCTTTGAAATGGCCTGATGCACTGCCTCTAGCATTGCTATCTATTAGATCGATACCACATACACGATCTGGCCTCACACCGTATGAGGTGGTTTTTGGAAGGCCAATGAATATTTGGGGGATTCCTAAGCCACACCCTATACGTGATGTACCCTATGTATTGATGAATGCCTATTTGTCTCAGTTGACTGACAGTTTGTCTTCTATTTATCAACAGGTCAGGGAGACTCTTCCAGACAGGTCGCAAGGTGAGGGCCACTGCTTGTGCCCTGGTGACTACGTCGTCATAAAGTCCTTCCAGAGAGCCAGCTCCCTAGCACCGAGATGGTGAGGCCCTGAGCAGGTGCTGCTGGCTACCAGGACTGCAGTTCGAGTGACGAACCGGAAGAACTGAGTCCATGCGACACACTGCCGGAAAGTGTTGCAAGACCTAGTGAGCCCAAATGCGTTTGCAGATCACCGCGACATCTTGGTCACCGAGAAAGGACGAGCTGCGTCACCTGAAGGATCTGAGGAAGTCTTCCCGGACTACACGATTCCTGGTACATCCCGATATCAGCTGCGACCCAGGAAGAAAGACACTATATTGCAGAGAAAGACTGTTTGAGCCACTGTCCTGATTGGTTAAAGACTGACTTCAAAGGGGGGTAGCCTTTTAGTGACTAGTCTTCTCAATGTTAGTGAAGAAACCAATGCCTGCCCAGGACCTTAGAGCATCATCTGTTTTGTTGTTTGTCGACTAAATGAATGTGCCTAAGGAGAAGAAACCAACTGCTGAAAGAGTTTGTAGCAAAAGAACAATGAGTGTTATTGGACTCACTTTGACTGTTATTGTTGCTGCAATAACATGGATTGTAGAGGAAGTAGCCTCTGTCCGAAATCTCCTGACTGCTACTACTCCTGTCCCCATTGAACACCATTACTTCACTCTTCCTTATCATGAGCAGAAGCACAGAATGTCCTACCTCAATAACACTTTCATTCAGATGTTGCACCATACACACAATGCTACAAATGTTACCAACTGCTGGGTTTGTGGAATGATGCCAGCTCATCAGAAAAAGGGAGGAACGCCTTTTATTCCCTTGCCGTTTTCATATAATGGCTCCTGCAGAGCCTGGTTTGCATTTTTGTGGGCTTCTGAAGTTGCTAACATTACCTATGCTGATGTAGGAAGACTAAACGCTCAGTTGAATAAAGTTTGTTACCCTGATGAGGAAGGAGATCCTCAAGCTAATGGAACTGTATAGGAAATGGAGGAGTATCGTCGAGGAAATTCCTCCGCGCGCTATGTTTTCTCTAACACTCGAACAACCAAGGGAAATGGGCCTCCTTTTATCGTTTTTACTAGAGCTCGAGCGTATCTCTGCGTGAGCAGTATTGGCAGTATCCCTGTGGGAAAAAGTAACTGTACTTTAGTGTTGAATATTACTGGAATGAACAATAGCAGCTTTTTGTCCTCACATAATACCTATTTTATTTGCGGAAGTAAAGGTTATCATCATCTACCTATTGGTTGGTCTGGAAGCTGCTATGTGTCCTTTTTGCTTCCACCTGTGTTTTTTGGCATCTGCATCCTACCATAAAGACTCTAAACTGTATAATGACATTTCTAAGAGTCGATTCAAGAGGTCAATAAATAATGAAGAGGGGGATCAAACTGATACTGCACTACAGCAGTATATTGACTTTAACTTGTGACTATTCTTCTTTGTTGGTGCGGCCTTTAACAGCAGAAAAATCAGACGCTTGACACGTGTTGTAGAGGCTGTAACCAATCAGACAGCAATGGCGCTTGGTAATATCACAGAAGAACTGCAAATTGCGTGAATTGTAACTCTTCAAAATAGAATGGTCCTTGATGTCATCCTAGCTGACCGTGGTGGAGCATGTCGCATCATCGGGAGTAGCTGCTGCATTTACATTCCTGACCACGCCGCTTCTAGTTTTGGATGCAATTTCCAAGATACACAAAATAGCCACTGAAATCCACCCGGATTCAGGAACTTGGACTTTGACTGGATGGCTTCTGGAACGTGTTTACTGTATGGGGCTGGAAATTACTGCCAGCTGTATGTATATATGTTTTTATTTTTTAAATTTTTTTTTATTAAACATCGACAAAGTTCACCGTTGACTATCTCGAGCAAGGGACCATACATAGTCCATGATTTCAATATGAAACACAAGAAATCAAATCACAGTTTACAGTGTAAAATAAATCAAGGGGTCTCAAGAGTCTCAGAGTCATTCAGTGGAGCCGGTGGGTTACAAATATCCCCTCTGTATTGATTCCAGGGCACCCCCTTGCAACATAGACTGTTTTCTCCCGGAACATACACCAGTCTAGGCTCTCTTCCCACTTTCCCAGTGGAGGTGGCTGACGGGCCCCCCAATGCTGCGCAATATTCCTTTTAGCAATCATTAGTGCCAGAGTTGCCCATTGTGTGGTGTAAGACGTGAGATCCGTAGGTTCCCAAATATTTAGCAGGCATCTACGGGCCTCCGGCTGCAGGTCAATACTCAGAACCTCTCGTATTGTATGATGTATGGCTTGCCAATAAGACTGAATGTGTACACATTCCCATATAATGTGCATAAAAGTGCCAGTCTCCCTGCATCCACGTCTGCACTCCCCAGTTTCTGCTCTACCCATGCGTACCAAGCCCGGCCCCGTGAAAAAAATCCTGTGAAGAATTTTGAGCTGTACCAATCGTAGTCTTGCCTGGACCGCCACTATTCTCGGGGAAGAGACCGCCTCTTGCCAATCCTCATCGTCCAGTTCTACGCCGTCTCTGACCCAGTTCTCCTTCAGTGATTGTAATGGATCTTCCATATTATTAATTCGTTTTTTATAAATCAGGGAGATGGTTTTCTCAGGAAGGTGGCCATCAAGTATTTTGTCCTTCAAGGGGGAGGCCTCCGGCAGTGTGGATTTGCTCGTGACGTGAGTGAGCAAGGCATGCCGGACTTGAAGATACCGAAAATATTCTGTATCTGCCTGGTGGTACTGCTGTTGGAGAGAGGCAAAGGGGAGAATAGTCTCCTTACCCCAGATGTCTTTGATCTGTGAGAGTCCTATAAGGTCCCACTTATCAAAGCCCTTGGATTGCCGTAGGCTTCCCAGTTTTTCAGAGTTCCACAGTGGAGTTGCCAGGGTAAGTCTGCGATCCCATCCCTATTGTTTATTAGCCGCATGCCAACAATGAACCGAATGTGCAGTCAGTCCTGTGAGTGGGTACCTGTGGGGCCCGGCATAGAGCGCTCTGGAGTATTTACCCCCAGGAAGTAGCCATTTGTCCATGGCATACCCAGGGTCATCCGGCCGACCATAGATCCCCTGGTTGATAGCTGCCAAATGGGACGCCCAATAGTACTTTTTAATATCTGGGAGGCTGAAGCCCCCATCATACCAATTAAGGGTCAGTTTGGTTAATGCTATGCGGGGCTTAGCATCCCATAAGAGATCTCTTTGAAGATTCTCTATTTCTTTGAAGTAAGAAGGGGGAACTGGATCCATTGAATTCTGGAGGGTGTATAGGATTCGGGGCAGAGCCTTCATTTTAAAGAGGACCGCCTTGCACAACAACAAGAGGGGCAGAGACTTCCAGTGCTTGACATCACTCTGAATAGGCGGTACCAGATTTTGGGCAAAGCGGAGCTCCGAGCTCAGCGTGATGAAGATGCCGAGATAATGGAAGCCGTCCCGCGCTATTTGTATCGGGCAGCCCCTCGGAAGGTTGGGAGATTCACCCTGAAGGACGCATATCACAGACTTCGACCAGTTTATGGTGAATCCGAAGTATCTCCCAAACACTGCTAGAATGTCCAGGAGACCTATCAAGGAGGCTCTCGGGGAGGTCAGGAACAATAAAATGTCATCCGTGTATAACGAGATCTTGAGTTCCCAACCCAGTGACCACCGCATCCTGCGAATCACCTGATCTCTGCGGATCCACGCCACCAGGGGCTCCAAAGCTAATGCAAAAAGGAGTGGAGATAAAGGGCAACCCTGGCGCGTGACACGGCTCATTTGGAAAGTTGGAGATTTACGGTTTTTCACCACAAACTGGGCCATGGGGCTAGAGTATAACCGGCGGACCCAGCTCTTAAAGTTAGGGCCAAAACCCAGTTTGTCTAGCACAGCGAAACGATAGGGCCATTCGACCATATTGAATGCCGGGGTGGCATCTAGGGAGATCAGTATGCAGGTTCTAGGATAGTTGGTACCCTGCCCAGAACGCCATGTAGGCGGCGTAGATTGAGAGCGGTATTTCGACGTGGCATGAAGCTTGACTGGTCGGGGTGCACTAATGTGTCAATTACTTTTATCAAGTGCGTAGCTAGTAATTTAGCAAGAATCTTAGGTTCTGCATTCAGCAACGATATAGGCCTATAGGAGACACAGCTGGTTTTGAATTTGCCCTCCTTATGAATGACTACAATGTTTGCAAGTCGTTGGTCAAAGGGGAGCAACCCCTTGTCCCTGCTCTCTAAGAACATCGAGCAAAGGTACAGGGCTATCCTATTCGGTCTCAGTTTGTACACTTCAATTGGTATGCCATCGGGACCTGACGCCTTTCCCGAGTTCACCCTCCGTATTGCCTGTGCCACCTCATCGTCTGTGAGAGCTGACTCAGGATATTCATTATTTTTATCGGAGAGGGTGGGAAGTCTAATATCCCTAAGCAATCCACTATTTTCGTCGTCTGTGCATTTACTAGTCGTACGGTAAACCGTTTGATAGTAGTCTCCAAATTGGTTCGCTATCTCCTGTGGGTAGTTTAGGAGAGCGGAATCTCTGCCTTGCAGTTCGGACACCAGCCGGGCTGCCCACTCCTTCCTATCCATCCATGCAATTAGCTTCCCCGCCTTATCCCCATGTTCATAAATTCTACTCTGCGTATCTCTGCCCTGTGCCCTGGCTCTATCCTCGGCTATACTTTGTAGTTCATCATGTTTCAATTTGAGGAGATGTATCTTTTCGGTTGTTACGGACTGAGCTAATTCCTCTTCCACTCTCAGTATTTCGTCTTCTGCGCGCACTAACTCTGCCTGCTTGTTCTTTTTCTTTCCTGCTATCAGAGATAGGGTTTCCCCTCGAATAACTGTTTTGTAGGCTTCCCATAGCGTCTGAGCTGAGTCAACTGTCCCCTCATTGTCTTGGAAATAGTTGTCAGTGGCTTGGGCTATTTTCTTCTCAGTTTCCGGGTCTCTCAGGTACCATGAGTTAATGGGGGCTATCCTCCTGGCGCTCATTTGACCCAGCACTACCTTCATCCAGACCGGAGAGTGGTCTGAGATGTCTCTACCCAAGTGACGAACCTCCCGGATTTTGAACGCCTGTGCCGCCGGGACTAGGATATAGTCAAAACAAGATAGACTATGGTGGGCTACCGACAAGAACGTGTATAGAGTCCTGTCTGGATTGCATAACCTGCATCCATCCACCAGTCCCATGGACTCCAGGAAGTCCGGTAGCCACTTCTGTGAAGGTCTGAGTTCCCGTGGTGAGTGGCGGTCAAGAGCCCCGGACAACACCGTGTTGAAGTCTCCTCCTATCGCTAGGAGACGCACAGGAAGTGACAAAAGGATATGTCCCAGGTCTGCGAATGCGTCATTTTGTAGACCAGGGGGAACATACACTGAAACAAAGGTGGCTATCCTGCCCTCCCACATACCAGAAACCCCGATATATCTACCCCGTATGTCGGACCATGTGGTTTGTGCTGTGAAAGGGAACGTGTTTTTGGTTAATATGCCCACTCCTCGTGACCCGTAGTGAAGCTTGCATGTGCCACGAACCTGTAACCTCCCTTGTTCAGAGCCTGACGTGTTCCCAATAAGGTGTGTTTCCTGTAGGAGGATGACATCTGGGGCCTGACACCTGATATATTGGTTGACCATGCCACGTTTAATTCTGTCCCCCAGGCCGTTGACATTCCAGCTGAGGACTCTAACCCATATATCTCCTCATGCATCCATCTATATTTAGGCATGAAATCCGCTCCTGCTCGGTGACCCATGTTGGTGACGTAGATAAAAACAAATTCTGCACACAATTCAAAACTGAAAAACAAGAACATTCCCTCCCAAACCTCCCCCTTCCCCCCCCCCCCTGCACCCCTGCGCTCCGGGCTTCAAACTGCCCATAACTCAACTTGCAGAGTGCCTGTCGCCCTACAAGATACTAAAAGTAGAAAAGTGGGGTGCGTGGCGACCCCTCCCTCCCCCAACCACAAACAGTGAAGTTGTGTGATGCATCACTTGCAAGCCTGCAAGTCCAACATATCAGCTCTGAAGGCTCACACCATCCGCTGTGATAACCATCGGGCAGTCTCGCCAGAGTTCAGCTCCCTACCTAAGATCGGGTGGCAATATAAACCCACATCTACCCCTTCCCCACCTGCCCCCCCCCACCCCCTCACCACAAAGTTCTGCGAGGAGGCAATACGCGATTCTCCAGCCAGTCCGCCGCTATTTCAGGGTTTTCAAAAAACCAGGCCTTTCTGTCCGCCTCCACTCGGAGTCTGGCTGGGAACAACATTGCGTACTTGTACCCCTTGTCCTGCAATGCCTTCTTGATCCCCAGAAAGGAGCGTCTTTGCCTCTGTACCAACTGGGTGAAGTCCCGGAAAAAAGGTATTTCCGTGTTTTCATATTTATGGGGAGGCCCCGTCCGGCCATGCTGGAGTATCACGTTTCTGTCGCGGAAGTTGAGAACCCTAGCGAAGATCGGACGAGGAGGGGGGGGGGGCAGGTTTCAGCCGTGCCCCGGGAACCCTATGTGCTCTCTCAATAACAAAAAACTTCCAGAGTCCCCTTGGTTGCAGGTGATTTAAGATAAGATCCTCGACAAAGAGATCCGTGGCCTGCCCCTCCGATCGCTCCGGAACACCCAGGATTCGCACGTTATTGCGTCATAGACGCCCTTCATAGTCATCCAGGTTAAGTTCAGCCAATTTTCGGAATTGCTGCATTTCCTTGACCTCCGTCTGCAGCTGGGAGGTGCCTTCCACAAGACTTGCCGTGGTGAGCTCCGCTTGCTTGATCCTCTTGTTTTTGTTCAAGTCTGCCCGGAGTAAGTTGACCTCCACCGTGATGGTATCCATCTTGTGTGATCCAATGAGGTCTTGATTCCAGCTATGGCTTCTATGACATCTTTGAGCGTGGGTTCTGTGGCTGCCTCCCCCGTCGCACCTCCAGTTCTGCTCGTGGGGGAGACAGATGGTTTGGGGAGCGTAAACTTGTCCAATTTGGACTGTTGTCCTGTTTTGCTGCCTTTGTTGGATGCCATTGCGCCGCAGAAGTTATATCCCGGCGCACACAGTGGGTCGAGCCACTTGGCAATAAAGGCACTCAGCCGTGCCCAGGGATGTGAGCAGGAAGTCCACTCCAACTGGTCCAGGCACCGGCGTCCCTACATGGGATCCACTTTCAGGGGGATGGGGGCTGGAGTCCCACAATCGCAACACCCAGTCCGCAATTAGCTCCTGTCTGGGGCAGGCTGATTAATGCTCAAAGAGTGCTCCAAATGCTTGTCACCTGGGCCCAGAAGGATCAGCAATACGGGTTAAACAGCCGGATGTATGGGCAGCTCTCTTCAAGTAAAGAATGGGCCGGTCTCCGTCTAACCCCTTGTCACTGTGGTGCACTGCATCAATGCCTAATGGTCAATAACTACACAGGCCAGAAGGAATAGGTTCAGCTGTTTCTCCCTCCTGGGCCCACTTCTTGTATACCCACCTCTATGTGTTATGGCATGTTGGGCCCCGCATAACTCTGGGCCCCTGCATCCGCAGCCCTCGGTACCTGCGCGCTGTCACAGTCCTCTGGAGGTGGTATCTCCGTCACGATGTACAGGGGGCGAGCTGTGGGGTCACGAGGCAGCCAGAGGTCCCACTACTCCACCTCGGCTCCTCACACTGGTCCCCCGCCGTCTGCCTTCCCCACAGGCTGCCACAACTCTGTCCGCCCCCTTGGGCCCTCCCACTACTTTCTGCAGTCACTGCCCCGATGGAGAGGGGCGAGAAGGAGGGGGAAACGCACCCCGGGCGATCCGTGCGGCGAAAATGGTGGCAGGAGACCCGGTCCGGTCTACGCTGGTGCTCGGGGCGGCTCCTCCTCCTCCGCGCTGAGCATATGCTCACCGATGCGTCGCAGCCCGCCAAGGTCTCCGCTCCATCTGCACCTGCCCTGGGCTACCCGGGCTGCGTTCCGGAGAAGAGACACACTGCGGGAGCCTCTCGGCCTCGGAGCCCCGGACGTCCCCGCAGAGCCAGTGGGCGCGCGCGCCACTGCTTCCACCAATGCGAGGTCCCGGCCTCCACCTCGCAGTCAGGCCGCGCTCCGATCTCGCTGGATTCCCTGCTCCTGATCGATGCTGGAATGCCCCCGGCTCCCGCTCACATTCACCAAGCCTTCGGACAGAGAGATGACACACAAAATCAGGATAATTGTACCTGGGAAGGTTAGGAGTGGCGGAGCTCCGCTACACTACGGCCATCACGCTTCGTGGCTTAGCCACGCCCCCATGTATATTTGTTGCTATTCTTTTCAATTGTTGCCTATGTATCCAATGCGGCCCGATGCTTTGTTCCCTTTGTGTTTCTACTTGTACCTTGTGTATACCGACTAAATAAAACGCTAAGAATGTAAATGCCCGATTAGCAAGTGATCAAGAAATCAATGAAATGATGCAGATTGACATAAATGATATTTTTCGTATTCCTTCGAAAGTATAAGAACATGTCTTCAGCTTATGGTAAAAGGGTCGTCTGTGGAAATCGAAAATAATTTCCGTTAGCATAAGCTGAAGCCATCTTGTTTGTGGCATCCATTTTGTTAGCTATGTAATTCTTCCGTCTTCACTGCTGCTTGCCTTTCTATTCTGCTTGTCATCAACTTTAGTTAACTCCTTCTGTACTGAGCCAAAGCAATGTACATGCTGAGAAAAGGCCTGTAGCTGCTGAAATGCACCTGGTTAAAGATGTAACTGTCAGATATTTTGTGCTGCTGTGAACAGTTCTGTTCCCCCTCCCACTTTGCTGACTAAGTGATTACCCATCTGCCCACGTCAAGCTGTAACTATTTCTGTGTAGGCCTGTACCTTCTATTTGTATCTACATGCTTACTCTGCAACAAAGTCTGTATATAAGCACCATGGTCTGTGTATTCAATGTACTACCTGAGGCAGCTCTTGAGAGTGCTGTGTGGACGTGGTCCCACTCATGAGTGATTAATAAACGTGTTCTTTGAATTCCAGCTTCAGTGCCAATCTCTATTTTGTTGGTCTTTGGACCCGTGGACAAGATACGGGTGAACCCTACACCTGTGTGCTTATTAAAAGGTACATTTCCACAGTGGCATCAAAGTCTGGTGAAGTGCAGATCTATTTCAAGGTGCCTGCATTCAAAACTAGTGGCGTCTGAGATGACGTGGGACTGCAAAGAAATTAGGATTGTCAAATGCCTGTTGAATATATGCTGTTTCTGTGTGGTCACAAGAGATTTTTCGCCTTTTGCTGGAATTTATGTTGGTGGAATGTGTAGCTGTGGATACACATGGGTTGCATACTCCTGCCACCTAATGCTAGGCTTGTGTAACTTGTTTTTCTTCAAAGAAGTGTTTTGAGTCACAAAGTATATTCACTCCTCCTATGACTGTTGATGCATATCGGCTCTATCGTTAGCTTTTTTTCTTCTGCACGTGTTGCTGAAGCTCTGAATCGTCCAGGCCTTCCGGTGCTTCCACCCTCATTGCCATAAAACACTTGCATTCTTTGCAGTCTTCTCAACTTCATCCCGGTTCTGTCAGTGTCCACTTCCGGAATATCTTCAATGCTCAGTTCGGGGCCTTAGACCCTTCTCCTTGATCACCCTCCTTGAGAATGTACAGGCCGTAATGGAACGGACCCCTTTTCAGTACTGTCCAGAGTGCCACTCGAAGTACTGGTGGCAAGATCACCATTTGGCCTGTAACATTTGCTTTTCACCGGAGCACAAGGCCATTTCCTGCCTTGTGTTCCAGTTCAAGAAGACCCACTGGTATCGATGCCTTGCTCGACGCAAAATGGTGCAATGGCAAGACCAGGACAACCCTAACCTCTTTGGGAAGGACGTTGAAGAGGAAACTGGCACCTCCACCGATCAGCCTTCAGCCTGGAGTCGACATCAGGCTGTGATGCCAGAGACCAACCACCCTCGCCGGTTCAACTGCCAATGATGTCGACCATGAGCAAATTATATTGTTTTGGGGTGAGCTATTTGAGGGCCTACTGGCTCAGTTCAGTGAGAGGTGTTCTGTTCATTCAGATAATGAATGAGCAATAAAGATTTCTTTAAAACTTGTTTTTATTGTGTCACATTTGCTGAGCGTTCAAAGGCAGAGGTCATATGCCAGCTCATGTCTTCTTACAAATTGCCGCCTATTTTGTCCTGGAGATTGGTGTTTACTTTTCTTTCTCTGGCTGCAAAGTTAGAGGACTTTGTAAAGTGAACTGTCTGACGCACACAACATTTAAATAGCTTGCACCAATATTTCAAAATATATTTCAGTAGTTAGGAAAGCAGTTTTTTTGGTTATTCTGCAGAGAGAGGTAAACCATAAAAGTATTAATAATTATTAATATAATCAAAACAAATCTTGATTATACTTTTCTTGATGTGCAAAAGATATATATTTACTGTAACCTGATATGCACACATTCTTTGGAGGCTACATAGTTTTATCAGTAATTATTTGGAATTACTGACATTCCAACTGGCTCTCAAAGCTTTCTTCTGCCACATGCATCACAAAACACTCTTGGTCAAACAGATAACATGACATTGCTATGTATTGCTTTTGGAAACAAGGGTCATGCATTTCCCCTAGCTCTTGGCGTTAGTGCAGAGCAGTGGCGTTGTGCAATCCACCACAAGGTACATCTGCTACTGGAGTAGCTTCAGGAAGCAAACAACATCATCACAGTCCTCAGCAGGATGTGGCAACAAGTCCACCAGTGGGAACTCCAGTGTAATCCCGCACCGTGTCCGAGCGGGGATTCCAACATGTCGCCGGAGCTGCGGCGTGAGGAAAGAGAGCACAACGCTCTAGCGGCCAAGGACAGATTGATGCAGGCGCGTTATGAGGAGGATTGAGAGGAGGATGTGCGAGCATGGAAATGGGGAGGAGAAGCAGAGAACGCGGGAGACCACGAGGTGGTCGGTACCAGCAAGGAGACAGAAGGCCGGAGACGGGCCATGCAGCAGAGGACCGGAGTCCTCCAGAAACAGTATGAGAACCCAGAAGAAGATAGCCCAGCTGTGAGCAGAGAAACCTGGCCAAGACGCACTGCGCTACGGTCAAACCGGCCCGGAGAAGAGCAGAGTGGTGCGACTCCCACGACCTCGGAGGGCCGTGGCTTCAGGCAAGTAAAATTTGCAAAACTCTTTTCACTCACCAGGTGAAGGAATAGGCACAAATAGGATTCTTCCTTAGGCACAGGTGTCAGGAGCATGCCACACACGAAGGATGCATGAGAAACACCTGGGTGACAGTGAAGGGTGAGCGTGAGCATGCTTGAGTGATAAGGCGCCTGACCTTCTGCTATATTTGTTTTATTTTGAGGGACATACGCCACGTCGTTTCTCCCTCTGGGACCAAGAGCAGCCTAAGACTGGGCACGCAGGAAAAAGGACATACTCCGGTGTACAGTGAGGAAACTGACACCAGTAGGATTAAAACTGACACCAGTAGGATTAAAACTGGACCCTGCATTTGAAAAGACTGCCAAACGACTGCCTTATTTTCCCTTGACGCTCAAACTATTAAAATATATCATAGACCATCCTATGTCTGAGTGTTCTATATCCCAGAGTGACCACATACACCCCCTCCCCCTCTCCCCGTCCCATACCTTCAACTTTGGGGGTTCTCCAACGTAGATCTGTGTGCAAACGCACAAAATGCCCAAATTTCATCTGCAGGTTTCCGCACCCACAATCCATGGGCAATGCACTATGGATGAACATGTCGGAGGGAACAATTGTGGCCATATCAATAGAACATGCCTGTCTGTAAATGACAGTGTGCTACCACAGCATGCTTTAGTAATATATTATTAAAAGTCAGAGTTTTTAAATATGAACTGCGAAACATTCCTGCCCCGCCCTGATAACAATGCTATTAGTGAACTAAGAGGCAAGTGAGGAGTCATGTGTACTCTATATATGGGCTAGATTTTTATTATACATGGAGCAAATGTTGAGTCTATTAAATCAAACGAGTTTTATGCACTGCAGACATGCAGAATTTGCCTAAATGAAGGTGCTCTCGTATGTGATAATAAAGAAAAAGGTTACTCAGTGAAATAAATTATTTCCCTAGGATCACACAATTTGAGACGAGCTTAGGGTCTAGCACATTACATTTAGGTCAAGAAGAATATTCAAGTCACTAGATCTACAGGCCTAGTAAAATGTTTCAGATTTATTTTTCGAGGCCTGGTGAGTACTGTATAGCACCACCAGAAATAACCAGTCGACCTCCTTCCCTCAGGGGGTCAGACCTAGAGTCCACTGCCACCACAACAGCCTTCCAGGCCACCACTGCATCCCAGCCATGGCCAGCATCGACACAAGGCTTGGGAGCCAACACAGACTGTGTTCATGGCACAGAAACAGCCGTATGAGACCCGTCTTTCATCAGTACCAGCAGCAGCCTTGATGCCTTCTGGTTCCTTGGCACCGTCGCAGGCGGGCTTTTGGAGCTGAAGTACCATGAGATGTTCAGACCGGCTTCAAAGCTAAAACGGCTGCGGGCACCAACTCCACTATCTACGGCATTCCTCAGTGGCCTCCAAGGATCTTGATACCCCATATTACAGCACCTTTAGGATGAGCTGGACAGTAGGCAGAAGAGACTATTCATCCACCCACAAACGGACAAGTTTTCTTCCAAGCTGCCGCAAATGTGCTGGACACTTTTCCATGCAAGAGAAAGCTTACCCTTGTGGAGCAGCTTACACTGGAGACACCACCCCCCAAATGTAAGATGAACAGCGTTACCAGCCCTATGCTCTCTACTCCTCCTCCTAAAATTCCTCATCCTCCACCTAAGGTACCCACCCCTCCACCTAAAGGCCCTACGTACCCACTGCCACACAAGCCACCTCCACCATGGTCTCCAGAGGGGGTCCCTACATTGTTCCTAGGAGGAGGGTAGTCCCCTAGATCCTACGGATCCATGTGATGCCCCAAATTACCCACAGGCCCAGGATGATTATGGTGCTGCCCCCTCAGGTGACAATGACCCTGACCTCTACCCAGCCAAGCCTTCCCCTTCTGATGATACCACCTTGTTAATGAGGTCATTCACAGGGAAGCCATCTTTCGCAAGGTGGACTTACACACAATCACAGAGGAGGATGACTTCCTGGTCTCACACACGGCTTTTAGATAGCCTTAAATCCGGCTCCCCTAGAGATCGCCTTCCCATCGCCGTACTGCTGAAGCTGCTGTCGCTAAAGCTAATCGTGGAGTTGCTCAATGCCTCCTTACAGGAAGCAATTTTTCCATCTGAATAGAAGCACGCCATGGTCCTCCCGCTTTTGAAAAAAGCCAACGCTGACCCGGCAGAACCATCTAATCTTTGCCCGATCTCTTTACTCCCGGCTTTCTCTAAAATATTAGAAAAACACATTAACCTGCAACTTACACATTTTGTTGATTCCCAAAAATTTCTGCATTCCTCACAGTTCGGTTTTAGAGCTGGTTTCTCTACAGAAACTACTCCCCTTGGAGTCACAGAAACATTGCGTCACCGTCTTGATACTGGTGAAACTGTGGCACTCATATTGCTTGATTTAAGTGCCTGCTTTTGACACGGTATCACATACCGTGTTATTGAAAGTTTTACAATCACTGGGCGTTGTCGGCGCAGCACTCAATTGGCTCACTGATTTTTTTGGCCGATCGAACGTTCCAGGTGTTCTCTCCGTCTGCCAGTTCTAAGACCCATGCATCTCCTCACGGAGTACCGCAGAGCTCCATTCTCAGCCCGCTATTATTTAATGTTTATGTTAGGCCTCTGTCGACAATCGCCGAAGATGCTGGGTTGTCTATTTTATCCTATGCCAATAACACCCAGATAATCTTCTCCCTCTCCACAGAAGGGGCATCTAAGCCATCATCTCTCCAGTCGGGGCTGCGGAATATTGCAGGCTGGATGCAAGCCAACCTGCTTAAACTCAACGGCGAAAAGACGGAAGTACTAATTTTTGGGGAAGAATAAAGATCTTTGGGGTCCTCAGCATTTTCCTCCTGAAATAGGTGCACTGCCCCAACCTGCGCACCAGGTCCGCAATCTAGGTGTTATCATCGATGACCAGCTTTCAATGAAGCAACATGCGGTCAAGGTCGCCTCAACCTGCTTCACCATCCTTAAGTCGCTAAAAAAAAATTGTTTGGACGCTGCCTGGTCCCACTCAAAGAACTGTGGTCCAGGCTCTTATTACTTCTAGGCTGGACTATGGCAATGTCCTGTATCTAGGTGCCAATAAGGAGGTGACGCGTAAACTCCAGGTGGTACAGATTTCAGCTGCCAGGCTACTCTGCCAAGTTCCTAGAATGGCTCCCATCTCCAGCTCGCTCCGTGACCTTCACTGGCTCAGGGTGGAGAACCACATTAAATTCAAAGCCCTAAGCTATATGTACAAAATCAAATCCGGCACGGCACCTCAGTACCTGAATGTCTTAGCCCACCCTTACCATCCATCGCGCCTTCTTCGTTCTTCCACTCAGGCAAAATTTTCAGTGCCCAGAACTAGACTGCCGCGAATGGGTGGTCGGTCTTTTTCTTATCTGGGGCCCTCTTTGTGAAATTCTCTCCCCTTGTCACTTCATAACGAAACCATCTATGTGAATTTCCGAAAATACTTAAAAACGTGGTTATTCAATCAGTAGTTCCTTTTCTACTCTGTTTGTGTCAGGCGGCGCCGGGAAACCTCTGGGTAGCTGTGCGCCTTATAAAATTAAATAACAATAACCACACACTCAGCACTCAACAAAATACCTACACATGCTAAAGTCCTCTGATGATGTCTTTAAAAACACCCAGGGTTGACAAAAAGCACAAGGCATCCCCTTCAGATCCGCCTTACAAGAGGGGGAAACTCCCAGCAGATATTCTGGTCATGCAAACCTGCAAACCTGCAAATGCACATGGTACTGGGGATGCCCTGCTTCTTGACAAAGACAGTAAAAATATCCATGAGGCAGGCAAATGGGTCGGCACTCAATCTGCCACCCTTTGGTGCATTGCCAGTTCTGTCGGCTACTCTCTAGGAATGACCTAGCACAATGGTGTCAAATGAGAGACCTAATCCAAGACCTTTCGAATCAGTACAGGCAAAGAGGTCTCAGGAGTTTGTAGGGAAGTACCAAACCATCTCCAGTACAACCATTAGGTGTGTTCTGGATGTAGCTGACACTGCCGCAAGGGGTATTAACTCCAGCGTTCTCATCTACCGACATGCCTGGTTCTGTCTCTGGCTTTAAGACAGAAGTTCAATAGCGTCTGATCAACATGCCCTTGAATGGGAAACACCTCTTCGGGTCTCAAGTTGATCAGATGCTAGAGAAGATCAAGAAGGACATAGCCATGGTAAAGTGGGTGCTCTACAGTACCCATCACCCTTTGAGTCTTTTTGTCGCTCGCACAATTCCTTGCAACTTCCTCAGAGGCTTCCTCATACCGGAGGCAGTAGCAGTAGTATGCCTCCCGGGGTTATTACAGAGGTGCCTTTAGGAGAAATAACCAAAAGGGCTGTGGCAGAGGTGGTACGTCTAAGGGAGCTGCCTCTGCCAAGCAGTGACTGCCTCTCACTTCACCAGACCACATTACACCTGTTGGGGCTGGGAGGGCACTTGCAATAGTACCTCGCACAATAGGAAAACATAACTTTAGACCAATGGGTTCTGCTCATTGTAGAATAGGGCTACTGCAACCCCTCACTGCTCCACCACCAAACATCCCCACTGCAACCACTCCTGTGTCACAGAACACCAGCACTTCCTCCAAGAGGAATTGAATGCACTATTTCACAAAGGGGCCATTGAGTCTTTGTCGCCAAACCAAGGCAGCAAAAGGGGTGTACTCCCTGTACTTTCTCATCTCCAAGAAAGACCGGTCACTCGGTACATCCTGCCAGGGCACTTCCATATGGTCAAGCTCTAGGACATAATTACTCAACCACAGCAATAAGACTTCACGACTGCTCTCGACCTGAAGGATGTCTATTTCCACATCCCAATCCACCCTGTGCACCGCCAATACCTCAGGTTTGTGGTTAGTGAACAGCACCTTCAGTAAAAAATTCTACCCCTGAGGGTAACTCCGGCTCCCAGAGTCTTTACCAAATGCCTTGCAGTGGTAGCTACTCCTTTCAGGAGGAGCGGCGTCCGCATTTTCTCATACCTCGACGACTGGCTGATCAAGAATGCAAGCAGACAGCAGTGCTTGGTCCACACCCAGATCACCCTAGATCTCAATGATCTTGGATTCACCATCAATGTGTTCAAGTCCCACCTCCAACCCCTTCAGGTACATCCCTATCTACGGGCAGTTCTAAATTCAGTCACTGGGAAGGCTTATCCCAGCACCACATGGGTCCAAGCTTTCCAGTGTCTACTGCCTCATTTTAAGCCAGATAGCCAACTACCTATCAGCAATGGACCTCCTCTGCATGATGGCCTCCTGGAGCGCCATTGTTCCCCATGCTCGATTACATATGCATCCTCTTCAAGAGTGTTCGGTGGCACAATGGTCACAAGCAAAGGAGGATTTATTGTTGATTTTGGCCAGCACCCGTCACTCCCTTCAGTGGTGAATAAACAACAACCTGTTGCTGGGCATGCCCTTTATAGAGCCGGTTCCCAAATGACAATCACTGCAGACACCTCTCTCATGGGCTGGGGGAGCATTTTCAAAGATATGATGGTCAGGGTGTGTGGACAACTCTTTAACAGACCTTCCAAATAAATTATTTGGAATTACAGACAGTCCAACTGGCTCTCAAAGCTTTCTTCTGCCACGTGCGTCACAAAACCGTCTTGGACAAAACAGATAACATGACATTGCTATGTATTGCTATTGGAAACAAGGGGAATGCATTTCCCCCAGCTCTTGGCGTTAGTGCGGAACAGTTGGCGTTGGGCGATCCACCACAAGGTGCATCTGCTATTGTAGTATCTTCCGGAAGCGGACAACAACTTCTCAGTCCTGCTCAGCGGCAACAAGTCCAACAGTGGGAACTCCATACGTCCAACTATGGGGGGTTCCCCAACGTAGATCTGTGAGCAACTGCCAAAAACGCAAAATGCCCAAGTTTTGTCTCCAGGTTTCTGCACCCACAATCCATGGGTAATGCACTATGGATGAACTGGTCAGGGATATTTGCCTACACTTTTTCATCTCTCACATTTTTTTAATACTTAGTCCAGAAGCTATGGCAGACATCCCTCACCCTCATCCTGGTGGCTCTCATGTGGGCCAGACAACCCTGATTCACAACCCTTCTAGAGTTGTCTGCAATCCCCTCATGAGAAGCTTCCCAACTGTCCGGAACGTCTTACTCAACACCAGGGCTCAGTCAGACACCCTGACCCCAAACAGTTCAACCTAGTGATTTGGCACCTGAGGTCCTAGAGTTTGCTAACTCCATCACCCCACTGAGTGTGAGTCCATCCTCAAAGAGGCTCACCGTCCTGCTAATAAAGCCTGCTATGTGGCAAAGTGGAAGAGGTTCATCCACTACTGCCTAACCAAGCACATTGATCCACTCAAGCCAGCAGTACAAGACAAGACAGGTAGCACCGTTTCACTTGCAACGTGCAGGCTTGGCTCACACTACCATTCATTTGCATTTGGCTGCAGTGGCAGCATGCCTACAGAACGGGGAACATTCTTCATTGTTTAGAGTCTGTCATTAAGGTTTTTATGGAATAGCTTAAGAGGGTTATTCCCTTCAGGTTATCCCTCCAGGTTACCACCAGCCCTGTCCTGGAACCTCCATGTAGTCCTCACTAGACTCATGGGTCCCCCTTTTGAGCCCCTTCACACGTGCCCTCTCCAGTGTCTGTCATTGAAGGTAGTGTGTCTAGACACAATCACTTCCTCAGGCGTGGGATTGAGATCCAAGCTCTCGTGCTGAAATAGCCTTTTTTTAAGGTTCATGCGGGGAAGGTAGTTCTTAGGTAAGAAAACGTTTCAGCTTACGGTGGACTCCCTTTTTTACCTCAACCAAACAGTTGAGCTCCCAGTTTCTTCCCACACCCAGACCCTTTACACACTAGATCTCAAAAGTGCCCTCATGTATTAATTACCAGGACACACCCATTTTGTAAAACAAGTGTTATTTGTCATCTACACTAAACCACACAAAGGCAATGCCATTTCAAAAGCATGAATTGCTCGCTGCCTAGTCAAATGCATACAGACCTGGCTATAAGACAACTCCCTTCTCTCTAAGTGGCGTTCTGCACGCAAAAAGGCAGCCTCCATGATTTTTATGTGTAACATCCCAATAGCTGATCTCTATATTGCAGGTAGCTGGTCCACACGACACACATTCACCAAACACTACTGTATGGACATACTAGCACATCAACAGGCTCAAGTGAGCCAGGCGGTACTACGTACAATATTTCAATCCTCTCGCTAACCACTGCTTAGGGGAGGACTGGCTTTTTACGGCTCCCGGATTTATGGTGCTTATCTTTTTGACTCTTCCGTCTTTATCCATATTTTATTTTTGCTAATTTTATCTGTATCCATATTTATTTTGAGTTTTGTGAAAAATTAAGCTTAAACTAGTATATTCCCACATGTATTTAACCTATAAATTTGCACTCATTCTTAAATGCCTGAGAGATCTCAATGATACGAAAATCCACGGATGATAAATCAATGCACGTACATGAAAACATGTGCATATCAGTATGCAGCTTGTGCATATCAACTGCTGTTTAAGCATCTTTCCTAAAATTCCTTTTGTTTTTTAACTGCCCTGCCTGTCAATCCTCATAACTATTAGCATGGCAGCCGTGACTGACAGCATTTAGAATCAGACAAAAAGCAACCCAATTTCCATTTTTATCCACATTTAAAAATGAATACAGACCGGAAAATAAATGTGTTTCTGTCTGTATTTATCTGTAAAAATCAGTAAAAACTGAAAACCAGGAGCCTTATTTCCAGTCTATGCAGAGCATGTGTATCTAAGGCTACTGATGCCACAAACCGAAAGTGTTACCCTGTAAGACTCTGTTCGTGGCATATAGTACTGTAGATTCAAATGCACTCACTCACCTCCCTTGAAGCCTTTTGCTGTTGCTGAAGTCTTTGCTTTACTTTTCTTTTCAATATTCACTGGCATGGTCATCTACTACAGTATTCCAGCTCCTTCCTCACCCGCCGTGCGAGAAAACAATCTAACAATGGAGCAGATGCCTATGTGCATTAACAGTTATTTGAAGAGTACTATACCTCATGACTTAAAAGACTTCTCTGAGGAAAAAAACACTGTTCACAGCCAAGCCTGCAGAGCATGTGAATCTAAAGCACTACATGCCGCAATTTCTTACTGGGTTAGTAACATTTTCCTTTAGTTGGCTTTAGAGCTCCATGCACTTTGCTCCTGCTAACCAGTAGTTAAGTGTCTACGCCCCCCCTTTTAAGGTGGTTGAATTGTCACACTCTTAGTTCATATATTTAACTTGCCTGTAAATGTACCAACAGCCTAGAAGTTAAATGCCACTAGTGGACTGTAGCACCTCTTGTGGTATCTACTACAGTGGCAGTGCAAACATGGCTTCAGGCCTACCATTGTAGCCTGACTGCATCAGTGTAAAAATTGCACTTCGGCATTTCAAAATAAACACTTTTGACAGGTCAAAAACTTCCTTTTAAATATTAATAAGTCACCCTTCTATAGGCCTTGTAGCTCACAAGGCATGGTGCGTGGTACTTAAAAGTAGGACAATTAGAAATTTTATGTCGACGTGTTGTCACAGTGATTAGCATCCAAAAGGTATTTTTCACTGTGGCAGGCATAGCTCGCCTATGTAGATTAAAATCCCAATATTGTATTTTAGGAATTGGACTTGCTAGAAAAATAATTAAAGCAAACCAGAGTACAGAATAAAATCCCAATACGGTATCTCAAAAAAGGAACTAGCTAGAAAAATAATTAAGCAATTAATTTTTATAAATATTAAACATCCAATTCAATGTGAAATCTGTTTTTAATAAATATTAAGGGAAAGTAACTTTTAGAAAGATACCTCTTCCTTGTTTGAAATTCCTGGAGACTAATTTACATTGGCTCTCAAGCTTCTCCAAGCCTGTGATTAGCATTTGAATAAATGTAGAAAAGTGTGAATTGCCTCCCAGGAGCAAAGAGTAAGCTGACCTGAATTTGCCTAGATGGCTTCTCTGAAACCCTGCTAGACAGGTGTGCTGGGTTTTAGATATAACTTTTGGGCCGCACTTGAAATTATGGGAACAGGATGTCTAGACAATTCTTGTGTATCCACTGTCTGGTTGCTAAAATAATTGTCCTACCAGACATCTATCTCTGGGGTTTACATATAACACTTGGGGAGCACTTGAAACAAAGGAACGAGTATGCCAAGACAATTCATGTGTAGCCACTGTCTGGTTATGGAAGAATCCTCCTTATTTCGTACCACACTTCTGTCTCTGGGTTTATTGTGGCTACAGTGGCTGCTTCAAAATGGATTTTACTGTTGGATGTGGATGAGTACCAGAATTACCATATACGCCTCCCAGAAACACCCCCAGCCTTCAGAGCCCAAGATTAGTGTGGCAGAAGACTTTCGTCATCTTGTAAATGCCCAATGTGGTTAGGGTTGGCCTGGGCACTTTTTACCTCATTAGTTAGGGTGTGCTTAGGAGTCTTCCCCACCCACTAACTCATGCTAGGCATAAACCTGGCCTAGCCAGGCACCCACTTCAGAACAATCCTGAACCTGAGGAAGAACAGAAGAGGACTGCACCTGCTGTCTGTGACCTAAGGGAAGTTCTCCAGAAGGACAGGGCCAGCTCCCTTTAGACCCCAGGACAAAGATGTGTACTCCAAGGGTCTTGTTCAAGCTACAGGGATACAATAATCTACAAGAGGCCTTTGCTGAAACTGCCCAGCTGACCAGTTGTAATTGGACCTGAACTGGATCCTGCTGTTGGCATCTGCCTGACACCCTGTGAGTCTCTAAGTGCCTGCCCTGTGGTCCTGCGGAGCTTTCGAAGTGTACTCATGTGGTGGATTGGGACTTAAAGAACTATCATTGCCACTTTATGCTTCTTGGTTTTATTCCAATTTAAGACTTTCAAATTGCATGTCTCCAATTCCCTTTTTCTAGATTTTTGACTTTTTGGCGTCATTATGTTTACTAAATTTGACTCTGTTTTCCTTACTCGGTTTTGGATTTTAATTGTTTTGCATTTTCTTTTGATTGCTGTTATGGTACTGTATAAATGCTTTACACATTCACATTTCTCTAAGTTGACCCTGTCTGCTCTTTGTCATAGATATAAGAGGGGTGACCTCAGGTAATTAAGTGGCTTTAAGGGTTCACCCTGACAAAGGTTGTAATCATCCATTTTCGTACAATGCCAAAACAAGAGGTAGTTGAAGGCAAAGGCAAAACTAACAAACCCCATGGGTCCAAAACAAAGTACACAGCTGAGAGCAAGTCTTCTCAACCTAGCTTAGGATAAGAAGACCGTTAACGGCTGTATCGATTCCCCAAAGTTGGAAAGAAGCATCAGTCCACAATGCTCAACATGAAAATCAAAAGATTTAGGCTTGAAGCTGAAAAGGCAGTGCCTACTGTAGATAAAAAAAGAACTTTGTCAAATCCCTGAATAAACAGCAAGAGACAGGCAAAGAAAGATCTAGAGCCCTCATTAAAACCTGAGCCTCAAAAACGCCTGCTGAGTCAAGCCGGAGAAGGAACAGGCAGAATCATGCTACATACTCAAAACCTTACTTACAGCACAGAATTAGACACTATTTCTGCCCATCCTACCCAGCATCATTGACGAGAGAAAGAAAGCATTTAGGAAGCCATCATCTTCGAAGTCTAACACCAAGAGTAGAGAAGTAGTAAAAACCCGCCAATCAAAATCCTGTGTATATTAAAAGCAGTACAAGGGCAGTCTATACATGTGTTGACAGCCAGGAATCGGCCCAGTGCTCCCTCTTTAATAGGTCCTCCACCGGAAAAGGAGAATAAAAGAATTGGCATGGTGGGCAGAAAAATAAAGAAATCGGCAGCCATGCAGTGGAGGATTGCAAATTCAAATGCTCTCATGTACCAGTACAGCCACCAACAAGGGGAGTGAATAGAAGAACTAATACAGCGCCTCCCCGATCATTATAAAAATGGTGAAAGGAGTCATACAGGAACACTGGTGCAACCACAACAGTTAAATGTGCACATGCGCCACACTCGAGAGTCATGCCTGGCTCAGGATGTCTGCATTAGAGCGAAGGGGCAAGCCTGCATTATTAACATGCCCTTCACAGTGGAGAACTTGCTTAGATCAGCTGTGGATGAGTCCTTTCTACAGATGAAGACAATTACACTGTCAAGGCCCTGGGCACCTTTCAATTCAGGGAGACCTTTGAAACTGGTTAGGTGCTTACAAGGAGACCAACTGACAGGGGATCTTTCCATGCCGCCCCACCACAGCTACAGATAACACCATCCACCGTAACAATACCAAGCTTCCTGCCTTTTGAGGGCGGGCAAAAGGCACATACTTCAAGATGCAAAAATTCAAAATGACCACACCTCAGGTTGCTATACTGATGCTAAAAGAAGGGGACTACATGGCTGCCATTGACCTCAAGGACTGTTTTCATATACCGATGAACAACAAGCACTGGAAGTATCTCCGGTTTACTTTGAACAAGTGCCATTACCACTTCAAAGTACTACCCTTCGGATATAGTCGGCAACAAGGGCGTTCACAGTCCTTTGCTGTGGTGGCAATTCACCTCAGAAGGCAGTGGATACATGTATACCCCTACCTAGATGACTTATTGGTAAAGGTGAGCTCCATACAGAAGTGCAGAGAAAGTATAGGGGGTATATTCACCCCACAGAGGGTGAGGTTCAGCCTCAATATGGAGAAATCATCCATTACACAAGGATCCTCAATTTCAAAAAGGGGAGGGCTTTTCCAGTGTAATCGAAGCACTACACTAATCAAGCAAGCTTGTTGGAGCTACACAGAATAATGTTCCCTTGCACACCACGTATCCCAATATCCAGACTACACATGAGAACAATTCAGAGAATAGTCGCATAGGCAGGTCCGTCTCCACCTTGTCCCCAGAGCCATTCCACAGCTACTTATCACCATCCCTGTCCTGCATCCAGACTTGAGGAGATCGCTCGGGACCTTAAAAAACTTAAGGCTGACTTACAAAAGCTCATAAACATCACCTCAGAGTTGGCTAACGACTTGTCGTCTGACAGGTTGCCAGGGATAATCAGACTTTCTCAAGCTCCTATCTTCCACTCTATGCTGCCATCCCTTCCTTCAACTAAGAGAATTGACCCTAATTTTGCATCTCCTTTCTGGAGTCGGAGAGCCACTCCCTACCTGAACGCCGCCTCCAGACCCCTTAGATTTAAGAATTATCTAACAGACATGGACATTCACTCCCTCCTCATAGCATACAATTCCACACACATAGGCAAGTCAGACAAGCAGGGCCTTATACAAACTATTCTGCTGAACCCTCAGAGCACCCAGACATAACTCTAATGCTATTAATACTTCCAAACTTAATCAAGTTCACATCACACAGACTACTTCCATTGACTCCAGAAACATATGTGAAATGCATGTTTCTTAACTGTAGACCAGCTGTGAAACATGCCACTGACATCGCTTACCTCATCCTAAGTCAGGAACTTGACCTCCTAATCCTTACGGAAACTTGTCTAAATTATTCCTTGGGGCCTGTCCTGGACATACATCTTAGTCCCTCCTAAACACAACCTTTTTAGACTAGACACAGCTAGCAGATCTGGTGGAGGTATCACCTGTATATCTTTGCATAGACATAGATGTCTCCAGCAAACACAGATCTCTATGCAACCAGAAAACATTTTTTACCATCCTCCAAGAGACAGCCTCTCTTTTGAGAACAAATTATGGAAACCATCTAATCCAACTTGGGACAACATTGTCCCCAGATCTTCCTTTGAGGCTGCTAATAGCCTCAAAACCTTCCTAGCGGACCTTGACCTGATTCAACTTTGTGACAACCCCACGCACATCTTGGGTTCCATCCTGGACCTTATCATTTCTAACCCCAATTCCACTCATCTGGAATTGATTTTGCCTTGTGGAAAACATTTTAAAGAAAAGGTAATTTTGGGTGAAGTTTAAGGGCAGTGCGGGGTGTTTGGGTTCAGGGATGGGTGATGGTTAGGTGTGAGGCAGGTTTTTTAGGTGACACGGATGGGTGAATGCTGGTGTAGCAAGGGTTTTTTAGGGTTAAGGGATAGGTGGAGTGTAGAGGTGGTGAGGGTGTTAAGGGATTTGGAATGGGTAGAGGTAAGGGATTTTTACGGTTTCCAAATGAGTGGAATTTAGGGGTGGTGAGATGTTTTCAGGGATGAGTGGGGTGTAGGAGTGTTGCGAGATTTTTCGGGTTCATGGATAGGCCGAGTTTAGGGATGTGAGGGTTTTTCAAGGTTGAGTGATGGGTAGAGTTTAGGGGTCAGGAATGGGTGGGGTTTAGGAGTCAGTGATGGGTGGGTTTATAGCTAGAAAGTGTATCTGATAGAGATATCTAACTGAAGATTCCTTACCTTTTAATTTCCTAGGTGTCAGACTGGATCCGGAAGATTTTTCTTCGAGAAATACCTTTGTGTGCTGTTAGGTGGCATTGGTTGCCTCTGTCTGACGTCGCCCGTGTCATCTTCGCCTTTGTGATGCCCATGTCTCCTATATAGGCACCACTCCAGCGCGCTGTCGTCACTTCTTTTCTTTGCATGCCAGCTAGCACAGCTCTGTGAAGAGAGCTACCCTCTGTCACTTTTTGACAGGTTTTTTTAGACATTTTGTCAAACCTTTTTTGGTGCGTACATTTTCCTTACAAGTCCAAGAAGACTTCTTGATTCCAACCATGCTGCGCCTGCCACTGTGCCATGTCGGTGACAAATCCACACTTGGTTTGTCTTTGATGTCTGGAGCATGACCTCGACTCGAAGCCGTGCTCCAACTGCCTCGCCATGGCTCCGAAAGCTTTGAGAAAGTGTTCCCTAAAGCTGCTTGTGGGCCACCGCTCGGCACCGCGTAGTTTGCCCCGGAGGTCTCATTCACACTCCTGACTGATCGAAAGGAAGGTCCGGGCACCGCTCCAGGAGCTTTAAGTCTTCATCCTTCCTCGAAGTCCTCGAGTCGGTCAGGTAAGAAGCAAAAATAGCACAAAAAGTGGAAGTGTGCTTCGACTTCTTCCTGTCAGTCAGTCAATGAGGAGAAGACTCGTGCTCTAGGCCTTATTCCACTGAACCTGTGCCTGGGTTGGCTCTGCGCTTCCCAGCTCAAAGAGTTTTATGATGCCATGTGCCTCATATTTGGGTGGCCTGACCCTTCCAGCGCGCCTTTGAGCCCCGGAGGCTCAGAGGGGGCTCCATCGAGCTCTGTGCCGGCAGCTCCGCGCCGATGACCTCCATGGATCCGGTGATCAATCCAGACTGACTCCAGTCGTGCCACTGCAACCTTTTCCAGCCCTGGCCCCATCGTAGAGACTCCTGATACCCACTGGCGGCGCCAGCCCCAGTCTTATCCCCGAAAACCCGGAGCCGGACCGGCGTCTACCAACGCCAGTTCCAGTGTAGACAGAACCTTTGGGACCTCAGCCATATTCTGAAGGGCTAGGAATGGAGGAAGATTGGGAGGGGTCACTGGACCCTTTACAAGACCAGTCTGAACACGAAATGGACTAGTATCAGGAATGGGATGAGGCCAGTGGCCTGTATACCACTCCAGATTCTGGCCTGCTTTCTCCCCCTACACTGGCTACGGAGGAGGGAGCCCCATATGCTGTGGTGGTGAGAAGGGCAGCTGAGGTCCTGGATCTTCAGCTCCATTCTGTGGTAGTCAAGAGGAACATCTTGACAGAGGTCCTGCAGCTGGGTGTCTCCTCCTCGGAACTCCTCCTGCCCTTCAACGGGGCCTTGACAGATGTTCTACTGGGAACCTGGTCCAAGCCCAGCATAGGGGCTCCCGTGAATAGGACAATAGCCCACTGCCATCACCCACCAACCACCCTACCATCAAGAGCTTGCTGGTCCAAGCCTCTACATCACAGGGCGTGTTCCCTTATGCACCCCCGGCTGGGAATCCAAGAGGCTGGATATTTGGGGTAAGAATTGTTTTTTTTCTGCAGCCTTGCATTGCGGTCGGATAACACTGCATGCCTATTGGGCTGTTACTCCCATTCCCTGTGGGAAACGGTTGCACAAGTGCTACCACAGGTCCCGGAGGAAGCCCTGGCCACCCTCTCCCTAGCGATATCAGATGGGAGAGCTGCAGTAAAGTTCGCCATTCGTTGTGGTCTAAACACGACCGACTTGCTGGGCAGAGCCATTTCATCGACAGTGGTTGTTTTTTTTCCTTCTTTTTTTAAAACTTTATTTACCGTTTTCAGTATATAATACACAGTAATATACTATACTATATATAACAAAAAGAAGAGTGCACAGCACAAAAAAGGAAAACACAAATTAGTCATAGGTGACTGTCAATATACGACAACTAGTCCCCACATTGTTCAATTTACGTTAAAGGGTGCAGTCTAACCTGCCTATATAATACCTCACTTTGGTTCCCCATATGTAGCAGTATAATGTGTTCCTTGAGAGCTCATGGAACGTATGGTCAGCAATGTACCTTGCGGTGGAGTCATAGGTTCAATAAGCTCCGCGGTTCGAGTCGTCAGCCTATTCCAGACGGAACCAGGCTGTCACTCAAGTGGGCAGAGCGTTGCGAATGTGCTGTCATGTTGTACTGTTTTAGGGGGCCCCAGATGTCGCGTGGGCGAGACGTCCTGGGGAGGGTGGAGGCAAATAAATCATAGTTGAGGTTGCAGTAAGCGAGACTCGTGAGCCAATCACTGTGTCGTAGTGCAGCTTTGCACCCCCATTTTAAAGCTCTTTCCCGCTTAGCCAATAAGAGACATATCGCTGTGAATTTCCGAACTGGTTTTGGAATATTTGTAACATAGCCCATCAGAGCCACTTCAGGGGTCGGAATCAGGTCGAGCCCCACCATTTCCCCCAGTGTGCAATATACAGCGGATAAGTACTTTCTTACCGCACTGCATGTCCACGTAAGGTGTACGAAATCTGCATGACAGTTGTTGTTTGATGCCACACCTGGCAGAGGTCTTCCTACTTTTCTGGGGATGTCCAGGCTTCCCTCATTGATATGTCCTTTGATGCACCCGTCTCTTTGGACACAAGGCGGACATGGCCCTGGTGTGCTTTAAGGACTTACTGTTTACGGCCAAGCCCTTTGGACTCTCACTGGCCACACGTCCCCCTTCTGCCTTTCGCTCCTTTCATGGTTATGGAAAGGGCTTTCATCCACGCCAGCCATATCTCAGCCATAAGATTGTGCAAGTTCAGCAACCTCTCCACGGGCGTGGCTTTTTCTGACCACGTGGGGCAGGCGGCCAGAGGTCAGGTCAGTCCACCACCCCCCCTGCAGCCCGTCCTCCCACCCCTCCTAGTCCAGCCCTTCAAGATCAAGGGCGGCCAGTTGGTGGCAGGATCAGCCATCACCTCCACCACCGGCAAAACATCACGTCGAACAGGTGGGTTCTTCAAATAGTCCCCTTTGAGACTACCCCTCTCTCCATGCCCCTAACTTACGACTGGCTGACGGAGGATCACCTGACTTGCTTCAGGAGGAAGTCGTGACTCTCTTGGCCAAGGGAGCCATAGAGGGGGTTCCAGCGCCTGTAGTAGGCTGTGGTTGTTATTCCAGATACTTTCGGGTCCCGAAAAAGGACAGGGGTCTTTGCCCTATCCTAGATCCATTAACCCGAAACTACTTCCTCAGAAAAAGAAAAAGTTCAAGATGCTCACTCTGGCTCTGGTCATGTCTGCCCTGGACCCAGGAGACTGGATGGTAGCGTTGGACTTGCAGGGCGCTCACTTTCACATTCCGGTTCTGCTGGCCCACCGGCACTATCTGTGGGTTATGGTGCTCCCCTTTGGCCTTACCAGCACCCCTCAGGTGTTCACCAAGGTGATGGCAGTGGTCGCAGCCCATAGGCGCAGAACAGGGTCCCAGTCTTCCTCTATCTCGACGACTGGCTGTTAAAGGCGGACTCGCCCCAGGCTGTCTCCCACCTCCGTACCACAGCGAACCTCCTGCATTCGCTGAGGTCCACTATCAATGTGCCAAAGTCACACACGACTCCCTCTCAAACGCTCCGTTTCATCACAGCTGTTCTGGACACAGTGCAGTTTCGGGCCTATCCACCCAAACGGTGAGCCCAGGATTTTCAGCTATGATACTGATGTTTCAGCATCTATCCCTGATTTCCGTGAGAATGACTCTGGCCTCATGACCTCCTGCATCCTGCTTGTGACACATGCCAGATGGCATATGCAGGTTCTGCAGTGGGACCTGAAGTTGCAGTGGGACCTGAAGTTCCAATGGGCGCAGTATCTGGGGAATCTCTCCAACATGGTCCAGATCTTGGAGAGAACTGCACAGGACCTGCAGTGGTGGCTAACCAACTGCAATTGGGTCAGAGGCAGACCCCTCTTCCTTCCCCAACCACATCATGCAGTAGTGACAGATGCGTCACTCCTGGTATGGGGCTGCTATCTTGGAGAGGTGCAGATCATAGGACTCTCGTCTCTGGTGGAATCCAGACTCCACATCAACATGCTGGAGCTCTGAGCAATTCGCTTGGCATTGAAAGCCTTTCTTCCTTCAGTCAAGTGAAAGCTGGTTCAAGTGTTCACGGACAACACCACCACCATGTGGTACTGCAACAAACCGGGCGAGGTGGCGTTGTGGACCTTTTGTCAAGTAGCCCCGTACCACTGGACATGGGTGCAACAGCATGGCATATCCCTGGTGGTTTAACACCTGGCAGGTTCTCTGAACGCCAGGGTGGACTAACTCAGCTGTCGATGCCTAGCAGGTCACGACTGGCATCGTCATCCGGAGGTGATGCAAGGTCTCTTTCAACAGTAGGTAGAGCCTTGATTAGATCTCTTCACCTTCGTCGGGAATGCACAATGTGAGCAGTATTGCATGCTGGAGTTTCCAAGGTGGCTCTCGCTCGGAGACGCTTTTCATCTCGGGTGGTGCTCAGGCCTCCTGTATGCCTTTCCACCCATACCACTCCTGCCCAGAGTCCTCAGGAAGATCAGGAACGACCGGGCCCAAGTAATTCTTGTGGCTCCGGACTGGGCACGGAGAGTCTGGTATCCTGAGCTTCTCCAATTGAGCACCAATACTCCGATCAGACTGCCCCTTTGGGAGGATCTTCTGTCACTACAGCAGGGGAGGGTTCTCCACCTGAACCTGTCAACTTACGCCTTGTTGCATGGAGATTGAGTGGAGGAAGTTGATAGCATTCAAAATTTTCAGTGTTATTTTGTCGGCCAGGCAACACTCCACTAAGACCGTGTATGCCTGCCGGTGAAACACATTTGTAAAATATTGTGCAGAATGATCTATTGGTCCTCTTTCTGCTTCACTCTCTCAAGTTGTACTTTTTATTTTGACCCTTGCCCAGCAACATTCTGCTCTAGGTACTCTCAAAGAGTACCCTTTGGCCTTGCCTGCCTTCTTGAGGCTGCCAGACATTCCTCTTTATTTAAATCCCCTATTGTAAATAGATTTCTTAAGGGGCCTATGTTCCCACCTGCCCCATCATCATGTCTCAGTGGGACCTTAATTTGGTTCTCACATTCCTGATGTGTGCTTCCTTTGAACCTCTGCACTTTTTAGTGTCAGTAATTTCTGCCACGAGAGTGAGCGAATTGCAGAATCTGTCATCCAGGCATCCTTATGTGACCATCTTCCCTGATAAGCTAGTGCTTCGCACTAGGGCCTCTTTCTTACCAAAAGTGGTAACACCATTCCACGTTGTGCAGTCTGTCACCATACCCACTTTCTTCGCTCCTCTGTATCCCTCTAAAGAAGAGGAGCAACACCACTGTCTGGATCCAAAAAGAGCATTATCGTTCTACCTTGACCGCACAAGAGTTCTTGGTGGACGACCAACTCTTCATGGGTACAGGGGAGTGAAGAAGGGTTGTGCGGTGCAGAAGAGGACTATCTCATGATAGGTTGTTCTCTGCATCAAAATTTTCTATGCTCTGGTCAGAAAGCAGCCTCCTTAAGGGCTCACTCCACAAGAGCTAAGGATGCTACCACGGCGTTGCAACGTTGTATTCCAGTCCTTGACATTTATCAGGTAGCAACGTGGGAATCCCTGCACATGTGTATCAAGCATCACTGCTTGGACAGTCAACTCCAGAAGGACGGCCTTTTTGGCCGCTCTGTCCTGCAGGACTTACTTCTTTAAACTTGTCCGCAGTCCCTTCTCCGGGGTTGGTATTGCTTGGGTATCTATTTAGAAGTAAGGGATCTGTGGCTAGATGTCTCTATCAGATGGACAAGTTACTTACCTTCAGTAACGCATTATCTGGTAGAGACATGATCTATCCGCAGATTCCTTACTGACCCACCAATCCTCCTTGTACTGTGGACAGGTTTCCATGGTCAGGACTGACCCCATTTCAGGGCCCCAGTTGTTCAGAAACACATCTGTGTTAGTGCACTTCATTGCTCCGCACTTCTGGATTGGAAAGTCGTGAAAAGTAACTGAGGTCAGTGGCCAAGGTGGTGCCTAAATAGGTAATGCAGATGTCACAACGGCAAAGATTATGTCACACAGAGTCGACCGACGCCACCAACCAGGACGCACAACGGTAATGCTCGAAGAAAGATTTTCTGGATCCAGTCTGACGCCTTGGGAATCTACGGCTAGAGCATGTCTCTGCCTGATAAGACGTTACCGAAGGTAAGTAACTTGTCCTTTAGGGCTCACAGATGGGTGAAGTTTAAGATGGTGAGAGGTTTTAAGGGATCACTGATGGGTGAAGTTTACTGTGGTGAGAGGGTTTAAGGGTCCAGAGATCGGTGGCGTTTAGAAGTAGTAAGGGACTTTTAGGGAACTGGGATGGGTGGAGTTTAGGGGTGTGGGATAATTGGTGTTAGGGATGTTAAGGGGTTTTTAGTATTCAGAGATATGTGGAGTTTAGGTGCTGAGGGTATTTAGGGATCAGGAATGGGTGGAGGTTAGGGGTAATCAAGGTTTTTTAGCATTCAGCGATGTGTGGAATTTTGAGTGATGAAGGATTTTTATGGTTCAGGAGTGGGTGTAGTTTCAGCTAGAAATGGCTTTTAGAGTCAGGTATGTGCGGAGTTTAAGGGTCAGAGATGGATATAGTTTTTGCGCGGTGACGGGTTTATAGTGGGCAGGGTTGAATGATTTTCTGGGGCTGTAAAGAGGTCAGGGATCGAATGTGAGGGGTCAAAAATTAAAATCATCCAAAGTAATTGTCTGACAGTGTAAAAGTTAAGATTCTGAAGAAATGTCACCTGTCGTAGAAGCACTGAAAGAAATACCTCAGATAAAAATGTAAGACCTGCAACCATTGCATACACAATTTAATAAATGAGCATGCAAAAGCCAATTTAGATATTCTATTAATTGGTTTATATGAAATGGTAAATGCCATTAATCCTGCATAGTTCCATTAACAGTTTAGGTCAAATGGCTTCTCAGTAATCGTTTTTCTATGAAATCACATACAGCTGCATGGAGCATGTCTAGCATGTGTAGCACTAGAAGGGAAACCAGGGGTAGACTTCACCAGAAAGAAGGGGGGCACTCTAGCCTTTACAGTCAGTGCACCAATAAGTTATATTTGTATGACAGCAAATTGGTCATCAATCCACCCATTCACAAAACACTAGTGCAGATATCAAGGTGAACAAGAAATCAAAAGTAGGACAGAGGGTGTTAAGATACCTGCTCGCGAACCACACATTCAATTTAACCGGACCTCCTGGATGGAGGCAATACTGCTACATAATACACAGCATGCGAATTCAGAAAAGATCCACACTCTATAATGAATTGTTTGCCTACCTGTAGACTGACCAACCTTACAGAAGCTTCCAAAGTGTTAACATCTCCAAAATGTGGATACTTAATACTACTTCATGAACCGTTTACAAACCACTATACCGTCTGTTAGACGGACCGGGAGGGTCGGCCGAGGACAAGGGGAGAGGTCTCCGGGGAGAGCCATCTCCAGCGATCGTACAGACGAGTAACTTCCCCCCCACAGATGTACACCACACGAAGATAAGGTTTAACGTTCTTTATACGCACTCTTTAGGTACGATAGAATGGTACAAGGAGGTCAGGACTCAGGGGTCCCCTAGATTCTAGTCTCGTGGTTGGGAAAGGGGGTAGCGGGACAGTCTTGTTACCAATCTGGTAGATGCGATGATATGATGGATAGCTCACAATCCTCGAGCTCGGCGTTCTAGATGGACGGGCCGCGGCGGCGCCAGCAGGTCCCGGTGAAGGTGGTAGTTACAACGGTCCGCGGCAGCGCCAGCAGGTCCCGGTGACGGTGGAAGTTACAATGGTCCGCGGCAGCGCCAGCAGGTCCCGGTGAAGGTGGTAGTTACAACGGTCCGCGGCAGCGCCAGCAGGTCCCGACGAGGATGAAGGATGCAGAGGGCTGCGGCAGCGCCAGCAGGCAGGACGATAGTTCGCAAGGCAGGGCTACGGCAGCGCCAGTAGTCCGTCAAGGATCAGTTCTTCACGGTGTCTCTCGACTCCAGGATACAACTGCCGTCCTGCTCTGGAGCTGCCCCAGTTATAGGTCTGGCGCCCTTTGATGTCCGGACCCTCGCACTTGGAAGTCGCGAGGTCCGGGATGAGGGAGTCCAGACACCCAGCAGGGGGGTGGAGCCAGCGCCCGGGGGAGCTGGGGGGCGATCGGCACCTGGCGGGGGAGAGCCATCGACACTTCGTTCTCCAATTGACCTGCCAAGTGGTCCGTTCACCTCCTGGGTGGATGGTGGTGCCGGGATGTCGGGGCCTGGCCGGGCCCAGGGTTAGGGTTGAGCTGAGGCCACGCGGCCTCGTGGTGCAGTGTCCAAGATGGCGGCCGGGCCGGGCGAGGGAGCCAGTAGTGGTTCGGCCCCATGATACCGAGATGTCCGGGGGCAGGAGTCCCGTATGAGACGGGGTGCGGGTTGCATCTGTGGGTAACACCTGGAGAGCCGGGGCTCGGGCCCTGTCATGCGGGGAGGGAGCAAGCCCTTTCGGTGGCCTGTCCAACATGCGTCCCCCCCAGCTGAAGGCGGGGAGAGTCACCCATCCTCTTGGGGACTCTCCTCGTCAAGGCGGAAAAAGCGTGACAGGCCACCCGCGTTGGCGTGGTCTTGGCCAGGTCGATGTTCCACAGTGAAGTCCATCCCCTGCAGGGAGATGGACCAACGCAATAGTTTGGGGTTTTCCCCCCGCATCTGCATTAGCCACTGCAGGGGCCGATGATCTGTTTGCACCCTGAAGTGGGTACCGAAGAGATAGGGCCGGAGCTTTTTGAGGGCCCACACCACTGCGAAGGCCTCCCTCTCGATGGTGCTCCAGCGCTGTTCTCGGGCCAGGAGGCGTCTGCTGATGAAGGCCACGGGTTGCTCAAGTCCCTCGGAGTTCAACTGGGAGAGGACCGCCCCGATGCCATGGTCGGAGGCATCTGTTTGTACGATGAATTCCCGACTGTAGTCGGGGGCCTGGAGCACAGGAGCAGTGCACATGGCGGCCTTCAGCTTCTCGAAGGCCGCTTGACAGTCTGGGGTCCAGTTGACCTTCTTCGGGTGGTTTTTGGATGTGAGTTCCGTGAGGGGCCCCACAATGCTGCCATAGTCCCTCACGAACCGCCGGTAGTAGCCGGTGAGCCCCAAGAAGGCTCGGACCTCGGTCTGCGTGACTGGAGGCTGCCAGGACTGGATGGCAGCGATCTTGAGTTGTAGAGGGGCCACCAGACCGCTTCCCACCTGGTGTCCGAGATAAGTCACGGACCCCTGACCAATTTGGCACTTGCTGGCCTTGATTGTGAGGCCGGCCCGTTGGAGGGCCTGCAGGACCTCTCGGAGGTGGTGGAGGTGGTCGGACCAGTGGCGGCTGTACACAGCGATATCGTCCAGGTAGGCGGCGCTGAACTCCTCGAGTCCCGCCAAGACCTGGTTCACCAGTCGCTGAAAAGTAGCTGGGGCATTCTTCATGCCGAATGGCATGACTTTGAAGTGGTAGTGGCCATCGGGGGTGGAAAAGGCGGATCGCTCTTGAGCCCGGGGTGTGAGGCCGATCTGCCAGTAGCCCGCTGTCAGGTCGAAGATGCTGAGGTAGCGGGCCGCCCCCATGCGGTCGATCAGCTCATCCGCTCGGGGGATGGGATGAGCGTCGGTTCTGGTGACAGCATTCAAGCCCCGATAGTCGACGCAGAATCGGAGCTCAGGAGTGGTGCCGGGGGCAGCAGCTTTGGGGACCAGCACGACCGGGCTGGCCCAGGGGCTGTCCGAGGGCTCGATGACCCCGAGCGTGAGCATCTTTGACACCTCCTCTTGGATGCAGGCCCGTACCCGATCTGGTACGCGGTACGCCCGATGTCTGATAGGGGGACTGTCCCCAGTGTACACGTCGTGCAAGCACCAGGGGGTGACCCCTGGGGTGAGGGAAAACAGGGTCGCAAACTGCAGCAGGAGGTCCCGGCAGCCTTGGCGCTGTTCCGGGGTGAGGGCATCGGAGAGTCGGACCCCGTCAACGGAACCATCTTTCTCACGAGTCTTTAGGAGATCAGGGAGAGGCTCGGAGTCTTCTTCCGCTCCGCTGTCTGTAGCCATCAGGAGGCTGAGCTCCGAGCGCACAAAGTGGGGTTTGAGTCTGTTGGCGTGGAGGACCCGGGGGGGGTTCCGTGGAGATTCCATATCGATGAGATAGGTGACGGGGCTCTTGCGCTCGACCACTTTGAAGGGCCCCGTCCACTTGTCCTGCAAGGCACATGGTTCGGTGGGGGGCATCACCCACACTTGTTGGCCAGGTTCGAATTCGATGGAGGAGGCATTTTGATCGTACCATCTTTTCATGTCCTCCTGACTGGCCTCGAGGTTCGCTTTCGCCATTTCTCTGAATCGCCTGGTTTGACTGCGTAGGGTCAGGAGGTACTTGAAGACGTCTGGAGGGGTCTTTAGAGGGGCCATCTCCCAACCTTCTTTGACTAGGCTGAGGGGCCCTCGCACCGGGTGCCCGTACAAGAGTTCGAAAGGGCTGAAGCCGAGGGACTTCTGGGGGACTTCTCGATATGCGAAGAGGAGGCACGGAAGTAGTACATCCCACTGGCGACGGAGTGGCTCTTCCAACCCCCCAATCATTCCCTTGAGTGTGCGGTTGAACCGCTCGACTAGCCCGTTTCCTTGAGGGTGATAGGGGGTCGTGAATCGGTAGGTGACCCCGCACTGTTGCCAGAGGGACTTCATATATTTTGAAATAAAGTTTGTGCCTCTGTCGCTGACGACTTCTCGGGGGAAGCCCACCCGGGAGAAGATCCCCATTAAGGCCCGGCCGACCACCGGGGCTGTTACAGTTCGCAGGGGAACAGCCTCGGGGTAGCGGGTGGCGTGGTCCACCAGTACCAGGATGAACCGATGTCCTTGTGCTGTACGAGGGTCCAGGGGCCCCACAATGTCTATTCCCACCCTCTCGAACGGGGTGGTGACAACTGGGAAGGGTTGCAGAGGTGCTTTAAGTTTGCGGCCGCTCTTCCCGCTGGCCTGGCACGTGGGGCAGGACCGGCAGTGGTTGAGGACGTCGTTTCTCATCTTTGGCCAGAAAAAGTGGGTCACCAGGCGACTGTAGGTTTTGTCCTGGCCCAGGTGTCCAGCCAGAGGGACATCGTGGGCCAAATTTAACAAGAAGTCTCTAAAACGGAGGGGCACCACCAGCACTCGACTGGCCCCTAACTCCGCGATTCTCTGTTCACTGTACAACAGGTCGTTGTCCCAATAGATCCAATGGGCTCCGGTGGTGTCCCCTGCGCTCTGGGCGAGGGCTTGCTGGCGGAGTCCCTCGAGGGAGGGACAGGTCTTCTGCTCTTGACGGAACTGTTCCTGGGTGGGCCCCCCTTCTTGACGCCACTGAGCCAGGTCGGGAAGGTCCTGGGGCTGAGCGAGCCCGTCGGAGGTTTGCTCTGGGGGGTCGGTATGGTCGGTGTCCTCTACTGGAGCGATCGGGGGAGGAGGTGCTGGCCATTCTGGTTCTTCGCGTCGGGGGATGGCACGGGCGGCCATGGACCGGGTGGTTACGCACGCCCAGTTCGGGAGGCCCAACATCCCCAGGTGCTCTCTTCTTTCTACGGCGGCCCACGGGGAACTCTCAAGATCATTCCCCAGGAGACAGTCCACGGGGGCATCATCTCGGACCATCACCTTCAACATGCCGGAGACTCCTCCCCATTCGAAGGGGACGCAGGCCATCCGACATAGACTCTCCGAATTGTCGGCTGAACGGACGGGGCAGAGAATGTTCGGCAGGATCTGTTCTGGGGTCACCAGGTGACAGCGGACGGCCGTCACACTGGCCCCCGTGTCACGTAGTGCTTCGGCCCTGCGTCCATTAATGTTCACCCACTGACTATATTTTCTGGTGTTGGCGGGTAGGGGAGCCCGCGGGACCATGTCTCTTCCCCCTAGGCACGCTAGGACCATGGCGGCCGGTTCCCACTCTTGTTGCTCTTGTTCGCATTCTTCCTGTTCTTCGGAGATTTGTTCTCCCCCCAGGGCGGCGGCAGCTACCTGGCGGGGCCTCGGAGTTTGGTTCTGTGGACAGTTCGGGTCATTGGCGTAGTGGCCGACTCGCTGGCATCAGTGACACGTGATATTGGCTCGGAACCCCGGGCGCATCGGGGGGTTGCCCCGGCTGGCCGGGGGCGTGGTGCTGGCAGCGGGGGCGGCCGGGACGGTGTTTCTTCCTCGTCCCTGGCCTCCTCCTCCTCCTCGGGGACGGTGCTGACCTTGGTTGTTCCGGTTCTGTTCGTGCGGCCCCCTCCGGCCTACTCGGGTGCTTTCCCACCGGTCAGCTTCGGCGGCGAGCTGCCGTGGGTCAGTCAATTTACTGTCGAGGAGGTGCTGCCGGAGCTCGAAGAAGCAGTTGTTAGAGAGGTGCTCCCACACCATGAGATTAAAAAGTTGCTCGTAGGTCGTTACGTGGCTTCCCTTGATCCACCCCTCGAAGGCTCGGCTGAAATAGTTTACATATTCCACCCAAGTTGTACCCGGGATCCGGGTGCAGTCTCGGAACCTCTGGCGGTACATTTCGGTTGTGAGCCCATATCGGGTGAGGAGGGCAGCCTTCATGTGGTCGTAGGATGTCATCAGATGGTCTGGGAGCTGTAACAGGGCATCGCGGCCTTCATTGACGAACCTCCCCCATAGACCGGCTCCCCAGTCACTTCGATCGATCCGGTGGGAGGTCATGGCGATCTCGTAGGCCTTGAACCACTGTTGTATGTCGTCGTCTCGGACATACTCTCGAACGACATCCTTGGGGATGTGTACTTTCTTTTCTGTCGCTCCTGGGGGGCGCGGTTGCTCGGGCACCCCCAGTTCTTTGTTCTGCTTCCGTAGGTCTATTTCTGCCAGTTTGCGCTCGTGTTCGTACGCTAATCTCTTTTCTTCGAGCTCTCTCTGCCTCTGTTTTTCTTCCCGTTCTTCTCGGAGCCGCAGATGTTCTAGGTTCAGTTTTTGTTCGGCTAATTTTAGCTCACCGTCCATTTTGAGCCGTGCCATTTCTAACTCATGTAGTCTGTTTTTTTCTCTCTCTTGGATCTCTTCCTGCGAGAGACCCATTCTTCGCTCCTCGGGAGCCGTGGTGTTCCTCTCTGATGCTGCAGTGTTTAGGTCCAGGGGTCTGGCGGCCCCGGTTTCTGCCCACGACTCAATGGCGCGCTTGAAATCGTCTTTGGTACTCAGACCGGTGGTAGCAATGCCTAGTTCAATGCAGAATTGTTTCAACTCACGATGGCTGTACTCTTCCAATTTCTCCATCTGGAATTTCTCGGTGGATCCGCTCTCTTTGGTTGTCATTGTGGTTTCGTCGTGGGGTGAGCTACTCTCTGTACGATTACGCGTTGATTCGGATCGCGCCGCTGGCCACCAATGTTAGACGGACCGGGAGGGTCGGCCGAGGACAAGGGGAGAGGTCTCCGGGGAGAGCCGTCTCCAGCGATCGTACAGACGAGTAACTTCCCCCCCACAGATGTACACCACACGAAGATAAGGTTTAACGTTCTTTATAAGCACTCTTTAGGTACGATAGAATGGTACAAGGAGGTCAGGACTCAGGGTCCCCTCGATTCTAGTCTCGTGGTTGGGAAAGGGGGTAGCGGGACAGTCTTGTTACCAATCTGGTAGATGCGATGATATGATGGATAGCTCACAATCCTCGAGCTCGGCGTTCTAGATGGACGGGCCGCGGCGGCGCCAGCAGGTCCCGGTGAAGGTGGTAGTTACAACGGTCCGCGGCAGCGCCAGCAGGTCCCGGTGACGGTGGAAGTTACAATGGTCCGCGGCAGCACCAGCAGGTCCCGGTGAAGGTGGTAGTTACAACGGTCCGCGGCAGCGCCAGCAGGTCCCGACGAGGATGAAGGATGCAGAGGGCTGCGGCAACGCCAGCAGGCAGGACGATAGTTCGCAAGGCAGGGCTACGGCAGCGCCAGTAGTCCGTCAAGGATGAGTTCTTCACGGTGTCTCTCGACTCCAGGATACAACTGCCGTCCTGCTCTGGAGCTGCCCCAGTTATAGGTCTGGCGCCCTTTGATGTCCGGACCCTCGCACTTGGAAGTCGCGAGGTCCGGGATGAGGGAGTCCAGACACCCAGCAGGGGGGTGGAGCCAGCGCCCGGGGGAGCTGGGGGGCGATCGGCACCTGGCAGGGGAGAGCCATCGACACTTCTTTCTCCCATTGACCTGCCAAGTGGTCCGTTCACCTCCTGGGTGGATGGTGGTGCCGGGATGTCGGGGCCTGGCCGGGCCCAGGGTTAGGGTTGAGCTGAGGCCACGCGGCCTCGTGGTGCAGTGTCCAAGATGGCGGCCGGGCCGGGCGAGGGAGCCGGTAGTGGTTCGGCCCCATGATACCGAGATGTCCGGGGGCAGGAGTCCCGTATGAGACGGGGTGCGGGTTGCTTCTGTGGGTAACACCTGGAGAGCCGGGGCTCGGGCCCTGTCATGCGGGGAGGGAGCAAGCCCTTTCGGTGGCCTGTCCAACACCGTCCTCTTTTTTCTTCTTGTAAACATTATGGAGATGTCCTGAAATATACATGGGCAGTTTCCAATGCAGACTTGTTGCTTTGCTTGAGCATGTACTATTAAACCATGGTTGCTTGAGTTTTGACACTTAAGATACGAAACATATACTACTGAGGTCTGGTCTCTCGCTTCTCGCAGCTTAACCATCACAGCAGCTCGGTAAGCATTTTGTGCCACATATGGGCTTTCCTGTTTGGGGTCTAAACTCATAAACATAGTAGAATCTAATAAAGGGGCAAATACCCATGTCAAAAGTAAACCCATAAAAAATGATGGACATCAATTTCTTTCTACTCCCTCAAAATGCCACCCAAAGAGAAAGGAAATAAAATAGTACATTTTGATTCCTCACTGAAGAGGTCAACACAGTGTGACCTTGTTATAGAAGGCAGCAGCAAAGAATGACCTAGTATTAGTGGATTCTAGAAAGCAATATTTTCCATACTTTCCACACTGCTGAAGCATTGCATCATCATGTTGCATCCTGCAAGGTAGTGGCTCCAATGAAAATATAGAAAGCATTTAGAATGACCAGTCACCACCATTATCTTTCCCAGTGCATGAACAAGAACACTCAGATGAGTGAGAATGTTTATGCATTACAACTCATGACAAAACACCTCTTGGTGCTACCTGTCTGGGGTTTAGGTTGGTGTTAAATGCAGGGTTATTTTGTATGTAAGTGTATGTTTTTGATGAGGGTAGATCTTGGCACTAATTCCTCTGTCTCTCTTCTTTTGGGGAGACCTTCACCCTGTTTAAGACTAAAAGCCCTCAACTAGCTGAGGGGACGCACAATGAGGTTCTGTTTTTGATCCTACATGTAAATCCCAGCAGGTCGTGTGAGAAAGTGGCTCTGTATATACTGTACCAAAGTAAGGTTCAGTGTGTACAGAGTCCCCAGTCCCCAGAGGTTTGGCAGAGGCTAAAGTTAGATATAACCTTACTCTCTAAAGTGGTAGCTTGGTCGAGCAGTAAGGCAGTATCAGAGGACAGTGTAAAGCATTTGTTGTACACACTCAGTCAGCAAATGGTCTCAAACACTCAAGAACTGAACTCTAGGCCAATTGTTTTGTATATAAAAATATATAGTTGTTTTATTTAGAACCAACAATAGGTATCAAAATACTTTCTCAGAATGAAATGCTGTAGTTGTATACTTTTAATAAGTAATAGACTTTTAAATGCAATAGTTACAGTTGTTGCAATAGGCAACACAAGTTAAATACAATTATAACATTGAGCTCAATGGGAGTTTTTAAGTAAAGGTAATTTCAATTACTTTGAATAGGTTTTTCTTACTCAGGGCTGGATCCTGGATTCAGCCCTGGTGCATCTTCTGTAAACAGTTGAAAGAAATCGTTTTTGTTACACAAGCGATTTTTAAGAAATATTTGTATGTTTCAAAAATCGACACTTGAAAGAATTTCTGGCAAAAACTAGGCAATGTTATCCTATGGAGGAAAGTTTGGTTATCGGTTAAACACAGTTGTAATTACTTTTCAGGGTCAGTGGTGGGCACCAAGATCCAGCACTGGGATCTCTCCTGGTAGCAGGTGAGTAATTTCGTTTTCTTATTCGGCTGATTTTTAGTGAATATTTTAAAGTTTCAAAACTCGACACTTGAAAAAATTTCCGAATGAAACCAGTCAATGTTACCCTATGGAGAAAATGTAGGTTATCAGCTTTCAGGTAAGTACTTGACAGGCAGAGTTAAGGTTCTGGGCATAGACTCCGGGGTCTCCCAGGGTCAGGTAGGTACAGTTGTTACACCCTCAGCGGCACAGGGACAGCCGGGTGCAGAGAGAGCTAGGCCCAATGTAACCTATGACGGGCAGGGGGCCTTTGGTTGGTTGCTGCTACCAGGCAGGCCACGTGGCTGTGGGAGCTGGGCTCCTGGTCACTCACACTGGGCAAGTGGGGAAGTAAGATAGGATAGATGTTGCACTTCCAGGGGCACTCAGGCGGCTGGGTGCAGGGTGCTTTTGAGCCATCGGGCGCTCAATGTATTTCAATGAAGAAGCTGCAAGATGAACAAAGGCTGCAAGCTCGGGGACGAAGATTCTTCAGGTGCGACCACCACTTCGAGAGGTAAGTTGGGAAGCTGTAGGTTAGGTAGGCACCCAGGAGTTGGGCACAGGGGGCCGCAGGGCGCCGGGTGCGGGGGTGCCTTTTGGCATCGGGAAATCTTGCCCTCTGCTGGTTGCGGTTGGAGGGGTCCCTGGTTCTGAGGCTGCAGGCGTCGTCAGGAGCGTCAAGGAGGGTCCTTGGGTGCTGGATTCTTGGTCACAGTCGCCGGGGGGACGTCCTCGTGGTCTCTGTTCACTCAGGCACAGGCCGGGCTTGGCGGGTGCAGAGTGTGCTGGATTCGCGGTTCCTGGCTGGCACCACGGGTTGTTGCTTGGTTTGAGCAGAACCACTGCTCGTGTGAGTCCCAGTCTTTTAGATGAGCAAGGCAGGCAGGTCCTCCGGGGTTTTCGAGGTTGCTGTCCGCTGGAGATGCCGGATTTTAGCAGGAGCAGGTTCGAGGGTTGACAGGCCTGTAGGGCTGGGGCCAAGTCAGTTGGTGTCGTCCTTGTTAGCAGCTGCATGGCAGGTCTTCTTTCTTCTTGTTCTTCTTTCTTGTTTTGGATTTGGGATGTGAGTAAGGACGGTTCAGGGTGCCCCTAAAGACTAAATTTAGGGGCATTACAGGTAGGTAAAGGGCAGGGGCCAATGGGTCCCTTCCCTGGGGTGGGTTCACCCCCTATCCTGCCACTCTCCTGTGGGAGGGGGGCAGTATCCTAGTCCTGATTGGGTAGGGCTTCCCATCTTCAAGATGGCGAGAGCCCGGAGTTGTGCTTCACCTCGCCTCCCCCACCTGAGGGGTGGGGTTGGCAGAGGCTGGCACACCCCCTTTCCTCACTTGGGCTTTCCTGCCAGAGTGGGGGCTAGAACTGGTGGGGACCAGTTGCTGAGTACAGCAAGTGATCTGGGGAGGCTCACAAAGGCGGCATGCCTTTGAAGCTTCTCCTGCCCATCCTGGGGGCGGAGACCTAGCACCTCGTCCAGTATGTGCATTGTTGCAGGCCCAGGAGAGTGGGGGCTCTCCACCCAGGGGTCCAGCAACATGTCTGCTGGGTGGCAGCCTCTCAGGCAGGACGTGGATTGTGGGTTAGGTTCAGGGGGCAACTCTAAGTTGCCCTCTGTCGTGCATTCTATATTAAATCCCACACTGGCATTGGTGTGGGTTTAATGTGCTGAGAAGTTTGATACCAAACTTCTCAGTCTTCAGTGTTGCCATTATGGTACTGTGGCGTTCGTGATGACAAGCTCCCAGCACCATATACTCTTAATGGCAGCACTGCACTTACAGTGCCCAGTAATGGACCTGTGTACTATAGTGGTACAGGGCTAATGCACCTGTACCCACACAACTGGCATAGAGCACCCAGCTAGAGGGGTGACTGAGGTATGCCAGGGCAGTGTGTTTTGGGCATGGCACACAGGGATGTGTGCCATGTCGACTCTTAGTTTTGTTCTGCACTCAGACACAGCCTGCAAAGGCAGTGTGTGTGTGTCAGGGTACAGGGCCTCTAAGGGTGGCACAATAAGTGCTGTAGCCCATAGGGGCCTTCTCTGGTCACAGTGCCCTGGGTATAGAAAAAGAGGTAGTGATGGTTTTACAGGAAAGCACATCAGTTTTAGAAAAATTTCATTGCAATTTCATAGCAATGGTGCCACTCAAGGTATTGAAATATCGATATCTCACTACCAAAGATATCATAACACAAACAGTTCCTAAGAACTTCCGTGTAAAGCCTATATCAACCTGCATACCTCGGCACTCTACAGATATCTTTTAGTCATCAAAAGTTTTCATTCAATTAAGACAAAATATCAGATATAACAACTCACAGGAAATTAATCCATATATTTAAATCGTTATGCATTCTTTTTAATGATCAATTAAGTGTAAAACCAATAGCTGAGATAAGACACAAAATACAAGCACATGATTTTTGACAAATGTTCAGTTCTTATTCATAAATACATAATAGATGAGATCATGTGTCCCCGCCGTTAACAATTATTGAAAAAACAGCCGACACGTGTTTCGTTACATCAGTAACTTCTTCAAGGCTTCACATGTAAGAGTTTTTCATCAAATCAGGAAGGGAAGATACGATATTAGTGTTCTGATCATGTAAAAGCGATCAATGTAAGGAGTCAGTGTAGCAGTTCTCTTGTTTCCTTCCCGCTGAGCAATATTCAAAATGATAGATGTCTGATAGTTCTAAATTACAATGAAGTCCGTAAACGTTCAAGTTTAATTAACTTTTGTTTAAGGCCCTCTTGCCCGCTACTTTGCTGTTGTTTAGGTGTATGGTCTGCAGGAATTGCAGAGGAGAGTGTGACTTACAGGATTGGAACATCCAGCCGTACTTATGAATGTGGGATTGTCTTGGGTGTAACACTAAATTTCAAACAGCAACTCCCGTACGTGATGAAGGAAGAGTTTGTGTATTTTTTTTATACCAACCCAAGTACCTATACTTTTGACACTCATGAAAGTGAAAGGCAGTAATAGGTAGGGAGCGTACTTCATGTAGGAGCCAAGTGATATGTCGGTCTCTTGCTAGAGAAAATGGGGCATTTTCTATTTCTTCTATACTTAACAGAGTGTAGATGTCTCTTTCATAGACATGTTTCTTTATGTGGAAGTTAACTTGCAAGGCTCAAATATGGCACTCTCATGTATGAGTTGCCAAGGCACGTTATGGAATTTTAGTGACTGTATTGCCCAATGTAGCAATGCAGAAGCTCACAACTAAGCCTGTCCATGTTGTAATGCCATTGTTAATAATTTTACATGCAGCTTTCATTATTTTTCTGTCGACCTCTCAAATTCTTTCAGCAGCTTTGTTTTCTGAATATTTCTGCATTTCATTATAAGAAGCATACCCTGCTACAAATAATAAATAATTGAGTGAGTACCCAAGAGGAAATCATTAAAACCCATATTTTCACCAATTATGGACAGGTGGTATTTTACAGACACAAGGCTGGCATGTGCTAAACTATATTGGCACGGTTTACCAATATTGTATGTAGTAAAGTTTATAGGCATATATTTATTATGCCTGGAGTCTGGGTGATTAGGTTAGAGTGCAAGAGTCTTAGAAAGAAATCTGTACATGCAGACATCAGTTTCAAATGGCCATAGGGCTATCCCTTCAGGGTGTAACATGGTCAAATTATAAGTACTATTCTGAATCACGTAATTTAATTCACATTTATAATGTTGTCTTTCCTTTGCAAAGTTGGAAACTGAATTGATTTGTGAAATTAAGGGTGTCTCTAGTGGTGCCAGATACCAGGCAAGTTGTCTGCTGAATGGTTGTATTCAGAAAAATAATTTCTCTGGGAATTATGCTTGCTTTAAATAAGGCTTCTTTACCCTGAATTTGCCAATATTGTGTTCCCCGAACACTTTTCTCGTTAATATTTTCTTTCCAACAATTATAGCCTTTTACAGCAAGGTTTTGATATACATCAGTTTTTGACTAGTTATTATGTTCTTTTGAGGTATTTCTGCCTTTTTGTATAATAGAAGACTGAGGGGTCTGACCTGTCAGCATTGTTGAAATAAGGGAATTCATTTTTAAAATTTGGATGGCTATTTGAGGGTAGAACCCACTATGCTCCCACTGTGTATAATTATATATTTATCTGGGGCTAGTAGTTTGGTGTAGGTAGTAGTGGCAAAAGTGGGGAAAACAATACATTTCTATCAGACTGTTAGCATCAATAATAAAGGTCTTCGTTGTCGAGCGTTGTATATGCTTGTAAATCTGTTTGTCATTTTCTTAACAGTGTTATTGTCCCATTAATCTGAAGAGGAACCCTGTATTGTAACACCATCTAGTGAAATCTTTAAAACCTAAGGGAGCTGCAACAGCTCAGTAGGTCCCATGATCTGAGGGGGAACCTTTTTCCAACTCACATCCTCCTGCATAGGATATGAGGTGATGTTCACAGCATGATGATCCCGGGCCTGCTATATTAGAAGAATGTGGTTGCAATTCCTGAACCATAGGGTACAACCCTGTTTCACCAGGAATTTGTTATCCATTTATTAACACTAAAACTGTAATCAGCATTATGATTCACAATAGAAGCAATACTCCAGTAGTTATCCACAAATATAACCACAGTGGTATAAGATACTTGTTGTGGAACCAACAGCAAACAGCAAGGTATCAGTGACATTGAACAACTGTTGAGCGTGTTGGTATGTCATCTGACTCAAAGTCATAAACATTTTCCTAAAGTTATATTTCTTCAAGAGGCAATCCTTCAACTTATTTTGGCTCAGGGGGTGGCTCGTAACACACTACAGAAGTATTTAAAATGGTTGGGATTGTTGAGATTGCAGCATCAGGTTCCTCCATTGATCCTGGCACTTGGGACACAGCAGGCTTGCAGCCCCTGGATTGGAAGTCAGGATTCTGCATGCTGTTCTCTTCTAGAGGTAGCATCTTTAGATCAGAGTAGGGAGTGGCTGTGATGTTCTACTCCAAAAGCAATTTGGTATCATGGGCTGTTGGATAGAACCGGTCAGATAATTCTTTTTAGAATGAACAATGGACACCTCCCTGTTCTTCTTTGAACCAGGCAGTTAAGGCAGGATTGCAGTTTGGGTGCTTTTTCCCAAAAACTAGGTCAATAGTCTGTAAGATGGCCCAAACTGTTTTTTATCAGGATCTTTTCTTGAAATAGCTCTCCCACTTTAGTGAGCCACTTGCCAGCAGCTTGGAAGTCCTTACGTTTTAGTGTATGAACCACTTACTTACACGGATTGGCTGTGCCTGTGGATGCCTCAGACAATAAACCCCCCCCTAACCACCCCATGGGCAGTCCAGCACGCAAGCCTGCACGGGAGGCCGATGCCGGGCCAGAGGTGCTAATAGCTCCATAGTATATGACTATCATTGTGATCTAACTTGCCTCTGTATGACTCCTTCCTTTCTTTTCTTCGAAATATCATTTGTCGTGAATGTCTGACAAAGTTACACTGCTGTTAGATACTCGTACACCTGTATAAGTATCAATGATCCACTGTAATTTGTTGATGCCACTGCTGAACTGTATGTACTATGAGGCACAGGGTCAAGACTGATTTGCATATGGCTGGGTTCAAACTGGAACGGCATGGTGAGCAAAAAAACGATGGATTTAGGCCCAGATCTCTGTACTGGGGTGAATTTATGACATTGTTCTGCATTCTGTCCATCTACTGTTGTTTTTGCATTTGTACTAACATGCTTCCACAGAAAACGTTCGATAACATTTATTTTAGAAACAGTTTTAGTGTATGAATTCAGCAGTTAAAGTTTGTCATCGTCAAAAAATCCCTGCAGTGCAGCACAAGCCGCAGAGTATCTGTGCTTAGTGCCAGCCGCAGGCTGTGCAGAGCTGTCTGTGTAGAATTCGCTCTTGTAGTTCTCAATGGGTAAAATCTTAAGGGTTTGTGGTACGTTTTGTATGTATGGTAGAAGTTCTTGTATGCAGAGAGTCGATCATAATCAAAGTTTTTATCAGCTGCCCTTAAAAGCTCAGCCCTTTGCACCCAGCGAAGGTGTACACCACAAGCATTAGGTATGCTTGCTTTTGTCAGCACAAAGTGTAAAATAGGAGAAACTAAAATTATAATTTTATATCTGTGTGGTCAGCATTGTCACTATCCAGTCAACCTTGGTCAGGTGTTGATTTAAGTCATCATATGTAATGCAAATGTAATCAATCTAAGATAGCACCTCCGGATCTTCCTGTAAGATCTTTATGATGTGTGCTGCAAATAAACCGGGACTATTCTAACAGCTTATAGGCAAGTGTTTAAAACGGAATAGAAATTCATTGAATGATAAATCAGTTTAATACTCACTTTCAGACGCTGTATTTTGACACGACCAGCTGTAAATGTCCAGGTTTTTTTTTTCTTTTTCTTCACTAGATTTGTCATGAGTCCGGTTCTGTAAACGTTTTGTACACCATACGTACGATTATGTTACTTCACATTTCTATAGAATAAAACTATTCTGCATGATTTTAAAAATGGAAAACAAGTGTTATTGATAGTGGAGCTACAAGACGCAATACTAGCTTTATATTGCAGCTGATGTAAGATAGCTCTTGTGTTGCATTTTGCTTCTGGCTATAGAGGATATTAATCCTGTTTTAGAGGCTCAAGCCATAGAGGAATGACATGCTTGGTTTCGATTACATTCTGGAGCTTGTTTCAAAGCCCACTCACGTGGATATTTTTGCCAGAGGTCTTCATATACTAATGAGGAAAATGTACTCACTTCAAAGTGCATCCCTTATAAAGCCTGAAGGCCAGTCATCCTCTGCAAGAATAACGTCATAGACATGTGATAAATGCTGCCAGTATATTGCTTTAATTGTGCATGTTATATCCCCCTCAACTTGAATTTTTACATTATAAAGCCTGTCTGTAGAGTTTTACATGTCCATCTGGAGTCCCAACCTGTATAAATTCATCAGACAGATTCACCACAAGGAACTCTTGGAGAGTCTAGCGCACTATCGTCACTTCTGCTACACTGTCCAGAAGCGTTATCCCCAAGTCCTGTTCTGCATTAGTAACTGTAGCCTGTAGGGCATGTTTTTAATTAGTCCAGCCACTTTCTTCTTTTTAAAGTGACTCTTAGAGTCAGGACCTTTGTCTTCCTCTTTTACACTGTTCTCAGATTCACATCTTACTTCACCTTTCTGCTTGGCATACTCATCCTTTCTGTGGTATTCAGTCTTACCAGTGCTTTCTGCTGTTTTACTGTCAGAGTCCTGGAAGGGACAGGAAGAATGGCTATCAATATACTGATAATCTGGGTTTTTAATTTTATCATGGTCCCTCAAATTATAACCAACCTGGCTGGAATACTCTGTTGATGGAGATAAAGTACTTTTCTTCTGTTTTACTCTCTGCATCGTTTTAGTCTCTGGAGCAGCTTTTCCAGTGCTGGTACACTCAATCTCGCCTTTTATTTTTAAAGCGGTTTGACGGCTTGTGATCTTAATGTGTCTCAGCCCACAGATGTACATGTTTCGAAATGATGTTTGTTCAGTAGCTTCGTTCACAATCCTGAACAGGAACCTCATTGAGTCTCTTGCTTATTGCCAAGGCTTCAACTTCTCTACGAATGTTACTCAGAATGATTGAGGAATTTGTTTCAAAAAGTCCCATTCATTTCATCCTCAAATCTAGAGCCAATGCATCTGTGTTCATTTTGTACTTGCTTCAATACATCTGATAGTATCATTAATGAGGGTTTGCCATGTGTAGCAGTATACCAAATTTTCACTCTGCCTCCTGCAGGCCCACACTTCCGCTCGTCTGCACTGGTTACTAACCAGGCTACTGCTACCACTCTTCTTTCATGGTCCATTGTTCACACATGTGGTGCGACTGATGGAGAAGGGCCCACAACTTGGCCAATCTCTTTGTGACTAAGTTATATTGAGAGTCGATACAGATGGTCATGTGGCAGAACACATAGGCCAACACCGTGTGTGCCTGTTATCTTGTGGCCCTGGCATTGGTTTGGCTGGCTGTCACTCTGAGGATCTGCCCTCTTTGATATGCACAGAATGACCGAGATACTGGGCTTGCCTTCACTTTTGAGAACTGCTCTGCAAGTGCCGGCGAGCTGCCAGTAGATCCCAAGCTATTCATTGGAGATCCCTGCTTTAGATTGTTTAGTAAATATTGTAGGCCAGTGGAAGTGGAATTCACCAGCACAAAATCATTGATATATGTTCTCCTGTCTTTGAAAGAAAGCAATATGTTACCTGTAAACAGTATGGCAAGTCAGAAATGAAAAGGTTAAATAAACCTGGTGATTCACCCCTGTCTAATGCCATTTCCAGTCCAGATATTTTGCAAAAGAATTCAGATTTCATTAAGCTGTTTCTGACTCAAGTATTATGGGAACTTTTCAACAGCAAAGCCAGCCCAGAGTCTGTACCACACAACATGCAGTCAACTTCTTCCACAACATACCGTGATTGTTTTTATCAGGTGCACAGCTGTGGTCTAAAAATAGCTAATGAATGAAAACCATACATTCATTTTTCTTTGAAACTGGTCTTGTAGCTAACACGGGTAACATAACTACATTGTCCGTTGTGCTATTACCTGCTCCGAATCCAATTTGTGTCCGACGCAGAATTTTGTCCTCGGCAATTGAGTGAGAGTGTCAGGAGATCCTTTGCACACTGTTTTCTTTCAATGCCTAGGAGGGCGATTAACCTATAACTTTTATAGTATCTTTATATATTGAAAATAAAGTACTCCTACACCTGGAATTCTGCCTTTTTGCATTATTGCATTGAAGACTGGTTATAATGCCTTCATCCAAAGTTATGGATCACTTTTTTTTTTAATTCTGTTTTTATTAAACAGTTGTGATAGTACAGTGGTGGGCCACAGGGCCGTAAAACAATAACATACAATGGTAAAGACTCATGACCAGTTTCACAGATAAAACCTTTTCTCTGTATAGTCTTCGGGAGGAAGAAGATCAATGTCCAACTCTTCTCTCCGCAGTTCGACTGATGATGGACCAATTTTTAAAACACTAATGGTGACTCCACTCAGTCCATGTGCTCTGGTGGGCCTTAGTCCTTTGATGAGTTTCACAATTATTAAATTATTGATTAGTTGAGTCCTCTGTTCATACTTTGTCACCTGAGACAGTTCATTGTCATTATCAGAAGCAAATAACTCTTGATATGTAGCATCGAGGTCAGTAACGACTGGCCAGCCGGAAGCCCTGCACTAGGCCACAAAACAAATATGATACTGAGAGCAATTATGATATTGAGGACGTAGAATGTGTGAGGAACCTGCCTCAAAATGTATACATATAATAACAGTCAAAGTTCTGTTGTGTGAAAATACCTCCCTCAACTGGATGCCGAGTGGATTTGGTTGTAGGTCAAAGAGATACATGATTAACATGGTAAGCATGAATGAGGCCGAGAAGCAGTGCAGTCCTTAAAGCTTCCTGAGTCCCAGTGGCCCACCTCGGTTGTATGACGTTTCAACGCATTCCGTTGCAACGCATGCCTTTTCCACGCATGCATTACAACGTGAATGCCTTTAACCACGAATATACTTTACCTCGAAAATCACTTTACCACGCATACCTTTACAACGATTTTCGTTGTATAGCTATGCATGATAATGACATGGTTATGGTTTCTAAATTAGTATAAAGTTATACACTCACCGTTTTTTTAGGTCTCAACTGGCTATCGCGTAAGCGATTGCACAGCGAGACTTATGTAGGGGCTTCAGAAAATGCTCCCAAAGGCTTCCCAGGCGGATTGGGTGGCGGTTACGTGCACAACCACGCGCATTCCATTTGCCACCAGCTACTTCCTGCGCGTGCGCCGCCTCACGCATTCAGAGAGATTTAGTAAGGGGCACAAGACCTTAGGAATGCGGTTTATGGCCAGTGCATGTGAGGCATTCAAGCGCGAAGCTCGTATCTGGCATCGGACTTGAAAGCAGCAGACTGCTTTCGCCAGCGCGTGCTCGGCCTCACTTCCTGCATCCCCTCTTACAACAATTAACTTTCGTTATAACTCACACCCCATATGCTCGTTCCCTCCCATCCTTCCTTTGATGTCCGCTTTTCTTGTTGTTTACAAACCACGCCACACACTGCTGCATGCCTCACACTGCTGCACGCCACACACTGCTGCACGCCACACACTGCTGCACGCCGCACACTGCTGCACGCCGCACACTACCGCACGCCACACACTGCTGCGCACACTGCTGCGCACACTGCTGCATTACACACTGCTGCACGCCGCACACTGCTGCATGCCGCACACTGCTGCACGCCTCACACTGCTACACGAAACACTGCTGCACGCCACACACTGCTGCACGCCACACACAGCTGCATGCCACTGCACGCCACACACTGCTGCACGCCTCACACTGCTGCACGCCTCACACTGCTGCACGCCTCACACTGCTGCACACCTCACACTGCTGCACGCCTCACACTGCCGCACGCCGCACACTGCAACACGCCACACACTGCTGTACGCCACACACTGCTGCACGCCACACACTGCTGCTTGCCGCTGCATGCCACACACTGCTGCACGCCTCACACTGCTGCACGCTGCACACTGCACACTGCTGCACGCTGCACACTGCTGCACGCCGCACACTGCTACATGAAACACTGCTGCATGCCACACACTGCTGCACGCCACACACTTCTGCACGCCACACACTGCTGCATGCCGCACAATGCTACACGAAACACTGCTGCATGCCACACACTGCTGCACACTGCTGCATTACTCACTGCTGCATGCTGCACGACACTGCTGCACGCAGCACACTGCTGCACGCCGCAAACTGCTGCACGCCGCACACTGCTGCACGCCGCTGCACGCCACACACAGCTGCATGCCTCACACTGCTACATGAAACATTGCTGCACACCACACACTGCTGCACGCCGCACACTGCTGCACACCACACACTGCTGCACGCCGCACACTACTGCACTCCGCACACTGCTGCACGCCTCACACTGCTGCACGCCTCACACTGCTGCACGCCGCACACTGCTGCACGCCGCACACTGCTGCACGCCGAACACTGCTGCACTCCACACACTGCTTTTATGCGAGTTTATGCTACTGACATTGTAAATGACAATGCCTTTTATTTGTTTTAAAACCAAAACATAAATAAAAGGCATTGTAATTTTACAATGCCAATAGCTCAAACTCTCATAAATACGAGACCTATTGCATTGCAAATGCTTGTCTTTTCTTTCTATGGACGGATTTCTTTTTCTTTCTCTGTTTTCTTTTGTCCTTTTTCTATTTTTTGATAATTCAGTAGGTAGACGCACGTACGCAATTTACGCAATTACGTTATTGATGATCCTCGCCCGCAGAAGCACAGAAGAGAGTTGATCAGGTAAACATTTTCTTTTTTGGGGGAGGGGGGGGGGTGAGGGCCCCCTCCCAGTTCCCTTTTTGAATTCCATGTTTTTTTGGGGGGTTGGGAGACACCCCTCCAACTCCCCTTTTTTATTTTTACCTTTAACTCACATTCCTTTACTACGCATCTCGTAGTAAAGGAATGCGTGGTAAAGGTCATACGTGGTAACCACGCATGCGTTGTAAAGCATGCGTGGTTAAGTGTATGCGTGGAAACGGCCGCGTTGTAGTGGCGGTTTCCCGCCCACCTCCCACAGTGTCGACCAGCTCAGGGATGTCTGGCCTGTAACCCTGTGCACTTTTCACCTTGGCAGTGATCTGCATTCATGCCTGACCTGGCCAAGGTCTGGAGCTGCTTCTCAGCTAGAACCGTGGCCTGAAGCACAAAGCGAGGGAGCCAGAGGGTGAGCACGGTCCTGAGGTGGATAGTAGTGAGCTTGCTGGTAGCCTGATGACCAGTGCGCGAGGCACTGCAGAGAGGCCTGTGCTTGCACGGTGGCATACAGCCTCCTCAACCTGCCTGAGAAGGAGATGAGACGCTGTGACAAAGTGGCTGTAGGCTGCTGAGACTGCAGACACAGGACGAGGGAGGCTCTAGCGGAGGACACAGCTGAGACCAAGCACCAGACAAAGCATAAAGGTCCAGTAACAGAACTCCATTTTTGCTAATTAAGCCCCGCTTGAAGCGTGCTTGTGCGGACAGCGGGACTCACTCACGCCCATGCAGGTCTACACAGCAGTAGAGGACCAGTAGACCTGGCCACAGTAAGCGGGGCTCCCGCCTTGCTTTTCTTCTTTTTCCTTCCGGTTACCTTTGGGTTAAAGATACTTTGTTACACAGGTATGGATCGGCCGAGGATTGGCTGCCTTGTAACTGTTTAGGCTCGAGCTTAAATGGAAACAACATAATAACAATCCAGACACTGGCTATGCTGGCCGTGTTGTTTCATCTCGACTGGCCTCGGTTTCAGGAAGGCATAGGAGGAGCTGCCAGAACTCAAGGGCATCCCAGGCTGGTTAAGGAAAGAGTGGGGGGCTTAGCCAGCAGGTGACCTGAAAAAGATGCAATACCTCTTGAGAGTTGGCCATAACTATCCCCTTTTAAGTGTTCCGATGTGGTTGCCGATTCTAAAAATGAGCCAGCTTTTAAGGGACTAGTTAAAAGGATTATCAGACTGAATTTCACTTTGAAAGGAGCAAAGGTGAGAGGAGGGAGAGGCAGAGGCAGAACCGAGCGCTTGAGTATTCAACCAGGGGTTCTTGCTCAAAGCACCTTAGTAGTTGACTGGGACAGTCCAGATCTAAAACCCCTGAATTAAGGATCTCTCCAGAACTCACACCAGGTCCCTGGGACAAAATGTCATTATTTTGTCATCTATTCAACAGTGGCATTTTAAAAACATTTGAAGGAAATTAACGAGGAGTTAGCAACTGCTCATAAGAATTCGATTTTCTGAATGTTTACAGATCTAGTCACTGTTAAACGAAAAATTTAAAGACATTGGTCCCGAATACCTAACAAAATTATGTGTAAGCTTGATCGAACATAACCCACAAAGGATAGATAAGACTATTACTATAACTCTCTGGAGGCAGGAGATGATCAGTCTCTTATATGGGTGCAAAGGTGGTGGAAATTCCTGGGAATAGAGATCCCTCAGCAAATATTGACTTGAACTATCATTATGGGCCCCTCAGTAAGTAGAATTGGTAAATTTGTATAATACACCAGCGACAAAGAACAAATGACATACTGACTCGGTTACACACTGTCCAAGGGGCAGGTCAGGTACCCATGTTTATGACACGTCCTGTAACACACCCTCTTTGAGATGTGGTATCATACATAGTTTCACGAACCACAGGATTACTACTAAGTTATAAGGATGCTTGCCACCCGACACATTCAGAAAAAGGAAGAGCTATTTTGTTCCTTTATTGACTACAGTAAAGCTTTTGACCGTGTCACCCGTCACCTACTGAGGAATAAACTTACAGCTTGGAAAATCCCAGAACCTTTGTTGCAAGGCATTATACTGCTCTATTCCAACATGTGGGCGCGAGTGAAACTAGGAGGATGCATGGCAGTTTCGGAAAAAATTAACATAGGACAAAGGGTCAAACAGGCGTGCTTATTAGCACCCACCCTTTTTAATCTGTGCATGTGTGATTTGGTTCCTGCATTAAATCAATTTAATAGTCACGCTCCCAAACTGGCGAATCAACAAATCTCTTCTCTGCTGTACGCGGATGATGAAGTCCTGCTCAGTCAGACGCCGGTGGGGCTTCAAAGACTGTTAGAAGCCTTAGCCACTCATTGCCTGGCAAATGATATGCAGATTAACTATGAAAAACCAAACATAGTTATCTTTGGTCGGAAAAAGAGAAAATAACATCAATGGCAACCACCGCCTGACCACCGTGAACCAATATATATATCTGGGCTGCTGGCTGGACAACAAAGGAGGTCATTTACTTCACTTGAACTCACTAAAACCAAAATTAGCCTTGCTGCAAGGTGCTTTCCGAACAATATACAAGGGCACAAATAAGTTCTCTTTTGAGGTACTGTTCAAAATTGTCTCTGCTAAATTAGTGCCAACACTGTCATACGGATCAGAGGCCTACCGGGAAAACTGGGGACCTTTTTAAATAGGGCACAGAGCACAGTGTTTAGGTCTTTATTTCAACTGCCAGGCAACCCCTCACCAGCTCAAAGTAGGTTGGAATTTTACACTACAGGATCAACTGCTTGTACAAAGGGCTGGCTTAATAAAATACCTGCATTCTACAAGATATGCTGTGCAAGGATCATTAAAACATCTAATTTGGCAGGAAGTTGTGGGTCTCGACAACACAAATCACACAAAAGCCTGGTCGCAAGCCCTAGACGAAGCCCTGGTGCAAACTCAATCAAGGGAGCTATGGGACTTAAAATTACCTCATTTACACTTTAAAAGAGCCCTGAACAGAAACATAAAAATGATATCACGCAAATCTGATCAAAGAGCATTTGCTAAAAGAAAACCTGCTTACCTGTTTGTCGGTAGCTATGACAGAAAAGGCCCACAAACATATATTAATGAAACATTTTCCTCCTATCATAAGAAGAAATTTCTGTAGCTTCGGATGGGCTCTTTTGCGTCCTTAGATCTGTCTCCACCATGGGCAGATAAACCAGAGTCGAAAATGTGCCGACTATGTAATCTATCTCAGGAGTCAAAAACCCGTTTGCTCTGTATAAGCCCTATACCATTGGTAGACCGCAGAAGGTTGCTTAAGTGTCTATGGATTAAGGAGGGGACACGGACATTATCATCTGCCGTCAGTTTCCTATTGAACAATGAGCAGCCGCAAGTGATCACAAAACTGGTAAAAATGTTGGCGTGTGTGGAGAAGCGACTAAAAGTAAATTCAGAACCCCAAAATGAAGAAGGGGAGGATCAGTGAATATTAGTAGTCTTAAAATAATTAGCTTCAAATGGACAGAGAGTAATGCTTCTCTTTTTAACCAAATGCACTTTTATTAAGTCATTAGCTTTCTATTCAAATGTTTTTTAAACTATTTTATCAGTGAGGAATACTGAGGATGAATTATGAATTGACTGTTAAACTATGGAGACCTAATAAATATTTTGATAATAGCTATTACTCTGATTGTATTTGTAATTTTAGGCACTTTGACAGACTTCATAGTCTAAATAAAGTATTCTTGAATTTGAATTACTAAATCATAAGTCTGTACTGATTATGATTGGGTTCAGTAAGGAAACTAGTAATACATTTGTTTTTCTAAACATATTGATTCCCCAGCAATGGAGCAGTACCAGGTACCCAGATATCACTTTGTGGCTTTAGTAGGTAAAATATATTTATAATTAAAAAAAACAAATGAATTTGGATAGACTTTTGAAAAGATATAGATATCTATGGGGTTATGTGTTGGTTAGCTGTATGGGATGGATTTCAATACGCAAGTCATTAGTATCATAGTTTCAATGTGTTGCTTTTTGTTGCAAAATAGGTTCTGAATTATGTAGCACCCTCTGCGTTGTATGTTATTAATACTCTGGTAAAAAAAAGGGATACAAGTTAAATACTTTCTTTAGGAGACAGAAAGCACACTTTGTTAAATCATGTGAAAAACGTGACTAGTGCAGAGGGTGCAGGACTGAAGTGGGGTGGGAGGGAGTTCAGGTGTGCTACTAGCCTTATTCGCTTTACTGCAAGGTTGTATTAATTGCAATTAAGCCTAATGCCCCTTTTAAGGTACTGAAGAACATTTAGATGCAGAGGGAGATTTGTACTAATCAAGAGCTGGATGGATGAGATGGGACCCTTTAAAAGTACTGGGACTGCATGCACTGAACACACATCATGCTTGAGTCTTTTAATTTCTTCTCCAATTGTTGTCAGCCTTACCACATGTTCTGATGCTGACTTGGGTGATTTTAATTGTGTGATGGATATGCATTCAGATTGATCGCTTTTGCCTCTAATGGAGACATCAGCCGCCAAACTTTTTGGAGCATTGAGGAATCTGGTCACAGGCTGGATGCATGGACAGTGACACGTCTCACAAGCACATGTTCTTTTCTCCCATGCACAATCTCCATACGAGACACATTTTCTTCTACTCATCGCGTATATGAGGCCTCAGCCTGGACACAGAACATCTTGTTATACCCACGGCCAGCCATAATCCCCTAATCCAGTCTCTTCTGTGGGGCATTCTAGCTGGTGACTACAAACTGAGGCTCTCACAGATGCTGCCTTGGTCAGTAATGCTATCCAAGTTTATTTTCAGATTAATAAGGGATAAACTGGAGACTCGTTATTGGTATCTGAGGCATCTGCATTACAACATTATTGGGTAACTAATAAATACTTCTCTTGAAATTGGAGACGCTCGCGGGAGAATTTTGGTTCTCAAGAAGTCAGTGTTTATTCATCCAGTCATGGAATGGATAATGTTACAAAAAGATAACTTGTGTCTCTGTTAAACAGAAGATTGCATTTCCTTTATTATTGGGCTTACGTTGCCAGGCAGTGCTCAGAAAGCAGGTTGGTTTCTAGCTCTGCTCACCCATTCTTACATATCCCATAATATGATAACCGCACCATGAAAACTGGTGGCACGCTGGGCCATACCCAGGCAGAAATCCTACTCTACTTTTCAGGATCATTTGGCAAACCGGTTTCACGATAGGCTGGGGATACAGGAAGTCATAATTGATGTACAAGATGTTATCTCGATCTTCGGGTCGATGTTCACACACCTAAGTACTTCTGCCAATGAATCAGGAGTCTTAATGAACAATCAATTTTGTATGTTCCCCCACCAAAGTGGGAGTTTCCTACTTTTCGTTTCCTGGACATGCAAGTTTACCACATGACATAGGCTGTCACAGAGGTTAGCATCAGCAGAGCCATGGTGGCAGCAGAATCCCCAGCAAATGTGCAAGTATTGTCAGCCAGGGGACCTATTTGCCATACTACCATGCGTGTTATTCCTTATTATTTTGAAGTAACTGTTGCCCACCTCAGATGGCTTGTTGCCAAATATGCCATTAAAGAAAATATTTTATTTAACAAACATACAAAATGGACAAAAACTTTTAATGTATAAATATATATGTGGTCACATATGTTGTCTGGAAATTTATTTTCCTATCACACAAGTGTCTTATTATATTAGTTTGTGTTGTGCTACTGTATATAGTGAATATATGTTTTGTGTACAAGTTTGTAATGTGAGGTATGTTTATATATGTTTGCAGCCCTGAGGAAGCCTATAACTGGGTGAAACGTGTTGGCTGCGCACATCAGTATTCTTTACAGAAGATTTTGAATAAAGATTCAAAGAATCAATGTAAGGACCTCTCTGTTCATCCGTTCTTGTTGTATATGCCTCATATTGACCTTACTCATATCCTTGTGTAATGTTGCCTCTCTATTGTGTATGAATCCTCAGTAAATGTCTAGAAATGCCTCCCCTGTCTGTAGAATAGCTTGGTCAAAATGGTACCATTGCTGAGGCTGCTAGACCTCTTTGTCAATGTCCAGTGGTTCTTAGGCAACCAATGTTAAGAGTGCCTAGTAAACTGTTGATGGGACTGTGCTAAGGGTCTGGCAGGTGTCAGGTTTCTCCTACACAATTGTTTTTACCCATGGATAGCCGAAGCACCGGCTGGCTGCTGCATATGGCTGTCCCTGAACTTGAATATATAGGCTGTGCATCGGGAGGCAGAAGTTGTATTTTCCGGTGCCAAAATTAAGATATGGGTGCTGGAAAAAATGTCTCTGCAGCATTACTAACAGTGTACATCCTTATTCAGAAATAATACTGTCCGTTATTTAGTCTTGAACAGAGATGAGTTCTGCAACTCAATTCCATTAAACATTCACAAATATCACAGACATTCCAGGTGTGTTGCACAGCATTTGATAAACAATTTCTGAAAATACATGTTCGTTTGATGGTCTTAGGAAACAAGGTCATAACACTTAAAAGAAAGTATAACAATTGTTACAAGTGTTCCATTGGTCCCGCATAGATTAATTTCTATGAAGAGCCTATCAAATGAAATCAATAGCATAGAGTTTACAGAACAAAGAATTCAAATATAGCTCTATAAGGTTTGTTCGAACAGAATATGAAGAAGGAAGGGGAGGATGCTGTAAGGGGGATGGCCATTTTTATGTAATGATATTTGTTGCAAATGAGTTCCGTCCATTTAGTCCACCAAGATTTTTTTTTCTTTTGATCACCTGTTTTTTGCACCTTTACCTTTACCTTACTCTTACCTGACTCACTCATGGTAATTGGACTGCAAATGTTTACCATCAGAGTCTGTCTTTTAAGATAAGGCCACTGTGATACAGCTAAGATAAGGGGTACTGGGCTGGTTACATGTGAACATGTGCACATCTGCGTTCACACGTGTGCGTGCTGCGCATAAGAGACTACTGTTGTGCACAACCTGGTAGTTGCTCAAAGGTTACATGCCTGTGGCAGATATAAAGTGCAAATTCAACCTGTCAAAATAACCCCTTTTGACAGGCCTATGCCTTCCTTTTTAAATATTAATAAGTCATCCCTAGGCAGGCCTCATTGCCTATAGAGGCAGGGTCTTTGATATTTAAAAGTTGGATATGTAGAAATTAATGTTAAACATGGCCTTCCAGTGAAATATCCCCAAAAGCAATTTTCACTGTAGCAAGAGTGGCTGCTTCCATGGTAGAACTTTTGTCTACCTTGTTGAATTTGTTCAATGCTAAATTTGGATCGGTAGCAGCTGGGGAATTTAATTGTCATTCAAAATTCAATTTAATGGTGATATCGAAATTTGTCTACCAGTCGAGCGAAAGACATTTTTTAAAAGTTGCACATTTTTTGCCTATAGCTTTAAGCTTTTATCTGCCACCTGACAGCTGGATAACTCCCCTGTGGTAAGATGTGGATTTCCCCCAGACAGTGGACAAAGGGCTTGGGTGCGGGAAGGTACTTTTCCTCCTTGATCAGTATGGCCTAGGGAGAATACCCAGCCCATTGCCCATTACTGAGCTTCAAAGGATGCCACTGGCACTGTCAGATTTAGCTCAACCCTAGGCCTTCCTCCCTTTTGACTTCTTAACAATTTGGCCCCAAAACCAACAGGAGGGGTGCTGCCGCAGAACTGGTTTGGAGTGACTGCAAGGGAGGGTTTGCCCATTATCATAGCCACACCACTGGGTGGGCAGAGAAGCTCTGACCCGGGGAAGAAGGGTTCTGCCATACTGGAATGTTCTAGATGTTGTGCTAAAGGGATGGGACAGAGGTAGAAGGATGATGTAGTATCCTAGGATTGGACAGAGCTGCCTGGCATCCACAACTTGTCACCCACCAGTAGCGGCTGCTACTAAACGGGGGCGGTGAGGTGAGGGGGGAGCAGGGAATAAACAATAAACTAATGTGACTTACCTGGGTGCCTCCGGCTGCTGCCTCTCCTCCAACGTCTTCTCCGCACCGCAACAGGAAGCACACGGCCTTTTAGAATCCCCTGGCTAATCACAACTCTGCAATGCAGCATTGTGAATGGTCTGAGTGCCGTGGTTCTGCGCTCAGATGGGGACAAGGAGGCTGTGCATGTTCACTACCAGGCTGTGTAATGCAGCCTGGTGGGGAAAATGCAAAGTGTGTACGACTGTTTGTCCGGCCCAGGAGGGCTGGCCAAACCGTCCTGCGCACTTTAGAGTGTGCCTAACACTCCTCCCCCTGGCCCCTGCTCCAACCAGCCCAGCCCCATCCGCCTAGCCCTGCACCTAAGCAGGAAGGAAAACTAAAATTATAATAATGGTAGTTATTATCATTTTAGTTTTCCTATTAAAACTGCTCGCAAAGCAGTGGGGCGATGCTCCTCCCCCTTAGCGGAGGACCCGCCGCTGCCACCCACACTTATAAAACCCTGCACAAGGAAGAGACCGAGAGCAAGACTCTAATCCTAGGCGGCACCAAAACCAGAATCATGGCCAGCTGGAAGTAGAATAGCAAAAAAAGATCCCCGGGCAACCTCAAACTTTCAATTTTAGTTCACACATATATGCATCTATACATACAAATGTATGGGCCAGAGAGTGTAATCCATAATTATGATATTTGTTTTCATTTTCTCTCAATAGAAAACTAATATAAATACTTCACAATTGACAGGTAATTTCCTGTACATCATTAGTGAGGTGTGCAGCAAAAAGTGCATAGGGCAGCGAGAGGAACCGTGGAAGGGAGCAAGCGGTTCTGAGTTATTGTTTAAACTGGATGAGGTTATGCAGTTAGTTAACATAAGCCACAGCTCGTGTGAAAAAGGAAAAGAATGATTAGCAGATGATGTATTAACTGTGTCTTTCAAACCTTGATTGAATCATTGAAGATTGTGTCAACGTGAAAAGAAATGATTGAATATATAATAAAAAATGTATAAGACCTAGTAGGAAGTAACTGTGGATGTAAAAAAAAGGTTTTAGCATTTGGATATTGGTGTGTAAAAATTATGAGTTTTGATATGCAAGTGAACATGAATGGTGTTTTAGCAGATGGATGTCTGTATTTTTGTGACTTGCAATAATGATGTCCAGGATATTGACTGTCAATTGTGAAGTAAGGATATTATGTTGAAGTTCTATTGATTGACAATAAAAAACATAAGAATTATGGTTTACACTCTCGGGCCATACACTTTATGTATAGATGAACTAAAATTGAAAGTTTGAGGTTGCCAGGGGGTCTTTTTGTGCTGTAATTAGCCTTTTCCCTTTGCTCGGAACCACATCAAAGCAGGAGGTCCCTTTCTCCTGAGACAGCTGGAAGTAGAAGTCACCTAATGCCCCTCCCTCATGGACTTTGCTTGCAGCTGACCCCCGGGACTAGATGGATCTCTCTAGGGCCAGTGGCATTGACTCCCTCATGCCACTTGAGGACCAGGTGGTGGTAAGTCTGCACTCCGCTGCCACCCCAAATGCCCTGAAAGACAGCCAGGAGGTTCTGGGCTTGGGAGTGTGGGCAGGAGGGTGCTCTGCTGCCTGCTAGTGGAGGGGCTGCACAAGAAGCACCCACCAGCAGGAGAGGAGCGCCAGGAGAGGAGAAGACAGGTGCAGGGAGCCAGTAAAACCAGCTCCCCTCAACTTGCAGACCTTTAGAGACCAGGAGAAGTGTTGAAAATGCTTCTTGAGGCTAGAGCTCACTACCAGGAGTAAAATGAGCCCAAGATCAATCTAAGTGGGCCCGTGTTATGCATCTTTAAAGATTGTAACCTTTCCAGTGAAAGCGAGCACGTGGCGCTCCAATGAATGTTGATTAAACACCCCCTTGGTGGGCCAGTGCCCAGGGGTTGGCACAACTTTAATTAATTTAATATTGGGGAAAGGGGCATGCATGGGGCTCTTTTGGCCCAGGAGAGCCCATCCACCAGGGCCAGACGCAAAAGGAATGTCGGCTACATGGCAGCCCGGCGACTGAAGAGCAGGGTTCTAGGACCCCATGCTCGTGACCTCAAAGACGGCCAAGTGCAGGGGCAGGCGCACCCTGCTCCAAGAACTCCCCCCTGGTGGCCTGGTGGCAGGAATACTCTCTTGGCTCCCCTCCAGGGACAGCACGGGCTGGAGGAGCACACATGCAAGGCCAGGTCCTGCTGAATGCAGGGAGCCAGCGGGTCCCTTGGGCTCCCACTGGGGTCCCCAGTGGCCCAGACTATATGTGGGTGTCCCAGGTAGGACTGGACACCACTGAGTGCCTGTTTAAAAGAGGCAAAAATGTAAATAAAAAGTGTGGCGTGTAAATAAAGCGTGGTGCCAGGCCGCTAACTTGGCTGCTTCAGCGGGAGTGCCACTTAATCCCCTGCAACTGCTTCTTTTGATACTGTTTCTCACCTTGTGACGTCCCAAGGACGGATAGGGGTACCACCAACGTACTTCATGGTGGTGTGAGGAGCTGCAGGGTGCACAGCAGTACTCCCATGTATGATTTTAATGGCTTCACCCTTTGTCTCCCAGGTTACAGGATGCGTGACCCAGGGGCATGTATCAACATCTTTAAGCCTTCCGGAGCTGGGGCTTGTTTATTAGCTCTGGAGTGAAGAGACGCCTAGTGGTTGGTCCTGTGGCTGCGTGATGGGGACTGAAGTGGAATTAGGAAGACTGTAACATGTTTAATGTTGGTTTGATTACAAAAGCTTTTTTGACAATTTTGTTGATGAACATTGCGATGCTTTATTGATAATGAATGCATTTAACATGGTTATAGATTTCATTGATCTAAGGGAGCATGTTAACCTGTGTTTACTGTTTTAATGATGAGGGGATGTTTTGACAAAGCCAAAAGGGCCGGCTTCATTTAACATGACACCTCCTTATATTGTTATGTTCTGTCTGGTATGAGGGGGTGATTTGGGGGTTAATGTCACCCCAGGTATTCCCATCTACCTTATATTTGTTAACGAATGCAAAATATTTATTAGTGAGTGCGATAAATGTACTTTTGCTTTTTCAGAAAAAAGCACTGACTGGACAATCATTTATTGAGTGTTGTTATTATGTGCTAGTGAAAGGAGATTACTAGCCCACACCACATCCCCTGAGTAGCCCTTGAACTGCTCTGCTTTGCTACCCTGAGAGAGTCAAGCGCTACAGTGTGGTGTTTGGTTACCAATGAGAAGACGGCTGCAAACCTGTTACCTGCGAGGGCCTCACATCCGATAACCCAATATCTTACAGTATTACATTCTTCAGTGGTGCTAGGTCCATCAATAATGCACTAACACTTAAAAATTCAACGACATTCAGCCTTATTGACTAAAGTATGAAGGTCTCCCCCAGATGAATGTCCTCCTCAGTGTGATTCTTCTCAAGGAAGTGAGCCCCAAGGGTATGACTTTCCAGCATATCCTGCTAGGGTTTGACAAACCCTCCCCTTGTAGCTTACAAGGTACAGTAGTCTGTGAACCACCAACTTGAATGCGAGGTAAGGACACAGCAGACAGACCGAACTGGGTCTAGAGACAAGGGTAGAAGAGCTGTTGGGCCCAGCCCTCAGATGTGGGCGGGAGCAGTGCCAGGCTGCCAGCGGTGCCAGATGTCCAAGGGAACACCTGCTCATATTATCTGTTCAGTGCAGCATTCTTGGTGTTCTCACTTTAGCAAAGTTTTGGTGTCTATTCATTTTCCATGTATTTTTTTTTTACATTTTTACCCTTTTACAGGTGTGGCTTCTCGTGAAGACATCTATGTGAAGGGGTGTGTGAAATGAATTCAGGTGACGCATCTATATGCAAATTATCTCTCGCACCTAAGAAAAACTCTGAAGTTTGGCTCCAGTGTATTGCAGATTATTGGTAAGTAATCCAGCCATAAACAAAGACACACACAATATTGTCCTCTCTGCTCTCAGAATTCAATTTCGAAAACAGTGCAAACTGTAAGGGGACAACAATCAGTCGAAATCACAACTTGTTTACCGAATTGTGGGGAGATTCCTGCAGTTCTGTGTCAAACATGTGGCGATTTTCCTTAAATTCTGCAACAAAACCCAAATAGTTTAAGGACCTGTCTATACGAACAAATGCATCAAAGCAGAAGCGGTATCACCGGGCACAATTCAGCCATGTTGGCAATCTTTGTTGTAATCAAAACAAAATGCACTTTGCAAACTTGATGTTGCAAGACTAGCAGTGCCTGCAACGCTCTTGGCGACCAAAGTCCACCCCGGGCTCTAGGGCACAGGTGTCTGAGTCTGCTGCTGACAGAGTACAATGCTGTGACGCTTACAGCCCACCCCGGGCTCTAGGGCACAGGTGTCTGAGTCTGCTGCTGACAGAGTACAATGCTGTGACGCTTACAGCCCACCCCGGGCTCTAGGGCACAGGTGTCTGAGTCTGCTGCTGACAGAGTACAATGTTGTGACGCTTACAGCCCACCCCGGGCTCTAGGGCACAGGTGTCTGAGTCTGTCAAGGGCTCTAGGGCACAGGTGTCTGAGTCTGCTGCTGGCAGAGCACAATCTTGTGACGCTTACAGCCCAACCCGGGCTCTAGGGCACAGGTGTCTAAGTGTCCTGCTGACAGAGTACAATGTTGTGACGCTTACAGCCCACACCGGGCTCTAGGGCACAGGTGTCTGAGTCTGCTGCTGACAGAGTACAATGCTGTGACGCTTACAGCCCACCCCGGGCTCTAGGGCACAGGTGTCTGAGTCTGCTGCTGACAGAGTACAATGCTGTGACGCTTACAGCCCACCCCGGGCTCTAGGGCACAGGTGTCTGAGTCTGCTGCTGACAGAGTACAATGTTGTGACGCTTACAGCCCACACCGAGCTCTAGGGCACAGATGTCTGAGTCTGCTGCTGACAGAGTGCAATGTTGTGACGCTTACAGTCCACCCCGGGCTCTAGGGCACAGGTGTCTGAGTCTGTCAAGGGCTCTAGGGCACAGGTGTCCGAGTCTGCTGCTGACAGAGTACAATGTTGTGACGCTTACAGCCCACCCCGGGCTCTAGGGCACAGGTGTCTGAGTCTGCTGCTGACAGAGTACAATGCTGTGACGCTTACAGCCCACCCCGGGCTCTAGGGCACAGGTGTCTGAGTGTGCTGCTGACAGAGTACAATGCTGTGACGCTTACAGCCCACCCCGGGCTCTAGGGCACAGGTGTCCGAGTCTGTTGCTGACAGAGTACAATGTTGTGACGCTTACAGCCCACCCCGGGCTCTAGAGCACAGGTGTCTGAGTCTGCTGCTGACAGAGTACAATGTTGTGACGCTTACAGCCCACACCGGGCTCTAGGGCACAGGTGTCTGAGTCTGCTGCTGACAGAGTACAATGCTGTGACGCTTACAGCCCACCCCGGGCTCTAGGGCACATGTGTCTGAGTCTGCTGCTGACAGAGTACAATGCTGTGACGCTTACAGCCCGCCCCGGGCTCTAGGGCACAGGTGTCTGAGTGTGCTGCTGACAGAGTACAATGCTGTGACGCTTACAGCCCACCCCGGGCTCTAGGGCATAGGTGTCCAAGTCTGCTGCTGACAGAGTACAATGTTGTGACGCTTACAGCCCACCCCGGGCTCTAGGGCACAGGTGTCCGAGTCTGCTGCTGACAGAGTACAATGTTGTGACGCTTACAGCCCACCCCGGGCTCTAGGGCACAGGTGTCTGAGTGTGCTGCTGACAGAGTGCAATCTTGTGACGCTTACAGCCCACCCCGGGCTCTAGGGCACAGGTGTCTGAGTCTGTCATGGGCTCTAGGGCACAGGTGTCCGAGTCTGCTGCTGACAGAGTACAATGTTGTGACGCTTACAGCCCACCCCGGGCTCTAGGGCACAGGTGTCCGAGTCTGGTGCTGACAGAGTACAATGTTGTGACGCTTACAGCCCACCCCGGGCTCTAGGGCACAGGTGTCTGAGTGTGCTGCTGACAGAGTACAATGTTGTGACGCTTACAGCCCACCCCGGGCTCTAGGGCACAGGTGTCTGAGTCTGCTGCTGACAGAGTACAATGTTGTGACGCTTACAGCCCACACCGGGCTCTAGGGCACAGGTGTCTGAGTCTGCTCCTGACAGAGTACAATGTTGTGACGCTTACAGCCCACCCCGGGCTCTAGGGCACAGGTGTCTGAGTCTGCTGCTAACAGAGTACAATGTTGTGACGCTTACAGCCCACACCGGGCTCTAGGGCACAGGTGTCTGAGTCTGCTGCTGACAGAGTACAATGTTGTGATGCTTACAGCCCACCCCGGGCTCTAGGGCACAGGTGTCTGAGTCTGCTGCTGACAGAGTACAATGTTGTGACGCTTACAGCCCACCCCGGGCTCTAGGGCACAGGTGTCTGAGTCTGCTGCTGACAGAGTACAATGCTGTGACGCTTACAGCCCACCCCGGGCTCTAGGGCACAGGTGTCCGAGTCTGTCATGGGCTCTAGGGCACAGGTGTCCGAGTCTGCTGCTGACAGAGTACAATGTTGTGACGCTTACAGCCCACCCCGGGCTCTAGGGCACAGGTGTCCGAGTCTGGTGCTGACAGAGTACAATGTTGTGACGCTTACAGCCCACCCCGGGCTCTAGGGCACAGGTGTCTGAGTGTGCTGCTGACAGAGTACAATGTTGTGACGCTTACAGCCCACCCCGGGCTCTAGGGCACAGGTGTCTGAGTCTGCTGCTGACAGAGTACAATGTTGTGACGCTTACAGCCCACACCGGGCTCTAGGGCACAGGTGTCTGAGTCTGCTCCTGACAGAGTACAATGTTGTGACGCTTACAGCCCACCCCGGGCTCTAGGGCACAGGTGTCTGAGTCTGCTGCTGACAGAGTACAATGTTGTGACGCTTACAGCCCACCCCGGGCTCTAGGGCACAGGTGTCTGAGTCTGCTGCTGACAGAGTGCAATGTTGTGACGCTTACAGCCTAAACCTCTGCTTCTTTCATTGAACACAATCCATGTGACGCAAGCAGCGGATCCCTTGCCACCTGCAGCCCATGCACACAGTGGCCCTCAAGGGCACGTGCGGGCATTTCACAGGGTCGCATGTCCCAGTGCATGTGTGATATATTCCTTCTGTTTGAGGCTTCTGACCTTTATCCTAACCAGGGTGCTGCTTTTTAATTCTACATTTCTATTGAGTGAAAACCGATGTGTTCCTTTCAAAAGGAGGCTGTGCTGACACCACAAACACAGAACAACACTTGGAACTGAAAACATCCATAGCAAACTCTGCACTCCTGAACATCTTACTGGCAACCCAGAGCATCACAAAAAAGCTTAAAAACAGCACTGATGATGTCCCCTTTATAAATTCAGATGCTCCACAAGCAGTGTTGTGAAATATGGACTTTGCTATTGGCTCAAAATATTCTCAGTCGAGACACATATTATGGTATGATCCTTTGTAAGGCACCATCTCTCGTGCAAGAGAAAGAGGTGAAGTGTCCCCACTCATCACCGTTCACAGAGTCACACTAAGGAAGAGTAGCAACACGTTGTGTGAACAAGGTCACCCAAATTAAACATAAATGCATACTGATATGTTGTATAAGAAGGCCTGTGGCTCTAATAAGTATTGAAAACACATGGTGTATAGCCTGGGGTCTTAATCAAACTTACCATTTTTATAGTAAATAACCGGCGGAAGTATCCGGGTTTTTAAAATGTGCCAAAATAGGAACATTCATTCTTTATTCAGAAGAGTGTGCCTTGCTGAGAGTATTTACTGTACTGAAAGCCAAATTAAATCTCTGCCTGGAGCAATAGAAAACAAAGAGTGCTCATGACTGCAGTGCTTGCCTTCTATGCTTTGCACTGCTTGCAAGAGCAGTAGCAAGGAACAATCATGGGAAGCTGCTGCTACCTCTGATCGCCTCCATCAAAATGGCGTCCATGTTCTCGAAGCGCTGCAGTGTAATACGCCAGAACACACCGCCATGGTATTTTCAGCGCCATTTGCAATAATATGCACAGCCGCCTTCACATGCAGCAGTGAAACTGAAGTCAAAGAGTCCACAAGTGAGCTTTGGGGATATCAAGCCCAATATTTTAACAGAGAATGGATGATCCATACCATGGCGCAAGACTCTGCACAAGTCAAGGGAGGCACCAAGATTGGCCAAGATGGAGACTCATACATTGCGACATATCGGAGTCAGGCAGGAGGCATTCATTTAGCATTTCTCACCTAAAATGGACTCACTTCTCTGTAAGTCACTGGGGAATATAAATCTGCTCTATTTATGTTTTTCAAAAGCTTTCCGTTTTCTGGTTCCAAATGTTGGCATACCTGTCAACTCACCCACAGTTTGCGGGTGTCACCCACATTGTGACTACCTGCACACCTATGTAGTATCCTGTGTGTTTCATGCCCTGGCTGTGTTCTGGTGCATGGAATGTTTTCTGTGTGTGTGTTGTCTTCGAGCTATTAGTGAAGGAATATCTTGATTCTATTTTTTTTTTCTTTTGCCACCCAAGTGGGAAAGGTAGGCCTAGGTCCCATGCTCACTGTTAATATAAATTGTTGTGTCGGTCGCACTCCAGTGTGTAATCGAGGTAACAAGATTACTCAATTATTTAAAACACTTCGGGTGCTGTGGGGTACCGCCTCCTGATCAAAGAGGTGTAAATATAAATGAACATAAAGTCCTTCGCCACTGGAAGGAACATCCCATAAAGCACTCCACTGCGAAACAGGTTCGCCTTCCAATAAACGTAATCAAAAATTCTTAATGTTCATGGGTGACTGTTTATTCCAGTTTCGTGAAAAGATTTGTTAAATCAAATGTTCAGTTTCAACACTCGTATTTCAGATCATTCATGAAGTACGCTGTTATAAGATCACAGGGGTGTTAATCCCCGAAGCATTTCGGGACTGGCCCTTCTTCAGGGTTTTTTTCCTGTAAACGAAAATGCGGGCTCTTAGTAACCTCAGAGCTAAAATTCGTTGGATCAAATAAGAAATAACTGCCTGAAAGCATTATCGAAACAAAAATGTGTGTTAAACATGTGGTTAGTAAACTATTCCAAAATTGGGACGTTCAAATATCATCCAGTATATTGCTTTCGTATCAGGTTGCCTCAAAGAAATGGCATACCTGACCTTTTAATGTCCGCAGTTTGGGTAAAATATCTCCGTGTGTTATTCACAGTTTAAATGAAATTGAATAATGTTTCATGCAGTCCCCTCCGATAGTAGTTGCGTGCCCACGTGTCATAAAGTAACACTAAAGAACCATTGCGAAGAACGTAATGCCAAACTAAATGGGTATTGTTTAGTAACTCGAGTGCGACCCTGAAAGAAACGCCAGAGCGTATCGCGCTTAGAACCGCCCAAATTAATACCAACGTTGTATTAGTAGTGCCGGTGATTCAATACTAGCCAGCAAAAGCGCGTGACTTAAAATAAATAGTAACGGTTCGAATAACCATAGCTGTGTCTCCCGACAAACTATAATCTACATGCCGCGTACAATGCTCGGTCTTCAGTATCCCGGAAATAAAAGAAAGCCAACCCGGAAGTGAATAAATAGTGTTCGTGAAGCCATAACGTGAAAACAAAGGAAGGGCCATAAAGTGAACTTTGGTGCTGCATTCAAAGAGAACGCCCTACAACAAAATCAATAAAATTTACAAGCAAAAAATACGATAAATTATCAATAAAACAGACGTCCTGTGAAAAATACATGTTAATGACATAGTGAATGCAATTATGAATTAAATAAAGCATTTAGAAAAAATGAAAGCAGAACATATCTGTTACATGATTCCATGAGTTTCATGTGGTGTACATGTTAGCACTACTATGATACGGAATTATGCAGGTACAAGAACAATACACTTTGTTATAGATAACAACTAAATTCCACACGGTTATTCAAGCCCTTTGGGTGTAAAGAATCCAATTTATAAATCCAGAACAATTCTCGTTGAAGTAGGAATTTTCTATTGACGCTTCCTTTTTTAGGTTGAATTTGCTCCAAGATTAGAAAGCGGAGTTGGCTGATATTATGTTTATGTTCATTAAAATGTGTTGCAATAACCGATTTGGGATTGTTTAGTCTTATATTGCTTTTGTGCTCCGTTAGACGGGTGTTAATTTTTCGTTCAGTTTTCCCCACATATGTGAGTCCACATGGGCATTTTAGTAAATAGTCTACAAAGCTGGAATCACAAGTTGCCGTTACATGTAAATTAATAGGAGTGCCCTGTGTTGGATGTCTCAAGATGGTACCTTTTATAATGTTATTGCAATTTCGACAGTTCAAACATGGGATGGTGCCCTTATATGTATCTTTCAAGTCTGTGTTTTTTCGCTTCAATAATTGTTGTAAATTAACTGTGCGTTGGTATGCGAATTTTGGTCTCTGTTCAAAAATGCTGTTGAAATCCGTTTCTGCCTGTAGAATTGGCCAATATTGTTTGATTGTCTGTTCGATTTTTTGATTTTTAGTCGAGTATTTTGACACAAATACACTCGGTTCTTGATGTATTTCTAAATTCTTTTTAACATTTAGTAATTCATGCCTGTTTTTTTTGTTAGCTCCATCGCTAGCTTGTTGCCGAATCACTTCAGGATATGCTCGTTGTTTGAATTTAGTCAATAGCTTGTCTTTGTTTACCTGGTACAATTCCTCAGTGGATGATATTCTTCTAATTCTACGCAATTGTGAGTATGGTAAATGTTGCTTCAAACTCATTTGATGGAAACTTGAGAAATAAAGAAAATTGTTTCTGTCTGTGCTTTTAGTGTACACCGATGTGATAAATTTATGCTCCACAATCTTAATTTCTACATATAGAAAGGCAATCTTGTATTTATCCATGGTATGCGTGAATTGAATACGGTCATCTATGTTGCTCAACGCATGAATTGCTCCTAGTAAATCATTTTCTGGGCCTTTTTCAAATTAGGAATATGTGATCTATATATCGTAGAAATGTAATGGTATTGTCAATCCAGATGTTTTGGGAAAGGATGTGTTTTAATTCAAAGTAGTGCATGAAAAAATTTGCATACGCAGAAGCTGCGCAGTTGCCCATTGAACTGCCATTCAGTTGAGTAAAAAGTTGATTATCTCATGTAAAATAACTGTGATATAGGGTGAAATGCATCAACTCCAGTAAAAAGATTATCAAACTGTCATCTTTGTCACTCCTTAGAAGAAAATATTCCAGAGCTTGAAGGCCTAAATTGTGTGGAATCGAAGTGTACAATCAGGAATGTGCAGAGAGAAGTCATAAAGTTAGGAACATGGGTGACAGAATGTTTTCTCTTACCAATGAATAAATGCCAAGTATCTCATTATTTGACCTCTTTGAAGAAGCATTGTACATTTTGGTATATAAGTAGCTGCCTGTGAAGCAGCAAATTGAGACCAGCTGTTTAACTGTGTGGAGATCACTAATCTCCCTGCTGCGAGCAGTATAAAGCTGTGTTTGCCTTGCCATGAGGAGTATTGTCTTTTTCCTTGATTTTACAAGACGAGTATTGTCTTTTTTCTTGATTTTAAGTCACCCCGCAACAGTTCATTCTATATAAATCCTCCCCATCATCATCATCATCACCCTTCCACCACCTAAACCACCACCCTAATCATCACCACCACCCTAACCACCACCACCAAAACTACCACCACCCTGACCACCACCACCTTAACCAGCCTACTATGACCTTAGCCCACCACCCAGCTACCACTACCCCTACTACTACCCTAACACCACCACCACTCTACCTCCCACCTTTCTCCCTACTCTAACTACAACAACCACCATGTTAACCACCACCATCCTAACCACTACCACCCCACCACCACCCTAACACCATTCTAACCACCACTCTAACCACCACCACCCTAACCACCACCACACCCACCACCCTACTACCATCACCCCACCACAACTCCCCACCCTACCACCACTATCGCTACCCTAACCACCACCAGTACTCTAACCACCACCACCCTAAGCTCCATCATGACCACCAACACCCTAATCACATCTTCCTAAGCACCACCATCACCCTAGTCACCAACCTAACAACCACTACCCTAGCCACCATCCTAACTACCTTCACCACCCTACTGCCACCCAAGCTACCACCTACATACCACCACCGTACCCACCACTCCAAACACTACCACCCTAACCACCACCACTGTACTGACCACCACCCTACCCACCACCACCATTACTACCACCACCACAAGATCCTAACCATAACCACTCTAGCAACTACAATTACCACCACCACCCTAACCACTACAGCAACTACCACCACCCTAACCAGCCTGCCACCACACGCACCATCTTACCACCACCACCCTACCCACCATCACTACCAAAACCACCATCATAACCCCAACCACCTTCATCATCACAGCCACTACCACCAACCCCACCATTATCCTACTACCACCTTAAATACCAGTATAACCACCACAACTACTCCCACCCTTACCACCACCACCAGCTTAACCATCCTACCACGACCCTAGCACCACCACTCAGCCACCACTACCCACCACAACCCATATCTACACACCACCACCCTAACCACCATCACCACAAGACCATAAACACAACCACCCTAGCCACCACAGTAACCACCTCCATGCTAACCACAACCACTCTATCACCCCCACCCTAACCACCACAGCAGCTAACACCAACTTAACCAGCCTACCACCACCACCACCTCTGAAATGCAACTGTGTTACAGATAGCTTTATATTGTCTCTCTTAATGTGGGTTTGGATTCTAAATTGCACACCCCAAAAGTTGCAATACTAACACTGCAGTGTTATTGCACGGAGAACCTGGAACTACACCCTGCTCCAATTTAATAGAGAGCGAAAGACTTGCCTTTTTAAAGAAAAAAACAAGATGTAGTAATCGTTCACTTTCGCTCTTAGATACAAGGTACCCCTTAAATTATACATAGACAGTATTACCTGTACTGGTTCCACTGCCTTCCGGGTAGGTTCTTCTACACTAACAATGCATACCGACAGCATAAATAGTATTTTACCCATCTCGTTTGGTAAGTCTGTGCCAAGGTACAGACATACTTCTGCAAAATAAATCCAAAGCTGGACTGATGTGTTTCACTTAGAACACCCTATAACAATAGTTCTGTAAGTTTAGTTTTAAAATCTGTATTTGACAGTGCTTGGGCTCCAAGCAGTTTGGCTTCACTTGTCTTCGGTTCCCTGCTCAAGTACAGACTTTTCCAGCAGCCAGAATCTGCAAAGATGGGCCATGGGCGAGAGGTCTCAGCTGGTGATGTCTGCAGGCATCATAATCAGATTTCTCAACAGCATCAGCTGTTTTCTGACAATATGCCAAGAGTTTAGGGACCCTGTCGTGGTTGTGTAAAGGAATGGGTGTCGCTTCCTGTTCCCGGGCTCTGCTGGCAATGCTGCGCTCTTATAAACGTACCTTGCTATACATGTAACAGTGTGGGTTACAAAGCAAAGACGGATGGCCACTCGCAATTTCATCGCTGGTTCAGACAGTCTAAAGTGGCCGCCATTAAAAATCCGGTGAACGAAGCAGAAGAAGCTACATTTTTCAAAGATTTTATGATGTAAGCACCATTACAGCAAATAATAAATGGGTTTGTAAAGACCACACATTATATGACAGGTAGACCCTGTAAATAGAGAAGAATTAGAGTGGTTTGGTGTGGAACCAAATAACAGACTTCCAATAATGCATGTACATGTTTTTTTAGGTCTCGCCTAGGCAGCGCTTGCGCTGTCTCGTTGAGACATGCAGTACACACTGTAGCTTGGAAGCTTCGTGGAAGCTCTGCCCACTCCCCGCCCATTATTTTCATTGGCTTGTGTCTCAAATGCTTGCTTCCGATTGGTTGTAGGCTTGTTAGTCCCTCCTTATGATGGACATGTCTTCATTTATGTCCTTCCACAGCTATTGGCCCCTTTACTCACAGACTACTTTTTTCCGTGCCTCCCCACCCTCCTTCTCGCAGTCCGATGCCTTCTCGCTCTCCCCTCCCTTCATGATATGTCGCCCGCACGCTTTCCCTTGTTCTCATTATGCCTCCCCACCCTCCCTCCCGCAGTCCGATGCCTTCTCGCTCGCCGGCCGCCTCCCTCCCAGTTCGTGCCTTCAAATGCTTGTCGAGCCATGACGTTGCGCTTTGTTTAAATTGCCGGCAGACCCCCCCCACCCCACAGGACGACACCATGCGCATCGGCACCCACAGCAGCCCAAAAAATAGATAGCCCAGCTAATTCCGGCTTCTTTGACATAGTAATTGGACAGAAAGTGAAACGTCAAAATCTCATGCTGGCCATCGTACCCCTAAGATTCTACGAAATTTGCCAGATTTTGACTGGAACTGAATGGTAAATGTTCCCTTTTCAAAATGTCCGCCACTGTGTGCAGGGTTTTCAAGAAGCCTAAATAACTCCATTTACAGCGCTCATTATGGACACCATCCAAAAATGGCCGACTACAAGCGCGGCTTCCAGTCAAAATCGCAGCCAATCCGTGGCCTCCTTCTTTGAAGTTCACAATCTAAACACTGGAACCCGCAAAATCTTCTGTTTGCACCATTCCATCTCCCGCCAGCATTCAACAAAATTGTGCAGCCGGACCTGGTCCTTCGCCTGGAGATATATTGGAATTATCAGCCTATGTGGTGATGGTACCAGCCGCTCGTCACTAGGGGCAAGGGCTCCCAGTGGAATTTTAAGTTTCACCAGTTCTGGGTTTGGCAGGCGATCCACTCTAAAACCTTACCAGGTCAGTCTGCACGAGAGCCGCTGCTAACTGTACACTTAGCAGTCGAACGCATTTCCACAGCGCGATCCGTATCACCGCCTCATCAAGGCTGGGCACTTACTTGCCCGGACTAACCACTTACCTTGCCTGTCCTTTCTTCGTAATGGCAATGTGACGGCTTTGATCTTTTTGCTGCCCACAACACCGGGTTCATATCGCCACCTCGGACGAAGCACTTAAAGGCGATAATATCGTTGCCAGCTCTTCAGTCTTCACCCATGTCTGTCAGACTTCTGAAAGAAGATGCCTTCAACAAAACTGCCTATGAGGTACAGACACACAGAGGGCCATACCGACGTCTGCTTTGATGACTCGGGGAGCTGCATTGCCACCTTTGGGAGCGACGGCGATGTTAGAATCTGGCAGAACTTGGACGATGACGACCCCAAGTCCATCAGCAACTTCAGCGTGGGTGAAAGGCCCTACGCTTTGGCTTTAAAGAATAGAAAAATGGTGACCGCAGTTTCCAACAACACTGTCCAGATTCATACGTTCCTGCCTTCTCTTACTCACTGCTTTTCAGGTTGTTGAGAGATGTGTTGCTTGTTGGTGGAAGGTGGTTGTAGGTTATTTTGGTAGTAGAACTGGTGTATGTCACCAGGGGATTGGTCACAGGGAGATGGGTATGTTCCATCTTCCAGTCCGTATGTGTGTGCATTTGTTTCGGTTACCTATTAATCTTGGTTTCTCCCGCGCCCGTTCTCCTGTACCTATTCCCTGATCAGACACCCATCCCCTTTCTTTTATCTGCCGTTGACTCCCACCCACTGCCTGGATTTGTAAATCAGTGCCTATCAGAAGCCTATCTGCACCTGTGTGCTGCCCCTTTACCTACTTGTGAATGCACTTGCCCTCCATGGTCAGATACCCATCTCCTGCCTTTGTGCTAATTTCCTGCTATCTACCCTCTGGCTTTGTACAAACACTTATCCACGCATTTTTGCACGAGGCGCCTATTTTCTGAATGCACTTTTATATCTCTGCAAACGCATAATTTATTTACCGTCTCCATTTCTGCGACCCCCATCCCCCCACATATGGAGATGCAGACCTCTTTAGATCTCTATTGTTTCTGCAGTGATCTGTGCCTTACTGCTTCAGTCCCAGCTTCTAGCATATCTGCATTTAAAGATTACATTTAAAGTGGCACGTTTTTGGGGCATTGGATGACCCACAGCACAAAATTGCATAATGTATTCATTTTTTGCAAAGTCATTTATATTCTCAGACTCATTGCAATTGGAAAGAGGCACAACACACTCTGCATGCGGGCTGTGGGCCCACATAAAATGCCTCTTTGCCACTTGAAATGTGTCAAAGAAAAGCAAGGGTGGAAAAAGAAGTTTTACATTACAGCTGTTAAAGTTCGAAAAGAGACAAAAGTTGTACCTGGGACAAATAAAATTACTTTGATTATGACATTTTTTTGTTGCAGGCAATTCAGTGTCGCAAACGTGTTGGGTGCTGTTTCTTTTGGACAGCATTTTAGGAAATTGCCGCCCGCTGTACTTATTTGCCTCTGTTTGTATGAATTCAGTTTTCAAGACCGAGTACTAAAGAAAGGTTTGAAACTGAAAATAATGGTAAAGGATGGCCTTTTCGTAAACTTTTTATTTTTTTTAATTTTTATTTTTTACTGAAACCATGATAGCTGAATTGATACAGAAAGTTATCTTACCCCAATGAAATTCATAGTCAAACTTGGAGAAATTGTGGTCAACCATAGAGAAAGTAGTTTCTCATAAACTTAAAAAGATGTGTAAGTAACCAAATAAAAAGATAAGGGGTTCAAACTGACTGTGCCATGATGGGTGTAAGTAGCTTGTCCGCTAAGTTTTATTGCTTAGTGTTGTGGTACATTTAGTCCATTGTCTGTAATGGAAAAAGTAAACTACACGTAGCAAAAAGCTAATTAAAATCTGGGCCTGGAAGAAATTCTCGGACCTCTGAAGAGGCTGGTTTCATGTGCCATGGTCATGTAGGTGCTGGTTTGCTATCCAGTCATGAACTTTCTTTTTATGGGTTACGTTGGAGAAAGTGATTAAATAGTTGCCTGGCAGCATTAATCATACTTTATTGTGTGCAGTTTTTATACTTGATCGATTCTGGAGTATTGTGCTAGTTTTCTGTGTAGCACAGCATTGCACAAGTGTTCTATTAGAAAGCATCGTGTTATTGGTAACTGGGGCAAATAACTGCACCGGTGATCTATGCAGAAACGAGGTTTAAAGGGTAAGTTGAGCATGCTATTTGTAGGAATCATTGTCATGTTGCAGTGGAACACAGTAGGAGATGCATTGCTTAATTGGAAACACTGATGTTAAAGTGGAGGACTAAATTTACCTGGGTGACTTATCAAGTAATGTTGCGTCACAACATACTACTATTTTTTTTCTTTTGCAGTGCTACCCATCCTAATGCAGGGTGTCTGAGCGCTTTACACCATGCGTAAGCATTATACATTGACAATAAATCATAGGTGTGTAAATCAATGTACAGGCTGTGTTATGTGATACAGTGAGGGTTATAAGGTATAGGAGTCACATGCCGTTCATAGCTTATTGTGCTATATTAGAAGGATTAAAATGTATGAACTGCAAGTAACAAAGGTATTTGTGTCAAAAGCACTAACCCAGTTACCTAGCTACATAAAATAAACATGTGTCATCTGCATGTTTCATAGTGTGCTTTGCAGAAGACACATTAAGCTTCTATTGCTACTTTGATTAAAATGTAGGCTAGACAAAACACAGATGCCTCCAGCAAATGCGTTAACCTCCAGAGTTATCTTACTATTATTATTCCCAGTGGTTTACTGGCACACAAAGATCTCTGCAGCAGGTTCCTTAACCTCATACAGTATTTAAAATGTAGAGATTGTAACCAATTAAGCAGAATAGATGTACTGCCACATTTCCCTTTGCTGCCAATTTCTTTGTAGCAGAGTTTCAAAAAAACATAAATTCATAAGCTGAGGCCCATATTTTTTCGGGTTGTGTTTTTTTCTCACAACACCAATGCAAAATCTCACTTGTTAAATCTCATAATGCGCTCAAATGTACTTGTGATAGAACTGCTAAACATAGGTCTGAGGTATTAAGATCTGATGTCACCTCATGTGATGTCACTTTCTGTGAGGTCATGGGCTTTTGATGCCACTTCCTGTGGTGCCACTTGCTCCACTTAGCTCCCAGCCAGGACACTCGAACCAAAGAAGGCCTGATAGCCCCTTACCTTCGACCTTTGTCTTGGGACAGCAGAAATTTTAAATAAGAAAGACCCCCCTCCCTGACTGCACATTGCTGCTCAGAAATAAAGTAGACAACGTGCAGGCACAGCTGAAAGTGCCTTCCCTCTTATCATAGTGCTTCATTAGGCTACCTAGTGGCTTCTAAGTGCCTTCATTCCCCACTTGGTTCAGCTATTACCTCCCTCTATGACCCATTGATTTCACATTTTTCTATTCAAGTTTATCGCTGTAAAGCCAACTAGATATTCAGGTTATTGTACATTTCAATTCTACCTTTCTAGCCAACACATTCCTTTTGTTTTTCAGATATCGGGCCGGACTGGTCGATCCCCTGTAGTTTCACAGATGATTTTCCTCTGCAGACACAAACATTTAACCCATCTCCCTTTGTCATTGTTCCAGCCTTGCATTTTATAATGGCCTAGAAAATTGAGCTTGGTTTTGTCCTATCTTTATTTGGCTCTTTAACAAAAACAGCATGGCCGTTTTAGAGCACTGTTTCCCTTCCCCACATCCCGGTGCAGCCACTACTGGCTCCCAGCTGCAGACAATGTGCTGCATGACTAATTACTTATAAGGCCTCAAAGGCGAGATCGATTGCATTGCAAATGCTTGTTTTATTACAGACAGCAGCTATGTAGAATGGTCAAACGAGCTGCACAGAGGCCACAGTTGACATCTAAAACTTTTTTCAATGAAACCAGGAATTCCTTCTTTATATAGTAGGAAGAGGCTTCAGATGCCATGCTGGAATAATGCTCACGTTTATAGGATTTTCTACCTTTTAACCAAAAGAGATGATGTGACACTTAGCCCTGCAGTTCAAGTCAGGGCGGCCAGGGCCCACTAGACTGTTTAAATGTTGGCCCACAAACTGACATCATGGACTGACCAAGTTGCCACAGAAACTAACAATATCGATAAGAAACTAAGAATTCAATAGGAACTGACGCAGAGGCGTAGCTAGAGCTTGTGGCGCCCGGGGCTATCCCTCAGATTGCCGCCCCTGGGGGGAGAGGGGGGGTGGCTGGGGAAAAAGGATGACGAGCACTTGAAAGAGATCCGAGAGACACGTAGTATCGCCGCTAATGGTTACCTCGATCATGCAAGTTACATGCGCATACATGACACAGTCCAAGGCTACACAGTTGAATACACCGGTGACCGGCAGTACAAAGAACACACAGACTGCATGATCTATCTGGGGACTCAGAAAAACCGCAAGTGACATCCACCAGAGAGCTGCGTGAACACATCTATCTATCTATCTATCTATCGATCTATCTATCGATCTATCTATGGGCAAAGTGTAATCTAATATTTGTCAGCAATGTTCTGGATGGGATGGGAAGTGATTCACAAGAAGCAAAGCCTCAAGTGTGTCATGAGGACTATTCCCTAACTCAAAATTGGTAGTACATAACACGTTACCCTTTGCATACTTTATGTATGGCTTGTTTAGTAGTTATAAACAAATACATTTATATATAATAAAAATGTAAGAGGAGATGGTGGATTAAATCCGTACAGTGAGATGCAGGCACACTGAATAGGCATTGTGAGCATCAGCAGAGATAGTATACTCTAAAGACAGTAGCAAATAATCTCTGAGGAAGAAGAGTGTTTTTTCCACATTAGATGGGTTGCTCTATGGCAATAACATAAAATCTGACATTTGTTCTGTGGTATAAAATGGGAGTGGGGGGAGGGCATACATGTATTAGTATACATTCTCCCCAGTAGCATATTTAATTTAGCCACATTAATTTTCACTGTCATAGCATAGCTCTATATATTGTTCCACTAACATAGATACCCATAGATATATACCTAAATACCCTTTCTCTTTACTTATACACATACATTTGTACACATCACAAGCGCAAATGCACATCAATATACTGCTATTGATTGGTATTTATATGAAATCTGTTGCCTATTGTGAATACGCACTTAGGCAACCGTTCTCTTCTGCTCCAGAGCCCACGCTAGTTCTGCTTCAGACTCAACGCAAAATGGCTTCAGTTTCTGCTAAATTATATAAACAAGCATTTGCAATGCAATAGCTCTCACATTTATGCGAGTTTAAGCTATTGGCATTGTAAATGACAATGTCTTTTATTTGTGTTTTAAAAAACACAAATAAAAGGCTTTGTTATTTGCAATGTCAATAGCTTAAACTCACGTAAATTCAAGACCTTTTGCATTGCAAATGCTTGTTTTATAGGACTTGTTTGTGAACTGTCTGCCACTCTGCCACTCACTAAAGATTCTTACCTCCCCTCTGAAAACCGTTTAGCTCTTACCTCACTCAGCCTCCTGTACTCCACAGTGGTGGCAGCCAGGGTCTCTATGCTAGGGGTTGGTTCACTTCTGCTGCAGCAGCAATTCGCCAAGCACTGCCACTGCCCCAGACTCAACTCCTCACCAGAGCGCGTAGTGGTGAAGTGCGTGATGCGTCACTGCTACGTTCTCAGCGCGAGGGCTGGCCAAAATGATGCCCAGGGCTGTCATTGTTAGCGCTCGTGCGCTACAAGAATGATGACCCTGGCGTGGACCCACAAGCAACCACAAACGGGTTACGTCGCGGCGGCAAATATCACAAACATAAACTCAAATTTCAAAGCCTGTACGTACCACAATACAGACCCTTGTGCTCCTCCGTTTGACTGCCTGCACATATGTACGCCGGCCTATGAAGGGGAGGGCTCGTCGGCTGGATCCCTGAGCTCATTGGACTTTCTCCTCTGACCTCGGTCGCTGCGCGCGCACCACACCACCACCGCTACGCTAGGTGGTGGTGTGGGTGCTGCAGGCAGCAGTTGCAAGCAGGTGCGACCGTGCGCTTGCACTTCAAACGGGGCCATGCGCGCGAGGGCAGTGAGTGTCCCCAAATAAATTATAAAGCCCGCCACAATGGGCCACCAGTGGCGCGCGGCCGCTGCCCCAAAAATAGTGCCGCCTGGGGCAGACCGCCACCTCCCCCCCCCCCCCCCCCCCCAGCTATGCCGCTGAATTGACGAGGACATCGGCAGTTGCTGCAGCAGACAGGATTAGACAGATCATGCTCTGAAGCACCGTTTGGCAAGAAACAAAAGGCCGAGGTTTCCAGTAATTTAGATTCAGGCGCAAATGGGGAGTTTGCTGGTGGTGAAAAGTGCTGTAGTACAACCTTACCCTTCATTCCCACTTATAGAACAGGTAAAATTGGGGCAGTACTGCACTGCAGAAAAACAGTTCCTAGCAGCATTATCCCTCTGGGTGGTAGTACACCTCAACGGGAATGAGGGACAAAATGTCATGGCCCAAACATAAGAAAGCATTTCCTAACAATGTGCTACTTGACCTCAAACCGATGAATGGGCTCATGGCAGGAAGAGCATGGAATAAACGACTCATCACACGTGCAAGTTAAAAAAGAATGAGGGCAAATTTAACAGTATTAGCAATGTTGGATAGTAGGAAATACTAAAAATATCAGCTTACAGTCGAATAGTAAATACATATTTCCTTTTTAGGTTGTGCCTAGCGCTGCTCTGTGAGTCTTCTTGTAAGTACTCTAAACTACTCCGTGTGGGTCTGCCTCCTCCCACACATAGGATAGGTTTTTGTGTGTGTCTTTCAATAATGAAAGTATGCAAATGGCTAAAGGCGGGTGCATTTCCCACCTCTTTTTTAATGTTAACTTCCATGGCGTTTTGCTCTCAGGAGCGAGCAGCGGCGCGCAGGGTGGCAGCTGCATTCCTCGTCGTGAAGCAGGTTACTAATTAAACAAAACACGCCGTGCTTTTTTGCAAATGCTTGTTTCATTTGTCTTGGTTGTGTTCTCGGATTGTTGAGTTCTTCGGCTGTTTGAACCAACTTTTGAAAACACAGTTTGCCAAGATATTTTTATGTTAATGTGTAAATGATTTGCTTTTTTCACTGATTTTATTTGTATGTTTACTGTGAAAGGGGTCTTCGTTATATTTATCCCATTTACTTGTGCCCACTTATGTCGTGTGTGCGGTTTTGTTTTAAGGACAAACCGCACTCAGAAATGGGATTGTTTTTTAACAATCGGCATTCTAGTAACATTTGTTTATTGAATGTGCGTGTACAAAGTGCCAGGTTTCTGCTGGATACCGAAAGGGTTCATGGCATTTAACACAAGCCGCTGACTGCATTTTAAGTCTCGCTCAAGTGAGGGTCGTTCCTGGGTGTAGTTCATGAGCCAGGAGCGCCGCTCGGAAGCGCAGAAGTGCCTTGTCACGCCTTTTCCCTTTCTCTGATGGTGTTGCCGCAGCATTGCAACTTCTGTTCAACTGGCTCACTAAATATGTGTATGAAACACACGTGTAAAAAAATATATACATATGCCATCTGCGCTACACCAAACCTCTTTGGCGGGAGAGCTATTGTCCGCTGCAAGGCTAGGGCATTTGATGTGAGCTCTCCATGGGAATGGCCGGACAACCGTCCTGCGCCTCCCTGCAAGGACCCCTTTACCTTCAGTGCTTGTGTAAACTGGAAGTACCTTACATTTAGGAGTGAATGTCTTGGACAATGCTCTCATAAAATGAACATTAAAAGTTATTTTTATTTGTGGGACAATAATCAAAGTTCAGTAACTTTGCCTTTACTAGTACTTTCATTATGTTGACTGACATCCGTGTGTGGCCACATTTGCTTCTTTCTATGGAAGACTGTTAGAAACTCCTTAACAAAGGAGTTTTATTGCCTCATTAATAGAACCAGTGTTTTAATCAGTGCTATCTAAAAGGAATGCAAACATTACCCTGCTCTGTTCAGAGAAGGAAGGCACATAAACACTTTTATAACAGCAAGTGATTTCAAGCTATGCCAGAGTGGGAACTCGGGAGCAGCTCAGTGGGTTTATATGAAAAATATTGTATGGGAATGCTGAACGGAATCTGGGTACTAGGCAGTCACCAGTTCATCTGACCTTCTAAGGATGCGCTGTCTTTTCTTTAATTCTGTTTTTGCTCTCATATGCCCCCAAACCCTTGTTTTATCAACAGCTTTCCAAGTGTACTGAAGAGAGGGAAATATATATTCATAATAATTTTTGTTGTATTTTTATCTTGTGGTAATTAATTTAAGATATTACTTCGGCAGACCATGACTATCCTTTAGATACGATACTGCAAGGAGTATGACTTCTATTTTCATAAAACATGCTTATTTATGACAAAGGATACCTCTTTGTCATGAACTAGCATGGAGAGTGCGGGTAGTGATGCATGCTTCGTTTTTTATAACATTTATCAAGGAAACAGCTTCAAGATGGCCACACACAGAATGTTACAGTGCTGGTGACTTGCATCGAGCCACTTGTTTTTCTGCCATGGTGTTAAAAAGCCTTGGAATGTGTTCAAAAGTGTTTACTAAGGCAAGCATATATTCCTAACTCAGACTGCGTGATCTAGTGTGTAGCTATTGTATAGCTCTTTAATCCCTGGTGGCACAGCATCAAGGATAATGTGCTGCATGGCTAAACACTTGTAAGGTCCTAAAGGCGAGACCTATTGGCTATGCCAATGCTTGTTTAGTATTCTCAAAACTTTGTTTTAGCGGTGGGCAGGTCCCCACGTAAGCGGAGAGATGGCCTGTTTTAATTCCAATAACCATAAAAAAACTCTTAACAGAAACAAGTCAAGAGGCAGGACAGAGGGTGTGACATGACGGCCAATACTGCCGACCTTGGTGCTGGGGAGCCAGGTTCGAGGCTCTGCGACCCCTCAACATTGTGTATGAATTACGGACAAAGAAAAAACATGACATGCAGATGACAAGCATGCTTCACATGCAAGCAGGGAGAAATTAGGTGTTGTAGAAACAAAGAAATGTATCTGTGTGTGCTGCCCAGTGGTCAAAGTGGGCGGGATCAGCAGGGCACAGTGTGCCCAAACTTTTTAAAATTTAATAGAGTCCATTCCACTACTTTTTTATTATAAAAATGTGTCACAGGATGGCAGAAATAGCTAAGGCCTATAGATAAGGCTTGGCCGTTCGTGGCCGGGTGGAGTGGACAGAGAAGGAAAGCCCTCTTCTCAGAGAAGACAAGGACAGTGTCCGCTTCTCTTGTCCTGCCGCTGGCAGCTGCCCCCTCTCTCTTTCTTCCTCTTCCTCTTATTCTCTCTCTGGCTGTCTCGCTCCTCCTCACTTGCTAAAAACCGTGACTTCAAGAAACAGCTCTTACCCTCTCTTTCCTCTCCTTTCCTTCATTCATTCCCCTGCGAAATGGATCCAAAAGAGAAAGAAAGACTTTCGCTGGAAATGTCTTTTTCTATTCCAAAGTGCAGCCTCGGGACAGAAAGAGAAAGAAAGGTAAAAAATATGAAGAAACAGAGTACCCACACTGATTTTATTCCCACCCGAGCACATTGGCACCACTTTACAGAGTTTACCAGTGAAGCGCAACTTTAGTTTTCTCTTCTTTCTTTGAACAGCATTGTTTTCATTGGCGGGGAAGTGCACCAATCCTGGAGGTACCGTAATCCTGGTTGATGCCTAGACTGCAAAACGTTTAATGTGATCCATATCAGCTGTTTTCCTTATTTTCGTTTATAAAATGTTTAGGGATATGGTCTTTCTAAACCATGCTGCTTACATTTTGTAAGGATATAGTCTGTGGGGGGGGGGGGGGGGATGGAACGGGGTGGAGGGCTTTGGTGTCTCCTGTGGGCACCGGTTGCTGCATGCTAAATACAGATGTCATTGTAAAATATGTTGTTAATAGGAGCCCTGCTCGGAAAACTGCAGCTTTGTTCGCAGACTCATAGGTCATGTCCCACAGATTCTTGTCTGGCTTCCACCCCAGGGTAGCTTCTGCATTACACACACAAGACTCCCACCACCACCACCACCACCAACCGGGTGCAGACAGAGGAGGGAACTGTCAGGTGTTCTCACTCTAAACAATTGTTAAGCGCTCTGATACCTACAAGGGTCATGTTCGCACTATATAAAATGTCAAAATAAATAAATATAGGCAATGGACATTGAAATGGGTCCCTTCCGGGCCCTGTAGTCATGTCCTCAACTTTTCAGGCAAAAACACTCATTGATTTCTGAAAAAATCGTGTAAAAGTGTTATGGTGACCGTAATGTTCCTGCTTACATTTTATATGCTTTACTTAATTTTGCATTCCTTATGAGTGTTTGCTTTTTCCATGACGTTGTTACTTTTTTTTGTTCAGGCAGCATATTACTCGTCTAGTGTATAATTTGAATTGAGTCACATCCAGGTGTTTATAGCGGGGCATTCATATGATTGTAGCTTAAGGCAGTGCAAGTTTTTCTCAGTGGGGCAGTATGGTGTTTAGTGGGGGAGAGGATGTGGCTCTATGGCCAGGGCTGCCGAACTTTGAACTGGGGAATCAGGTTCAGCATTCATGACCAGTCACCCAGACCGATCTCCTAAGGGAGCACATTCCATGCTAGACCTTAGAAGTGCCCGCTAGTCCTTAGAAGCCATGGTGTCTTAGCACCAGCAGGCGCACCCTAGCGGTGGCAAGTGTGGGTTAACCTTTTAGTCCTGTCCATCACAATCCACCTCAAGTCTTGTGGGCAGGCCTACAAAGCAGCACACCCTAGAGCGACAGTGACTCTGTCACTGAGGTCACAGGACCCTTGAGGCTAGTCTGCCTCACCCATTGGTGCCTCCATTGGCTTTGTTTCAGCATTGGTAGTTGAGCTCACCAGAGATTGGCAATGCAGGATTTGCACGTTCACCAAACTAAGTCCGCAAACTTCACGGTCTCTCCGCTTCATGCACAAGCACTGTTAGCATGTGCTGTCTGCTTTGGGGTCACTGGAATTAGGCATGAATGGAGGACAGAATTATGCCGCAGTGTTGACTAAATTATGCAATATAAAGAAGGCTCTGGCATAATGCGGTACATTTTCTGATACTTTATTTTGACATTTTTACACATACCAACAGTCGCTACACAGATTTTGCCCCATTAGCCCTAGTGTAACATACAAATGCAGCAGTGAGAAAGGTGACCAGTCAACCTTTGCAAAGGGCCCTCCATTTCGCAGCCACACAAGTCAAATTTTTAGTTACTTTTGGTCCGTTTGAGTTGCAAACAATGTTTTAGTTAAAATCATCAGATTATGCAGCAGATGATGTATTTATTTATTTCACTTATAGAGCGCATGAATCACCCCATAAGGGTATCTCAGCGCTAGGGCCACATAAGCGAACTGAGGAGACCGGATTAGAAGAGCGATGTTTTCAACAATTTCCTAAAGGCCAGGTAGTCTGTACATTGTCGCAGGCAAATGGGGAGAAGGTTCCATAGGTGTGGGCCAAGATGGTAGAAGGCTTTACCACCTTGTCGAGACTTTCTAAAGCGTGGGACTGAAATCAGGGCTTTGTCTCCTGACCTGCGGGGTCTAAGAGGCACATAGTTAACAAATTTGTCATTGAGATAACTAGGGCCTAATCTATATACAGCTTTATAAGCCACACAGCATATTTTGAAATGAATCCTTTTTTGTATGGGTAGCCAATGTAATTTCTTCAGCAAAGGGAGGGAGGCTGTTCTTGGGGGGGCATTGGTCACCAAACGAGCTGCGGTGTTTTGGACAACCTGTAATCTATTTATGTCCTTTTCATTGGCTGAGATCAACAGCGCGTTACAGTAGTCTAAACAGCTTAAAATTAATGCCTGAATCAAGGTTCTCCTCGAAGACAGTGGTAGGAAAGGGAAGACTCTTCTGAGCATCCTAAGAGTATGGAAGTAGGCTCCGATGGTAGCAGAGACATGGTCTCCCAGGGTAAGTTTTTGGTCCAGTTAGACACCAAGGTTTTTCACCACTAGTTTAGGGCATGGGGTGGGGCCTAGTTCCTCTGGCCACCACCTGGGCGACCATCTCACAGTGGCATCACCAAATAGCATTATCTCGGACTTGGTAGCGTTCAATTGGAGAAAATTCATTTTCATCCATTCCGCTATAGATTTCATTCCTTCACAGAAGATGGCTTGGGAGTTAGGGTTGGATTTGTCAAGTGGAAGGAGTAACTGGGTGTCATCAGCGTATGATATAGGGATAAAGCCCAGTTTTCTCAACAGTCTCGCCAGGGGAGCAACGTAAACGTTGAACAAGGTAGGGCTCAAGCTAGAGCCCTGAGGTACTCACTTGGTGACTTTGGTGGTTTTAGAGTGGTATGAGCCTAGGTTAACGGTCTGTGTTCTATCGGATAGGAAGTTGGTTAACCATTTCAGCGCTTTCCCTGTGATGCCTAAGTCACCCAGTCTTCTGAGTAAAATTTGGTGGGATATGGTGTTGAATGCTGCGGAAAGGTCAAGCAGCACCAAAAGCACCGCCTGACCTTATCCAACAACGTCCTGATGTTGTCCGTCACTGCCACTAGGGTAGACTCAGTACTGTATCTGGGGCGAAATCCAGATTGTGAGGAATCTAGGCTGTTAGTGGATTCAATGAATTTGGAGAGATGTGTGTTGATGTGTTTTTCTAAAATTTTAGTGTGGAGGGGAAGGAGTGAGATAGGTCGGTAGTTTGTAACGTCTTCCGGTGAGATTTTGAGATTCTTTTTAATCGGAAGTATCTATGCAGCTTTCCAATCCGGAGGGAGAGCTCCTTCCTTCAGAGAGCTATTAAGAATATTACAAATGGGGTCTGCGAGCTGTTTGGTCAAGGTGGCAGTTAGTTTAGCAGGTATCAGGTCCAAAGGGGACCCTGATTTAGCGCCTTTTAAGAGAGCTTCTGTATCTTCTATAGTAAGTAGTGGAAGATTTCCTAATGAATTGGTAGTTGGTGGGATGTGTAGGGGTTCAGTTCCTGATTTAGATTGGGGATTTATAGTAGAAGTGATTTTGTTACAGATCGTGTCTATTTTCTGTGTGAAATGACTAGCAATGTTATCGCACAACTTTTGGGATGGTACAGATGCCGACTCACAGGCCAAAGGACTGGTGAAGGTTTTTAGAATCTGATAAAGGCATTTCTGAGAGCTCCCAGCTTGTTCGAGAGAGGCTGCGATATGGGTCTTCCTCGCATTTTTTAGATTGTGGTGGTAATGGTTTTTTCTTTATCTGGAGGGTTTTGAGAACGGCACCAATGGCGTTTGAGTCTTTTGCATGAGCCTTTTTCTAGCCGCAGGGGAGTCGAGTACCACAGGGCCTGGCGTCGATTAATGATTGAAGAGCATTGTTTCAGAGGTGCTAAACCAGGGGTCTCCAACGAGTAGCTCGGAAGCTACTGGGAGCTCGCCAGTACCTTCAAGGTAGCTCTCTAAGGTGAAGTCGAGTCCAATATCAATTTCAGAGTAGGTGTCTATTAATAAAGGCAGCACTGATCATCTCAAGACCCTAAGAGTGACAGCCAGCCAAACATATCACAGTAACTCATACTAACACTCAAACACACACTGTGCCAGCTTATAGGACCTGCTACATGACAGTCTGTATCCAATCTCAATATAATTAAGCCACAAGGAGATTGACCATGTTGCAGTCCCTCCTTTATCAGTCACAACATGTGTGTGACGAGTGCACCATCAAAAAAGTATGGCAGCAGTAGCCCGAGCTGTAATCAGTGCTGACCCACCAAAGTGCGGGACAGCAGGAGTCAGAGTGAAAATGTGTCAGTTAGATGCATGATCAGCTCAAGACCTGAGGAGAACAGGGTATGATCCAGACCAGAGAAAATTAAGAGATTCATCAACATTTATGTGTGTGCCCATAATAAACACTATTGCTTCCTGAAACTATGCCTGTTGCCAAGAACCGCCAAATATATATGCTAGCCCTATCATAAGAGTGTTATATTTGGCATAATTGTGTCCATTCCTGACATAATAGTGCCAATGGCATAATTATGGTCATCCTTGACTATTTTAGTAATTTTGGTCTAGTTGTGGTATGCTGGCAGCCCTCATAGACCTACTCTGAGCATGGCTGGCCTATATGTACATATTCCTGGCATATTAATGGTCATGACTGATATGTGTAGGGATATTTTGTGCTTTTGTGTCTTTTGACGATATACTTGTTTGCATTGTATTGAAAATGGTGGTACATTAATAATACAATGCTAATTCTATATGTACCTGATGCCTTTTGACTAATGAATGTTTTTTATAACTGAATTGTAGCTTGAAAGACGTCTAGGACCATTGTTTCCTATACCAATGGTGAGCATCCATGGCATATGACTGTATACCTGGGAATTCAAAGTAGTCTGCCCATATGAGGCATTTGTACATGGGAGTACTTGATGATAATGACAAGCTGATGTTTTGAGACTGTGCATTTCTCAAAAACTGAAAACTGATATTTTAAAGGCAGTTTTAGTTTTCAAAAATGGAGTTTCTTCTGGAAAATTGAGTTTGTTTGTCCACAGTGGAAAGTAGTATTAGATAGAAAAATGTGCATTTTCCGAAACTGGTGAATGATAATTCAAGCTGAGCTGGGGAGACGTACTTCTGTGCTTATGTCCTTTGTGCCACTGGGAATGTCAAGATCTTAATGTTACTTCATAAGTCAAGGGCAGGCATTTAATATTGAAGAACTTTTTCCCAGCATTTGTGCTGGTAACCGCACTTGGTATACTTGGGTGGTAACTACTGAAAGTCTTGCTTTGGGTGGTCATAGTGTAGTCACTATTTTACAGGTATAACATTTTCTAGTAGCTCGGGAAGACTTTCCTTGAGCAGAAGTAGCTCTCACTACAGAAAAGGTTGGAGACCCCTGTGCTAAACTATCTAAAGTAGCAAGTAGGCTAGCGTTAAAGGAGGCTAAGCGTTTCACAACCTTATCTGTTTCCGCGTGATGAGGTGGACAAAATGCACCATCAAAGTGTGCTATTGTAATCAAATTCCACTTTCAGTAGCTTTTATTTGGATAGCATTTAGGAGCGGGGTGAGCTTTGTGGGTGTTAATCCGAAATTCGACCATAGAATGGTCAGACCAGGTCAGAGGAGTTGTAGCAACGTAGGATATGTTGGGAGAGTTAGTTAAGATGATGTCTAACGTGGAATGTATTATGTGACAAATATGGCAGACAAAGCAAAACCAAAGGAAATGATGGACGGAGTGTTGAACATTGCAAGCACTCACCCCCAGTCAACTGATCTGGGTTTAATCCATCACCGTTCTTTAGCCCACTCTGCCACCCCAGTTCAGACATGGCCATATGCAAATCAGTCTGACCCTGTGCCTCATGGGAACAGTCCAGCCCGAACTGCCAAGCCATGTCTTCCCTGGACCGGAAACAAGCTTCCTAGGACCGTTTTCTGGCATTTCAGCCGTCTTCAGTCAGGCTTGCTTGAATCCAGTGGCAAAGTGAGCAAGGGACTCACGTCTGAGCATACCCTGCCAACTTATGGCGAACAAAGCAAAACCAAAGGAAATGATGGACGGAGTGTTGAACATTGCAAGCACTCACCCCCAGTCACCTGATCTGGGTTTAATCCACCACCGTTCTTTAGCCCACTCTGCCACCCCAGTTCAGACATGGCCATATGCAAATCAGTCTGACCCTGTGCCTCATGGGAACAGTCCCGCCCGAACTGCCAATCCATTTCTTCCCTGGACCGGAAACAAGCTTCCTAGGACCGGTTTCTGGCATTTCAGCCATCTTCAGCCAGGCTTGCTTGAATCCAGTGGCAAAGTGAGCAAGGGACTCATGTCTGAGCGTTCCTTGCCAACTTATGGCGAACAAAGCAAAACCAAAGGAAATGATGGACGAAATACAACCCTGCAACCAATAGAAACAAAGGAAAATTAAAGTGACAAGCACATATAAGAAGTGGGGTCAGGATGTAAGCCCTTTTTAAGATTATATATTTATATTGTTTTGCAGTTTTAAATAGCGCTAACTCGACCCAAAGGTATCAGAGCGCTTTATATGAGCACCAGTTGCATTAGGGCACATTCATTTTTAGGTCGAGTCTAGAGTCAGCGCTCATGCGGAGCTCTGCCAGTGGCGGCTCGCCGAGGGAGGGCTGCGGGGCGGTGGGGGAGGGACAGGGTGGGAGGGTAGTGGAGTCCGACATACGACAGACAGGAGTAAGGTAATTAAATAAATAAAACAATTTACATTGCGCGCGCTGCATCGCCGAGTTGGCAATGCAGCGCGTGCAAAGTAAATTGTTTTATTTATTTAACTACTTACCTTACTCCTGTCCGTCGTATGTCGGACTCCACTACCCCCCACTATACCTCTCCCCCACCCTGCCTCACTCCACCCCACCACCCCGCAACACTCCCTCAGAGAGCCGACACTGTGTTCTGCCAGACGTGATGTATCTACAAATGGGCTTGAAGCACGTCCATCGACCAACACTCGCTCTTTGCTGTGCCAATCAGAAATGCTGGCCCCATATTTGTGGACGGCCTTCCAAAGTCTCTCCCATGGGTGCATGTTTGGAGCCCAGGTGATTTCACTCAGTGGACATTTCTGCTGGCCATCCAGGCTTCCAAAGGCTTCTTTCTGTTAGAGTGTGTGAATGCCCCTCTTATGTGGAGACAACATTTTTGCAAAACAGATAGCATGTATCCTTTTCATTAATTTCACAGGCTGAATTTCGATGGTGTTCGCCAATTATCAACATAACAGGTCTCTGAAGACTTTAATTAATTAATATTTTCCAAAAAGAACACACTTATCTGGATGTGTTTTCCAGGGCTATAGCAATGGGGTGGACGGAGCAGAACCAGGCCTGCCAATATTTCTGTCTGGTCCCTCTAAATCTGAGGCCTCCATATTACGGGGACATTTAAAATGTGGTTAATATTCTTTTTTTCAAAGTTAGCTGTAATTGGGTCTCGCCAAGGCAGCGCATGCGCTGTCTTGTTGAGACATGCAGTATATGCTTTAGTAGGTGAGTCCCCGCCTCTGTTTTCCTATTTGCTATTGAGTGTGTCTTTCAAAATGTACTACTTGCTATTTGATAAACGTGTTTTATGTCCCTCCCTTTTCCCTGTTGGGCATGGCTATTGACCCCTTTACTGGTATTAGTGCATTTTTTGGGGGTCTGTTGTTATTCGGGGATCTCTGTTTTTTTTAATGTGCCCTTCTTTTTTTTTTTACTTCGAGGCAAGTTCGTTTCAGTTTCATGTTTCGCGTGGGGCCATTTCTCCCCCTCCTCTCCCCATGCCGCAGTCCGATGCCTTTTCGCTCGCCTGCCGCCACCCCTCCCCGTTCGTGCCTTTAAATGCTTGTTTTCTTTCCTGTTGGTGTTACTCTATTGTAACATGTTCAACTTTCGGTGCCCGTATTTTATTGTAGTTTATCAGCATAACGCCCGGATTGCTGCACTCTCACAAGAATGCAAACAGCCTGGGTAGGCAGCGGATAATAACCTTGTTTTAGTAGGCACGGAGAGATTAAGTGATTTGCCCACAATCACCGGATGGTGAGCCGACACCGAGGCTCAAACCTGGTTCCGTTTCAGTTTTGCATTTCGTGCGAGGCAATTTCTTCCCATCCCTCCCCCCTCCCTCCTGCAGTCTGATGCTGCCTCACTCACCCACCGCCCGCCGCCCCCGCTCCACGTTCGTGCCTTCAAATGCTTGTTTTCTTTCCTGCTGGTGATACTCTATTGGAGCGTGTTCAACTTCGGTGCCCGTATTTTATTGTAGTTTATCAGCATAACGCCCGGATCTCTGCACTCTCACAAGAATGCAAACAGGCTGGGTGGGTTGCGGATAATAACCTTGTTTTTTGTAGGCACGGAGCGATTAAGTGATTTGCCCGCAATCACCGGATGGTGATCCGACACCAAGGCTCAAACCTGGTCCCCAAGCTCCAAAAATGGCAGTTTAGGTGTAAGGAAACATCCTCTACCCTCAACCTCTTTGCAGCAACAGAAACAAAAGTGCTCTTTTACGCTCCTGGATTTCTAGTCCAGATCGCATGACAAGGAGCAGAGACAGCGTTGGCTCCTTCGTAAGGGAGGAGGTAAGTGGGGCGTAACGCTTTTGATTTATCAATAAATATCCAGGGACAGCATTCGAAGAGCTGGTAGTTACTGTCTGTCCTCTCCGTGCCAGTCTGTCATCACTGCACTACAATGTGTCGCTCCCTCTCTTTTGTAGAAACAGTGCGTGCATAGCTAATTTTCAATGCGTAAGTTCTTAGGGTATACCGTGCTCCAGGGTATCGCTCTCTGAACCGTGGGCGTGTCGAATATTAACCTAGTTGCATCTCCAATCACATGGGTATGTCCCCCGGGCACAGGTTAAATAGTCCTTGAATGAGGTTTCAACAATTTATCATTCGTTGAGTAAAACGCAGTACTTTAGTTGTTGGTTTCAATCTTCATTTGTATTGTTACATCACAAAACGAAGTTTACTTCATCCAAACATTTGAACTATAATGCATGACTACTGGTTTTTGTCATCATCATCGCGACAACATGAAGTTAAACTACTGCCCGCAAAGATGTGTTTTGCTTTCTGAAACTTGTACTTATATGGTTGCTACAGTGAACATGAAAACAGATTGTTGTAACCGATATTCTAAATTGAGGATTGCCTCTAGCAAATCAATGATTTTTTATTCTTGCTTTTTCCTCTAAAAAGCATTTATAATTCAGCATGTTACAATTCAAACTAAACGGTTTCAATAGGTGGCTCATCTTGTGGTACGTTTCTGAAAATATTAAATTCAATCGAGGATGCTTCATGTAGTTACAGGCAGGGTACCATCTTTCTTACCTCCTCTATATCCAAATAAGGAGGATGAACATATGAAAAATCTTGATCTCATGCGTGCAGTGCCCCTTCATATGTAGCACACACAATAGTACAGAGTTCATGACCAGCTTTTGTGTGGCTTCACTGGGCTAAAAAGAGCAAAGCAGTGACTAAACACACTATCTTACAATGCCTAGCAACACAATATATAGGATAATGTGCTGCATACCTAAACACTTATAAGGTCCCAAAGGCTAGAACAATTGGTATGCCAATGCTTGTTTTTTTTATGGTGTGACTTAGTGGCTCGAGCAGCAGATCTGCACACACATGCCATGGACCCCTTGTTTAACATTTAGGTGCCCTGCATGCAGTTTCCATCTCCGGCCGTCCGGCTTGTTGTGACCTTGCATCTTGTCTCTGTGGCGGCACCGATAGCAGATTTCACTGGTCCCTCATAGCACTGCTTAAAATGGATTCCCTGACCGCATCCCTGGCTGGTTTTGATTCATGTGTGATCATGCGTTTAAATCGCCAAGTAGCATGTATCCTATACTGTGCTGCTAGTTTTATATGTGCATGTGTGCGTGCCTGTGGAAGCTGCTTGCGTTGTAATGCCTGCTGGTTTGTGTTGCATGTGTGCACATATTTTATAATATGTTTTCACTACCTAATGTGGGCCTAAAATCTTCTGTTCGTGAATAAGCACATCCTGTATAGAAAAGCCAGACCTATTAGCTTTAACATGCAGTGCTTGTTATATTTGCAAGTCAAGTTAAAGATTGTTGTGTGATAGGTTAGTCCTTCGTTAATGACTAATAAAACCAATGTGTTCTTTTGCCATGCTTGCGTCTGCATAACCACGCCCATTCATGTTTAGTACACTGTTCTCACAGTGGGTTGTTATGAATTGAAAAAATTGTTTTTGTTGTTTGAATGAGGAACACAGCACACTGACATTAAATACATTTACTATTGAATAGTCTGACATCGCACATAAATATTCAAACCATATTACCATTTGAAACAGGCTGGTTCGGCTGAGACGACACACATAGTGTTTCCTAAGGGTTTACTGGATTTTGTGAGCTGCCCATCAACCTACTTTTGCCCTGAAAGTGTTCAAGTGGTATAACTAGTCTTCTATCCACTCCCAGTAAACAGTGGTAAACATTGTTCTTTTGGACCACTTAAGCGGGGTACGAATCCATTCATTTGTAAAACATAACTAATTAACAAGGTACTTATGCCTTGTGATCACACAGGAGACGTTCCCTCTTAAAGTGTTCCATCAACCTACTTTCTTTTATGTACCTCAGTATCACTCAGGACCACCGCAGCACCAGTGCAGCACCAGCACAGCATCAGTGCAGCACCACCACCTCAGCATCAGCACAACAGAACCTCAGCATCAGCACAGCACCACCTCAGCATCAGCACAGCACAATCTCAGCATCAGCACAGCACCATCACCATTGCAGCACCAACTCAGCATCAACGGAGCACCACCCCAGCATCATTGCAGCACTACCTCAGCACCAGTCAATGTCACTCAGCACCACTCCAGCAGCACCACCGCAGCATCACCTAAGTGTCACTCAGCAGCACCTGAGCACAAGCACACCAGCACTGCACCACCTCAGCATTACTCAGCCGCAGCACAGCACCACCTCCGCACCACCTTACTACCAGTGCAGCAGTACCTCAGCATCAGTGCAGCACCAGCGCAGCATTACTCAGCGCCACCACAGCATCACTCAGCATCACTGTAGTATCTCTTCAGCCTCACTAAACACTACCACAGAGCCACCTCAGCACCAGTGCAGCATCACCGCAGCACCAGTAGAGCACCAACTCAGCATCGCTCAGCACCATCTGAGCTCAGCATCACCGGAGCACCACCAAAGCATTACTCAGTACCACCTCAGCATCACTGAGCACCACCTCAGTATCAGTCAGCCCCACCTCCGCACAAGCACTCCATCACCTCAGCACCATGTCAGTATAACTCTGCATCACCTGAGCACCACCACAACCTCAGCACAGCACCATATCAGCACAGCACCACCTCCTCATCATGGGTGCAGCACCAACTCAGCATCAGTGCAGCACCAGCGCAGCACCACCTCAAAATCAGCAAAGCAGCTCCTCTATATCAGTGCACCACCACAAGCGCACCCCCATCTCAACAACAATACAGCACCAACACAGTACCACTTCAGCATCAGTGCAGCACCACCTCAGCATCAGCGCATCACCCCCTGAGCACCAGCACAGCACCACCACCATAGCATGACTCAGCACCACCTCAGCAAGCATCACTCAGCAGTACCTCAGTATCACTTAGCATCACCTGAGCATCACCTCCGCACCAGTACACCACCACCTCAGCATCACTCAGCAACACCTCAGTCTGCCTTAGAATCTGGCATCTATTGATTCTCCCCTAGTGCCGTCCGCGGCTCATGTTGTAATTCAGGTACTATTTCCAAACCTCCACCATCCCGTTGTTTATGTCCTCTCCCCATAACAAAAAAAACTTATAACAAGCAAGCATTAGAAAAAGCTGGAAGAAATTGCCAGCATTGCAAGGACAGAAAAAATAGAAAACACTTTATATGTTAATTCTTTTTTAATAGGGTTGTTCATTTGAACATCATGTCTACTTTGTTATATATAAGGTAACAAAAATGCTTATAACACTTAAATATAACTTTCCAACATGCTGCACAGCAGCCACACTGCTCTACAACATGCCTTAAAGACATTAGCTAAGCCACTATCTCTGGCTAAACACTTATAAGGCACCAAAGGCGAGACATATTGGCTATGCCAGTGCTTGTTTTTTAGACACAGGAAGATTAAGTGATTTGCCCAGAATTTCAGGACGTTTGAGACTCCCCACAGACTTGAACCTGGTTCACCCTCTTCAAAGTCGGCATCTCTAGCCCGTTAAGCCACATCCACTTCTATATTGAAAACAATAGATTTCGCAAGCGCTGTGCAGGTGAAGCCTAATTACGACTGTGCAGGTGAAACCTAAAAATCCTACCAATTACGACTGTGCAGGTGAAACCTAAAAAACCTAACACCCAGCCTGCGCACCTTCTCCACCTCTCTCTCGCCTCTACCCCCGACTTTCTGCCTTCCTATGTCTACACCTCCATCCTCTTCCCCCCGTCCTCCCATTCCAGACCTCACCTTTCTCTTTCTCATCTAGAAGTAAATACTTCTATTTTATTCAATGTATGCTCAGATAATTCTCTCTCCTCATCAGCTGCACCGGCAAATACTTCCAATCAACATCTCTTGATGAATCTCCCTCCTTTCCTTATTCCTACATCCACCGCATGCTCTCCCTCTCAAGTTTAACCCCACCCTGAACCCATCAAACATCCTAACTTTCCTTTTCCAGCTCTGCATTCCCTAGAAAATAAACTAGGATTTCTCATCTCTTCTATCTCCCCACACCCTCTCCTCTCCAGCTAACACTATTCACCGCACTATACCAATCATCTTCCTCACCCACACCAAACTTCAAACATCTCCAATCCAGTCACCTATTCCCAGGAACATTATCCCTATCACCCCCAAAAGCCCTGACTCCCCCTTCACCAAAACAGTAATCTCAGAGGCTCGTTGACTGCTTCCCAAAGGTCGATCCGCGAACAAACATAAGCTGGAGATTTCAGATATCATTAATCTTTACAGCCTGGATATACTTTTCCTCACTGAGACGTGACTTCATGACACTTCTCATACTTCTTTCAATCTTCTGCTCCCCACTGACTATTCCATTCTGAGGAACGATAGAGAAGATAAAGTCGGGGTGGTGTAGCAGTTATCTTCAGGAACTCCATTCATCTCAAAACTTTTACTAGAAACTCCATCTGTTCCTTCAAATGCCTTTCTCTGGAGTTTCAAACACAGCAAAACTCCCCTGTCAGATTTCATACCATCTTGACCCGCCTGGTGACAGCTCCGCCTTCACAGAGGAATTCACTGACTTTGCGAGCGACCAATACTCGCAAAGTGACAAACTGTTTTTTATTGGATACTGTAATCTTCATTGTGGTAATCTGGAAGATACAGCTGCCAACAGGCTTGCCACTTTCCTCCTAGGAAATGATCTTGTTCAACATAACACAAAGCCGACACACTCTAAGGGCTCCATTCATGACTTTGTTATCTCCAAAGTAGATATGCTAACTGCTGTTGATCCTATATCAGTAGATTGGTCTGACCACTTCCTCATCCCCTTCTCTCTGCACCCAGCTCATTCTGTTACTCTTGGCCAACCTAAAAGAACTACTACCTTTTTCCGCAACATCAAAAACATCGACCCTGACATTTTATGCAACACAGCTTTGAGCTCTCTTCCAATCTTAGACCCCTACTCTGATGTCAACGACCTGACCACCCAATGTCTCACCAGTCTATCAGCTGTAATGGATAATGTTGCCCCACTGCAAAGTAAAAAGAAAAGACCTACTCCTTCTGCTCCGTGATTCAATAAATCCCTCTACGAAGAAAGAAAACACTTGAGAAACCTTGAGAAATTATGGAGACATTCTCCTTCCACCACCAATCTATGCAATCTCCGCCTCGCAAGATCCCGTTACCACAAACACATCTTTCAAGAAAAAGCGATGCACTTCAGAACCCTCGTAGAGTCTGCCGAAAACAGACCTAAAAAGTTATTCAACCTTTTCAAAAGCACCAGCATATCTCCCTCTCCCACCATATTTGACGACCCCCTCCAAGATAGCAGCAGCATTTGCAATATCCTTTGACGAAAATGTAAAATCACTTGTGGATCAGGTTACCCATCCTACCCCCCCCCTGAGGTTTGCAAACCCCGAGTCCTGTGGCAGAGCTTTGACTTCATCACTGAAAAGGCCCTCCTTGAAAGCATTCTAGAAACTTAACCATCTAACCATTCCATCGACCCCATCCCCATTGGCATTGCCATTAACTTTTACACTCACACACTCCCCTGCTGGACCTGTCTGATAAACCTCTTCCTCAACCAAGACTCCCTTCCTACTGCCCTTAAAACAGGACAGGTTACCCCACTTCTTAAGAAACCTTCTGCAGATGCAAAAGATCTCAACAACTTTCGCCCTATCACAACCTTCCTTTTCTTGCTAAAATCACAGAAAGTTGTGTGGCGAAGCAACTTTCCAAACATATCAAGGTCAACCCCCCACCTTGACGAATTCCAATCTGGTTTTACCCAAGGTTGCAGCACTGAAACAGTCCTACTTCAAGTGATCGATGATGCCCTGCGAGTTCTTGACTCTGGTGAATCTTGTCTCCTGATCCTTCTTGACCTATCTGCAGCCTTTGACACTGTTAATCACAACACTCCTATGAGCACTTTAAAGCTAAGAATGGGTTTTGAAGGTACAGTGCTCAAATGGTTAGAATCATCCCTCTCGGGCAGATCCCAGATGATTAAAATAGCTAATTGTCTCCCCACTTCAATGGCTGTGGACAAGGTGTCCCTCAAGACTCGATCCTCACGCCCACTCTGTTCAACCTCTACATTGAACCGCTGGGTAATCTCCTAAAAAAATCCGGGATCCATTATCACCTTTAGGCAGATGACACCCAAATCTACCTAAAGGTTTCTTCCACTCATGACATTTCAATCCTCAACACCACACTCAACTCCATGCACCACTGGCTGTCTACTCTTCAACTAATACTGAATCCTTCCAAAACAGAATTCCTTCTCCTCTCGACCTCACTATCTCCTATCCAATCTTGGATGAACAATCTGAACATAGTCAACAACAAGCGTATCATTGTTGTGCCAAATCACTAGGCGTCATCCTAGATAAAAGGCTCAATTTACAGTCCCATATCGATTCCATCGCCAAGAATGCTCGTTACCAACTGTGCCTTCTCTGGGGGGGTTCTGCGCTTCTTTCCTGAACAAGACCTAAAAACCTTGGTCCAATCATTGGTTCTTTCCAGATTGGACTACTGCAACTCTCTCCTTGCTGCCCTCCCCAAATCCCACCTTTCCCCTCTAAAATCCATCCTCCACTCAGCAACTCGCTTCGTATATGGGGCTAAAAGAAATTATGACACCTCACCCATACTGTTGTCTCTTTGCTGGCTTCCTATCAAAGCAAGGTCAATTTACAAGACTGCCTGTATCACCCACAAAGCCCTGCACACCTCCACCCCACGCTATCTGGCTAATAAACTCAAAATCTCAGGAGGCTCTAGACCTTCACGCAATGCGGAAAACATACTCCTCGAACCTCCTTCCTTCAAAAAGGAAAGATTTATGTCTCAATCCTTCTCTGATAATGCAACCAGAATCTGGATCTCACTTCCTCCATCCCTCCGAATCACTACCTCTTTCCGTACCTTCAAAATAGATCTTAAGATTCTTCTCCTCCAAAACACTTCCTTGAATAACTCAATCTATTTCTTGACCACTACGACCATCTAGCACTCACATGAGGACAACTGTGTAAATATGTATTTTACTCCTGTTTCGACCTAACGCTGTCACCTTTCATATTTTTGCAATATAATATGCGACCTGTTAGAATTGTAACTACATATATGTAAGTTGTTAGAATGATCAGTCTATCTTGTGTACCTGAAACTGTATATATGTAATTTATTAGCGTGTTTAATCGATCTTGTGTACCTGTTGTAATTTACCTTGCACTCATTTGAGGTCAACTTTGTAAATATGTATTTAACTCCTGTTCTAACCTAACACTGATTCCTTTTATATTTTATACAATACAAATATGCAACTTGTTAGCGTTATAACTGCATATATGTAACTTTTTAGCATTTACAGCCTATCTAATGTACCTGTAACTGTATATATGTAACCTGTTAGCGTGTTTAGTCTATCTTGTGAACCTTTTGTAACTTACCTGGTTATTTTGTAAAGCGCTCTGACACCTTTGGGTGAAGTTCGCGCTATATAAAACTGCATTAAATAAATCAATTAAAAAAGCCAATAATTTCCAAGAGAGCTGTATTGCCTTTGCAAATGCTTGTTAGCCACGTTTCTTCAACGACCCCACCCCACTGCACTCAGAATTACTGTTCAATGCAGATTTTTACGCACTCAACTGCTGACGAAAAGGATGGCATTTTGTCTTTATAAGAGTTATAAAGTGTTAATGAGAAGAATAGGGCAGAAAAACATTCGAGGGCTTCGCTTCCCTCAAAGTCAGCAGACATGCACATGTGACAAGACACTTGTGAAATTCATAATTTCCGGACGTATCACCGAGAAGACACACGTTGACACGCTGACAGAAATTAACCCATCCAAGACCAACCTAAACTATGCAAACAGTTTAAACATAATTTGACTTTTTTGGACGCAACAACATCACGCTGAAAACATGTTATTATATTTTTTCCCGAAATCTCTATTTGAGCTATCCCGACGGCGTGACGAACATGGCACATTTAAATTGATCTCCGAGATGGCTGGCCACTTTGTATCTAACTTAAGATGGCCACGCTCTCTGTACGTGCCTGGGAGCTGATTGTCAGCCCAGCTCTTCTGTGTTTAAGTTCAGACCCAGCCAAGCCACGCCCACACTCCAACCCCTGGAGAGGGCAGAGTCCTGAGCAGCTGTAAAATAATATCGGGAGCGCGGACGTCCAGCAACTTGACGGTAGGGATGGAGGAGCGGAGGAACGAATAGGCAGAGAGACGCACCTTCCCGGCAGCAGGTGAGTGTTAGCACGCGCATACTAACGCAATCCGAATTATGAGCATCTTGGGGAATTAATGTATATAAACCTGACTCGTGCCTCTCAACTTTCATGAGCAGCAAAAAGAGGGGGATGTCAGCCGCAAGCCGTGCATTTTAAACAAAATTTGGTCAGTAGCAGCCGGGTGCCCAGCGCTTTAAAAAGTCAATCACTCAAGAAGTAAACAAAAACAAAAAAAAAGTCCAAATACAACTTGACCTGTGGGGCATAGACCTCCTGTTAATAAATGTTTTGAAAAATATGCACGCAGAATACCAAAACAGAACTTGATGTGAATAATTAATTGGCTGTATGCGAAACAACGTGCTAAGTCGTGTCTTTAATCTTACTGGATTTCTAGACGTACTTCCTCTTTAATTGCGAACAAAATATGCTTTCATCTGCCCAAACTCTACAATCGAAGTGCTTCTGAAAAATGTAGACACTGCTATATTAAAATATTGTAACGTAACAGGAGACTGGCAAGCGTCCCATGTCCATGCGTGATGTACTGCTCCAGTCCATTAAAAAAAAAAAAAATCTGGTACTTGTAGTCTAGTTTACTCAGTCCTATAAAAAGAAGTGGGGCACTTTGGCCCGTATTTAAGTGACATCATGGCGAGTAACATCACAGAGCGTGACATCATAGTATGTGACATCGCACCTGGCATCACAACCCCTGACCTCACAGGAGTTACATCACAAGAAGTGACATCAGATTTTAAGACCTTCACACATGTTTAGTAGGTCTAGCATGACTACATTTCAGCTCAATACAATATTTAACACATTAGATTTTGCTTTGTGGTTGTGCCAAAAAGCCCTGACACAAAATCTGGGCCTCAACGTATAGGTTTGGTTTTTAAAACCATGCAACAAAGAAATTGCTAACAAGGAGAAACATGCCAGTACATCTGTTCGGCTTAATTGGTTACAATGTCTGCATTTTAAAATATCTTATGGGGTTAAGGCACTTGCTGCAGAGATCCTTGTTTGCCCAGTAAATCTCAGGGAATAATAATAATGGTAAAATCACTCTGGAGATTAATTTTTTTTGCTGGAGTGATGTGTGTTTTGGCTAGCCCCTGGATTGTTTTGATTGTTTTAGCACCTTGAGACACTCACGGGTGATTTGCCACACTTTATACGTTTTTGATTGATTGAATCCCAGATCTGAATCAAAGTAGCATAGAGGGTTAATATTTTTACTTTATGCAAATGGGTAAGTGGGTTACTGCTTTTAACACAGATCCTTTTATTACTTGCAGTTCATAAATTGTAATCCTAGTATAGCAGAGTGAGCTATGAAGGGCATGTGACTCCTACACCTTGTGACCCTCACTGTCTTATGTAACACATCCTGTCCATTGATTTACACACTTATGATTTATTGTCAATGTATAATGTGTACTTTTGATGTTAAGCGCTCTGACACCCTGCACTGGGATGAGTAGCGCTATAAGATAAATACATTAGTGGTGTTTAAATTGGTATTTGTGTAAATGCTGGGACAGGCCAAGACAACTGACAGTCTTACACCGCATGCATATCTCTTATATACAGTGACAAAAGATGACTTGTGAAGTATTAACAAGGCTGTGTGCCTCTGTTTCCCCTCCATTGCATTTGCATCTAGGTGTGAGGCTCCAGATAGCTCCCAGCCAGGCTACTCCAACGAAAGGAGGCCTGCTGGCCCCTTAAATTCAGCCTTTGTTTTGGGCTTAGCTGAAAATTCAAAAAACAAATCCCCCCTTACCTGCGCATTGCTGGTTGAAACGCTAGCGGGCAGCGTGTTGGCACTGCTGAATGTGGCCCTGGGTCTGAAAATGACACCGGGACATGTTTAGCATATTTCTGTAGGACTCAACTGCTTGGCAGGATAGACAGTGTCCATCCTTTGAAAAGAGTGGGTAGACACAGTGCTTGAAAAGTGCAGGTGCTCACTATTCAGAGTACCTGTTTGCTCCTGAGAAGTGCCCGTACTCTCCCATTAAATGTATTACAGCAGTGCTGAGAAGTGCGGGTACTCTCCCTGTCAAATGAAAGGAGTGCAGATACTCAGTATCGGACAGTACCTGGCCATTTAAAGCACTGACTTCAAGTTCAAGACAAAACTTGGACTGAAGCAGTACATTATAAATGGACCTGGGAAGCTTGTCAGCTATATGAAGTTGTTGTAAGTGTTGAGTGTCTAATTCTCCTAAATGAGAAATAGTCACTGAACACCATGAGAATTCATATATGAGCTAGCCCAACCCCTAAGGAGTGTCACCAGAATTTTCCACAAAACACAAAAGGCCGTCAAACAAACGAGGCGTTAAAGGTTGGATGAGGTTCGGTTCGGACCAGCAACGTACACCAAAGCTATGCGAAGTTTGTTTCCCCTACACAGTGATTTGGTGATTGTACTCTCAAGGGTGCTAGTTGGGTGTTTCACGGGTTTTATAGCCAATGGAATCCGTGCAAGTGTTTTTTACGGGGGGATAAGTAAGAGGCCACAGATAAAAGTAGTGGGGCACCTATAATGGGCAGTCATGAAGTCTGCACATACACAAACACATGCAAACTAATGTAAACATTTTAAGCAGACTATGATTTATTCATTGCTTAGGTCTGTGGTAGGGGTAGTGGTCTACAGAGTGTGTTAATGACTCCAGTTCTCCTCTTCACACCACTTTCTTCTGCATTCTAGGTTAGACACATATGCTCTTTTTGCCACCCATCATTTGCATTAAACACAGATCATCTCTTTAGTGCCCTCTTTTCACCCTCTTTTGCAGATGCTTCCTTGCATCTCCTTAATTCCCCAGACACAATGCACCCTTACCTGTAAGTCCTACCTTTTCGTTAACTTTTGCAGTGTCACTATTTCGACAGCTCTATACCTCTTTCACATAGGATTACATTTACAGTTGGCACACCTGACAAGTGCTCTATGTGCTCTGCAGAGAGGCCAAATAATGGTTGTATGACAGAGGCATGCATTGCTAAACCACGCGTGCCTCTACAATGCTGCCCGATCAATGCATGTGTCTTTAACCACGCATTCCTTTACAACGCATTCCTTTACCACGCATGCCTTTACCACGCAATTTTGTGGTAAAGGCATGATTGGTAAAGAGATATGTGTAGTAAAGGTGACAACCCTGCCCCTCCACCTGAGCCCTAAAAACAACCCGACCCCCGCCTTGAGCACTAAGACAACTTGGACCCCCCATGAACCCTATAAACAACCATAGCCCTAAAAACGACATCAACCCCCTCAAAACCCTGCCCCATTTACCAGACAATGTCTGATCCTTCCTCTTCCTGTGCCCGCCCCTCCGCGTATCTAGACCGGCCACTGCCTTACCCCCACACATGCATGGTTAAGGCAAATGCGTGGTTAAGGCAAGTGTGGTTCCGCTTGCAGGGGAACGGCACGTGTGGCTCAGCCCACGTTGTATAGGCCATTTCCCCCAAAGTATCTTGGGACCAGTTTCAGGTACCACCCCATATCAACCAGGGTAGCTTGAATCTGGTGGCATAGCGAGCATGGGACCCACGTCTGGGCATACCTTTCTGGCTGGGGCAAAATTTTGGCGACATGTCACAGTAAGACTGGTGTAAGTCCTTTGGTGGGCACCCCCGTGTAGGGCAGAAGGGCTTGGGGAGCTGAACGAGATGTGGCACCAGTGAGAGGGTCCTGACGGAAGTCCAAGTCATTAAGGTTACTCTCCCTGGTGGACGAGAGAGGTGTGGGTACTGCTGGTACTGATCCCAGAGGGCTGTGAGTTTCCCTATGGCCAGCGTTTGGAACAAGTTGGGTGCTGGCGACTCTGCAACGCCACTTCTTCTGGAGACTTATTGGTAAGAGGGAGCTGCAGGGCCCATAGACGCTGCAGATGGCCAGCGTCCCGAGGAGCTTGGGAGGCTGCCCAGAGACCTTTCCTTGGCAAGTTTTTCGGTACGGAGTAGGGGCTCTGTTGCAGGTCCAATTCCCATCAGGGGTGTTCTTGAACAATAATGTCGAATTCAAACAGGGTCTTAGCTAGCGGGAAGAGGTGGATGGGCCTATAAGTGGTGCGGGTGGCCCTGGAAGGGTTGCAGGTGAAGAACGAGGGTGGTGAAAATAAGTCTGTACAGGTGGTGAAGCATAAAGCAGGAGCGGTAGACTTCAGGACAAGAGCCATGCGCAGGAAGGGCGTGGATCGTATTTGCATCGGGAAGTTGACAAAATAACAAGGAGAAAAGACAGCTGTCAACCCTGTGGAGCAGAGAGGGGCCAGGAAGTGATTATAATGATGAGTGGGTGGACGCCTGGGTGGGATGGGTGCTCGGCCAGTAGAAAGATAGTGATATCAAGATTTCGGGGGGGTTCATGGCGAGGGGGATTTCAAGAGGTTGCAGAAAGTATGGTGGTAATTGTGGGAGGTTTTTTGGCAGAAAATTTTAAAGGGGAAGCAGGAATCCACGGCACAGATGTGGGGAATATCAGTGATGTGATGCATGGGCATGACAACAGCGGGATCGAGTGTGGGACAGACTGTGGCAGTTGGTTCAGCAGGAGTGCAGGCTCTGACACATCACAAGTGCGGCAGAAGAGTAATAACATAGCAGAGGGTGTCCTGGTGGGTGACTCCGCGGTAGCAGCCACCATGGCAAAGGGGGGTGATGTGGTATTGTTGTATATGGGCATAGGGGTCCCCTTGGGGGGGGGGGGTCATTTGATGCAGATAACCAAGAAAAAGATTTGGGCGAACAAGTAATCGATTTGTTTAAATCTGCTCCATAGGGAGACGTGAGCAAAAAGGGCTCGAAAGCGGAGGAAAGGGAGCCGGCTATGAGGCCAAAGGTGCCCACTAACATTGATACCTGGACAGCGACATTCACTATTTTCACAAATATCTTGTTGTACACGAGACCTATAAGTCCTGTGCAAACGATATATACTGAAAGTGGGCTGCCTATTCCTTTTCAGATCTTTGAGTCCCCCCACTCAGAGCATGGTGTGCAGGGGAGGCAAGCAGCCCCACATGGGGGCCTGCTGGAATTTTTTTTTACTAAGTGAGCCTGTTGTAGGTATCCCTGAAAGTTTCGCCATGACTGTTCCAGGTGTGGCGCAGGCACTCTCTATTGCACTGCACATTGGGGGCAACCCGCGCCGGCAGGATGGGGCAGGAAGGATGGTAACATAGTGGTGGCTAAGGACGGATACTCCAGTTAAACTGGAGGCAATACTTCAGTGGTTGAAGAGATATCCTGACGGCATATCAGGGGATTTCGTGTTGCAGAGTTTCAGTTTTGGTTTTCGCATACTGTTAGAAATGGGGTTCTCTAGTTGACAGGAGTAGGTACCTTTGTCCAAATAGGAACCCTTGCTACTAGTCAGGATAAGGGGGATACACACTTTAGATAATGCTTGCTTACCCCCTGTGTAGCTTGGCACGAGCAGAAAGGCTTTTCCCAAAGGCAATGTGTAAAGTATTTGTACTCAAAACACATAGTAATGCAGTGAAAACACGACAAATAGACACCACACCATTAAAAAAAATATATATATCTTTATCTAAACTCAACAAGACCAAAATGACAAAACCCACCATACATGTATTAAGAATGACTTTAGAGCAGAGATTGCAAAAATAAGGCTCGTTGGAAACAAATAGTGGCACCTGGGGCTATTGTAACATCAGGACAGCAATAAATCCAAAGTACCGCGCCGACTGCAAGGAGCGCGGCGTTGGGCACAGAGTCACATGGACTCCCAAACAAACAGTACCTTGGAAACGAAGTCTATGATGATGTACGGCATCGTGGAGGTGAGGCGTCTGTGCCGAGGTCGAGGCCGGCTCCCGGGCTGCCACGGGGGAGGCGAGGCATCGTTTCCGCGAGGAGGGGACGTGTCCAGGACAGGGGAAGTCGGTTACGTTGGCAGTGAGGCGCCAGTTCCAGTTACGGTGCAAAGTCAACAAGTTCATGGAGTCACCCTCGGAGGTTATCGGCGCCGCGATGATAGGATGCAGGCACTAGCGATGACTTAGTCGGTGCAAGTGCTGGCATCGGGAAATGCCAATAACTTCAGTAGTTGAGGGGTGTCTAAGCTGCGGTGCAGGCCGGGCAGTGCATCGTGCACTTCATGAGCGGTGCCCCTTGCCTCGGTGCAGGTCACGGCATCACAGCGGCATCGCTAACGGCGTCGGAGACCGGTTTTCTTACTCATCTTAGGTTTCTTCTATCTAACAACAGCAGAAACAACCTGCAGAGGCCCCAAACTGGAATAGGCGCCTCCTGGCATATCTGAACTCTCAGCAATAGAGTTCAGGGGAGCTGGGGGTGAAGTCTTTGTGTCCTTGAGGCTTCAGAACAGTAGATCAGCACACACAGACCCTTGGAGATTCTTCTTCAAGCAGGTTCACAGCAAAGTTCCAGTCTTTGTCCTTTCCTTGGCAGAAACAGCAACTGCAGGCCAACCCCACACAGCACACAGCATAGGGGAAGACCTTCTCCTTGGTAAAGTTTCCTCTTGAGTCCAGAAGTGATCCAAAGATCTGGGGTTTAAGGTCCACTACTTATACCCCATTTTGTCTTTGTTCTCTTTGTGCAAGGGTCTCTGAGTCCAGTCCAAACCAGTTCTGTCCTCACTGATGCAGTATGACCACAGGGGATGAAGACTGCATTGTGCAGGGGAGACAGGCCCTATTCTGGTGCAAGGAAAACTCCTCCCACTACTCTAAATGCAGCCAAGGTCTATTCAGCTCAGCTCTGTGTCACCCAGGAAGGGCCAGGCACACCTCAACCCCCCTGTGGCTGTCTACAATGAATGCACATTCCCAGCCCCTGTCGCTCCAAAACCAGACAGTCAATCCACAAACAGGCAGAGACACACAGAATGGTTAAACAAGAAAAGGCCTAATTTCTAAAAGTATGTAGAAAAACAAGGAGGAGTGAAGCTAAATTGGGGCAACGCTCTGCTTCCCTTAAACCTAATCAGTACACAGGAGAGGGAAAGCCTCACCACTGATGAACTCCTAATGTTAAAAGAGGTCAAATTAACTGGTAGCTATATATATATATATATATATATATCTATGTGGAAAGGAATCTGCACCCACATGAATCGGTGCGACCCTTGCATCACATGGATATTTTAATAGGATCCTCACCCACTAGTACCACCAGTGGCATGCTTCATCATTGGATCCTCACCCATTGCACCTAGTGTGAGTGGGTGGGCTCAACGTGTTTTGTAAGCGGAGCTCTTAAAAAAAGCCTTCAGGATCCTAATTCTTGTTTATCAATAAGGTCCTTTAGCTGGGATAAAAACAGTGTGATGTTCTGTGAGTACAATCTATACATCTATACCTCAGTAATGTCGACATGTTTCAGCCTGTTGCAAGTGCCACAAAGGGACAGCAGGCTTTCTTCAGGACCAACTCAATCTGTAGATTTTCTACAGATTGTGTTAAATACCAACTCCTAATGCTGGTTTACACAGTACGCTTAATATGAAGCATGCAGTCATACAGACCACGTAGGACATTTTCCCCTCTAGTGGTCTATGACTCCTAAAAATTCAGGCTCCATGAAGTAGTGGGGATCAGGCGATCCCTGTCGTCACACTTACACCAAGGGACATCGTCCATCCTTGCACCTATTCAGTTCCCCCCACTCCTCTGACGTAGGTGGGTGCACTTGCCAGGTGGACATGGCAGTTTAAAGCTGTGCACAGACACTGCAGTGGCAGGTATAAGATATATTTTCAGGGCTACTCATGTGGGTGGCACAATCAGTGCTGTAGGCCCACTAGTAGCATTTTATTTGCAGGCTCTGGCACCCTTAGTTTAGTCTACTAGGGGCCTACCAGTAAATCAAATATGCCAATCCGTGAGAACCAATCATGTTCATAGTTTACAAAGAGAGCATATGCACTTTAGCACTGACTAGCAGTGGTAAGGTGCCTAGAGTCCTAAAGCCAACAAAAAGATACAGCAAAACGTGGAGGTGAAAAGCAAAAAGGTTGGGGGGAAGAGCACCTTAAGGGTCCCGCATCGTATTGCAGGTGGAGGCTCTCACCACTGAGCCTGGTGTCCCTGGGTTGCTGTTCACAAAAGGAGTCGCCGGACGGGACTGCAGGTCCCAGGAGCCCTTGAACTGCAGAGCGCCGCAGCTGTGTAGCGGCCCGCCTTCCCGCCATCCCGCCCACTAACGGAATAAAACACCTCGCGGAACCCGCTGGCGCGGGTCCCGCATCGTATTGCAGGTGGAGGCTCTCACCACTGAGTCTGGTGTCCCTGGGTTGCTGTTTACAAAAGGAGTCGCCGGACGGGACTGCAGGTCCCAGGAGCCCTTGAACTGCAGAGCGCCGCAGCTGTGAAGCGGCCCGCCTTCCCGCCATCCCGCCCACTAACGGAATAAAACACCTCGCGGAACCCGCTGGCGCGGGTCCCGCATCGTATTGCAGGTGGAGGCTCTCACCACTGAGCCTGGTGTCCCTGGGTTGCTGTTCACAAAAGGAGTCGCCGGACGGGACTGCAGGTCCCAGGAGCCCTTGAACTGCAGAGCGCCGCAGCTGTGTAGCGGCCCGCCTTCCCGCCATCCCGCCCACTAACGGAATAAACGGACCACCCCTATTTCCTATTGGCTGTTGACTTGGCCAAATAGTACCAGTACCAGCGGAGCGGGACGCGACGCGGGACGCCCTGGATGAAGCCCGGACAAAGGGCGGACAGTCTGAGACAGTCCGGGACAGGAGGGGGCAGGTGGGACCAGCAGACCGGGCTATTGATAATCGTGTTATTTAATTCACCATTTCTCATTCTTATGTGTGTATTGATTGCCTAGTCATTGTTGGTTACCGTTTAATGCCCCTAGGTGTTCGGAGGTCGTATGTGATAATCCATTTGGGAAACACTGGTATATTGTCGTTTGGTGTTTACAAGGAGAAATTGTAGGGGGTGTGGGACCCTGATTTGCTAATTATGCCTAAAGCCAAGACAGCAGCCTCGACCACAACCATGGATAATTACCTGGTTAAGATGGTCGATAAAATTAATCAGGAACGTAGGAAATCTTTAGGTCGCCCAGGGTCACAGTGTTTGTTGTCCCCCCCGCCTAATTGCTTGGCCTCCGAGCCCTCCCCTGTTCAGGATCTTAATACTCCCTTATTACCCACTGATTGTTTAACTGAGGGAGTTGTAACTGATATCATTAGTTTGGAAAGTGATACTCCTGAGTCCATGAATGACCCTGAACCAGACCAAGCTATTATACCTGATGTACCTATCCCCAGCCAGTCTGTATCCAGACGCCAAAAATTAACACGCACCTGTAGGAACACCAGCAAACCTATACAGTCTAAGCGAGGAGGGAATCGCCATGCTAACAAAAAGGACACCCCCCCGCAGATAAATCTCCCAGCTCAATCTGCGTTAACGGAAGGAGCTAAGGTCATTTTAGATAAAGAACAGCTGGATCTTATAACCCAGGCTATAGTTGCCAAGTTTGACATATTTGTTAAACCTTTATTGACCAAACTTTCCACTCTTGCCGACGAAGTAGTCAGATTGGGAGGCATCTTGGATTCTTTTATTAAGGCTAGACCAGCCCCAAACAACATTGCTGGTACACAGGTGCCAGAGGAGACTTCTTTAACTACATCTAATATAGTCCCAATGACGGTTGAGAATAGTAGTTCTGAATGCAGACCTGGGTGTGCCCTTGGAAAGACCGATGCGGTTCTCAATGTACCATATCAGCGGCAAGACACCACTAAACCATCCTCCGGTTCAGTACCGGGGGAATCGTTGGGCCATAATGTAAACACCCCTAACTCCAGAAACCCTCAACCGGACCTGCCACCAACGTGCGCACCATTTGTAGCAGTTCTTATGAATGTCCCCCCTGTTAAGAGGTTTGATAGCAACCCTGCTAGTGTAGAATCACACTCATCATTAAAGAACAAAACTGTGGACTGGCTCCACCGACAGTGTGATTTTCCTGTAGCACTATCTAGGGATATACTTAGTACCAGGAGAACTAATTGGGTCTGTAAATCCCGTAAGACCTGCGAAGGTGACTGTATAGTCATTAACTTCCGTAACCCCCAACTTACCTCCACAGTTTTAATTAAAGCCGCTTCTCTCCCTGCGAGTGAACATGGTATATCTTTGCGGCCGCTTGGGTACTTCTATAGAGATTTTGCAACCCAACCTGTTATTCAATCTGTTGATGAGCGCCATTGGTATAGGCCTAGAGTTCAGGATTTGTGTGCTACTCCCACTATCCCTACGTTTAATAGATTCCAGCCATTAAGTGGGCTTGATTACAATGATTGACTGGAGCCGACCATAGAAGGTGTCAGGTCGGAGGACTTGGACCCGAGCAAAGTGAGCTTTAACACGGCCCCTAGGATATCAACAACTATTACTAACAATATTGGTGTAAGCCAACCAGACTCTACTGTGGCATGCGACCACGAAAGTCTGGTTAACGTGAGAGGGGATTGGTTTTTGTTGAATCCTTCCACCTGCTTAGTTAACCCTGGTTCATGTGTCATAGCTTGTTGGAATGTTGCGGGACTTTCCCACAAGGATGAATGCTTAGGTTGGTTCGATTTTATTAATCTTTTTAATATCTTATGTTTCCAGGAAACCTGGAGTTTGGTCCCCATTAATTATAACGGGTTTGTCTCATATCAAATACCAGCAGTGGCTTCGAACTCAGGAAGAGCCAAGGGTGGCCTCCTGACACTGATTTCTGTTGACGCTCCGTTCGTAGTAAAGAAACATGTCCCGGTGGGGGACCATTCCCAGATCCTTTGGCTTTGTAAGGAGCAGGATAGGAATATCCTTTTAATCAATTTTTATAATAATGTTTTTGATAAATCTAGGCAACGGATAGCTTTTGCTTTGGAGGAAGCTTTGGTTAAAATTGTTACAGGAAATGAAATCGCTTTTGATTTTATCTGGTTGGGAGATTTTAATATCTCTACCTGTATGTCCTCTGCCCATAGGGTCTGTGGTTTCTTAAGCTCACGAGGTGAGGGAGTCGCCCATTTTCCCCATAACCCATACGGGGATTCATTAAATAAAATCTTGATGACATATGATATGGAGATCATGGGGAACGCGAGGGGTGCACTTGATGAAATTGTCCCCACCTTCACGGGCAGAAATGCTAACTCTGTCATTGATTTTATTTGTACTTCCTCTAGCCTTATTCCATGGTGTTCTGCCCCCTTGGTAGTAGATAATTTGATTAGTGACCACAACTGCCTGACCATGGAGAGGGTTTTTTGGAAAACTAATATAGGACCCAAACCAAGTATTGTGGATAACATTGAACCACATAGACCCAATGGATTTAGAATTAGGTGGAAGGGGGAGAAGGCAGACCTTTTGTCTAGTTCCATTATTAAGAACTGCTCCAAAGAAATTGAAACTATCTTAGCGAGTGAAGAACCGACAGCTGTAATTTTGAATACATTTGTCGATATCAATCACTCTATAGAAGCAGTATTCACCAAACATTTTAAGGGCGATTCAAATCGGCAAAGGGGGTGGTTTGATCATGCCTGCACTGCTGCCCTTAAGAGCCTTAAAGTGGCATTGGCAGTAAAACAGAGGGACATTAATTTTATCAGGCATCTTAGGGCTACCTACAAGCCAGCAGTATCAGAAAGAAAGGCAGAACTTAAACGAGAGGCCTGGGATAAGTTAGACCGGGCCGCCGAAACCTCTGATTCCTCGCTATTTTGGGCCACTGTCAACAGCCCATTTTTAAGGGACGAGGTTACGCCTGTTCTGTCAGCTAACGTTAGCGTGGGAAGCTGGGTTTCACACTTTTCCCTGATTTTTGATTCTGATAAACATATGGACAATGGAGGTGGGGTCTGGCCAATTCTTCCCCTAGATATCACACCTATCGAGGTTAAGAAATGTATTATTGCAAGTAAAGGTGGGAAGGCTCAGGGACCAGATGGTGTGCCGGTGGATATTTATAAAAAAGAACCTGAAATCTGGGGCCCGTTATTGACTAAAGTATTTAATACTGCTGTGAGACATGGTGCACCGCCCACCTGGGAGGAATCTATCATTATCCCCATCTATAAGAAGGGGGAGAAGGGTGATGCTAAGAACTATCGGCCCATCTCCCTTCTTGATTCGTCCGTGAAAATTATGAGCCGGGTGCTCCTTGTCAGACTTGAAGAATGGGCAGAAAATAATAACATCCTAGCCAATTCTCAATACGGATTCAGGAAGGGCAGAGGCACAGTTGAACAGTGTCTCAACCTAGAACTACTAATTGGGAAATATACTATGGCCAAGAAAGGTTCCCTCTTCCTCTGTTTCGCCGACCTTAGTAGTGCCTTCGATATGGTTAACCATCAGATTCTATGGGAGACACTACTTGGAATGGGGGCACCGGAGGGTATTGTCTATTTCCTGGCCAGACTATATGCTAATCTTAGTTCTAGTGTTCGATATGGCCCGGGTGGGGAGTGTACTCCAAAGTTTCCTGTTAAGCGTGGCATTAGGCAGGGGTGTGTGTTAGCCCCCTTGCTTTTCACACTTTTTATTAACGAGGTAGACTCTGTCTTAAGGTCTGTGGGGGCGGATGCCCCAATCATTCTTGACTCCTATATCCCGGTCTTACTATATGCGGACGACGCAGTACTTCTTTCTAGGACCCCTGTCGGCCTCCAACGCCTCATGGACAGGTTTTCCTTGTTTATTGGGGAAAGGAAGCTGGTCATCAACAAAACAAAGACCTTTGTCATGGAATGCGGTAAGGGCCGTAAAAAAACGCATTCCTTCTTTATGGAAGGACAGAGGGTACAGACGGTAGATACATTTAATTACCTGGGTATCACCTTTTCCAAGACAGGTAGCTGGTCCAGCGAAGTCACCCACGTTAGAGCAAGAATGGCGAAATGTGCTCACGGGGTATTCACGTTCGCCTCTAAGATCGGGGATAAACGGATTAGCGACATGCTGAAGATCTACCAGATGAGGTGCCTCTCAATTGCCCTTTATGGAGCAGGTGTCTGGGGGCATGTTTTGGCTGGGAGTCTCCAAGTGGAGGAAAACCTGTTTTTAAAAAGGTTACTTTGTTTGCCTACTTCAGCATCCACGCATTTGGTGCATAGGGAATTTGGAATATCCCATCTCCTAGATTCCATTGCCCATAGACCTTTAATGCTGTGGCGTGCTATCTGGGCTAAGGAGGAGACCTCCATGAACAGAGCTATTATTAAGGACTGTTTATCTTTAGATAATTATTCGAAGATCCCCTGGGTAAATTTTGTTATGCACAGTTTTAAGGACATATATGGTCTTAATTTATACGAGGACTGCTATGCTGCCAACAGTATGTCCAAAAGCGAACTGAAGTCTGTTTGGTTGTCGCTGAAGTATGAGCAACATTTGAAGGCCAGTATCAATTTACCCACCTGTAAGCTCTATGACAGCTGCTGTGAGTTGTCAGGTTATCAATCATATTTGAGCTTTGTTACTAGACCCTCTCATAGGTTCGTTTTAACTAGACTGCGCTTTGGAATTGTTCACCATTTGGTGGCGTTTCCTAATATTAAAAAATACCCAATTGGTCCTTGCCCTTGTGATGGAACTACAACTCAAAGTACAATGCACTTTCTATTGTTCTGCCCACTATATGGTAACTACCGTATTGCTTTCTTAAAACCCCTGTATAAGAAACTTGGTGTTAGAACAGTTAAGGATGTCATGAAATTGATATTTAACCCCTCTCCCGATGTTTGTTTCTTTACAGCCACATTCCTTTTAAAAGCTATTAAGGCTAGGCCTAGTATTATCATTTTTTAATATCGTTATTGCTGTTTTTATGTATTACCTGTTTTAACTCCATTGATGAAGTTTTTATGAATTTTTCTCGCTATTAGTCTATGTGTATCATTGATGTTTTATGTATGATCTGCTTTTATGGACTTTGTTGTCAAGCTCCGAATAAAGCTTTATGAATTGAATTGATTTGCAGGCTCTGGCACCCTTAGTTTAGTCTACTAGGGGCCTACCAGTAAATCAAATATGCCAATCCGTGAGAACCAATCATGTTCATAGTTTACAAAGAGAGCATATGCACTTTAGCACTGACTAGCAGTGGTAAGGTGCCTAGAGTCCTAAAGCCAACAAAAAGATACAGCAAAACGTGGAGGTGAAAAGCAAAAAGGTTGGGGGGAAGAGCACCTTAAGGATGCCAGGTCTAACAAAAAGAAACTAAGGATAACATGAGTAAAACATCAGGTTTCTCTACGGCATTTGGTTAGACAAGTGGGCCTTCTTTTATCTTCCATTCAAGCAATGTTTCCTGGATCCCTTTATTATAGAGCTCTTCAAGGATTACAGATAAGACACTTAGAAAGGAGTCTTGAATACTCAGAGATGGTAGACTTCTGTAATAAGAGGTCTGGAAAAATAGGAGGAAGTTTGGGGATAACTCTGAAAAATGGGGCTAAGTACAACACATACCTTTCACAGATCCCTGAGTTGGTCGATAAGAGTACAATCTGAAGTCCTACAAAGCAATGGAGGAGCTAGTGCAGTAGAAGCTGTGGGTAGAAGTAAGAATGAAGAATGACTTGTTGGTTTGGAAGTGTTTTTGGTGGGTTATAACTGAGTGACAATGCAGTTGCAAAATGACCCAATGACGAAGGTGGAGATTTTTCGGTTTCCTCAAGAACAGGGGGTTTTGGGGTGTTCCGGGTGGGGTGTTAATGTGCTGAGAGCTGGCCTCAATCAAGGGTCCTAGTATAGACTTTTTGGAACTCTTTCTGTTGCTGTTGGTACATTTGTGGGTGATGAGCTGAGAAACAGGAGGGTGATGTTTTGGTCTGACAATGCAGCAGTAGTGCAGGTGGTGAACAGATGCTTGGGTGTTGAAGATTCTGAGAGAATTGGTCTTGCTGTGCTTAGAGTAGACCATCTTGTTTTGAGCTAAGTACATTGCTGGTCTGGATAACTGAGTGGTTGATGCACTTTCTCGTTCACAGTGTAAGAGGTTCCATGGATCGACCCGAGTGCGGCAAAGGAAGGTTTTCGTGAAAGCATATGTACTAGTGGAATATTTGCCGGCAAGGAATATTTGCTGACGAATTGCACAAGGAAGGTTTACCAACAAGGCTGGTGGGAGTTCTTAGCATCGGGTGCCAACCGCATGGCTTTGACTGGGTGGGGCTAAGGTTGACTTTCGAGGATATGCTAAATTCAAAATAGAGAAGGGTTAATCTGCAATGACCATAGAGGGCTACAAGGCAACCTAAAACCATAATAGCTGAACTTTACACTTCCTGGTATTTCCAAGAGCTGGACGCAAACGACTAGTTGAACTTTGTGGCATGTGACAGACAGCAGAAATGTATGCTCAGAAATGAGTTGCTTTAGTTGACGATGAACCTCTAAATATAGCCCCTTCCTTTAACACTGTTGCCATACAGTATGTGTATCTCTGAATTAACATTTGCCACTGTGTGACATTTACTTATTTGTTGGTTACCTCTTTTATAATTTAGAGGATATTTTATTCATCATTAAACATGCCATGATTTCAAAAGGCTTATGTTTCACTTTTACCTCAACCCACCCCTGAAATCACCCATACCTCCCTTTACCCCTCAGCTCCCTTCATCTGTACCCACCCCTGAACCCTCAAGTCACTGTTGCCTCCCTTTACCTCAACCCAGCCCTACAATCACCCTACCTCCCTTTACCTCTAGCCACTTCTGAGGGGCTGTCTGCAGGGAATCTGTAACCTTCTATGATTAGAGAAGGTATAAATTCCACAAGGGCACACAATAACATCTCTCAGCACCAGTGGGGTAGATGGAAGATTGTAGTGCATTACAACCAAGATTTTATCTTGCAGAATAATTGCCAACAGGGGATAACATTGAAACATCCTGTTGCTGCAATGTGTATGTTCCGAAAATAGGGGGCTTCTAGGTGCTACTTGACAATTGCAGAGCAGCCTGGAACAGAGAATGCTTTACAGTGGTCATTTTGGTTTTATTCCAGATATCTGTTGTGCCATTTTATGTTTTGTCTGTATTTTACTTGGTTTTAACTAATTGATTGTGGACCATGTGACACTGGCATGACTCCTAGGGTCCCGAAAAACTCCTATTGGCATGAACTTTACAGACAACATGACGGACCCTTGTTAGCCCCCTTTTAGGACTTTTAGAGGTTTTTGTTGTTAACCCCTTCAGTGCCCATGACGAGCTGGACTCGTCATGGAGCACAGTCGCGCTGTGCCCATGACGAGTCCAGCTCGTCATGGGACCCACCCTTGGGGGAAGCGCTGGCGCTCCCCCCGTGATTCCACGATCTTTTTTTTTTTTGCTTGGGAGGCAGGGGAAGACCTTCCCCTGCCTCCCCCCGCCCCCCCCGCCCGCGTCATCAATGACGTCAGCGCGGGAGCCGCGCTGACGTCACCGGAGGCTTCCCCTTTGCTCTCCGAGGCGCTGGAAGCCATTTGCTTCCTGCGCGTCGGAGAGTAAAGGTCAGTTTTGGGGCTGGGGAGGGGGTATCAGTGGATGTGTGCGCTAGGTAGGGTGGGGGCACAATGTTGGGGGGGGTGTAAGTGGGTTTTTGAGATCTCTGCTTTGTTTCTGCTCTTTGATCGTCAAAGCGCAGGCGATTTGATGCGAATTTCGAAAAAAAAAAAAACGCTCGTTTTCGTTTCTTTGTCTGTTTCACCTGGGGGGTGCTGCTAGCGTGGGATGGGGGTGGGGGGCGTAATAAAGTCAGTCCTAGGGGTTCCAAAGTGGCCAGATTGATTTTATTGGCTTATAAAAACACCAGCATCCGAGTTTGCCAGTGCAGTGTCACTTTCGTTTTCTCCTGTAACTTTGAACTGCATTGTTGTACCAAGGGGGGGGCGAAAGAAAGTGAGACAGGGGTTGCAAAGTGGCCAGATTGATTTTATTTGCTTCCAAGTACACCAGCATCAGAGTTTGCCAGTGATGTGCTTTTTTCGTTTTTTTGTCTTCCTTTGAACTGTATTGTTGTTCCCAGGGGGCAAAGTAAAGTTAGACAGAGGGATTGCAAAGTGGCCAGATTGATTTCATTTGCATCCAAGCACACCAGCATCAGAGTTTGCCAGTGCAGTGCGACTTTCGTTTTCTCAGCCTTACTTTGAACAGTATTCTTGTTCCCTGGGTGGGCGAAATAAAGTAAGACAGAGGGGTTGCCAAGTGGCCAGATTATTTTTATTTGGATCCAAGTACACCAGCATCAGAGTTTGCCAGTGATGTGCTTCTTTCGTTTTTTTGTCTTCTTTTGAACACTGTTGTTGTTTCCAGGGGGGGCGAAATAAAGTTAGACTGAGGGATTGCAAAGTGGCCAGATTGATTTTATTTGCATCCAAGTACACCAGCATCAGAGTTTGCCAGTGATGTGCTTCTTTCGTTTTTTTGTCTTCCTTTGAACAGTGTTGTTGTTCCCAGGGGGGGCGAAATAAAGTTAGACTGAGGGATTGCAAAGTGGCCAGATTGATTTTATTTGCACCCAAGCACACCAGCATCAGAGTTTGCCAGTGCAGTGCGTCTTTAGTTTTTTCGCCTAACTTTGACCAGTATTGTTGTTCCCAGGGGGGGCGAAATAAAGTTAGACAGAGGGATTGCAAAGTGGCCAGAATGATTTTATTTGCATCCATGCACACCAGCATCAGAGTTTGCCAGTGCAGTGCGTCTTTAGTTTTCTCGCCTAACTTTGAACAGTATTGTTGTTCCCAGGGGGGGCGAAATAAAGTTAGACAGAGGGATTGCAAAGTGGCCAGATTGATTTTATTTGCATCCAAGCACACCAGCATCAGAGTTTGCCAGTGCAGTGCGTCTTTAGTTTTCTCGCCTAACTTTGAACAGTATTGTTGTTCCCAGGGGGGGGCGAAATAAAGTTAGACAGAGGGATTGCAAAGTGGCCAGATTGCTTTTATTTGCATCCAAGCACACCAGCATCAGAGTTTGCCAGTGCAGTGCGTCTTTAGTTTTCTCGCCTAACTTTGAACAGTATTGTTGTTCCCAGGGGGGGGCGAAATAAAGTTATACAGAGGGATTGCAAAGTGGCCAGATTGATTTTATTTGCATCCAAGCACACCAGCATCAGAGTTTGCCAGTGCAGTGCGTCTTTAGTTTTCTCGCCCAGCTTTGAACAGTATTGTTGTTCCCAGGGGGGGCGAAATAAAGTTAGACAGAGGGATTGCAAAGTGGCCAGATTGATTTTATTTGCATCCAAGCACACCAGCATCAGAGTTTGCCAGTGCAGTGCGTCTTTAGTTTTCTCGCCTAACTTCGAACAGTATTGTTATTCCCAGGGGGGGCGAAATAAAGTTAGACAGAGGGATTGCAAAGTGGCCAGATTGATTTTATTTGCATCCAAGCACACCAGCATCAGAGTTTGCCAGTGCAGTGCGTCTTTAGTTTTTTCACCTAACTTTGAACAGTATTGTTGTTCCCAAAAAAGGGTCATTTTTCACTGTGAAATTGAGGTGTGACCAGGTTGCGTTTTGCGCCGTTTCCTGTCGCGGGCACTAGGCCGACCCACACAAGTGAGGTACCGTTTTTCTCGTAAGACTTTGGGGAACGCGGGGTGGGTGGAAATTTGTGGATCCACGCAGATTCCGGAACTTTCCACGACAGAAATGTGGGGAAAATGTGTTTTTTTTGCCAATTTTTTAGGTTTGCAAGGGATTCTGGGTAACAGACCCTGGTGGGAGGCAGTCAAGTCACCCCATCCTGGATTCCCCTGGGTGTCTAGTTTTCAAAAATGTATAGGTGTGCTAGGTTTCCCCAGGTGCCCGCAGAGCTAGGGTTCAAAAACTACAGCTAGTCATTTGTCCAAAAAAGGGTCATTTTTCACTGCGAAATTGAGGTGTGACCAGGTTGCGTTTTGCGCCGTTTCCTGTCACGGGCACTAGGCCGACCCACACAAGTGAGGTACCGTTTTTCTCGTAAGACTTTGGGGAACGCGGGGTGGGTGGAAATTTGTGGATCCACGCAGATTCCGGAACTTTCCACGACAGAATTGTGGGGAAAATGTGGTTTTTTTGCCAATTTTTTAGGTTTGCAAGGGATTCTGGGTAACAGACCCTGGTGGGAGGCAGTCAAGTCACCCCATCCTGGATTCCCCTGGGTGTCTAGTTTTCAAAAATGTATAGGTTTGCTAGGTTTCCCCAGGTGCCCGCAGAGCTAGGGTTCAAAAACTACAGCTAGTCATTTTTCCAAAAAAGGGTCATTTTTCACTGCGAAATTGAGTTGTGACCAGGTTGCGTTTTGCGCCGTTTCCTGTCGCGGGCACTAGGCCGATCCACACAAGTGAGGTACCGTTTTTCTCGTAAGACTTTGGGGAACGCGGGGTGGGTGGAAATTTGTGGATCCACGCAGATTCTGGAACTTTCCACGACAGAAATGTGTGGAAAATGTGTTTTTTTTGCCAATTTTTTAGGTTTGCAAGGGATTCTGGGTAACAGACCCTGGTGGGAGGCAGTCAAGTCACCCCATCCTGGATTCCCCTGGTTGTCTACTTTTCAAAAATGTATAGGTTTGCTAGGTTTCCCAAGGTGCCCGCAGAGCTAGGGTTCAAAAACTAGAGCTAGGCACTTTGCAAAAAAAGGGTAATTTTGCATTGTGGAAATGTGGTGTGACCACGTTGCGTTTTGCGCCGTTTCCTGTCGTGGGCACTATGCCTACCCACACAAGTGAGGTACCATTTTTATCGGGAGACTTAGGGTAATTCAGATTTGTAAAGGAACTGTTATTATCTATTGACTTTACATGCATTTCTGCTTTCCAAATGAAAGATATTGTGTAAAAAAGAAGTCATTCTAAAAAATGACTGATAATTCTCATGCTAGTATGAGTATTCCCAATTACAGAAATGTGCAAATATCTACTGTTTCTAAACTCTATATTTTGTTCCCAAATCAGAAATACATAGGTGTCTTTCATACCGTTTTTTCCATGTACACTTTTTTACAGAATAATTACTATATACCCGATACATAATAAAAAACCATTGCAAGTTACTACTCAGTTTTTGGCTCTGGGTTCGTCGGGTTCTTGGTGAACCTACAAGTCCTATATATCCCCACAACCAGTAATGTCCAGCGGATGCAACGGTAAATTGCTTTCAAAGAGCTGTCATAATTAGAAGAAGTTACAGGTGAAAACGTTGACACAAAAGCCTGTTTTTTTCAACTGAATTTCAATTTATCCTACATTTAACTGTTTGTTTCTATAAAAAAAACCTTGATGGATCTACACAAATGACCCCTTGCTGAATTCAGAATGTTGTCTTCTTTTCAAAAATGTATAGCTTTCCAGGATCCACTATTGCTTTTGTACCCATTTCAGCCACTAACTGGAAGGAGGTCAAAAGCACAAAAAATTGCAAAAATAGGCTATGTCCCAGAAAAATGCCAAAACTGTGTAAAAAATGTTGGATTTCTATCAAAAGTCAAGTATCCCCGAAAAGCTGGGAAAATGGTGATTTCAACCCCACAAACCCTTTTTTGATAACATTTGCAGGGAAAAACCCAGATGCTTTCATTTGCAGCCCGTTTTTCCAATTTTTCCAAAAAAACCCAAAATTTTGCTGTATTTTGGCTCTTTTCTGTGACCCCTCCAGGGGAATCCACAAACCCTGGGTACCTTTAGAATCCCCATGATGTTGGAAGAAAAGGACGCAAATTTGGCGTGGCTACCTAATGCGGTCAAAAAGTTACAGGGGCCTAAGCGCGCACTACCCCAAATAGCCAAAAAAAGGCCTGGCACAGGAGGGGGAAAAGGCCTGGCAGCGAAGGGGTTAATGGTTCTACTTGTCTAAGCAGGAGGATGCTGCATTATTTAAGACCCCATTTGATGTCTATATATGTCATTGCTACCTGTATATATCAATATATGTAATTTCAATATGCATTTTATCTGCACTTTGCACTTTTATGGTCATTTGACAGAAGTAAAGTTATTATTGTTATCATTACTGGCTTACTAGCTGTACTGGACTGATAAGATCGCTTAACGAGTGAACCCTTTTGCTGTTAGGGTGCTTGCACACCTCTGTGCCACAGCTTCTTTTTTTAAATCTACATTAGGTTGTTTAAATGCATGTATTTCTTTGGTCTCTTTACATACGCATAGAAACTACATATCTGTTTTGGCACATTCAGCGCTATGTATTAGTCAAACCCCACGTTATTTCATTGCAGATACTTCATTTTTTTCAAAAAACACATTTGATCAATATTTTGTTGTCCTTCTCAAATGGGCAGACATATATCCTGGAGTGCTAACAATCAAAACATTGCCCTGAATATCTGAAAATACCAAATATTTGTGTGTCTTCCTAAGGAGTGTAGAATTATGATAGATTGGTTTAGTTGACACTAAACTGTGACATAATCACTGTTAATTTGATGACAGCTATAAAAATGCAGGAGGATATAGAAGTTATAAAAATATTTAATCTTATTCTGTATGTCACAAGGAATCTCTTGATACAAGCCAGCCCTTTCTTGCCCTGCCTGGCTTGCTGGCAGAACATGCTGAACATGATATTTGCCAAAGTTTTAGCATTGTTTTTAAATGTGGTAATTCCTCCAGTCTCTTTCACTCAAGAAGTGACCCCAATCTGTGTTTCTCTGAGTCTCCTGAGTGTAGGGGACCAGACATGTATGCGTTTTCCATATGCGAGAAACTGGTTGCATGGCATTTGGGAAAATTGGAAAGAAAGTGAAATGCTGGTTGAGAGTTCTTGTTCCATTGCACCTGAGCTGTATGGAAACACACCCCAGCCACATATTATTAATGTTTCTTTCTGTGAATGCCAAACCACCAATTGGGATGGGAATGACCCCTGTATGGTGTACACTCATGCTGTCCTGCCCTGACTGTGAGTATCTGGAGTCCTGGTATTTTACTTAGACCCTAGCCCCCCCCCCAGTCCTGGGCCTGTCCTTTCACATGAGTGAGGTCCAAGGACCTTGAGGGGCCTGCTAAGCCTTAATTTTACTGACCGTGAACTACTGTCCCTGTTGTGAGTTTACCAGGAGAGCTGTGGTGCAACATACAGTATTTTGTGAATTCATAGTTGTGACCAGACCTTTTTACTTGTGTAACTGGAGTGGGGACCTGTTGGCTCTGTTGTATGAAGTTCAGTTTCTATGTGCCAACCGGGATCCTAACGCTAACATTTAAAATGTATGTTGTGTGTGTTTGTGTATATGGCCAGTATGGCTCACTAATACACAGAATCAGAATTTATGTACCACAGTAATGGGGACCTGTGGGTTCATTTTGGAAGCCCCTGGCCTACTCCTGTCCGACGGATAAAGGTGAGGTTTGTTTCTCAAACAATGGAAGTGTATTGCTGACATTGCTTAAGCAGGAGGGACAGAGGACACCAAACACCTTTAAAATGTTAATTGTACCATTAGCACAGAGGAACTGCAGATCAGTCTTCTTGTAGCACTGTCATTTGGTAAATGGTGGAGGGGGTTCAGGTGAGACTGCAGTCTCTGTTGTTCAAGGTGAAAGGGACCTGTTTGGTGAGGCTACTCTTGTGCCTCTTCCTTAATTACTGTCCAGTGTGGTTGTTGAGTATCGGGAGCAGGAATCTCACACCTCTTTGTGAATTTGTTGTGGGTACTCCATTCTGGTGTGAGATTTGCAGGCCTACTGTGAGGAGCATCTTTCTACACGAAACTATGTCTGGAGAAAAGCCTGGAAAGGACACTGTAAGAAATTGGGTGGTTGGCTGAGTGGGGTGAATCCCTACTCCCCAATTATGTGAGAGGAACCCTTCTAACAAAAGGGACAGGGTATAAGTACTTTTCAACAATATTGAATACCTCTTGTGAGACACATACGTATTAACACAGCAATTAACCCACTTCTTTAAAAGGAAGAACTCGTACATCAATTTTCCACACCTCCGTCCATACACTGAGACCTGTAGTATGTAAAAATGTCTGTCCTTTCTTATAATAATACAATTCTTAATATATAAAATTTAACAATGCAGTACATCTAACAAATAATCTAACATTTCATCAAGTTGGATACCATAAAACGTAATTCATAATCTAACAATCATCATATCATTTTAAAACCCAGCCCTCTCTATATATGATTGACACTCTTTCGGTTCTTTTCTATATCTATATATTAACCAAATATTATCAGATCAATACATTACATTGCCTATTGTTCCATGACCATAGACAGTAACAGTAACACAATGTATTCATAAACCCATTTGATATATGAATTTAGAATTTGTGTAATACAATTTTGGGTTTATAAATACATTATGTAAATTTGATATATGATTTTAAAATTTGTGTAATACAATTTTGGGTTTATGAATACATTGTGTTACAGCGATATATGATTTTAGAATTTATGTAATACAATTTTGGGTTTATGAATGCATTGTATTACTGTTTGCTGTATATGGCATGAGTTCTTCCTTTTAAAGAAGTACCTTAATTGATGTGTTAATATGTATGTGTCTCACAAGAGGCTTCATTATTGTTGATAAGTGAAACCCTACTCAAGCAACATCCACAATCCTGGTCAGGGCGAACCACAAAAAGTCACTAAACTAACCTACGCTTAACCCTCTGGTAGCTTGGCACAAAAGCAGTCGGGCTTACCTCAGCAGCAATATGCAAAGTATTTAATGGAAAACATAAAACAAAAAAACTCATAGTAATTTAGAAAAATAGATTATATCTTAATAAATTATTTTACACTAAAACCTAATTGTTAGAACCGAAGTGATATATTTATAAAGTGAAAAATTGCACCGAAAAGATTGAAGCACCAGACGTGGACATTTAGCCGTGCAAGACTGTGGCAACGTTGAAAGTTATGGCCGACCGTGATGGAGCGCTTTTTAGATACAAGAATGCATTGGTCCGTTCTCCCCTTATCTATGGACTTAGAGGAATTTTTGAAGAAAAATGTCTGAGAAGGTAAAGTTCAGCAGGGAAAGGCAGCCGGCGGTGTCCCAGGTGGAGGCATCGTCAGGGAGCCACTGGACGAAGTCACGGTGAAGATTTCTTCTTTCAGACTTAATCTCTTTTATGGAAGTTGAAAATCTCCAGCGGGACGGAGCTGTAACCAACTAGGGTTCCACAAGGCTGAATACCCCTTCTGCGAGGAGCCCTGAATAGGATTTGCTGCTGCAAAGTATAAGATGGTAGGAGCCTTTTCTGTCCCTGAAGCTCTGATCAGGAAGCCAGCCAACTAGGCCTTGGAGGCACTCTATAAGTCTTGGGTTCAAGCAGGAAAGTGGTTCTGAAGGAGCAGGGCAGTCCTCATGGGCAGCCAGCAAGGCAGTGCTCTGAAGGACATAGCAGGCCACAAGCAACAGGGCAGGCCTCTGAGAGTCCTTCAGCATGTACAGAAGTGAACTGAAGAGTGGGTCTGA